>NC_050575.1:295192300-295797800 GCF_011100635.1 Trichosurus vulpecula | reverse complement strand
CTCTTTTTGTGGTGGCGAAGAATTGGAAATCAAGGGGATGCCCATCGATTGCTGAATGGCTAAACAAATTGTGGTATATGAATGTAATGGAATATTATTGTGCTATAAGAAATGAGGAGCAGACGGACTTCATTACAACCTGGAATGACCTATATGAACTGATGCTGAGTGAGGGGAGAAGAACCAGGAGATCATTATACATGATTACAGACACACAGTATCTGTGATGACTAACTTTGATGGACTTGGTTCTGCTCATCATGCAGATTGAGACAAACTATTTGCTCTCTTTTTTTTCTTCTTTTTTGGTTTTGTTTCTCTTTTCTCATGATTCATTCTATTGGTTATAATTCTTTACAACTGGACTATTGTGTAAATAAGTTCATTGTGAAGGTATTTGTAAAACCTACATTGGATCACATGCTGTCTTGGTGGACGGGAGAGGGAGGGAGAGAAAATTTGGAACCCCAAAAATTGTGGAACTGAGTGTTGTAAACTAAAAATAAAAAAATAAATTTATAATTTAAAAAAGGAATAAAAAAATAAACACTTATTGAATAACTGACTCTGAGGCCTGGTATAAATTCTCTCTAACTGCCTCTTTCTGAAAAATGGAGAAAATAGCTAACTTGCCCTTCTGCCACGAAAGGATGTGGTAGGGATGGATGACATCATGTCTACACAGGACTCCTGAGAGACAGGGGTGATTATTACTTATTAAAAGTAATATTTAACTCCCACTAATCTTCCCTGGGGGAATGGAAGAGTTAATGTAAAGCGCAGTGAAAGGCTTCTGGGAAAAGGCAAGCTTCTTGGGACAGAAGGAGATAAATACATACTGACCGTCATCATGCCATTATTAATTATTATCATCAATTTTATAGGTACCACTGGCTGTGAGAAATGGTCATGAAACTTACCAGAGAAAACTTCCTCAAGGACCTCGCCTCCTTTACCCAATTGGACCAGTGTCCATTACAAGAGAAACTGACCATTGCCCAGGACCAGATTACTCCTACTGAGGACTTTGGGTCTAGGGCAGGAGCTCTTAACATTTGGACCATGTGGATGGCCTGTGAATAGATTCTTGGGGGTCCATAAACTTGAATAGAAAAAAAAGTTTATCTTTATTTTTTGAACCTTTGGTCTCCTTTGTAATCCTACACATTTTATTTTATGCATTTAAGAACATTATTCTGAGCAAAACATCATTCTAAGGGGCAAAAAAGGTAACAGACCCCTGCTCTTGGGTTATCTGAAGGTGGTATGCATTTTCCCAAAGCAAATCATATTATTATCTCTTACCTTCTTCAACAGAATCTTCCAGGTGAAAAAAGGGTTAAAATGAAAGGGAAGAGTAATACCAATAGGGAAAATAAGAGAGCAAAGGGCAGCCTCTGAGTGCTGGGAAGCCAGAGAAAGGGAGGGGACACATCTTTGTCTTGGTTGACAGCATGGGAGTGGGTGCTGACTGTGCAATAACTTTTAAAATGTGTTGTTTTTGCAGTTTTTTCAGTCATGTCTGACTCTTTATGACCCCATTTGAGGTTTTCTTGGCAAAGATACTGGAGCAGTTTGCCATTTCCTTCTCCAGCTTATTTTATAGGTAAGGAAACTGAGACAAACAGGGTTAAGTGACTTGCCCAGGGTCACACAGCTAGTAAGTGTCTGAGGCTGGATTTGAAGTTAGGTCTTCCTGACTCCAGGCCTGGTACTCTATCCACTGTGCCACCTAGCTGCCCTGAATTTTTTTTAAAAAATGCTTCATATCTATATAGTGCTTTAACAAACTTTCACATCCATTCTCCTTTGGTCAGAGGTTTCCAGTTGATCCCTTTGGGGTGATGTTGCAGGGGGAGGGGCATTTATTTATTCAGGCATGGGTTGGGCTAGGTGGCTTAGGAGATCCTTTCAAGACTGAGATTCTATTGGAAATTGAGGGAATGCCCATCAGTTGTGGAACGGCTCTACAAGCTGTGGTGTATGAATGTAATGGAATACTATTGTACTGTAAGAAATGATGAGCAAGCAGACTTCAGAAAAACTAGGAAAGACTTATATGAACTGATGCCGAGTGAAGTAAGCAGAACTGAGAGAACACCATACACAGTAACAGCAACATTGCGCAATGACCAACTTTGATCGACTTAGCTCTTCTCAGCAATACAATGATCCAAGACAATTCCAAAAGACTCGTGATGGAAAATGCATCCAGAGACAGAACTATGGAGTCTGAATGCAGATGAAAGCATACTATTTTCACTTGTTTTTTTCTTTCTTGTGCTTTTTGTCTTTTGTTCTGATTCTTCTTTCACAACATGACTGACTACTGTGGAGATGTATTTAACATGATTGTACATGTATAACATCAGATTGCTTGGGGACACAAGGAAGAAAGGGAGAAAAATTTTGAACTCAAAATCTTACAGAAATGAATGTTGAAAACTATCTTTGCATGTAATTGAAAAAAATACTATTAAGTGCAAAAAAAAGAAATTCTGTGATCTCACATGATTCTATGATAGTCACAGATGTAGGTAGGGGACATATTATTATGTCTATTTTACAGAGGAAAGAAGTGAGGTGAGAGAAATGAAGTGTCGTGAGTCTGTCTTCTTTTTTAACACATGCTGATGGAGCCATCTCTTCTGTGCCATTCATTAGTTCACTTTCTCAAGAATTTAGAGCACTGGAGGAATCCCCCAGACATGACATTCTCCAACTCATACATCATATGGAAGGCTTTGTCAAGGACCTTTGCCCTGGGGAGGTATCTCACACCAAACCTCCCAGGCTAATATTATTGTGAAATGTTATCAGTGAATGAAACTTCAGGTATTATCTCCAGGGTTTCAGGATGTCCCTGGAGAAATGGACACCTAGAAATTGTACCTAGTGCAATTCTTAGCCTAGAGTCTCTCTGAAAAGAACCATAGGGCCTGAATAAAGAGTCTATTTCTTGATTTTCTGAATTAATTTTCTTAAATCTAGTAACATTATAAGACTATAAATTACAAAACTCTTGCTGTCCTGTGTTGGTAGAGAAGGATTTTCCTTGCCAAGCTTTCCCTATGTCAATGAAATAGCAGATCCAATTTAAAAAAAATCCTACACAAAGAGTCCCTGGAAGAGAAACAGTGACATTAGTCCAAGTACCCTTCTGACATCTAGGGTTATATCTTTCCTGCCTTTAGCCCCAAAGCTATTGACATCCTAGGCTGATTATACCGGAGACTCTGAGCTATTCATTGGTGATATGGCCAGTAGGCAGATGATCTCTTGGCCTGGCCATGAGGCAGACAGAACCATGTGTTCCCATGCCCTCTGAACTGCTGGGGGACTGCTGCCCTCCTGATGTCCTAGAGACCCATTGTCACACTGGCATTTGGACATTCCTTAATCGACCTTCATCTGGACATTTGCTCTTTTCCCCAGGAGCCCCCTTTCTGGGAAAGAATGATGGGTTTACTTCCCTACAATAACAGGACAATTAACTGCCTGCAGGATGATGAGGGTATCAGCTGTGCCATGAATAGAGCTGAAGGAGGCTGGCCAGGTGAAGGACTGGCTAGCAGCGGCCACCCCAGATCACCTGTAAGTCATCACGAGGTCTGGAGTGAGGAGGATGGAGAGGAGAGAAGGGAGGGAAGCAAGAGGGCGGGCAGGCTCCAAACTGTTCTATCCACAGTTACCAATGCTCTCTTAACCACCAAATTCTAAGGCCTTTTCTCAGCCCTCATTGTACTCATCCTTGTAACTTTTGACACTGACTTCCTCTCCTCTTAGGACTATCCTCACCTACCCAGGCTGTTAGAGTGTTGCGTTCTCTTGTGTCTCCTCTTGTCTATTTTCTTCCATCTCCTTTAATATATCATCATCTTGCTCCTGCCCTTTAAGTGGGGACAATCTCTTAAAAGCTCTGTTGTAGGCAGTGGTGTGTTCATAAATGTTTAACCACTGGCGATCCTAAAAAAGGAAAAAAACTACCTACCTATCTACCTAATCTATCTATATCTTTAAGTTTAATCTGTTTTAATATTTAAGTTTTATTTTTTATTTTAATATTTAATTTAATAATTAAGTTTAATCTGTTTAATATTTTTCTCCATTGTTTTCTTAAGTCTAGACAATCAACAAGACAACAAACCAAGCCCGCATTTGTAGTTTGTTGATTTTGAAGGTGTAAATAGTCACATTGAAAATTTAACAACCAGCTCTCTGGAGCAGGTTTGAGCTGGCTCCAGTACACCTCTGGTTCTAAGCATTCTCGTGCTCTCTCCACACTCTTCCTTTGGTGTTCCCATCTGGCTCCCTAGCTCCGGTCTTCAATTTCTAAAACTGCTAGTTGGGCAGGTCAAACTCAAAATGTTCAAGATGAAACTCATTATTCCCTTCTCCTTAATAGCTTCTTTCCTCTAAGCTTCTCTTGTTCTGTTCAGGGAACCGCCATTTTTCCAGTAACCCCAGGTTCCAAGCATTGTATTCATCACTGGCCCTCTCAAAAATTCGGTTGCCAAGCCTTGTCTATTCTACCTTCACATTGGATCACAACTTCCACCCCCTTCTCTCTACTATCTTGATTTAGTCACTCATCACCTGTTGTCTGAACTCCGATAATAGCCTCCTAAAGAATGTCCCTTGCCTGAAGGCTCTTTCCCCTCAACAATGCAGGAGGCCATCAAATTGATCTCTTTAAAACACAGATCTGAACGTGGTGCTTCCCTACTCAAAAATCTTCAGTTGTTCCTGGTTGGCTCTAGGATAACATATGAACTTCTTAGCCTAGCATTTAAATCCTTCTACAATCTGCTCCCCACCTTCCTTTCTGACCTTATTTCATATTGCTTTTCTTCCTGTACCTTCTGTTCCAAAATTGCTACTCCTTGGGCACAGCAGAACTTGTCCTTTTCTCTGGGCTTTTGTACAAGCTTCTTTCCCATGCCTGGAATACACTCCCTCTACACCACTGCCTTAGTAGAATACCTACTTTCCTTCAACGCACAGCTCAGATAACCTAAATAAAGCCTTTCTTTATCCACCTAAAGCAATCAATGCTCTCTCCTTTATTTTGTACCTTGTACTTAACTGCGTACCAGCTACATCCCCTAGCTGAATGCAATCTCCTTGATGGGAGGGGCTCTTTGGTCTTTGTATCTTCAGCTCCCAGAAAAGTGCCTTGCCTATATTAGGCAAATAATAAATTTTTGTTAATTAGATTTAAACTGAATTGTATATAGAAACAGAGGCTCCATCAGAAACTGGGCCTTAAGCAAGCATCTCACAAAGTTGCCCAAGAGGTATCATGGAGACCAAATTGATAAGACTTGGCCAGTTGCTTAGATAGGGGAGAAAGGAAGGGAGAGTAAAGAGTTGAGGATGACTCTAAGATGATGTCCTGCATGAAAATAGGGAAATCAGGAAGAAGGAGGGGTGAGTTGAGGGGGAAACATCGGTTCTGTAGGGACAGTGAAGAGAGGGCAGGGCCTGGAGTCAGAACGACTCATCTTCCTGAATTCAAATCCGGCCTCAGGCACTTACTAGCTGTGTGACCCTGGGCAAGTCACTTCACCTTGGTTGCCTCCTTTCCTCATCTGTCAAATGAGGGGGAGAAGGCAATGGCAAACCACTCCAGTATCTTTGCCAAGAAAACCCCAAAAGAGTCAAACACGACTGAGCAACAGCAGCAACAACATGGGTTCCGTGCCAAGATCTTTGCCTAGGAAGGAACAGTACAAAAATGACAAAACAGGGAGTTGAAACCCAAGATAAGTAGGGAGATAATAAGAGCATTTGTTTGCCCTCGATGAGTTCAAGTCATCTGGCCCAGATGAGCTACATTCCAAAGTACTGAATGAGCCAACAGATGTGATTGCTGACCCAGCATCGACGACCTTTGTAAAGACTGTGAACAATGAGGGAGATGCCGCAATGCTCGGCAAGGCAAGTGTCCCAATTTTAGAAAGAAGAGTAGAAAATTCAGGCTGAGAACTATTGGCCAGAGAGTTTGACTTCTTCTATTTCTGGAAAAGTTCTGGAATAGATTACAAAAGGGATATCTAGGGAACATTTAGAAAAGGAAATGGTAGAGAGACAGTCTGGCTCCATCAAGGTCAATCCAGAAAAACTTTGTTTCCTTCTTTGATAGAACTACTAGATGGGCAGATCAGCAGGGTGAGATAGACAGAATTTGACGAGATTTTAGAAAAACATTTGACAAAGTCTCTCGCACAATTCTTGTTCACAAGATGAAGAGGTGTGGTAGATTCGGATCTGGTTAAGTGGCCAAATGAAAAAGTGGTCATTAAAGTTGGTTCAATGGGTGGCTAAGTGGTATGGTGGATAGAGCAGCAGCCCTGGAATTAGGAAGACCTGAGTTGAAATCCAGTCACAGACACTTACTAGCTGCATGACCCTGAGTAAGTCATTTAACCCAATTGCCTCAAAAAAAAAGTTGGTTGAATGTCATCTTAACCTTGAACTTTTTCTTGGCAGGAAGCCTAGGAGGGGCTATGCTTGACTATGTACTATTTAATATTTTAAAAAAATTAATGTCCTAAATAAAGGTATAGATTTTTGTTGTTGCCATTGAGTCATTGCAGTGGTATGCAACTTCTTTATAGCCCCATTTGGGGTTTTCTTGGCAAAGATACTGGAGTGGTTTGCCATTTCCTTCTCCAACTCATTTTGCAGATAGAGAAACTGAGGTAAACAGAGTTAAGTGAATTGCCCAGGGTCATACAGCTAGTAAGTTTCTGAGGCCAGATTTGAACTCAGGAAGATGATTCCAAGCCCAGTGCTCTCTCCAGGAAGCCACCTAACTGCTGCAAAGGCATAGATTACATTTATCAGGTTTGTAGATCACACTAAGGAGAGATAACTAACCTGTTAGATAATAATCAGGATCCAAAATTATCTTGTCAGGTTAGAATAGTGAGCCTAGTTTGAAAAGATGAAATTTAATAGAGATAAGTGTAAAGCCTCATAATTACGTTCCAAGAAATCAACTTCACACGGGGAGGGAATGATTCAATAATACTGAGTCTGCAGCTAAAACTGAACAGGAGACTTGAGAGTGGGAGATCCCCTCGGACTGTAAAGGAACTACTATGGAGAAGAAACCAGCCATCCCCACCAGCCAATGGCCACTAATGGGGCAGGCAAGCCAGAAGCACCAAGGCACCTTCAGAAACTTACTAGCTGTATGACCCTGGGCAATTCACTTAACTCTGTTTGCCTCAGTTTCTCCATCTTAAGGAGGAGACAGGAGGTAGCATGTGCTAGGCAGGTAAAACCACTACTATTACCTTAACCACTCTCTCCCTTCAGACCCTGATGGAGACAGCCCAGGACCTTGCACTCAAGACCCTTGAGAATAGATCATTGGACCTTTTCATCTGACTTGAAGCCTTCCATAGCTTCTAGCTTAATGTCATCAACCAGCATCCTAGGAAGAGAACCCTTTGGAGATGAAGCCTGACACCTGCTCCTGCAGGTGCTACAGCCATAGCTACTGAATATTCAGAAAAGAAATTTCTTGCCATCAAATCCTTGGCACTGTCAAATGGTTCAACACTAGAGACTGATCATTTCATCAGTGGAAATGACATTAGAAAAGAGACATTGCCGTCTGCCTTGCTGCTGCATCCTGATGGCCATCAGACCTTTTCATACAATTTGAAAACTTCCATAGATGTTGCCTCTGCCTTTAGAATGTGAGTTTTTTTTTTTACAAATCAATTTATTTCTTTTTAGTTTTCAACATTCACTTCCATAAATTTTAAATTTTCTCTGCCTCTCTCCCCTCCCCCCTCTGCAAGAAGGAGTGCAATCCAATATAGGCTGTACGTATACATAGAATGTGAGTTTTTGAGAGCAGGGACAATTTTACTTTTCTATTTGCATGCCCATTGCCTAGCAGAATGCTTTGCACATAGTAAGTGCTTAATAAATGCTTCATTTATTTATTTTAAAAAACCTAATTGCTTAGCAGAATGCCTTGCACATAGTACGTGATTAATACATTTTTTATTTATTTTAAAAACCTATTGCTTAGCAGAATGTTTTGCACACAGTAAGTGCTGAATAAATGCTTTATTTATTCATCCAAAAAACCTAATTGTCTCAGGCTACGTTGAGAGAGGTATCGTAGCGTTCAGAAGGTGACAGTCCCACTGTGCTCTGCCCTGGAGTATGGTGTTCAGTTCTGGGGACTATGTTTTAGGAAAGAGATTGGAAAGCTAGAGTGCATCCAGAGGAGTGTGGCTAGGATGAAGAAGAGTCTTAAAATCAAGCCTTATGAGGACCAGTTGAGAGAACCAGAGATATTTAGCCTAGAGATGTTTTAGTTTGGATGTAAGGAAGGCATCACCTCTGTCCTCAAGTTGAAAAGCTGTTGATTGGAAGAGTGAATAGATTCATTCTGTTTGGTCCCAGAGGACAACAAGATGGAGATTTAGACAGGACATAAGGAAAAAGGAATTTCATAACAATTTTTGTTGTTGTTGAGTCATGTCCGATTCATTGTGACCCCATCTGGGGTTTTCTTGGCAGGGATACTAAAGTGGTTTGCCATTTCCTTCTCCAGTTCATTTTATAGATGAGGAACTGAGGCAAACAGGGTGAAATGACTTGCCCAAGGTCACACAGCTAGTGAGTGTCTGAGGCTGGACTTGAACTCAGGAAGATGAGTCTTCCTGATTCCAAGCCCAGTGCTTCACCACCTAGCTGCCCTCATAACAATTAACACTATTCAAAAGGGGAATGAGTTGTCTCAGGAAGTAATGGGTTCCTCTTCACTAAAAAATATCAAGCACATGTTGGATTCCACCTGTTGGGGGTGTTGTAGAAGGGATTTTTGTTCAGTGATGGATTGGATTAGATGCCCTATGAGGCCCCTTCCAACTCCAACATTCTGTGATCCTGTTTTGGAAATCCCCTTGTCAGCCCTATGGACTGACCCATACCATGGTTCCTTACCTGCTCCCTGCCCAGCACCCTAGTCTGGGGCAGGAAGCCTATGGCCTCAAGGCCACATGTGGCCCTCTAGGTCCTCAAATGGAGTCCTTTAACTTGGATTCAGACAAAGGGCCGCACTTGAAGACATAGACAGCCATCTCTAAATCTATGATTCTTTGAGAAAGGGCCACGGAAGTGTCTAATAGAACCCTGGGGTTCTGGGTCATGACTTTGATTTTGTACATGTTGAGTCTGAAATAGTGGCACAAAACCCAAGTAGACACAAATGCCACCTGATGCCAATTTTGTCTTTGCCATGGACTCCTTCCCTGTTCTCGCCTTCATGAAATGACAGTGTTGACAAGATTGAGCTCCGAGGTCCCTTCTTGGTGGAATGAGTCTTACTTCTAATGAGGCCTTCCTCAGGGCTCCAAGCTTTGTTCTCAGTTCTAGGATGTCCCCGGACCTGCTGGGATTTCCTGACAGCCAAACACCTTCCCCATATTTCACCCTGCTAGCTGGTGCTCTGCATGTGCTATCTCCAGAACGGAAATAACCTTGACTTGTGACTCAATCCCAGGTCTTGTGAATCACTCATGTTCACCACCACCCCCGTTCCCCACCCCCACCCCACACTTCCACCCCACCCCAACTCCCCCACTTCCATGACAGGGGTACACATGAACTTCTAACCCCAGAACCGACTGCTTTCTGGAAGACTCCCATTTGGAAAATCAAGAGGTGGACTGGACCTGGGTCTGAAAGACTGAGGTGGGAGGAAAGGCTGCCCAGACCCCCCTGCAAGGAATGCTTATTGATGTGATGGGCAGCACACGCTGGTCCTGGCACGGCCTTGGACAAAGTGCCTTTGAGCCTTTGGAAATTAAACAGGAGACATGGGAAAAGGTGAGGGGTTTTATTGGAAGAAAGAAGTGAATCCGAGCTTTACACCTGAGCCATAGGGATGGATATTATAGGCTCCGTGGGGTCTCAGTAGCGGACAGCCCCCTCCCTCTTTTCACCACAGCCCACCCCTTGGTTCTTCATATACAAAGTGCCCAGAAGGTGGCAGCAGAAGCTTATCGCCTAGGTACCCTCACCTTCAAGCTGGTATCACAAGGCTGCTAGCTCACACCTGGTCTTCCCCAAAGGGCACTGGTGTGTCTGGGAGACATTCTGAAAGGCTGTGTGTAAATTTGCAGTTAGTGGCAGGGGATCCACATGGAGCCCCAGGAAATCCCCAGGGTAGCTTGGACCCTCTGGGTGCTAGGGGCCTGTAAGCAAATGGATACGAGTGCCCCATCTGCCAACGTTGCCCCCTCCTACCCGGGGCAGCTCAGGATAAACAGATGGGCAGGCTCAAGGGTGAGGACAGATTGGTATGGAGCCAAGATGGAATCAGTGCCCTGCTACCAGGCTCTTAGTCATCTTCTGCCCCCAGGCAGGAGGGAATCCTGAATCTCAGAAAGAGTTGGGGCATGGATCAGCAGCACCAGGGGAGGCCTGGGGTTTATTATTGCTTTTGGTGGGGGTGGGGTGGCTCGAGCTCAAACAGAAGTGCTAGTACCATCTTTATCCTTGCTAACAGTGGGAACAGGCACAGCTGTGTGGGTGAGCAGAGGCAGAATGGGCTATGGTTCCCCAGGGCACTGTAGCTTCACCAGCCCTTTCTCATGGCAGACCAAGGGAGGGAACTGAGGAGAAGCCCTGTTAGATAAAACAGACACTATATGTAGGTGTGTCTATATGCATGGGTTTGTTTGTGTGTGTGTGTGTGTGTGTCCCTATGTACACTCATGTGAACAGAAGCAAAGGCTGGTATGTCTCTTTGGGTGTAACTGGGTGTATGCCTTAGGCTGTGGTGTATGTTTGAAGGGGGAGGCTGACATGGATTCAGACACAGAGCTAAGGGAGGGTTTAGCCACCTGAGAGCAGAAATGCTAACTGTGTTAAATAAATACTCTGAGGCATCAACAGGAAAGCCTGCGAGAGCCAGAGGAAAGCACAGCTAGCCACTTATGGCACAGACACCTGAGAGAGATGAGGACTTCATATGGACTTGTTAATACAAGAAGGGAGTAAGGACAGAAGAGGGCCTGCATATGTCTCCTGTGTGCATTTTCTATATGCTTGGGAATGCATATCAATGTGTTAGGTGTGTTTCATGTGTACGTATGTTTAGGTCAGTTCTTACAAATCAGACATGTACTATTACATGTTACCATGTGTTTCCTATGTGCACATGCATGTTTCTGGGGTGTATACATTTGTATGCATGTATGAACACTGGTTACATGTGTCATCACATGGTTACATACTGACTACAAAGGACCTCTTGGCATCTTCCAGAGAAAAATCTCAGCACACACAGCATCTCCCTAGGCACTAAGATCTACCACAACATGGCGGTACACCAGGGTCTGCCCCTTGAAACTAGGTGCCAACAGCAGCTGGGCATCACCAGCTGGCATGTAACAGAAGGCCCGAGGGGCCTGTACTGCCAGCTCCTGGAAACGGACAAACTTCTGCCGACCTTCGTCCCACTGATAGATCTGGGTGAAGGAGAAGTCGCTGCCCAGGGCCAGGTAACGCCGTTCACCCACGAGGAAGGGCTGCAGTGCCAGGGAACCTCGAGACGGCAGTGCCTGCACCTCAGAGAACCGGGTGCCTTCCCAGCGCAGGATCTTAGAGTCGCCGATGTACCGGCTGAGGCAGAGATAGCTGTCTCGGCCGGCACGGAAGTGTTTGACTGCTTGGGCATCAGGGACCTGGGACACCTCGCCTTGTGCCACAAATTGCTTCTGGGTTCTGCTCCACTGGTAGATGACGGGAGCCTGGGAGCTGCTGGAAACAATTAACCGAGGCTTGCCCTCGCCATCCACAAACTCCAGGTCGGTGTCCCGGTGCCAGGCGTGCAGGGCTTGGTGGGAGTAAAAGCCGTTCTGGTGCCATCGGTAGAGGCTAGTGGCTCCTGCCTTCGAGCTGTCAGCTATGGCAAAGAACCAGTCGCCTTCAATGCGGAAGGCCTCTAGATCATTGGGCTTCCGAACACGCTCCGGGTCAATATCCTGAAGCTTGTTGAAACGAGTGGTGTTCGGATCCCAGTGGTAAATGTAGGAGCCGCCAAAGAGCTGGGCTGCCACCATGTACAGCTGGCCATCCACCACCAGTGGTTTGCAGTGTACCGCTGAAGGAGCTGTCCGAGGGAAGAAAAAGCAAGGCAGCATTATGGGGGCTATCCCTTTCCTCCTGCCTCTTCACCCCAGCGGTAATCAGGGCATCTTCCCATCCTCCCCAGGTATCCCAGTCCACAGTCATTCTTCTTCCTTCCTTGAACTCCTAAAACAGTTACTGTCCTGATCATCATTACTGTCTCATTCGTGTTGATCTTGTCCCCCCAGACTGAAAACTCCATGAAGTCAAGGACCACGTCTTCTAAGTCTCTGGACTCCCTGAAATGCCTAGCATTGGGCAGGGCATGGAGTAAGTACTCCATAACCATTGGTTGATTTGGTAGATATTTAGGGAGAAGTTAACTGGTCTGGGGAGGAAGGAAGGCTCACACCAAGAAACAAGACCCTTTGTATGAATGCCATACACACTAGGAAACAAAGCAACTATGATTCATTGCATGTCTAGGAAAACCCCATTAGAATGTAAACCCCTTGAGGGCAGGAGTTGCCTTTCTGTGTTTGTTATTGTCCAGCATTTGGACAATGCCTGGTACTTATTAAGTGCTTAACCAATGTTTCTTCATTCATTTTTTCACATACAGATAGGCCTATGTGTGGACACATCTTTAAAAACACACACACACACGCACACACATGCAGGCATGAACTTATATGATTATGCAAAGATAAAACCTTAGGCACACAAGACAAAATCTATCTCCACCCTGGCTGTCCTTTTGCTAGGGATAGGATCTATCACCCTCTTAACAGACGGTGTCTCCCTCTGTTCCTCCTTCTGCCTCAGCACATTAAACACTCACAGTGTTTGTTTAGAGGACAGCCATTTGTTGCTCAAACAGCAATTCTGTCCACAGCCCTCCTTATTGAACCTCAGACCTGTCCCATGGAGAGTCAAGCACGGAGGGCCATCACATGCTGACTGGCACGCTGCTAGGAGGCTGGCTGCCCCCATACCTGGAATTCGGTCAAAGTCACGAAGCTGCCGCTCCACATAGTCCCACTTCAGGATGTTACAGGCACTGGCACTGGGCTGGGCCAGGGCTAAGTAGAGATCGCTGGCATAAAGAAAGGGTTCAGCCGACACCGCGGGGAAGGGCAGAGTCTGGTACAGCACAAAGTCTGCGAGGAGGAGAAGCAGAGCAGGGCAGAGGAGATGTGGAATGCAGCTGAGAGAGGGGTCCATTGGCCCAGGGACAGAGCAGGTGGGGATGGAAGTGGAGGGATGGACTAGAATGGGTTAATGAGAGGAGGGGCAGAGTAAGAGGAAGGGTAGAATAGGGTGAGGCAGGATGAGGGGGAAGGGGGAAGATACATGGAAGAGAGGGGTATCTGGTGGTGACCCAATGCCAGAAGGGTAAAAAATGTGGGGTGTGCCCGATAGAATAGTGCCCGACAGATGCCCAGGGAAGATGCCCGTAGGTAAGGTGGCAGGAAAGGGGCTGTGGTAATCCACAGGCTGTCTCCTACCAGTGGTGATACAGTCGAACTCTCTGAGTGGGAGGTCCTGCACCTTGTGCTCCTGGAATCTGGGAGGGCTAGAGCAGTAGATGGGAGCCACAGTAGTATTGGTGTTCGCCAGCCACTCCACCAACCACTTCACTTTGCAGTCACAGTTCAGTGAGTTGCCCCGAAGGTCCCTGGCCGATGGGAGTGAGGGATTTTTTTTCCTCTTAAGTCTTTTTTTTAAATTATTTTTTATTTTTAGTTTACAACACTCAGTTTCATAAGTTTTTGAGTTCCAAATTTCCTCCCCCTCCTTCTCTCCCCTCCCCTGCCCCCGACAGCATGTAATCTGATGTAGGTTCTACATATATATATATATATGCCTTCACATTAAACTTATTTTCAGGGAGTGAGGGATTTTGGAGGGGAAGAAGGATATTCAGGAGCCTGGCTCAAACCTTCTGCCAAGCAAAGGATCCTCCTAATTCCCCTACCCTTATTTTGTCCTTAGCATCCAGTGCCAAACCAAACCAAACCAAAACAAACCCCTCCCGCCTCAGTTTCATGGATTATTTTCTTGAATGGGGTTGAACTTTTAACAGGGTTCTTTTGGGATTTTCTTAACGGAGACTCAAATCTGTAAAGAATGACAGAACTATAGAGCTGGGACAGCTATTAGGACAGTCCAGCACGGAACTCCCCCCGCCTAGGGGCTGCCTTGGGCTGCTTTGTCATGCCCAGGGTTTATTCAGAGGAATATGGAGTGGAAGTAACCGCTCTTTGTGAAGAGAAACAAAGACTGAAGTAACAACAGTACAAATAGACAAGCATTATCTGTGTGATTTGAGCCCATGGATCCTAGTTCAACTTCCCCGTTTTACAGATGAGTAAACTGACTTGAAAAGGGTATAGGTTCTGGGTTCAAATCCCACTTTTGATACCAATTACCTATATTGCCTTTCAAAAGTCATTGAACCTTACCTGCGCCTCTGTTTCGTCATCTATAAAAGGAAGGGGTTGGACTAGATGTCTCCTGAGGTCCCTTGCAGCTCTAGCTCTGTGATCCCATGAAATTTAGAGAGCTTCGGGAACTTGTTCAAGTTCATGAAAGGAATCCTAAGTAACTGGCATTTTCAGAGTGCTTTACACTGAGCTGGTGGTAGGCTTGGGGCTGGAATCCAGACCTCCCAATCTAGTCCCTTTCTACCTACATCACACGCCATCATTGTCTTCCTCCGTGTCCATGAAGGAGCCGCAGGGAAGTTAGACGTGTCTGTTTCTTAATGACTCAGTGTTGTTTTATAAACATCAATACTATCATGTACTGGGCTGTTACGCAATGCCGTCCTCAGGGCCCTACTGAGGCACAAAAGCCCGGATGATAACAGCTGACATTTTGGGTTTGCCAAATGCTTTACATATGTTGTACTACTCCTGCCCTAACACAATCTGGTGAGGTGGAAGCAGCAGGCATTGATCAGCATTTTACAGTTGAAGAAACTAAGGCTCAGAAAGATTAGATTTGCTCGACAAGTTCTCACAAGCCAAGAAGTGTCAGAGGCAAGATCCAGACCTATGTCCTCCTGACCCTTTGATTATAGCCTGCTGCAGGGATGGGGAACCTGCGACCTCGAGGCCACATGTGATCCTCTAGGTCCTCAAGCATGGCCAGCACATGGGGCCTCGAGGCCACAGGTTCCCCACTCCTAGCCTACTGTCTTCTCTCCGATCCTCCCCAAGACATTCAATCACCCATCTGCTTGCTTTTGCACCAGCCATTCCCTGTGCCTGAGATGCACTCCCTTCTGACCTGTGCCTCCGAGAATCAATCCTTCTCTTCCTTTAATAGGCAGCTCAGGCACCAATTGCTACATGAAGCCTTTCCCAACTGAGTTCGTGCCCTCCCTCCTAAATTCTCTTGTATCTAGCTACTCTGTATACATTTGTATTTACTAGCTATACATACCTTCTGTATATATTTTCATATGTACTCATCTCCCCTGTTAAAATAGGGAAGCAAGCTCCCTCTAGGAAGGGGTTGGTTCATTCTTTGTACTTGGATCTCTAGTGCCTAGCGCAGTGCCTAGCATAGTAGGTGCTTGTTGCTGTTCACTTGTGTCCCACTCTTTGTGACCCTTTTGGTGTTTTCTCTGCAAAGATACCGGATCACTGGATACAAAAATCATTGAGTGGGCACTGCCTCAGTCAAAGTGAGACCTGGTAAAGACCTTCGCTTAAAAAGGCCAAGGTCCCCCAATGCATCTGGGGCCATCTCCAGTCCTGATCTATATCTGGCCACTGGACCCAGATGGCCCTGGAGGAAAAAGTGAGGCTGGTGACTTTGCACAGCCCTCCCTCACTTAAATCCGATTCTCTTGCATGTCTTGGCATCTCCTCTGTGATGTCATGGTCCTCTTTGAGAACAAAAGACAAACAAAAGGAGTGGTTTGCCATTTCCTTCTCCAATTCATTTCACAGATGAGGAAAGGGAGGCAAATGAAGTTAAGTGATTTGTCCAGGTTCACACAGCTAGTAAGTGTCTGAGGCAGGATTTAAACTCAGGTCTTCCTGATCCTAGGCCCAGAGTTCTATCCACTTTGCCACGTAGCTTAATAAACATTTATTCCCTGCCCTTTTCCTGCCCCCACAGGAAATTAAGGGAAATGAAGGTTATTCATACACATTCTTCCCCCCATCATACATTTTAGACAAACCTATTAATGACTTGGGGAATTCTTTGAGACCTTTACGAGCTACTATTTTTAAAATTCTCCTCTTTTAATTCTGTCCCCCAGATCCCAGCACCCACACTTGTCTATTTCTTTAGGTTTTATTATCTGCCCACCCCCCCATCCCCTACCACTCCCCTTAAAGCAGTTCTTAACCTTTTTGTGCCACAGACCTCTTTGGTAGTCTGGTGAAGCTTGTGGACCCCTTCTCTGAAAATGTTTTTAAATGTATTCTATAAAATACATAGGACTACAAAAGAAACTAAAACTAGTTACCTATATACGTGTACATGTGTATATAAAGATGTTATGCAGACATTTTTGTCATTTACCTATGCATGTATCTAGACATATACATATATAGATAACACATATAAGTATATATACATGTCTATATGTATATGTACATTTATATATACATACATGCACACATATGTGTATATATACATACCTCTCTCTCTCTCATTGAAAGACCCCAGGTTAAGAGCGTCTTCCCAAAAGGGGATCTCCCCTCCCAACCAAAAGATCCAAGACAAGATCATAAAAAGAGATGGGAAAAGGGCCTTACAAGTCACTCAAGATGTCCAAGGGTCGGAAGACATCTCTAGGCAGAGTCTGAAGATTATTATTGGCCAATGAGCTGCAAGGGGTAAAAAAAAACAACCTGAGTCACAGTCAAAGTCATCTAGAAGTGATGAGAAAGTCCTCTAGGTTTTGGGATCATTTGGTCCAACTCAACCATTCTGCCTTTTTCTAGCCCTGTTTGTAGGGACCACCAGGCAGTGGTGTGCCCGTGTGCACAAACTTGTGGTGGGTTATACTCACAGGTGTGTCAAAGACTTGAGTCCCCGGAAGGTGAACCTAGACAGTGCCCAGATGTCATTGTTCTCGATGAAGCTACAGAAGATAAGAGATTGGCTCAGCCTGGCATCCTGAATTCAATTTCACCCCTGCTTCTAGCCTGTAATCTTAACCCAAGCCAAACTGCAGTCCAGAGTCTCCAGAAAAGTCTACCACTGAGAGTGCATTGGTAGAGTCCCATTTCCTGGGACCCTCTGGGACCCAGGAAAGCTTTAAAAAAAGGAGTGATGGCTAGGATGTTTTAAGGCAGTTCTTCTCATTTTTTTTTCTGCTTACAGCATAGTATTCTTTGTCATGAAGAATCAAGGCACATTGAACATTTTAAGTTGGTAACAGAGAACAGTTCCTTGGCAGTCATTGCTCCAGACCCATTAGTCAGGCTTCCTCTGTTTACCCTCCCTTTACCTCCCCAGAGCTCTCAGCAAGGGAGGCAACCCCTCACCTCTCTTCCCCTCCCACTGAGTGGCTACTGTGACCTTCCCAAAGCGCAGGCAGCCAAATGCAGCTGGGGGGAGGGCTAGGGATTTTAAAGTACACCTAATGGAAAATCTTGAAGTGATTCTCTCGTTAAGAAACACTGGTTTCACTCTAGTCATGCACATGATAGGGGAATAGATGAAATAATCTCTTGAGGATTTTTCCAGACCTATGTTTCATTGACTTTAGCCCTCTTATCTTCCATTCCCAACTTTTCCCATCCAACCTGCACTCAACCCCACCCAGATCCCAGCTTCCTCCTCCTCCTCCTTTTGTTCCACCCTTTCTCCCTTCTTCTCCCACGCACAGGTACTGCAGATGGGATAGTCCCATGAAAGCATTGTCTCCGATCAGGGTGAACTTGTTGGAATTGAGTAACCTAGAAAAGGAGGCAAAGGAGAAGTTAGGACTCCCAGGGGTGTGCCCATTACCCCAATGCCCCTTCCCAAGTTCTCTGCCTCTCCTCTAAGGTCCTTCCCTACACTTTAGCCACCACTACCCCCCATTCCACCCAGAGTACCAGTCCAGGATTTAATAGGTGACCATCAGGTCAGGTCGTATCAACAACAGTAAGGTACCACCATCAGGTCACTTAAGAACAGTAAGGTACAACTGTGGCAAAATGTATTGTACCAGTTGGTGCTTGGATTTTCTCCTCCCAACCACCACCCAAGGGTAAAAAAAATGGAGAGAGGGTTTAGCTTTCTCCTATCGAAGATGGATGTCTCTGGGTCCTGGGTTTCCCCCACTTTCCTTTCCCCAGCACCTTCCTTTCCTCTTTCCATCTGCTACAATCTAGCACACAACTGAATGATGCTTTGGTATGAGGGGACCATAAAGCACCTTCTCTTGACACTCAGTTAACTCTGCAAAGATTTAAAGAATTAAGGTGGGGGTTCTTATCCCTTTCTGTGTCATGGACTCCTTTTCAAGGTTTTGAAATAATTGTTTTTAAAATAATGGAAGGAAATACCAAATTTAAGCCAGAGGTTAGTGAAAATAAAGATGTAATTATTTTTCCCAGCGAAGTCTATAGAGCCCCTGAAATCTATCCCTGGACCCCCTGGGGTCTGTGGTTGTTCAGTCGTGTCTGACGTGGTCCCGTGGACATTGTCTTTGGGGTTTTCTTGGTGGTTTGCCATTTCCTTTTTCAGTGTGTTCCCATGTTACAGATGAGGAACTGACGCAAATAGGGGCTAAGGGACTTGTTCAAGGTCACACGACTGGCAAGCATCTGAGGTCAGATTTGAAATCAGATCTTCCTGATTCCAGGCTTGGTTTTCTATCTACTACTCCACCTAACTGCCAGGTTAGTAACTACTGGACTACACAGTCCCTTCTAAGTTCTGCTTCTTGGGATAAAAAAAAGTATTCTCCACCTTCTCCCCGCCCCCCACCTGTACCCCCTTTGAGTACAAATCATTTCTCTAGCCAATAGGTATGGTTTATTTTATTTCCTGCCTTCTCTCTTCTAAGCTGTCACTTCTTGCTTCTGAGGCAGCTAGCTAGTGGTTGGACTGGATCAGGAAGCCTGAGTTCGAATTTGTGCTCAGATACTTTCTAGCTGTATAACCCTGAACAAGTTCCTTAACCACTGTTTGCTTCAATTTCTTCAACTGTAAAGTGGGGGTAACAGTACCTACTTTCCAAGGTTGTTATTATGAATCAAATGAGATAATATTTGTAAAATGCTTGACCTATTACAGGCCCTTAATAAAGGCTTGTTTGCTTCCTTCTCTTCATCTGAATTAAATACCTGTCTCTCCTGTGGAAAATGAGTTATTCACACACACATTGCTCCCCACCATGCATTTTGGACAAACCCACTGATGACTTGAGCAACCTTTTGGAAACATTGAACCTCTCTAGGGTTTGTGACCTTTTTTAAAAATATATCTTGATAATTATGTTTTAATATAATTATTTCACTTTGTAATCCTATATATTTTATTTTGTGCATTTAACCACACAGTTCTGAAATAGGATCCTCTGGCTTAAGATGGCCAAAGGCATCCACAACACAAAAAAAAGGTTGAGAACTTCTGCTCTGGGTCCTGACCCCCAGAGCCGTCAATCTCCATACCACCCTATCCTTCCTCCACTCTCCAGACCCAGGCTAAGTTGGTGCCTCTATCAAAGCCCATGTCCTTGTCTGGGTCTTTGGCCCACCCCACTACTGGCTTCTGGTTTAAAATGCTATTCTCATAGCCACCCCCCTCACCAACCCAGCTGAAGAAGCCTGGGCTCTGACCCTACAGATCCCCTCTCTTCGGCTTTCCACCTCAGTTCCTGCTTCCAAGTGGATGCCCCCTTGCTTTTTTGTGATGGCACCTACCAAAGAACCAAAACTACAGCCTCTCCTCAAAATCCCCCAAACCCTAAGGTTTCCTGAGGATAGATAGGACTAGTTCGTACAAGAACTGAAGGAGTGGCAGATGAGAGAAAGCTCCATCCTGGATCTCTGAGAAGGCTGCATTCACCAGCGTCCTGTGGAGAGGCAGTTGGGTCAGAGAGAGAGTGAGCAACAGGAACTATACTGGGGTGGGGTGGTAGAGAGAAGAGGGGGTGGGAAGATTTAGCTTAGTCCCTTACTCCAATGATCAGTTCCTCAGCTTCCCTCAGCCAAGCCCTTCTTTTTCCCTGATGCCACTTTGGGATTTCACTGTATTCATTCACACCTCCCAAAGTTATCCTTTTCTCCCAGACCTCAAACCCTAGTTTCCCTTTCTTGATACCTACACCCTCTCCTAGGGCTACTTAGGTGCAATCCCTCACCCCCACTCCCTTGTGACATTCCTTGGGAAGCTCCTCCGCCCCTCCCAGTAGACTCACCTATGCCCCCCCCATCCTCCCTTATGTGTTCACCCTCTTCTCCCTGCCTCCAAAAATCCTGTGCTCTTAACACCCACACTCATCAGGAAGAAGCTGTTGCATCATCATGAACAAACATTTTCATGCCTACTGTGTACAAGGTCCTACAAGTCCTGTGCTAAGCCCTGGAGATACAAATAATAATAGCTGACATACACACACACACACACACACACATACACATATATACACACACACATATACACACACACACACACACACACATATATATATATATATATATATATATATATATATATGTAAGTGGCCAAAGTGGTGGTGCAGTATAGATCTGCAGTCAAAAATATCTGAATTCAAATGTGACCTCAGACACTCTGTTGTTCTTAGCCAGTCGTGTCCAACTCTTTATGACCCCATTTGGGGTTTTCTCAGCAAAGATACTCTGGAGTGGTTTGCATTTCCTTCTCCAGTTCATTTTACGGATGAGGAAACTGAGGGAACTGGAGTTAAATGACCTACCTAGGATCACACAGCTAGCGTTTGAGGCCAGATTTGAACCAGGAAGGGGAGTTTTTTTGACTCTAGGCCCAGCGCTCTATCTACTGTGCCCCTAGCTGCCCCTAAATACTTACTGGCTACATGACCCAGGGCAAGCCATTTAACCCCTGTCTGCCTCAATTTCATCCTCTGTAAAATGAGGCTAATGATAGCACTTACCTCTTAAGGTTGGGAAATGTTTGTAAAGTGTTTTGCAAAGCTTTAAAGTGATATATATAAATGCTAGTTACTATTAGTTTCATAGCATTTTAAGGCTGAAAAAAACACTTTCTATTATATGATCTCATTTGACCCTCACAACAGGTTATTCTTGCCCTCGTTTTACAGATTACGAGACCAAGACAACCAGAGAAAATGTTGTCTGAGGCTTAGATGTGCCCTCTCTTCTCAAGGAGCTTATACTCTAGACATGCTAGTAGCCAGGGGGTTAATGGTGGTCAGGATTCCAGCTGTAATGCTGGAAGTTCAGACGATAGATGGAGAATGGCTGGTATGTCAGGTTGCACTGACCAACATCAATGTCAAGGAACAGAACAGGGCAAAATGTGGCTGCAATTTCCCTCCCTAGATGCATCACGGTGGGGTTGGTCCCATGGGTGGGCATGCAAGAGGAGCATACACATACATGTTCACCAAAAGAATATACATGCTTATGTGGACACACACTCCTGACTCAGAGGGCCTTGCACATTTGCTCGTGTTTGGTGACAATATACATATTGGATAGATACTCTTGGTTTTTTTTCCCCAGTCATGCTTGCTGGTCCCCTTATATTCATTCACCCAACTTTCAGCAAGCCCTGAAAGGCACTGTGCTGCATCCTGAAGATATAAAGATTTTTGAAATGTCACAACCCTCTGAGAGCTGCTTCCTTGGTATCTACCTCTTGTTTCTGAGGCATTGGGATGACAAGGCATCATGCTTGTCCACCTCTGATGCCAGGCACCTCCTTGGGAAACTCCTGATCCCCTCCCCCCCCAGCCTCACCTATGCTCCCCCCTCTTCATCCCACACCTTTTGCCTGCCCCCAGAAATATGAGGTTCCTAGAACCCCAAGCCTGTGCCTGTTGTTCCCCCATCATCTCTGGTCTTTCCCTCCATTCCCCTCCCCCGTGGCTGGAGCACTCACAGGGAGATGACTTCAGTGGGAAGGTTCTTAGGCACAGCCTTGGAGTCAACGCAGAAGGCAGTGTCCCGGGTACAGGAACAGCTGGGTGGGCATGGGGGAGTCTTGGGGGGCCTCTTGGCATTCCCCAGTAAGACTAGACAGAATCCCAGCAAGGACAGCCCCAGAAGCCGATGCCCAGATCCCTGCGGCAATGCCCACAGTCTCAACATGGCTGCAGCTAGAGATTGCCCCCTCTCACCCTTCGCTCCTCACCCACGGGCAATGCCACCCCGGAGGCTCCAAAGGCCCCCAAAGGATGCCAGCGTCCCAGGCTGGCACCTCCCCTTGCAGCTCGGATCCTTGCCCGGTGGCCGCAGCTGAGAACTCCCAGGCAGCTGGATCCTCCCTCTCTCTCTCTCCCTCAGCCCCCCGCAGCTCAGCAGCCGCTGCTGCTCCTCCTCCTCCCCTCACTCGTTCCCCTCCCCCTCCCCCTGCCCCAAGCTGCGCTCTCCAGATTTCCAGCCTCTCCCTTTTGACAGCGGCTCTGCGCTGCCACGCTGCAGAACCCTTTCCCCTAGCCCGGGAGAAACAAGCAAGGAGTGCGCTGCACTCGGGGACCAGCCCGGCCAGGGGTGGGGTTCGAAGGGACTGCGGCGGGGACAACGCATGGAGGGAGGGCTCTCAGAGTTAGAGAGACAGGAAGGGGGAGGAGGAGGGGGTTGGGAAGGGATCTTGCTGCAGTGTGTGGGAAAGCAGGTGTCTCAGGACTGCGTGCGTGCGTGTGTGTGTGTGCATGTGTGCGCGCGCCTTTGTCCCTCGGTACATACATCTGGGTCTTGCATCTTCTCAAGAGTTTATGCCTGTGCGTACGTGTGTGCACGCTTGTCTTCCCTCTGTGTATACATGTGTACACTCGTGTGCTCTCCTCTGTGCATGTGGGCTTTGTGCATACATGTGCATGTGCATATGTGCATATGTTTGAACATGTCTCTGTGTGTGCACGCAGACACAGGTGTCTGTGTATACGTTTACCTGTCCTGCGAATGGGTTATAAGAACGACTAACGTTTCTATAGCTTCTTTGGTTTACAAACACACAATTCAATGAGACAAGCAGTACAAATATTCATAGCCCCTCTTTGTAGAGGAGGGAATGAGGCTCAAGAGAAATTAGGTGACTTGTCCAGGTTCACACAGCTAGTAAGTACGAGAGTCAAATCAATCAACAAGTATTCGTTGTTGTCTTTATTCTTCGGTCTGGTCCAACTCTTTGGTGACCTTGTGGACTATAGCACACCACTGTTGTCCAGGAGGTTTTCTTGGCAAAGATGCTGGAGTGATTTGCGATTTCCTTTTCCAGTGGAGTAAGGTAAACAGAGGTGAAATGACTTGCCAGGGTCACAAAGCTAGTAAGTGTCCAAGGCTGGATCTGAACTCAGGTCTTCCTGATTCCAAGTCCTGCACTCTAACCACTGAGCTACCTAGCTGCCTCTAACTATATTCCCCCATACCTCTACAGTTTCTACACTCTACAGAGTACTCAGGATGACTTGTGTGAGTGGTTGCTTTGCTTTGTGTGTATGTAACAGGGGCTGAAATAAATGGTGAGGGGGGCATATGTATGTTCATGTGTATGCTGCTGAATAAAATATGCCTTTATTCAATGGGCATGATGAGTGGGTGAGAGGACAGAGTCTTTGCTGTTCAGCACATGTGGAATCTGGAATATTTCTGAACTCCCACCTCCCCCAAAAAAGCCAGCTAGTGGTTTTACTAAAGCCAAAGGTTCTCATAGCTGGGGACCAGCTTGCCTGAGTAAACAATATTTTCTCCCTCTTCTGGATCCCTCCAGGATGAGAATACTCTGACCTAAGCAAAGACTCTTTACTCGGGAACAGGTGGCTTTCCTTTCTCTTAAGTCTTCTCTAGTCCAGATTCTCCATGTTACGCAATGTCTCCACACAACTCCTCCTCCATACAGCTCCTCTCTGCTTCTGCCTCACAGACATACAGGCTGAGCTTTCGCCTTTAACAAGATGGGGTTGCCCCATGTCATCACTGCCAACCCATCTGCTTGTGCCCTACTCGCTTTGCTCTTGCCTACTTGTGTGACAGGGAGTAGTGGGAGGGGGGGCTGGGAGTTGGGGCAGCTGGGCTTCCCACTCGTCCCTGGCACAGCCCTGCCCGGCATACAAAGGGCAGAGTGAGAACTGCCCCGCCCCCTGGGGATGAGAGGATGAGGGAGTGGGTAAAAGGGGTAGGCTCCCTCGTGTCATCCATCCCAGAAAGGACATAATGGGGGTTATCTTAGAAACAGGCAAGAGATTCCTAAAGCCCAGGGAAACAGAATTCCTGGGTTCTTTTCTCAACTGGCAGAAAGGGGCAATGACGGACCAGAGCAGAGCCCAATCTAAGACTTCAATGAAAGAAAATGCAAAGGAAGTTATGCCTCTTTCTTCTGGGAACATAATCCTTTATGTTAGTATTGAACTTAAAAAACAAACTTTTTACAGGCATCTACTATCTCTGTCCCTCCCACGGCCCCCTTCATTGCATAGTTTTTAAAACTAAAAATATAATGCTCATTACAATATGTATAGTCATCCAGTAAAAGAAATTCGTATTACAACATTGGCTACGCCCCTCAGAGAAGTATTTCTCATTTGAACCTTGAGAATTACCTCTTTGTCAGCAGGTTGGTAGCATGCTTCATCACCTTCTCTCTGGAATTGTAGTTGGTCATTTCTGAAGTCTTTCAAAGTTGTTTTTCTCTATAATATTGTCATTGTATAAATTATTCCCCTAGTTCCTGCTCATTTCACTCTGCATCAGTTCATAAAGATCTTCCCAATTTCCTCTGAAACAGTTCATTTAGTTACTTCTTATGGCACAATAATATTCCATTGCAGTCATATATCACGATTTGTTTAGACATTCCCATTAGGAAGGCACCCCACTAGTTTCTAGTTTGGGGCTATTTTTTGATATATAGGTTCTTTTTCTTTAGTCGCTTTGGGATATAAGTCTAATATGGTATAGCAGGGTCAAAGAGTATGCACAGTTTGGTATTTTAGGGGCATAGTTCCAAATTGCTTTCCAGAATTCATGGACCAATTCACAGTTCCACTAACAGTGAACTAGTGTGCCTATTTTCCTGAAGGTCCCTCCCCCAACATTTGTATTGAATTTACAATCTTCAAAACACTTTCTTCACTTACATTTGAACTCCATACCCACTCTTCAAGGCAGATATTATTATTCATAGTTTAAAGAGGTAGGAAACCAGCTTAAAGATGTGATATGACTTGCCCAAGTTTGTACAGCTAGTAAGTGGTATGGCCAAAACTAGAACCCAAGCATCTTGATTCTTTAGTGTTCTTCCCACTATACTGTCTGTATGCTGACTCTGACTCCCTCCACCCAAAGCAAGGTGGGTGCTTTGGCTCTTTCCATCCTAGAGAGAACATAGAGGACATCAATGTAAAGACAGGCAAAAAAGACTCAAATCTAGAGAAAGAACTGAACCATTTTGTGTCATGGTTCCCTACAAAAATCTGATGAAGCCTGTGAACCTTTCTCAGAATAATGTCTTTAAATGCATAAAATAAAAAATGTAGGATTACAAAGGAAACCAGAAGTCAGCAAAAATAAAGATGTAATCTTCTTCCCATCTAAGTTCACAAACCCCCTGAATTCCATCCAAGAATTCTTTGGGGATCTGTGGACACCGGGTTAAGAACCCTTTATGTAGAGGAATGGTACTCCTTGGGAACCTAGATCTGAAATAATAGACTATCAACACTGTTATAGAAATAACATCTGAGATTCAGCTGTCCCCTTTCATCCCCATGTCAATCCATCCAACATTCATCTATTGAGGGAGCACTTGTGAGCACTCGTCATATGCAAGGGAGTATGCTATAGCTCGATGAACAATTCAAAGATTGTCCTGCCCTCTAGGAGGTCATTGTTCTAACTGGAGAGTTGAGATTAACACACATGAAAAGATAACTGAAAATACAAAGCAGTGAATGATGCCAATGTCAATGGTACGTGAGCGCTAGGAGTTCATTCCTGTGGTTTGGAATTGACTGGGAAGGCTTTTTTGGGAAGGGGAGTTTTTACCCAGGTCTTGAAAGATGGGTCAGGTTCAAGACATGATGAAGAGGTGAAAGACGGCTGAAGAATAGAGTTCATAGTAGGGGGATAATGGGAGACAAGGCTGGAAAGGTAGTCTGGGGGAAGATTATACAGAACCATGAATGTTAGCAGGGAATTCTTTTCATCAGTCCTCCAGAAATCTCCAAACCTATTAACATGTTGGTGACTGTTCTCAGAGAAAAAGGAAAATAGTCTTTCCATCTGTTTTCTACACTGGCCAAAGGAAAATTTTCCATCACGTTCTCCCCACAACTACCCCCAAAAGATAGTAGATTTGAGAGTTTGTGATACCTCCTGTTCATCTGAAGCCTGGGCAGGAAGGAGGTAGAATCATGGATTTAGAGGAAGAAGTAATCTTATAATTCATTTAGCCTAAAACTCTGCATTTTATAGATGAAGAAACAACAGCCCAGAAGGGTTGAATGAATTACTTCCCAAGGTTCCACAGATAGTAAATGCAGAGCCAGGATTCCATACTAAGGAGAATAATGACCCGGATGGGGCAGAGACTTGCCTAGAGTCCTCCAGCAATGTGAAGGATTCAGGACAATAAATTCACAGTCTAATAATTTATGCTACAAACTCCCTCTCCCCCTTCCCCTTCTGCCCCATCTGACTAGATCTCCTGAGAACAAGCTTCTACACAAGTGCACAGCTCAGGATACTCCCTGGGTCAAGGCCCTCCGGCCCCTAGAGATGCCCACAGGGTCCCCGAGATGCCTTTGGTTCTCCTTGGCTTTCCAGTTGGCCCAGTGCCCCACCTGGCTCCAGCCCAGTGCCCGTGAGTCAGCTGATCAATTCCAATGTTGCCAGGACAACTGGGGGAAGAGGCCCTGGGGAGCTGGCAAGGGTGGGCACTGCAGGCGGGCAGGCTCCCAGCCTTTGGCACCTGGACATGGCTGAAGCAGTATTATTGGGAGGGCAGGGAGTATGGGGCTAGCATCTCTCTTTTCTTCCTCCATTTTTCCTCCCTTCTAATTCCCCCTTCTCCTGCCCCCAACCTTCTCCTGGGACATTTTTCTAACTAGAGACTTGGGCAAATATTTAAAGGGGCAGTTGGAGGGTTGGGGATGAGGAGCAAACAATCTCCCCCTCTCCTTCTTCCTCTCCTTCAAAGCCCTGCTGAAACCTCTTAGGCCCTCTCAGGGACCAGGAATCCAATTAGTTGCACAATCTCTAAGGCCTGAGTGTACTCTAGCTGGGGGTCATAGGTAGGGGAGACATGTGCACATGAAGCCAAGGGAACAGGGTGTCAATTTTTAAATCTAAAGAGTATCCAGTAGTCTTTGGATTAGAAAAGATAAGGAATAGGAATTGGGGGAAAGGCCTGAAGTTTGGAAAATTGGATGGCTGGGAAGCAGTTAAAGATGTCAGGAAAAAAAAAAGAGGAGAGGTGTGAGGGAGGAGTTGGGAGGGGCAGGTTTAGGACTGGGGAAAAAGTGCAGAGGAATCTAGGCGGAGAATAGAGATGGAGTGACAGGAGAATAGCCCCCCTGGGAAAGGAAGGCTAGGTGGTTGTTTGGGAGACAGGAACATACCATTCAATCAGTCTCCTGTGCTAGGTGCTCTTACGGGATATGGAAACATAAAAATAATCGCTCACATTAATATAGTGCTTTAAGGTTTATAAAATACTTCTCTTTTGTGCCTCATAATAACCCCATGAGGTGGGTGCTGTCATGATCCTCATTTCGAAACTGAGGAAATTGACGCTCAGGGCAAGTAATTTTCTCATGGTAAAAACAGCTGGTAAGCAGGATTGGAATCTAGGGCTCCCTCTTCTGACTCCCTCCACTTCACCACAAACCCATGCCAGAGTCTAGAACAGCCCATGTATATTGGTTCACCCTAGAAACCCTGGCCTCAGGCAGCCAGAGGGGTGGGGAGACAGGGGGCTCATAGGTTAATGTAGGGCTCTTCCCATCCCTCTGACTCCTCACCATCCTCCAAGGCCCGAGTCAGGGCCCACCTCCTCCAGGGAGGCCTCCCTCATTACTATCCTCTGCTGATCTCACCCTCCTCTTAACTACTCTGCCACTTACTGCCTGTGGCGATCATTGGTGCTATTGCATGTTGAGAGTTATCTCTGTGTGTGTGTGTGTGTGTGTGTGCGTGTGTGTGTTCGTGTGTGCGTGTGTGTGTGTGTGTGTGTGTGTGTGTGTGTGTGTGTGTGTTCTTTCCTAGCTGCGCTCCTTGAGGGCAAAGATTCTGTCTTCTCCCTCCTTCGTACCCTCTTTAGTACAGACCATAGCAGACAGGATAAACTCTGTCCCTCTAATAATAGATGTGTGAAATCAGATCTGAGAAAGAGCCTGAGGTCAGAAGACATGAGTTTGAGTCTTGGCTCTAATATTTACTAATCAAGTGTGAGGTGGCTTGGTGGATAGAACGCTAGGCATAGAGTCTGAAAGACCCAAGTTCAAATCCCGCTTCAGACATTTACTAGCTGTGTGATCCTGGTCAAGTCACCTAGCTGCTGACTGCCTGAAAAATGGGTATGATAATTGTACCCACTTCTCAGGATTGCTGTGAAGGCAAAATGAGATAATCTTTATAAGGTCCTTGGCAAAACTTAAAGTGTATAAATGCTAGCTGCTGGCACTGCTGCTGTTGCTACTACTACTACCACTACCACTACTGATATTCTACTTCCACCCTAGCACCTACTGAGCCTTAGCTTCCTCCTTTGCAAAATGCGGGTAACTATAACTTCACTGCCTAGCTCATAGTGCTTGGAGGAGATCCCTTTACATCCAATTGCATCCAATCTAATCACCAAGGCCCAGAGAAGGGAAGTCACTGGCCCAAGGTCACACTGGAAGTAAGTAGCAAAGGAAGGATTCAAACCCATATCTTGTAACTCCAAATTCAGGGCTCTTTCCATTATATGTGGGTACCTTCATTACTGTAGGAAAAGCTCTTTGTTGAATGACCCAGTAAAGTCAGGGGGAGGGGAAACAGGGAGTAGGCATGGTAGAGGGGGAGAATCTGACCTATCTGGGGAACCTGGCGCTTGACTGAAACCTTTGCAACCAGCCTAATGCCAGGATAACACCCTTGTACCCAGTAGTGACTGTGGGTGCTGCTTCCCTTAGGGCAGGGATGGAGAACCTGCAGCCTCAAGGTCACATGTGGCCTTCTAGGTCGCTGGGTGCAGCCTTTTGACTGAGTCCAAGTTTTACAGAACAAATCCTTTCATTAAGGGGATTTGTTCCTTGAAGTTTGGATTCAGTCAAAGGGCAGCATTTGAGGACCTAGAGATCCATATGTGGCCTTGAGGCTGCAGGTTCCCCACCCCTGCCTTAGGGACTCTGTTTCTAGAGCAAAACCCTACAAATCTGTGTGATAGAAGAACAAATAGGGGAAATTCTAGAGCTCCAGCGGTGCCAGCCTGTTGCCCAAGGCTCCTGATTCTGGAAGAACAGGGCAGTGTCTTAAGGGCTGAAGAACAGG
Source organism: Trichosurus vulpecula (assembly GCF_011100635.1). Lineage (NCBI taxonomy): Eukaryota > Metazoa > Chordata > Mammalia > Diprotodontia > Phalangeridae > Trichosurus > Trichosurus vulpecula. The sequence continues at coordinate 295,768,029 of NC_050575.1, read as the reverse complement.
GGCAGTTGCCAACAGGAAGGGTAGAAACAACAAAAAAGACACTCTTGGTAGGTGGAGCATATTACTTAAGGCCAAGTTTACTCAGCTTGAACTCCGTGCTGGTTTGCAATGCCCAAGAGGCTTTTTGTGTCCCAGGATGAGAGCCCTTAGGCACTCATACTCTGAATTATCTCAGGCTTTGATTCTGGAGGGTCAGGAACAAACAGGCTTCAAAGCTAAGGGCTTGGCTTGAGTTCTGAAATGCAAGGTCCCGCCACACCACTTCCATTGATCGGTATAGTATATAAGGTCCCTGGACCAGGAGTCTGGAGGTGTGAGGAAGGCGAAGAGCCTGAGGCAACATGGATGTGGGCACCAAAGAGGCTCTGATGGAGAGAGCCCTGCCACCACCGGTAAGAGGAGCTTTGGGGAGGATGAGAAAGGGCCCCCAGCCACAAAGCTACGGTACAATGGGACTGAGGGCTCTCCACCAACACCCACCAACCCATACCCTAGGCTAGAGCATTTCATGTACATTTGTTGTCCGCAAAAGCCGGGCACAGGTGTTGGCTTGGGGCAGCTGGGGGTGGGGACACAGGGAATATGTGTCTTGGTGTAGGTTTCTCCAGAACTCATCAGACTCCTAGCTGTCCTTCAAGGCCCAAGTCAAGTGCTATCTCCTCCCCGAAGCCCCTCCCTGATTACTATCTCTTGCTCATTTCTCCTTTCTCTCAATTCCTTTACCGTTTCCTAACTGGCACAGTCGTTGGTGCCATTGAATGTTTATAGTTATCTTTGTGTGTGTGTGTGTGTGTGTGTGTGTGTGTGTGTGTGTGTGTGTGTTCTCAGCTGGACTCCTTGACTACAGAGATTCTGTTTTCTGCCTCCTTTTTATCCTTTTCAGGACCTAGCAGTATAGTGCATAGCAGGAATGTGATAAATTCTTGGTGATTGGTCAATTAACATCTAGGAGATGTCTTTAGGAGTCTGTTTATGCAGGGTAGAAGAGTGGACAACCTCAGGGATAGGGATAGGATAGCAAAAAATCAAAAAGAAAGGAAAGGAAAGGGAAGGGAAGGGAAGGAAAGGAAAGGAAAGGGAAGGGAAGGAAAGGAAAGGAAAGGAAAGGAAAGGAAAGGAAATGAAAGGAAAGGAAAGGAAAGGGGAAAGGAAAGGAAAGGACCATTTGTAAAAATGTAGATTAAATAACAGAACAGAAATCAAAAAGAAGCACAGACAAGCAGGACAGCTTTGAAATTGTGCAATTTGAATTGATCACAAACTTTAAAAGAAAGTGAGCTATTTATAGCAGCGATCTGTAGTTTTGTATGCAATCACGGGTTTGTTTTCTTTTGTTGTTGTTCTGTGTAATATGGAAATGCCCATTTTTATCTGGTGTTTTTAAAGTTCAGAATAAAGGTAATTTTTTTTAAAAAAGAAAAAAATGGGCATCCTTGCTAACTGACACGAGTGGCCAAGTGGCAGTGAGGGTGGGGTAGGGGGTCATCAAAATATGATCCCCAGCTTTGACAGTGATTTCCCTGGCCCCTCTTTCCTTAACAGGACTACTCTGTCACCCCTCAAGGCCAGTTTAAACTACCCTGCAAGCGGCTGCTCATCATCGTGGTGGTCGTGGTTTTGGTGGTGGTTGTGGTGCTAGGGGCCCTGCTCATGGGGCTGCATATGAGTCAGAAGCACACAGAGATGGTGAGGGGGTGCTGGAGGGGCTGGCAGCTTGGAAGTGGGCTGGCAGGATGGGCAGGAAGGGCTGCGCAGGTGAAGTTTGGTTTGGGATGATGGATGGGGTGGGCACTGTGAGCAGAAGATCTATTAAGAGGGTTGAGCATGGAAGGCATGGGATTTAGAAAGGCTGCAAGAATGGGCACAAAGCAGGGAGGAGAAAGAACAGACACAATAGACTTAACTTTTGCCCTTCGCCAAGATAGCTTGACCTGATTAAAGAATATTACAGTCAGTACTCTCCAACCCTCTCCACACCAGCCCAGGTGCCCTACTTAGTTCATTTTCTCTGGGTAGCATGAATGGGGTGGGCACTGCCCATAGACCAGCTCAAGGCTGCACTTGGGAAAAGTACTTGGGGTTGGGTAAGGACCCTGAAAAGATAAGAGAGGAAGAAGCCTGGCAGAACTGACAGACAGTCCAATTCTCTAGGTCCTGGAGATGAGCATTGGGGGGCCAGATGCCCAAAAGCGCCTGGCCCTCAGCAGGCAAGAGGGAACTGTCTCTACCTTCTCCGTTGGCTCCTCTGGCACTGTGGTGTATGATTACTATCGGGTATGCGAGAGATGCCGCAGGGCTGGTGTTAGGTGGGGGGGTGAGGGTGGGGCAAGTCAATCACCAGATTGACTGGAAGGTGGGGTTCCCATATCTCTCGAACATGTTTGGGATTTAGCTTAGGTGCAAACATGCCTGAACACCAGCCTCTACCTTTGTGCCCTCCTCCACACTTCATCCTGTGGTGGTCACCTGACCCTCCTTGAGCTCTTAGCTCCCAAAAGATCAGCAAGGCTCCAATGCTGATTCTCACAGTCCACTAGATGGAGACTGAAGCTCTGAACCCTCAAAGCTTCTAGACTGAGGGTGAGGTTATAGGGAGGCAGAAACTTTCTTCAGTCAATTTTTTCCCTTCTATGCTCAGCTCTTAATTGCGTATAAGCCTGCCCTGGGTGCCACCTGTTATATCACTCAAATGACTCCAGAGGATATCCCCAGCCTAGATGTCATCACCCGAAAATTTCAGAGTCACCTGGTGAGTGGTGCTCCACATTTCCATCGCACACTCTGGGTATTTGTATCTGATATCAATCATACCCCACCCTTGGGGAATGTCTTTTTTTAGGCTAAACCCTCTTTGCCCGCTGCTAAACAGGATCAGGAGGAGGACTCTCATGCCAGCTCAGAGTCCCAGGTGGACCCAGCCTTCCTGGGCACTACTATGAATGTCCTTTGTGGCGAGGTTCCTCTGTACTACATTTAGGGACCATCTGGTGAGCAAGGGGATAGAGGCAAGGTTCTTGGAGGGTGCTGCTAAGTTGAACCAAGGGAACTGTGGAAAGCATGACATTATGTTTGTGTCTGCCAAGGGGCACTGAACTCAGATGAACCATACTGGGTAGAACTGGAGGGGGTGGAGGAGGTGGATCATGCTCAGGAAAGCCCAGAAGTGGGGGTGGGGGTGAGGAGGAGAGTTGAGAGTCTCCACCCTCTCCCCTTCCTCTAGAAAGGAACCTTAGAAGTCATAAAGTCTAATTCCCTCATTTTACAGATGAATAAACTGAGACACAGAGAGATTCATTCAATAACTTGCTGAGGGTAACACAGCTAGTGAATACCTGAATCTAGGTCCAAGTCCGGGACTCTGTGTGCTGGCTTTTCATGGTAACCTCCTCCCACTGTAACTAGTGTCTTTGCTTTCTAGGTTTTGGGCTGCCAAGGAGACAGAAGAGATCTTACAGCTTGCAAAGAGAGAAAAAGGAGTGGGGAGGAAAGTGGGGGGAGGGGTAAGGGGAAGATGTATGTTTGGTGGGTGCGGGTGCTTCTACTACAAAAATAATAAAGTTACTTTATGAGTTCTTCGAAGAGCTCTTATGGAAATCCTGCGTGAGTTCCTTCCTGCCGGTCAGTCCACTACATTCCCCCCGGACCACTGCCGTGGGGACCTAGCGAGGAAGGAATGGCGTTCTAAGATGGGGCTGGGAAAGACGGTTGGCAGATAGCAGAGAAAAAGAGCTGCCCCTTCCGCTCCGTGGAACGTGACTCCTTGTCCCAGACACGAGTGGGGGGCGTAACTGAGACTTGGGGAGCGATCAGCGAGGCTGTAGCGACCTCCAATGGCTATTCCAGGAACGGCCTCTCTCCATGAAAAGAGGACGAGTTTGGGAGAGACAGGGAAAGAGAAAGAAACCAAGAGGGACCGGAGAGAGAAAAAGAAATAGAGACAGAGAGACATATATACAGAAAGGAAGTGAGGGGGAAAGAGGAAACGTGACACACACACACACACAGAAAGACAGACAGACAGGGACAGAGAGGAGAAAAAGAGACGGGGCGGGGGCACAAGAGACCGGAGGAAGGGAAGGAGGCAGAAAGAAGGGAGAGAGAGAAGAGAGTTTCTGCAGGGGTTGTGGCTGAAGGTGGGGGGGCGCTTCATTTTCTGGGACGGTCTCGGGACTTGGCACCCCAGGGACACCCCATAGAGAAACTCAGCCACTAGGAGGCACCCCCCCGGAGCTTCCACCCCACAAGTGAACTCCATACCGGGGCCCCATCACGCTGTTTTACTCCACCTCCCGCGCCCCACGCGTGCCCCTCGGTGCCCGGGGCTCCCTGGTCTCCCAGGCCTGCGCGGGTGGAGCCAGCAGTAGCAGCGACTGCAGCCGTGGTGGTGGCGGCGGCATCCAGAACTCCCACTCCCCACGCGTGGAGAGGGCCCCCCTCCCGCTCCCCGGCGGGAGGGACCGCGACCGCCCGCGGGCCGGCTCGCTGCTTCCCCGCCTCCGGCTGGCCCCATTCCCGGGGCTGAGCACAGTCCGGGCCCCGAGGGGGGCTGAGCTCCGAACGAAAACACGCCCTCCGGCGAGCTCATTTCCCTAAAAGAAAAAAAAAAGAGGAAAAAAAGAGGGGGGGAGGAAGAGAGGGAGAGAAAAGCAAGGGCCGGAGAGGGAGAGAGAAGGGGGGAGAGAAATTGAGAAAGGGGGTGGACGGGAAGAGAGGGAGGAGGAGAGGAGGGGAAGAGATAGGAGAGGAGGGAGAGAGGGAGGGCTAGAGAGAGCCGGAGAAAGGGAGGGAGAAAGAGAGAGAGAAGGAAAAAAGATCCCTCCCTTCTCCTTCCATTCCTCCTCTTCCCCTCCTTCCTTCTCTGCTCGCTCGGTCTCGGCCCCGGCCCCGGAGCCGCATCCCCGCCAGCATGCCGGGCTCCGCCGCTCGCCCGCCCCTGCCGCTGCCGCTGCAGCTGCTGCTGCTGCCGCTGCTGTCCCTGCTGCTGCTGCTGCTGCCCCCGCGCCCGGCTCGGGCGCTGGACTTGGCCGACTACACCTATGACCTGGGGGACGACGAGGACCCCGAGCCCCTCAACTACAAAGATCCCTGCAAAGCCGGTGAGTGTCCCCCACCGCCACCACCAGGGGATGGGGGGGGGGGCGGCCGGGCCTGGAGCTGGGCTGGGGGGCGGGGGGGAGTCGCGGACAGTGAAGGTTGGGGGGGTGGGGGCAGTATGGGAGAGGAGGCGAGAGTATCCCTGCCACGCCACGGGGTCTGTTAGGGGTTCGGGTTGGGGGAGGACGGTCCAGTGTGGGAAGCTGAGCCTGCCTGGTTGGCAATGCAGCGGGGAACAAAAGAGAGAGGGAGAGGGAGGGGGAAGTTTGGGGGACTTGTAGGACAGAAGTTTTGCTGCTGCCACCGCTGCCTGTTGCTGCTGCAATTTCTCTGATTCCAGGAGAGGAGGATTCTTAGGGGAATCTCCCTGGATCCAGGGAGGGCAGCCGCCCGGCACTTCGTTTTTCTGCCCGCTGGAAATTTTTTTGGCCACACTTGTGTATGTGTGTGTCTTCGCCCCTGTGCAATTTTTCCTTTCTCTCCACTCCCCCCGCTCCCCCATCCCTTCCTCTGGAGCTTGTAGAAGTTTTCCAGTCTATTTCAATGGTCCTTGGGGCTGCCTGGCTGCTAGTGGGGAAGAGGAGAGAGAGGTGGGGAAATCCCTAAGGGCCTAATCGGGACAGGCCTCTGACCTAAGTGGCAGAGGAGAATTTTTTAAATGAATGGTGAGATTGCTGGTTTTTCTTGTTGCCTGGGATTCTTTGGGTTGTAAGCCCCAGCCGTGCTGGGGGGAGGCTGGTTAATCAGCTGTCAAAATCAATGAACACAACCCAGAGAAGGAATTAACCTTTCCCCCACACCCTTTCCCCCACACGCCAGGAGCAGACTCCCAGCACCCCCCACCCCTAAGGCCAAGTTGGTGGTGAGGAAAGGAAAGGCACAAAGAAGTGGAATCTTAAATATCACTTTCCTACCCCACAGGGGCAGGAGGTTAATTAGCAGAGGTCAGGGTCCTGGGTCTGTGTGGTGAGGTGTGTATGTAGGGGGTGTGTGGTCCCACTGTGGCTCATTGGAGAGTGCATTTAACCCTACCATCCAAAGGGTCTTGCCCTAGGAAGATCCAGATGGCCCGGCCACAGGGCCATTTATGTCAGAGGAAGTCCTGGAATGGGGTCACCTGGGGACAAGGAGCCACCCAGAGGACAGTGATAGCTGGGCTTTCTGATTCAGGATCCAGATCTCTCCAAAGGAGTTTGGGGTGGAGGGTGTGGGATTAAGAGGATGGAGTAGAGCGATGGAAGAATTCTCAGGGCTGGGGCAGCTAGGTGATATGCTGGATAGAGCACTGGTCTTGGAGTCAGGAGGGCCTGAGTTCAAATACAGCCTTAGACATTTACTAGCTGTGTCACCCTGGGCAAGTCACTTAACCCCAATTGCCCACCAAAACAAGAATTCTCAGGGCTGGTGGGGGAACCTTCTGGATGAGTCTGGGTCCTGACACTGGGGGTCACTTGCTCTTATAGGGAAAATAGCCTCCTTCTAATGACTTATTCCACTCTCTCCAAGTCACTGAGGTCGCTGCCCTGGCAGGCTTTTTGGTGGAGGTGGACCACTGCAGAGACAGAAGGTCCCTAAGACAGGAAAAGGAGCCGGGTCATTTCCCCTACTCATCAGTGTCCACGTCTGCCTTCACTTCTAAGCCAGAATCCTTTATTGACTTCAGTTCAACAATTCAAGAAACATTTAATAAATGCTTTCTAAGTACAAGGCATTGTCCTCAGTCGTGGGGGATGCAGAGTATTTGTTTATTTGGATGGATGGCTGGTTTGGTTTTTTAAAATGGCATAGTCTGAGTTCTCAAGGAGTTTACAGCCTGGTAAAAGAGGATGAGACCTGTACATGTAATTCATAATATAAATAAATAGGAGAGGCCCAAGTAGTGGCTTCCAGAGTATTCTTCCTGATCTCCATACTCAGTATGTTACTCCTACTCAAAAAGCCTTCAGCAGCTCCCCATTGTCTACTAAATAAAGTATGAAATCCCAATCCTGGAATTCCAGGGCTTCTTTGGGCTCCAATCTGCTTTTTCTCTAGCACCCTTAATTCCCTTCCCTTACTCTATGCCACAGTCAGACTGGAAATCTCTTAGTCCTGATTCCCATTCTGCCCTCTCCCGCCTTGCCCATTAGAATAGAAGCTTATTGCCAGCGGGGATTTTTTCATTCTTTGTGCTTGTATCCCCACGGCCTCAAATAGTATCTGGCATTTAGGAGGTGTTTAATAACCGCTTGTTGATTGATTGATTTGCTCACACTATACCCTGCATCTGGAATGGATTTCCTACTTCTCCAATTTCAGTCAATTAACTGACACACACCCCCACCCCCACTCCCACTCTCCCTCAACAGCCAACTTAGGTGCCTCCTCCAGGAAGCCTTCTCTGATCTCTCCCTCTTCTTTAACTTCCTCTCCCTCCATCGAGTAAAAGTCGTTGCTCAGATTTCTGTTTGTGTGGACTTCTCCTTTGCCCTTTATTCTTTGTGGTCATGTCTACTTCATCTATCTCATTGTAAACACCTTGAGAGCAAGGCTTGTGTCTTAGCTATCTTGGCAACCACAGTGCCTGGTGCATAGTAGGTGACAAATGTTAATGATGTTTGTTGAATAAAAGAGAAATTTGAGAAGGACAAGATTGCTTATAGCACTTACACTTTGTATCATTATACTCAGGTCCTTTCCCCTCTATACTTGCTGGGAGGAGGGTGGGAAGTGGACCAGTAGAGAACAGTTGTATGGTAAAGGAGAGTTCTTGTCCTCACAGTCAGGGTCCACATCTCCCCGAAGGAGTTTATGTCCCCTTCCTTGGAATAAATGGATATTGCCTGAGCATCTACTAAGAGCAGGGCTAATGAAGCCACGTGCTCTGGCAATTACTGAAAATTTGTAACATGAGGTTTCCTGCCATCATAGAGTTTAGTCTAGAAGGGAGATAAGACACGTATGTGTAAAACATAATTACTAATATATCTCACCTATAAGTGCCAAATAAATGGTACCAGTCAGATGACAGAAAGATTATGGTGTGCCGGGGAGTGTGTGACCTCTGTAAAGTCACTGAATTTCTCTGGGCTTCAATTTCCTTATCTGTAAAATGAGGGACTTCGAATAAATGATTTCTAAGGCCCTTTCCACCTCAAATTGTGGGGGAGGGAGAGAAGCAGCATTTATTAAGCACCTACTATGAGTCAGACACTATAGTAAGCACTTTATGAGTATTATCTCATTCGTCTATTTCTACTATTTCTGTTCTCCCTGGCTCTTCTACTGGAGGAGTTGCAGTGAGTCTAAGCTTAGGCCTCCACGTTCCAGAGGTAAGGGTCTGAGTAGGATGGTGGTGAGAGAAATGGGCAGCCCCCAGGCCACAGCAATGGTCTGATTATAGAGGATAGCCATCCCTAGGACAATGACAACCCAAGCTACAGGTCAGACCGGGCATTCTCTTCTTAGTCACCTATGTGGTCATTTCCAATCCCATCTCTCCACCCACCCTCACCAAAAAAAAATTGTAATAATAATAATCCTGCAGACTTTCCTTTCTCTTGGTGGTTTTAGCAGTCACCCAGGCTCCCATGTTGGCAAAAACTTTGACTATCCTCTCTCCTTTACTTCTTATATCAAATCAGGTACCAAATTTTGTCAATTCTACCTCCATAGTATCTCTTGCATCTGCTCGCTTATCTCTATTCGCATTGCCATCCACTTGGGACAGGTCATGACTATGATTGACCTGACCACCTTCACTCCCTTTTGCCTTCCAGAGTCATGCTTTGAATGTTGTCAGAGTAAACTTTCTTCTGTATAGAGCTGGTTGTGACATTTTTCTGCTTAAAACCCTTTATGGACTTCCCACTGCCCCTAGAAAAGAGCATTTGATTGGTCAGAGGACCCGAGTTCACCTTCTGGCTTGGCTATGTGTGTCTGGAGATTCTGTGAATCCATTTCTGGATTCTTCTGACCATATATGATCTCTCCCACTTCTGAACACCCAAATCACTTTGTACTATGCTCACATTGTGTATTCATTTGTATTAGACTTACATATGTGTGTGTATTTCCCCTGCTGGATTATAAGCCCTATGAGGTCAGGAACCAAGTCTTAACTAAACTTTGTATTTTCCCCAATGCCCAGAGGACTGTTCTGCACATTTTGTTGTTGTTCAGTCATTTTCAGTTGCATCCGACTCTTCATGACTCCATTTGGGGTTTTCTTGGCAAAGATACTGGAATGGTTTGCCATTTCCTTCTCCAGCTCATTTTACAGGTAAGGAAACAGACAAACAGGGCTAAATGACTTGCCCAGGGTTACACAGCTAATAAATGTCTGAAGCTAGATTGAACCCAGAAAGATGAGTTTTCCTGACTCCAGGCCCAGTACTCTATCCTCTGTGCCACCTAGTTGCCCATTCTACACATACTAGGTACTTAATAAATGTTTGTCGAATTGAATGCATGACTGATCAGCATGGCCAGTGCCTATCTCCCAGGGAGAGACCTAGTATAAGAGGTTAACACTCAAATCATCCAGAAGTCCATCTAGGAGTTCTGTCTACCAATTCACACCTAGAAATGCTCAGATGGTGCTATACTCCCTAATAACATATGTTCCCTCCCCTCCCCCCACTTCTTTTGCTTTTTCTTCATTCCCCTCCCTCTACCCCCTCCTCCATCCCTGTTGTCTCTATACCCCAAGGGCCAAGGACTGCTTGGATATACTCAATGTCTAGCTACCTTTTCTGTCTGGCTCTTTCTTCCAAGTGCCACACCATCCCTCCAACAAAGGCAAAAGTCCTGACCTTGGAATGGGTGGAGGGGGTGGTGGTAGCAACATGCCTTTGCCTCCTAGAGACAGAACTTGCCTCCCTGTTCAGCTCTACACCCTCCTCCCCCTTTGTACATAGCTTAGACAAGCTTGCAGTCTGGGAGAGTTGACAGCCCTATCAATAAGATGGAAACGTCCTTGTGACTGGGTTGTCCTGGGGATAATTAAATCCTATAGTCCACCCCCACCCCCCACTGCTCTTGCCATCAAGAGAGCTTTGAGAGAGATCCCCTAAATGGAATCCATGGCATTTTTGCTTCCTTGGGGAGGATTCTGGGATAGTTGAAGGATGGTTAGGAGGTCATGGATTAAGAGCTGGAAAGAACCTTAAGAGGTCATCTACTGAGTCCAACACCTCCATTTTTGATATTGTTTTTAATATATTCTATTAATATCTTCTGTTTTACATCACCTACATTTCTCCCCTGTATCTGTTCTTCTCTTCCCTTCCTATCCCTTATAACAAAGCATTTTTAAAATGAGAAAAGAGAGGGAAAGAATCAGGAAAAAAAAGATATCAAAAAAGTCTGAGGTGACATGTGATGTTCAACACCTTCGGAGCATCCTTTCTTCAGAAGAGCTAAGTGAAGTATTCTCTTATGTATCTTTTTGTGGGGGACCAAATTTGTTTGTTACAATTTTGCAACATTGTTTCAATTGTTTTGTAGTTGTTGTTTCTTCCATTTATATTGTTGTAGTCATTGTATATATATATATATTTTTCCTGGTTTACTTCTTTTTGCATCATTTCATCCGTCCCTCCATGCTCCTCTGTACTCATCATGTTCGTTGTTTCTTAGCTTCTAGAGCACAGGAATCTTCCATTACCGTCATATATCACAGTTTGTTTATGCTTCTGCACTGATGGGCATCTACTTTATTTCTAGTTCTTTGCTACCACAAAAAGGGCTGCTATAAATATTTTGGTGTATATGGGACCTTTCTTTTTATCAGTGACCTTCTTGGGATATAAACCATCAGTGTAATCTTTCAAAGTGTATAGACTTTTGAATCACTTTGTTTACATAATTCCACACTGCTTTCCAGAATGGTAGTCTCCATTCACATATCCTGTGCCTGTTTTTCCATAATCCTTCCAACATTAACTATTCCCAACTTTTTCATCTTTGCTAATTTTCTGCCACCCTGTTCCCCCACACTTTAGAGATGAGGAAACTGAGGTCCACCAAGGTTAAAGCCCCTTGTTTAATGACATTTAGATAGTAGGTGGCAGAGGCACAATTAAAACCCAGGTTTTCTGACTCCAAATCTAGCTCCTTTCCACTTAGCCATGCTGCCTTCCCTGTTTTATATTTTGTTTATATTCTGATTATTTTCTTTTTCTTGACTCTTTCCCCAAGCAGATGTTAGGAAGGCAGTAGGGTGAAGTCTTGCCTCCATGCCCCACATTCCCTAGGGGTTCCAAAGCCTGGCTTCACTGGCTGGGAGGATGCAGGAAACTGGGGACAATGGGGAAGGGGAAGGTGAGAGCCTAAGAGGATGGAAGGCTAGCTAGGCATCCTACCTCTGTGCCTGTCCCTCCCTAGAAGCTGTATCTTAAAGGTTGGGATGGGAACATCCTGCATATAGACTCTGGAGAAAAATCTCAAGGAGAAAATGAGCAAAAGAGAAAGATGGTGGGAGAGGTTTTGAGCCAGCTGATTCCCTCCCCAGAGAAACTATATCTGCCTCTCATCTCCTGCACCTTACCTCAGCTGTCTGGCAACTCTCCTGCTACAGTTGGCACCTTGGAGGGCCTGAGAGGAGGTAGAGGAAGGTGGGGTGTGTAGCCTCGATGGTCAGGAATATAATTTTCCTCTCTACACTCTTATTCCCTTGGGGTTTCTCAAAGTCTACAATAGCATTATAAACTCATGGCATGTTAGCTCTAGAATGGACTTTATAGAACAGCAGTCCAACAGACTTGGACTCAGTTTACAAATGGTAAACCAAAGTTCGGAGTGGAGAAATGAGCAGAATCTGGCTCTCCCTATGGTCAGTCTAGCGCTTATGTGCTTTTTATGCCTTTTCCATTATGTCCACTTTAATTAGTAAATCAAGGTATGTTTGGTCCCCAGGAAATTATGGAGGGAGGTGATTTACTGGGCCCTGCAGGCTTTACTCCCAGACACATTAAATGACTCACCTCCCACCCACTCACCACTCACTCCTTTGTTCAGTTCTTTTTCTTTGGGGCCCCAAGGGAGAAAGAAAAGCCGAGGACTGTTCTAGATCTGATGTAGAAAGAGATGGACACAGTTGATGTCTGACCAGTAGCTTTGGGGCCAGGGGCAGGTATGCTCGGTGGGGAGGGGTCGTAAGCCCATCATCCCAATACTGAGTAACCTGAAATTGTACCCCCAGCACCATCCTTCCAGCCCCAACCAGGGATAGGAATCATACCCATAAGGGAGAGGGAACAAGCTTGTTCCCTTACAAACGGTTCCCAGCAAGGCCAACCCTTTCCCGGAGAGAGCATCCTTGCCCTATTCCCACACTGCTGGTCTCATCCCCAATCCTAGATTTTAAATACCTGACTTGAAGGGTGAAATGAATGTGACTTCTCATCAGGCCCTTCTGCCACAAAGGAAAAGACATCCACTTCAGATTTATTAAACTCCTTTTACATGACAGAGCCACTGCTAGATGCTAGAAATACAAAGACAGAAAGGGAGCAGTCACTGTTCTCAAGAATCATACATTCTATGGGGGGATGACAGTTTGTAGGTATATCAGCATAGGTACAGCTAGATGGCTCAGTGGATAGAGCTTGGGGCCTGGAGTCATGAAGATCTGAGTTCAAATTTGGCCTCAGATACTCATTAGCTATGTGACCCTGGGCAAGTCACTTAACCTTTCTTGGCCTAATCTGCTGGAAAAGGAAATGGCAAACCACTCCAGTATCTTCGCCAAAAAAACCCTGTACAGGGTCACTAAGAGACAGACACAACTGAACAACAACAGCTAGACGTGTAATTTCCCTGGCATAGGGAGCTCCCAGGTGGGAAAACTTCCTTTATAACACAGGTTGGCACCTTCTCTGCAAATTATCATCTTAAAGAGTTACCTGAAACATTGAGAGGTTGTGACCTGCCCAGGGTCACTCCACCCTTATGTGTCAGAGGTAGGTCTTGAACCTGGGTCTTCTTGGCTTCAAGGCTGGCTCTCTATCATCTCTGCCATGTTTTTTAAGGAATTTTTTGTGGGGAGGAGAGGAAGAGGGCACTAGCAACTAAGGAAATCAAGAAAGGTTCGTATAGAAGATGGCACTAGAGCTGAATTTAGAAGGAAATAAGGAATTCTAAAAAAACAGAAGTAAAGAATAAAATATTTTCCAGGCATGGGGGTATAGTCGGTGCTAGGCTAGAGTATTATGTGTGATAATGCAAGAAGGCCCATCTGGCTGACCTGGAGAGGGCAAGACCTGTAGCAAAGGGTAACGAGTCTGGTCAGGTAAGTTGGGGCCAGATTGTGAAGGGCTTTAAAACAGAGGAGCTTGTTTGTATTTGGTCCTAAAAGCCATTGGAGTTTATTGAATAGAGGAGAGACACGGTCAGAGACAGGTTTGAGAAAAATCACTTTAGCAGCTGTCTGTAGGATGGATTGTAGGAAGAGAGTATGTACACAGGTGGGTGTGTTTTTGAGGTGGGAGTATATGTTTTAGACACTGAAATGATCAAGTGTTTGAGTGAGCTCAGGTGTTTTCCTGGACATTTCCATATATATGAATATGTGGTCAATAATGAATCCATACATATGTATGCAGGGATGGATGGTTACTTAGGTTTGCTTGTGTATGAAATCTCATGTATGGGCAGTCCAAAAGAAATGCCCACATTTGGGCATCACTGGGATATGTATATGCCTATGTTATAACCCCAAGTGTGTATCCTGAGGCACACTCAAACCTCTACAGGCACTCAGTGAGTGCTTGGTGAGGGGATGACAGGAGACACCAAGGAGAAGGCCTAACCCTGAGTTTGTAACTTCTAGGACCCCTAGGCTCCAAAGCTTCCACCTTCCCTTTTCCTGGCAGCTCATCCCGTGCTTTGCTCTAAATACTGATTACTCCAGGCTAGTTTACAAGCAGAAAATAAAAACAAAAACTTTTTATCCCAAGTTGAAAACAACCGACCCTGACCCCAGAACTTCCTTCCGGACTGAGGAGGGAAGGCACTGGTTCTGGAGAAGCCAGCTTTTCCAGCCTTTGGCTGGGAAGGAATTCCCTAATGGGTGTGATTTTCCTGGTTCCTCCACCAGAAACTCCTCCTCCTCTCCATCCCGGGGCTCTCCCACATCCCTAGCTCTCCCTTTTGCTTCTTTCTTCCCTCCCTCCCCCCAAGTCTATTCCCACACATTCTTCGGCCATGACATCCCATTCCATCCCATGGGGCTCCCTGATCCAGGCCTGCCTTGCTCTGAGATTCTCCGGGTAAATTAGTAAGGCCCATCAACACACATTTCCCTTGCAGGCTCTGACCTGTTCCACCTTCCTAAACTATCTCCCACCCCACAAATTCAATTGTCCCCCAGGTGGGCCTTCCCTACTTAGATTCCTTATACCAGTCAGTGGCCCAAATGCTTAGAATTTAGGGTTCCAGGTTAGGATCATTTGAGCCTCCCCCAGGGGCTCCTCTCTGTTGGGATCTGATTAAGCACGTTTGGTAGGGAGGGACTGTAAAGTCACACACTTTTGCAACTCCCTCCCGGAAAAATGCACTTGTGTGTTTAAAGAGATGAATAGACGATTGAATGCTTTGGAAAGCATAAAGTTCTGTGCAAATGTTTGGGATTACTATTAGTCATGTACACGCAAGTGTGTTTACGTGTTTGCAGGTAGGTGCCTGTGAAGCTACCCAGGCAAAACGAATGTTTATGCATGTGCCTGTACATCAGTGTGCAGGGGAGGGTGTACACTTGAGGGATCATGGGATTTAGGGTTGGAAAGAGATCAGCCTAGATATCATCTAGTCAAATCCCTTCATTTTGTAGATGAGGAAAGGAAGGGTTGGAAGAATTAAATGATTGCCATGACCAGACAATGGAGCCGTCATCCACTCCCAGTGCTCCTTCCACAGCATCCTCCTCTGTCTCTGAAACAGGACCCACTGTTCCCGGCCAGGCTCACTCTCCTCTCCTGTCCAGCTTCTTTGTAGTCTTGGTTGTAGGTAATCTAATAAGGTCACCATCTCTTCATTTCCCATGGACTGGGATAGTTGAGTACAGTTTTTAGAGAGGATGAACTGTGGCTTCTGTATCTGACTATGATGAGCTGGGCATTCTGATGGGACTAGATAGAAAAATCCAGGATTCAGTGAAGCAATGGGGCAGCTGGGTGGCGCCGTGGACAGAGTGCCCGGTCTAAAGTCAGGAAGACTCATCTTCCTGAGTTCAAATCTGGCCTCAGACACCTAAAAGCTTTGTGACCCTGGACAAGTCTCTTTACCCTCTTTGCCTCGGTTTCCTCATCTGTAAAATGAGCTGGAGAAAGAAATGGCAGTATCTCTGTCACAAAGAGTCAGACACAACTGAACAACAAAATATTTGAAGGAATATGAGTATTTGTGTAAGTGTGAATTTGTGGTCTATGAGGCAGTGTTTACAGGCAGGTCCCGTGGCCTAATGAAAAGAGCATTGGTCTTAGAATCAGAAGACTTGGGTTCAGATCCTCTCTCTGCCACTTATTTGCTGCATGACTGTGATTACATCAGTAGCTAAGATCAGGAAGGTCTGAGTTCATATCCAGCCTCAGATACTTCCTAGTTACGTGACCCTGGGCAAGTCACTTAACCTCAGTTTCCTCAACTATAAAATGAGGATAATAATAGTGCCTTCCTCTCAGGGGTGTTATCAGAATCAAATGAGATAATGTTTGTAAAGTGCTTAGCACAGCGCCTGACACATAGTAGGTGCTTAATAAATTCTTATTCCCCTTAGGTGTTTGTAAATCCCACCATCTATAGGAAGCCTTCCCCAGTCCTTCTTAATTCTAGTTCCTTCCCTCTGTTATTATTTATATATATTTATTTATATATATGTATATATAATATACATATATATATACACACACACATATATGTATATTTTCTTTGCACATAGCTGCTTGTATGTTATCTCCTCAATTAGACTATGAGTTCCTTGAGATCTTGGATTGTCTCATGTCTTTCTGTGTGTCTCCAGTGGTTAGCACAGTGCCTGGCACATAGTAGGTGCTTCATATATGTTTATTGATCGAGTCTTTATATCCTGTGTCGGTGCATTCTCCTTAGTGCACCTGCCTAGATGTGCTTTTGAGAGTGTGTGTGTGTGTGTGTGTGTGTGTGTGTGTGTGTGTGTGTGTATAGCAGTGGTAGTAGTAGTGGCAGTGGTAGTAGTAGTGGTAGTGGTAGTAGTAGTCCCCCATCTAGATTGTCGGCATGATATAGTGGGAAGAATTTCTTTGTTTCTTTAAGACCATCAGGGACCACAGGTGGGCCTTTGTGTACCTGTGTGTTTGAGTAAACGAATGTGTGTCTCCATAGAGCAGGCCATTTGGTCCAGAGAAATCTGTGTCAAGACCCAAGGTTAAAACAATTTGTGTAATTCGGACAGCCAAGCCCCAGCTGAACTGTGGGATGGGAAGCAGATGTCTCCATGGGAGGAGCTGCTGGGAAAGGGCTTCCAGCTCCTAGCTCCACCTCCCCCGTGCAGCCTCACTGAAGCCCACCCCCCCCCAGCCCCCACTTCCAACTCACTCCTATTTCCCTGAGACAAATGTCTTTCCAGTCTCTGCTTCCTTCTTTGCCTCCCCAGAAGGAAATAGACTCAGCCCTGATGCTCGAGCAATTTACCTGAACCTTTCTCAGGACCTTAGTTTCTTCATCTATTAAAATGGCCGTAACTCTACTCATAGTATAGGGTCCTTGTGAGGAATAAGCTGTAGAAACATTTTAGCACTCTCCAAGTAAGAGCTATTGTTATTATAGACTCAGGCTGCAGTCTCCTCTCCTCCCCCTAACTCCCTGCTGCTCTGTGTGAATGTTTTCCTAATCTCTCAGTTGACTCAAGTCCTTGGAGAGGTTCCCCCTCAAAACTAGGCAGCTAGACTTTGCTCTTGCAGGGCAGCTCATGGAGGGAAAAGCCTTTCGAAGCTCCCTGGAGAAACCAGTACTCACTTTCTTCTCTTCTCTCCTTTTTTCTCTCTCTCTGCTGTGGATACTTAACAACCCATGGTGGTGAGATGGGGGAAAGGTAGGACTGGGGACCAGGAGGAGAGTGGGGGCCAGAAAGGCTTTGTTTTGAGCTCACCTGGTGGGCTAGCCCGGGCCCTTTGCTGCCTGTTCCCTCCAGCCAGGGAAGGGAGTAGACATTCAGAGACCCTGCCAGCTGCGGGGAGGACAGCTGACTGACTCTCCTTCATGCCTCTCTCTAGCTGCATTTCTTGGGGACATCGCTCTGGATGAAGAGGACTTGAAGAGCTTCCAGGTGGAACAGATTGCGGAACTCAGGCAGCGGGCCATCCACAGGGCGACTGGCAAAGCCTCAGGTATCACCAGTGCTGGGCCATGGCTGCTCCTAAGAGACTGTGAGCTCATCAAGGCAGGGTGGAGATCGCCTGCTTCCCAGAGGCCTCCAAAGCCTCAAGCCCTTCCTGTTCCACAGACAGAGGCCACATGGAGGCCAGGGCACAGCCCTGATGCCCATCCCTCTTCTCTAGGTCAACTTAGTCCATGAGAAAGCACAGGGTGGAGAAATGTTATGGGTCTCTTGGGCTGTCCTGGGTTCAGGGACCCAGAACTCACTTTTCTTCATATGGCCCTTGATCTAGAGGAGTCAGAACTACCTGCTAGGCCCATCCAAGCCCCTTACTCACCTTCAGCTTTTTGCTGGAGGCTTTCTTTATGCCCTGGCAGGGGACTGCAGGTGATATGGACAAGAACTGGGACAAAGCTAACCCTCTGGGAGCACATTCCCCCAGGGGATGAGGGAATTTCTTCAGCCCCTAGCATTCATCAATGCCTGTGCCCACAGCAAGTGAAGTGCCCTCCTTTCTTTCTCCACTGAGACATCACAGGCAGATGCTTGGAATCTGGGAGCTGGAGGCAGGTTAGCCTTCACAGGAGGGTCAGAAAGTGGAGTCAGGTGCAGAGAATGAGTATCCTTCTACTCCTCCCCTCCTCAGACCTTTGGTTTCCTATTGAAATGGTACCTTGGGAGCCCCAGGTTAAGCTCTTTTGAGCTTCTCCACTGCTCCAAACTGGGAGTGGGCAATACCTGAGCCTTTCCAGACATGGCACCTGAGGAACAGTCTTGTTCCTCTATAGCTCCCCTGTTGATGAGAGCTCTAAGGACTCTGATTTACAACCCACACCAAACAAACCCTGATGGTGCCAGGCAGTGTTTGGTCAGCCTACTAAGAGAGGAGTTGGACTACCCCAGAGAGCTATAGTTCTGAGGTCAGAGGACTTAGGTTCAAATCCTACCTCTGACACTTATTTATCCTGGACAAGTAATTTAACATCCCTAGGCCTCACTTTCCCCATGTGTTAAATGAGGGAAATGGACTAAATGGTTTCTGAGGTCTCCCAGCTCTAAATCTATAACCCTATGATCCTTTGTGAGGTTCAAATAAGGCAATCTATACAAATGTATGTATGGCCCTCAAGGAGCTTATTATCTAGGATCCATCGATTGAAGGAACAAGGGAATGGTTAACCTTGAGCATGGAAGACTCTGAGGGGTCCCAAGAGCTGTCTCTGAGTATTTGAAGGCCCAATAGGGAAGACAGATTAGAATAGTTCCCCTTGGCCCCAGAGAGGAGGACTGAAGCAATGAGGAAGAAGTAGAAAGAGACACTTAGGTTTGATGTCCGGGAATGCTTCCTAACAGTTGTTGTTGGTCCTTTATTCTCGAAGACAACCGATGACACCAGGAGGGGGATGTCTTGACTTGTAGGTGAATTAGATTTAAGTGTTGCAGGGCTGTACAGAGTCACCGGCCTCCCTCTCTCCTCCAGTCATCAGAGTCCAGTATCAAAACACAGGTTGAGACAATGGTGATGACCCCTTCCTAACAATTGGAGCTGTCCAGAAGCAGATTGGGCTGCCTTGGGTGGCGAATCTTCAAGTAGAGGCTGGATGACCCCTTACCGGGGATTTTATAGAGGAGACCACTTATTCAGGACTCATTGGGACTGTGACCTCTGCGGTCCTCCTAGCTCTGAGAGTCTGTGATCTGGGCAAGGCAGCTTGATAGAGTTGGAAGCTCCTGGATCGAGGGAGATCCCATAAGTAAAGGGCAGCATATAGCCATGTACACAACTTTGTCATCTCCAAAGCCCCTCATTGTCAGCCATTACATTATCAAATATGTGGATGCAGTTTGTAAAACTGTTGCATGCTTTACAAATGCTAAATTGTTCAAAGAAGACAAACTTGTCCTCAGATGGCTTCAGGTCCCTCACAGATCTTGAGAAAAACATGGATAAGCTTTCTCCCACCTAGGACTCTATTCTTCTTCCCTTTTCCTTTCAGGAAATAGTTCTACCCCCACAAACCAGTATGCTCGGGGACGGCCTCAGAGGAAGGCCCGGGAAAAGCTGGGGGGCCGGAGCCGGGGCCGGTCCCGTAGCAGGAGGGCAGCAACGTCCCGGCCAGAACGGGTGTGGGCTGACGGCATCATCCCCTTCGTTATTGGAGGGAACTTCACTGGTGAGTGGAGGGGTCAGGGGTGAAGGCTCAGTGAGAGGGAGAGTGAGGCGGGTGGGCAAGGTCAGGTGAACTGACTTATTTAGGAAGTTGGCACCAGGAGGTTCCTGGAACCGAATACTGACCTTCATTACTGAAGCACAAAGAGGGAGATTATCTCCCTCTCTCTACTTATCAGCCCCTCTCTCTGTTGACTCTTCTCTCCCGGGTCACTGTGCTCCTCAAAGTACATATGACTCCTTTCCCTTGACAGTAAATGTAGACGAACAACAGAGACTGGGAACCAGGACATCTGGGCTCTCTTCTTGACTGTCCTTGGTCAATGCCACCCCCTTCCTGCTCTGAGGCTCTTGTTTCCCAGCTGTAGAATGGGGAGAATAACTCTGATCATGGTCATTCTCCTCACTTCCCCTGCCTCCCAGCCTCCAAACCCCTTCCACTAATACTGCATAGCAGTGAAGGAAGGAGATCAAATGGACAAAGTGCTTTTGGCTGATTAGGAGAGAAGCTGGTCTCTCTGGGCTCATAGCTGTTTTCTGACTCCTGCTTCGTCCCATCAACCACTTTTCTTATGTAGGTAGCCAACGCGCCGTCTTCCGGCAGGCCATGAGACACTGGGAGAAGCACACGTGTGTTACCTTTCTGGAGCGCACAGATGAGGATAGCTATATCGTATTCACCTACCGACCTTGCGGGTGAGTGGGAAACCCTATGACATAACCTTCCTTAGGACGCCACCTCTAATAGAAGCACTGTCCTGGGCATGGCCCTCCTCACATGGGCATCTCACTGGGCACTGCCTATTGATGGGGATGCTGCCCAAGGGTGTGCATCTCCTCACCCTAACATGTCCATCTCTCTGGCCAGACCCCTCAGACAGACCTACTTGGGTTTGTCCAGGCTCTTAGTCTTGGGTCCAGGTCTCTAAGACCTTTCCTCCCTTTGTTCCCTACTCCTTTGCCCAGCTCTTGTCCTTCCCCTTAGCCTAGACTAGGAGTCTAGGCAGGTTCCTCCCCCTGAGTCAGCTGCACTCCCCCAGCTCGGGCCCTGCCCCCCTGAGCTGGCCCTGCCCCCCAGGTGCTGCTCTTATGTGGGTCGCCGGGGCGGGGGACCCCAGGCCATCTCCATTGGGAAGAACTGTGACAAGTTTGGCATCGTTGTCCATGAACTGGGCCACGTCATCGGCTTTTGGCATGAGCACACGCGACCTGACCGTGACAACCACGTTGCCATCGTGAGGGAGAATATCCAGCCAGGTAATCCCATCTGCCTTTCTCCATGTAGCCTCCCTGGTCCTGTGCCTTTGACTCTAGCATTCTAGTCTGATGCCTGGCACTTTGCTATCACCCAGAATTGTAGAGAAAAGATAGAGTGGTCAGTAGACTCCCCTAACTTCAGCCTAGTTCAGATCTGTTTCTGGGCAGTCCCACGGGTTCCACTCTAGGCTGTAGGGAACCAAGGAGCCTTTGGTCATCCTTACTCCAAAGGACCTTGAGTAGAATAGGCCAATCATGGAACCACTTTAGGAATAACAATCGATCCTCTATCCTGGACCAAACAGGACCCTCAGGTCATCCCAGAACCCAACTAGTCTCTGGGGTGAAAAGGGGTGACAGGGGCAAGGAGGGCTATTTTCCCAACCATTCACTTCTCTGCTGTCTCTCATCTCGGCACCCTTCTTCTTCCCCTGCCCTCTATGATCTCCATCTCTCCTTCTCACTCTCCCTCTCTGTCTCAGTCTCTCCCTGTTTTTCTCCATCTCAATGTTTCCTTTTCACCAGCAGGGCCCCATTCCTGTCCACCCCCTCCTTGCCCTTTCCCTCCTTGCTCTCTCCCCGTCCACTCTTGGAGCTTCCTCTGAGACATCGGGCAGAACTAGCCTGTTAGCAGGAACCTCTGTCCTCCTCCTGGCTGCCCACTCCTGGGGACCCCAGCTGCGTCAGTGCCTTATTCTTACCAAGAATCCTCCCCTTCCTGGTGTGCTAGCCCCGAGAGAGGTGTCCTGACACTGTCTCGGTATCCCAGAGCTGGGCGGTTCCCTCTCCTTTCCCCCTCCTCCTGCCCCCCGCATCCTTTTCCCCATCTCCACAGGACAGGAGTATAACTTCCTGAAGATGGAGCTTGAGGAAGTGGAATCTCTGGGGGAGACTTACGACTTTGACAGTATCATGCACTATGCTCGAAACACTTTCTCCAGGTAAGAACTAGAGCCTGAGCCTCCACCGCCTGTTCTCATTCTCACCTTGCTCCTCACCCAGTAGCATGCTGTGTTTCTTCAGAATGGACAGGGGCCCTGACGGGACAGGAAGATGGTAGTGGACTAGGATCCTACATAAGTGAGCTTAGCCACATCAAGCTAAGTGACCATCTCCTGTAGCCCCTTCGTTTTATAGATGAGGGCACTGAGATTTTGAGATGTTAAGGACTTGCCCCACATTGTACAATTAGTTAGGGTCTGAGGTGGAATTTGAAACCAAGTCTTCTGGACTCCAAGGCCTGGGCTCTAGCGACTTGCCCCATGCTATGTCTCCATAGCTAGGACCAAAGGTGTCCTCTGGGCATGTGCAGCCCCAAAGCCAGGAGAAGCATGCCTTCTAGAAAAGCTTGGGGAGGTGGTTTGGACATCACCAGACCCCTTCAAGTCAGTATCTCAGTTCCTTTCTCATGGGAAAGAGGACTTGGACTCTTGCAGCTCCTAACTCAGCCTGCTCTTTCTGTTTTCTCTCCTTGTCTTTTTCTCTGCCCTTGAATTTGTCCTTCTACCCCTTGCCCTCACCCCACCCCCAGCCAAATCTCAATCTTTCTCTTTCTCTTTCAGTTCTACTCTCTCCCTCTTCCTGCCTTCTGGCTCTTTCTCAATCCAAGGCTGTTCCCAGACCCTTGAAGCCACATCAGAGACCAAAGAAAAGTGATGAGGTCATTACATCCCCCACCCCCACAAACCCATATCCCACCCCACCCTACCTTCATGCTATGCTCCATCCAGCTGGATGTGAGTCAGTGACTCTAGGGAGGTAGAATCCTGCCCCATCTCTCATTCACCTCATGGAAACCTCCAGTATTTCAGCATTCCCCACTGAGAAGGGAAGGAAATAACTGGGGCCATCAGGCTCCCAAGATCTCTAGAGTTATCCCCAAGGACTAAGTTGGCTAGCAAACCTTAAACTGTCCAGAGCAGCTTGTTCCAGCAAGGTAAATTGCTAGGAACTGGGGAAGCAGAGCAGGCATGAAACAACTTGAGCAGTGGGGTGAGAAGAGGTGGGGAGAAGATAGAGATAAGATAAAGTTTGGAGGCTCAAGACCTACCTGAGAATAGGAATGTAGAATAAGTAGGGGAGATACCAGTAGGACCCTAGATGCCCTCATCCCATCCCTTATTTTTGCCTCCTTCTCTAAATGTTGAGTTCCCTTGTGGCTTCTCCAGCCTCGTGGTGGGTCCAGCTGCCATGGGGTGGGGTTGCTGTCTATGGCATAGTAATGACAGGGTACTTTGTCTCCACCCTGTCCTGACCCTGCTGCAGAATGTCTGAACCCAGGCAGGGTTGTGACCTGTGGAGTAGTCACTGAGCCTCTGTGGAGCTCCACTCACTTGGTGTACTGCGTGCCTACCCCTGAGTGGGTCCCTGCTAAAGGTACTTCCCTTTCTTCCTCCCAACATTACCATTCTGATTTTGGTTTCCCTACCCAGGGGTATCTTTCTGGACACCATTGTTCCCAAGTATGATGTAAATGGGGTAAAGCCTCCTATTGGCCAGAGGACTCGGCTCAGTAAGGGAGACATTGCCCAGGCCCGCAAGCTCTACAAGTGCCCAGGTGAGAGGGAAAACTTATAATTAGGGATCAGAGCTAGTCTTTGGAGAGGAGTTAGGGGCATCTATCTAGGGGTGTGCTTGAGTAGTGTCAATTGAGAGTCAAAGGCATGGCACAAAGGACAGAGTAGTTTCTTTAAATAATTTAAGTATATTTAAATGAACAAGTATTTATTTTCTCTCCCCCTCCCCCAACTGAATAATTACATCAAAAGATAAAAATAAAATATTTTTAACAAATATACATAGTCAAACAAAGCAAATTCCCCCATTGGCCATGTCCAAAAGTGTATATCTCATTCTTCATTTTGGGTCCATCCCCTCTCTGTTAAGAGCTGAGTAGCATGCTCCATCTTTGATCCTCTGGGATTATGTTTTTTCTTGCACTAATCAGAGTGCAGTGAGCAGAGTTGTGAAAGATGATAAGGTAGGGTGCTACCATGCAAATCTTGGGGGAATAAGGAGGCTATTTGGCGCCAAAGAGTCTTCAAATTGTACAAGGCAGGAAGGATCAGGCATGGGGGGACAAAACTGTCCCTTTCAAGGTCTGGGCAGGGAGTAGAGAAAAAGGAGAAGTGTTGGGGGAATGCAAAATAAAGCAGTACTTTGAAAGACAGGCCCAAGGGAGTGAGAAGAAGGCCTGAAGGAAGTGGCCTAGAGGAGCAAGAAATAAGGTTGGATCTAGAGATAAGCACTTGTGAAGGGATCAAAAGATGGAAATCTGAGGGTAGAAGGGTTTATGGGAAGTAACTGCGGGATAGCAGGCCACAGCCAAATGCTGGTGTTGAGTATGCTCTAGGTATCAGATGTTCTTTGTAAGGAGGATCTATAGGAAGGAGACAGAAGACTACCTTGTCCCCTGTTCTCTGTCCCCCACCCCAACCCAACCCCAGCTAGGCTAAGAATTGGGGCCCACTGCAGGGGAAGAGATTTAGACCAGAGTTTGACCTCAAATGCAGGAACCCCTAGTTGCCATGATAACGCCCATGGTACGGCTGGTTGTCCTGGCAGCAAGAGGCAGTGAGAGGTGGAATGGTGTATGTGTGTGTATGTGTGTGAGTAGGGGAGTGTATGCCTGTGTATAGGGAGAGGAATTTAAAGGGATATAGCTGTTCCCTAGAGATTCTTTCTTGCCTCCTGTTCCTGTCCTTGCCCCATCCCTTATTCCAGAGATAAAGCCAGGGTTTGAAGAAGGGTGGGATGCATGTTGGGAGGACTGGGTCACTACAGCTAATGAGTGGTACTGGCATTTGTTATTTACCCAACAGCCTGTGGAGAGACTCTTCAGGACAGTACTGGAAACTTCTCCTCTCCTGAATACCCCAATGGCTATTCTGCCCACATGCACTGTGTTTGGCGCATCTCAGTCACACCTGGAGAAAAGGTACCACCAAGCCTCTGACTTATATGGGTTCCCCTGCCTACCCAGCACTCTCCTTTCCCATATCCCTAAAGGTATTACTTTACCCTGAAGGGGAATGTGGTGCTGAGGTTAAGCAAATGAACCTCTCTACAGATTTTCATTCATTCACACTGTGGCAGGCAATATCAGGGATATAGTGAACCTACAATCTAGTTGGGGAGGCCAGATATGCACACAAGCAGCTCTGTATTGGATGTGACAAGACCTAACATCCAGTCCTAGCCAGGTGACCCTTTGCAATTCGCCTCTCTCTGAACTTTACATTTTTCATGTGTAAATTGAGGGAATTAGGTTAAGTGACTGCTAAGGTACCTTCTGGCTGTGATAATCTATAATTTTAGGCAAGTCATTGAATTTTTCTTTGTCTCAGTTTCCTCAGATATGAAATGAGAGAGTTGGGCTAGGTAACCTTTGGTCCCTTCCAGGACTAGACTAGACCTGTGATCCTTAGATTTTGTCATAATCTTTGCACCATAGACATCTGAGACACAAAGGGCTTGAATTACTTTCTGTGGGTTTGCTATTCTTTCTGGGCTCAAAACCTAACAAAAAAACCTGGGAGATGTATCTCCCAGGGACACTGATGACCATACTTACAGGCACTCATTCATTGTTGAAGTTACCAGGTAATAAGAATAAGAATCCTTGCAACTCTTCATGAGCCAATGGCCCACCTCCCTTCCCCCCTCCATTGCCCCAACAGGTCCAAGGCTGGAACCCACTTCTGGTAGTCTTGATTTTTGCTGTTCTACGTGTCACCACATTTCACAATCTTTCTTGAGATCAGGGGAGGTTGCTTTGACGCTGTTGCCTTCCTCTGATGTGAGTCACTCTAGCTGTACTGTCCCTGGCTGAGAAAAGTCTGGTTCTTCCCAGACACACTGAGAAAGACCTGGGAGGTTTTTTTTTAATCATTTTTTTTAAAATTACAAAATAGAAACCACCAGTAAACATAAACATTTTCATATACAAAGAAGGTCAGATAATGGGAATTGTACATGAGACATGCAGCCTGTTCCTTTTAATATACATTAAATTTAATGTGGTACTACCAACATTGCCCTGCTCTGCTCTGTCTCCCTCTGAATTCCCCTCTAGTCACCTCTGAGTATTTTTAAATATTTCATTGACACTTTTTTTTCCTCTCATTCCTTTTTTTGCATGATTATCATTAATCTCCATTTCCCTTCTCCCAACTTCTCTCCTCCCAGATAAAACATTGTAACAAAAAAGCAAAACAAATTTATGTTGTAGTGGTTGTATCTGAAAATGTCTCACTTTGCACATATAGTGCATCATCTGTCTAGCAAGAGGTGGGAAACATGATTCATCAGTCTTCTGGAATCGTGATTGATCATCACAGTGATTAGAGTTCTTAAGTCTTTCACAGTTGTTTTCTTTTACAGTCTTGGAGTCAATGAATATAAATTGTTCTCTTGGTTCTGCTGACTTCACTCCACATCAGTTCATACAAGTCTTTGCCAGTTTCTCTGAACCATTCCCTTATGTCATTTCTTATGGCTCGGTAATATTCCATTAGATTTATATATCATAATTTGTTCAGTGATTCTCCAATGACTAGGTTCCCATTTTGTTTCTAGTTCTTTGTCACAGCAAAAAGTGCTGCTAATAAAATTTTTTGTAGACGTATAGGTCCTTTCCCTCTGTCTTTGATCACTTTGGGGTACATGTCTAACTGAGTATCATTGGATTGAAGAATCTACACAGTTAAGTGATTTTTTTTTTGAGTAGAGTTCCAAGTTGCTTTCCAATGTATTTGGACCAATTCACAACAGCTCTATTGGTGCATTAAGCATACTTGTCCTTCCCTAGCCCCTCCAGAAATCACCACTTAATTTGTCATCTTTGTCAATTTTATGGGCAGAACCACAGAGTTGCTTTAATTTGCATTTTTCTTATTCTTAGTGATTTGGAACATTTTTTTTCATATGATTATAGAAAGCTTGGATTTCTTCCCTTGAGAAGTGCCCGTTCGTATCCCTTGACCATGTATCTCTTGGGGAATGACGTTTGTAGTACTGTTTTTGGATATTAGACCTTTATCAGATAAATTTACTCTAAAATCTTCTCCTCATTAATTATTTCCTTTCTACTTTGCTTTTGTTTGGACAAAACCTTTTCAATTTTATGTGATCAAAATAATTCATTTTATCTTTTGTGAGCTTCTCTCTCCCTTGTTTGGTCAAGAACTCTCCCCCATTCTTTGTTCTAACATTTTTATTATATTATTATAGTTAAACCTTTTGTGTATCCATTTGGAGCTTATTATTGTATATGGTTTAAAATGTTGAACTAAATCTAATTTTTCCTAGAATGCTTTTCAATTTTCCCAGTAGTTTTTATTGAATAGTGGTGAGTCCTTACTCCAGTAGTTTGTATCCTTGGGTTTATTGATCACTCTGCTACTATGGTCAATTGTTTCTGGACCGTGTACTTAATCTATTTCGCTGATCAACTTTCTTTTTTGCTTGTACTTACATGACTATAGATTGTCTTTCTATAACTATTATCAAATAATATTAATGACAATGAACATGTTTAGCTAACTCTTGATTGTATTCAAATGGCTTCTACTATTTGTTTCTCCATTATAGATGATGCTTATTCTTGGTTTTATATGGATACTGTTTACCATAGTAAAGAAAGGTTGGGTTTGTGATATTTTAAAATAAAAGGGTGTTATATTTTTTCAAAATCCTTTTCTGTATCTATTAGTATAAGCATGTGATTTTTGTTTTTTATTAATATGGTCTATTATATTTATAGTTTTCTAAATATTGATCTATCTATGCATTCCTGGTACAAATATAAATTGCTTGTAGTACACAATCTTTTAAATATGTTGCTTTAGCCTTTTTGTGAATAGTTATATTTTATTCAATAATTTTGCATCAATATTCTTTCTAGATATTGATCTGTAGTTTTCATTCTCTAGCTTCTCATTCCATGATTTAGGTAGGTATCAGGACCGTATTTGTCTCATAGAAGGAGTTTGATAGCATGCCATCTTTATTTTTGCAAGCAATTTATGTAAAATTGAAGTTAATTGTTTCTTGGCTACTTGATAGAATTTACTTGTAAATCCATCTGGTCTTGATGTTTTTCCCCCTTTGGTGGTTCACTTATAGCTGATTGGATTCCTTTTTCTGAGACTGGATTGTTTAAATTCTCTATTTCTCATTCTGATAATCTAAGTATTTTATATATTTGTAAATATTTATCCATTTCATGTGATATTATTTTCTGTCATTGAATTGGGTAAAATGTTTCTAATATTTTCTTCTAGTTATTTTTTATTTTTGGTTAATTCTCCTTTTTCATTATTTATATTAGCATTTTAATTTTCCTCTATTTTTATCAGATTAACTAATGATTTACATATCTTATTTGTTTTTTAAAAAGAGCTCTTATTTTATCATTTCGATAATTTCTTGTTTAAAATTTTATTCATCTTTTTTATTTTCGTAATTTCTATGTTTTGCGCTTAGCTGAGTTTTTTTTAAATTTGTTGCTTTCTTAGTTGTGTATTCAATTCATCGATCTGTTCTTTCTCTCTTTTGTTAGTGAAAGTATTTAGGGATATAAATTTTCCCCTAAGGATTGCTTTGGCTGTATCCCAAAAGTTTTCATATGTTGTATCATTGCTGTAATTTTCATTGGTGAAATTTTGTATTGTTTCTACAAGCTGTTCTTTGACCCATCAATCTTCAGGATTAAATTATTTAGTCTCCATCTAGGTTTTAATCCTTTCTTCAGGGATCCTTTACTGATTATAATGTTTATTTCGTTGTATACAGTAAAGGATTTGTTTAATATTTTTATTTTTCTGCATTTGTTTATGAAGTTTATATGACCTAGAAGAGCAATTTCTAACATGGAGTCTCTGAACTGGAAAAATATATTTTTATAATTGTGTTTCAATATAATTGGTTTCCTTTGTCATTCTGTATTTATTTTGTAAATTTAAATTATTCTGAGAATGGGGCCATAGGCTTAATCAGACTTCCAGAGAGATCCATGACACAAAATAGATTAAGAACTCCTATCCTAGAATATGGGTAATTTTTGGACAATGATAACTATGTATATTCCTTTCTATTCCCCTTCAGTAATCACCAAAGATCTATCAAACCTTACTTTTCTAAAACTCCTTTCAGCTCCTTATCTTCTTTCTTATTCATCTTTTATTAAATTTGTCTCAGTCTGACATGGAAGTTTCCATTTGATCAAACTAGTACTATCCTGTTCAGCTAGTGGGGCTCAGTTGATCCGCTAGTGGTTATGCTGTTCATTGTCACCTAGATATCACTTTGTCACTATCCATTTAAGAAACAGTTCCAATACACCTGGTGGCATAGAGAGTCATGAGTGCCAAAACCACAGATTTCAAAAATTCTGTCTCGCAAACTATATGACAGGAAAAAATATTCTTCTGTCAAACTATGTATCCTTATTTCTTAACTTGAAAAAAATATGGTTACAGAAAACAGGATTTTGATCATATTCAAAAGGAGGTTGGGATTATCAGGGCTTTTTGGTGCCAAAATTGAGAAGGTGATGACAGCACTAACATCCCTTCAACAGCAGAGAAAAACTGAGCTTAGCTCCTACATAGTAAATAGGAAGCAGCTAGATGGCAGCACCTACTTCTTTGTTGCAGATACTATTTATTCTCCAAGTAAAGAGTTTTCAGCTAAGCAGAATTTTTGGGTCTGAGCATTCCTAAACCATCCCACCCCCAGCTAAATTTATCTTAAACGTTGATTTGAAGGCATATTTTCTGCTGCTTGCCCCGGATGTGAAAAATACCTTCTATAACTCTGTTTGTGACATTTCCCTTAAAGAAGAATATGTACTTTTTCTCTGTAGAGTATGTTTTTTCCTTGTTTCTGATTGAGGTAGAGGCCAGGGGTAGGAGAGACTACAAATATTTACTCAAAGTGACCTATACCTCCTTTCCGCCCACTTATCTTTCTAACCCTGCTTGGGAAAAAGTGGAATGTTATTTCCCAAAGGACTGTATTCCAGCTATTCAGGGTTTGCCAGAACTCTCCAAGTGGTCATCAGTTAAATCCTGTAAAACATAGGGGTACATTATTCAAATTAAAAACACACATACAAACAAAGAACCTTCTAATGGCCAGTATAGTGGCTATATTATTAACAGTCAGGTAGTAAGCAATTAGGTGGCTCAGTAGATAGAGCACTGGGCCTGGAGTCAGGAAGATTCGAGTTCAAGTCCAACCTCAGACACTAGCTGTACGACCCTGGATAAGCCACTTAACCTCTGCTTGCCTTAATCCACTGGAAAAGGAAATGGCAAACCACTCCAGTGTCTTTACCAAGAAAACCCCATGGACAATATGGTCAATGGGGTCATGAAGAGCCAGACCATGCTTATGATAAAATGAACAAACCGAAGCAAAGGAAAAAAAAAATCAAGGTGTGTTGGATCTCTGCATAAGACATTTGAGGAAGATTCGTAGATTTTAGCACAACTAAAAAAGTAAAGCAATGCTTTCTTGTTTCCCTCGCTCCTGCTTTTCTCTTTGTGTGGAGTAGGCACTTGTAAATATATGTAGGTATTATATATGTAGGTATTATAGATGTATAAATATATGTAGGTATTATATCCTGACCTTACCTTTCTCTCTTCCCTTTTTCCTCCCTTTCATCTGCCAAGTCAATTCTTCCCCAGAGAGGCATTTCAGCTTTTGATTTCTCCTTCCTTCTTGTGAGTCAGCTCCTTCTTCAGTCCCATGCCTCTATTAGCTGTTTCTTTGGAAGTTGGAGTGGTCATGATTAAGGCCAGCCTTGGCCAAACTTGTGCAGCTTGTCTTCATCCTCCAGAGCCTCATTAGAATCCTGCCTCTTCTCTGAAATTGTGCTGGACCATTCTATAGCCCCTAGTGTTCTCAGTGGTACCAGTCTCATAGAATCCTAGGATCTTAGCATGGAAAGGGACCTCAGAGGTCTTCTAATCCATCCTCCATCTCCATGCAAGAATCCTAATTACAGTATCCCTGATAGTGTCATCCAGCCTCTTTTTAAACACTGTTACTACTTTGTGGCAGCCTACTTCATTGTTGAATTCTCTTAATTTGTTAGAAAGTTCTTCTTTCTATTCAAACAGGATCTATATCTCTCCTATAATGTCCAACTAATCTACTGGTCTGCCTTCCGCCTCCTGAAGCAGCACAGAACATGTTCATGTTCTCTTTGCTAGAACATCCCTGAAGATATTTGAAATCAGCTATCATGTGCTAGCAAGCTAAGGCCCAAATTCCTTTAATTCTTCCTCACATGACATGATTTCCAGGCCTTTTGACTTTCTAGCCTTCTTTTTCTTGACATTCTGCACTTAACAAAATGTTTTACCAATGTGGTTTTAAAAATCATTGTCCCTTCCAAATGACCTAAAGGCACACATGCTTATACACACATGCATAGTAGAACTTTCCCTTGTATCAAAATTGGATATGTATGACAACTTATTCTTCACTGAATATCTTGTATCCATCACCCCTCTATCAAGAGGAGGAGGGATTGCACTGTCCATCCTCTGAAGTCAATATCGGTCATAGCATTGATCACACACAGCTCTGATACCTTTTAATACTACGTCGTTGTTGTTTTATGTTTCTGTGCTCATTGTATAACTTGTTCTTTTGGTTCTACTCATTTCACTCCACTTCAGTTCATACAGGTCTTCCCAAATTTCTCTAAATTCTTTAGGTTTATAGTTTCTTATAGAACAATGATGTTCCATTATTCATATACTATAATTTGTTCTAGTCCTATGTCACCAGTTCTCCCTAGCTTTGTACAGATACCTCAAACTAAACATGTACAAAATGGAATTCGTAATCTTTTTTCCCAAAATCTACCGCATCTTTGAACTTGTCTATTTCCATTGAAGGCACCACTGTCCTCCCAAGTCACTGAGATTTTCAACCTCAGCTCCACTCTTTTCCTTACCCCTCCCTCATATTCAATCAGTTGCCAAGTCCTAGATTCTACCTTCACAATATCTCTTGCCTCTTTCCTCTTCTCTCCACTCACATGACTACCACCCTTATCCTCAATCCCTTTTCTCCAACCTAGACTACTGAAATATCCTCCTAACTGGTGCCCTTACTTCCATTCTCATCCCTTTATGATCCATCCTCTACAGAGCTACAAAAATAACATATCTAAAGCGTAGTTCTTACCGTGTCATTTCTCTGATCAAGATTCCTTACTGGCTCCCTTACTGGCCCCTAAGATAAAATACAAAATCATTTGCTTGGCATTTAAAGCCCTTCACCATCTGGCTCCAGTCTCCCTTTCCATACTTATTCTACATTATTCCATGAACTCTACATTCCATCCAAGCTTGCTATTCCCTGAACTCAGTAGTCCATCTCCCATCTCCATGTCTTTTGGCAAAGCTGTCTGTCATTGCTGAAATACATTTCCTTCTTGGTCACACCTCTTAGAATCCTTAGCTTCCTTCAAGGCTCAGCACTGATGTCACCAGGCTCTCTTGCACCTGGGACAGAAATAGTCAAAGGTTGAGGCGGTGGTGTCGATGCCTGGGGCAGAGGGATCAAGAGAGTGAGGTCATGAGGTTGTAGGCCATATTGGGTGGGAAGAGAGGGGGAAGGACGGGTACTTAAGGTCAGACTGTCTCTCCAGAAGCCCTTCTGACTTTTGTCATAACTCTCTTTGGGGCACAGGACAGATTCTTTGAATTTTCAGAGGTGCCAGGATTCCTTGTTATAGTTCTGTAAATGATTGCTTAATGGCTCTGTAAATGATTGCTGATGTGAACTGAATATGCCTTAGCCCTCATCCTTGGCCAAAATGTTGGTCAAGGACAGATCCAAGGACAGAAAGCTTTCATGGCACATAGCTGGAGGTTTCCCTTCAGGTCGCCATCAACTTAGATCATTGTCCTTTGGTTGTTCAGACAATGTACCTATGTGTTCTATCTCCCAACTCATCTTGCCCATAAAATATAATAACGCTAACTTACATTTATATTGTTCTTTGCCATTTATTCATTCTTTCATTCAACAAACTTTTATTAAGTGAATTCCAGTAGTAGCAGTAGTAGTAGTAATAGTAGTAGTAGTAGTACTAGTAATAGTAGTAGTAGTAGTAGTAATAGTAGTAGTAGTAGTACTAGTAATAGTAGTAGTAGTAATAGTAGTAGTACTAGTAATAGTAGTAGTAGTAGTACTAGTAGTACTAGTAATAGTAGTAGTAGTACTAGTAATAGTAGTAGTAGTAGTAATAGTAGTAGTAGTAGTAGTAGTAATAGTAGTAGTAGTAGTAATAGTAGTAGTAGTACTAGTAATAGTAGTAGTAATAGTAGTAGTAGTACTAGTAATAGTAGTAGTGGTAGTAATAGTAGTAGTAGTAGTACTAGTAATAGTAGTAGTAGTAATAGTAGTAGTACTAGTAGTAGTACTAGTAGTACTAGTAATAGTAGTAGTAGTAGTAATAGTAGTAGTAGTAATAGTAGTAGTAATAGTAGTAGTAGTAGTACTAGTAATAGTAGTAGTAGTAGTAATAGTAGTAGTAGTACTAGTAGTAGTACTAGTAGTAGTAGTAGTAATAGTAGTAGTACTAGTACTAGTAATAGTAGTAGTAGTAGTAATAGTAGTAGTAGTAGTAATAGTAGTAGTAGTAGTAGTAGTAGTAGCAGCAGCAGCAACTGCTACCATTTATATAGTGCTTTAAGGTTTGCAAAATGCTTTACAATTGTTATCTCATTTGAGCCTCACAACAATCCTAGGAAGTTGGCACTATTATTATCCCCGTTTTACAGATGAGGAAACTAAGGTAGATAGATTTTAAGTGACTTGCCTAGAATTGAACAGCTAGCATCTGAAGCAGGATCTGAACCCCAGTCTTCCCGACTCATTTTCTGCTCTCTATCTATGTTGCCCCTGAGGGCAACAGATTATTTTTTGTTATTGTGTTTTTGGTATCTCCAGGATCTAGAACAGCGCCTTGTACACAGCAGGCACATTGCAGCTCAATTCAACGAATGTGCTTCAACCCCTAGTGTATGTTTGGTGTAAGGCACAGCACTAGCCACCGACTATACAAAGACAAAAACATAAAAAGGGTCATTGCCTTCTAGAAGTTTACATTTATTAAGCAATAGCCTGGTGATTGATCTGAGTCAAAATGAAGTACCTCCCATCTTCAAAACACTGTATTTGGCTCTGAAAGAGACACAAATATAAGTGATATGTTGTCCCTACTCTCAAGGGACGTAAAATAATCCTGGGAGAGAGGTAGCACAGAGAGTATCTGCACGCCAGAGATCTGAGTCAAAATGAAGTACCTACCATCTTTGAAACACTGTATTTGGCCCTGAAAGAGATACAAATATAAGTGATACGTTGTCCCTACTCTCAAGGGACATAAAACAATCCTGGGAGAGAGGTAGCACAAAGAGTATCAGCAAGCCAGACATGAGGAAACTGAGGCCCAAGCAGAGAGTGACTCAGCCTTGGTAACACAAGATATGTATTGGCAAAGCCAGGGCTTGAACTCTAGTCTTCCACATCTAGTGAACTTGCCACTACCTTTCATTGCTTCTATAACATAAGGGATTTTTTCAACTGCCTTGATAAAATCCAGATATGCTTTATATACATGGTATCTCCTGGTGTACAAGTCTAGGAAATGAATCAAAAAGAAAATGGTATTAGTTTGACATGACTTATTCTTGGTGAACTCACGCCGGCTACTAATGATCGTTGCTTCCTCTTCTAAGTGCATATAAAACATCTGTTTAGTAATCGTCCTAGAATTTTGCTGGAGATCAGTGTCAAACTCATTGGCTTTTAG
The DNA here is from genome assembly GCF_011100635.1 of Trichosurus vulpecula. Lineage (NCBI taxonomy): Eukaryota > Metazoa > Chordata > Mammalia > Diprotodontia > Phalangeridae > Trichosurus > Trichosurus vulpecula. The sequence continues at coordinate 295,733,328 of NC_050575.1, read as the reverse complement.
TTGAAAGGATTTACCTTTTTCCACATTTTGAAAATTAGAACAGCATTTACCCATCTGATTTTCTGGCCCCTTTCCCATCCACCATGATTTCTCAGACATCACTAGCAGTAGTTCTGTGTTCTCACATCTGCAAGTCTTTTCAATACTCTGGGATCTTATTTCTTTAGCCCTGAAGCCTGGAGCTTGTTGAAAGTGATGAGACGTGTTCTTACCAGCTCCACCTTATCTCAGGCCTCGGTTGCCTCTTAATCACGTTCGAGGGTATGCTTGGAGAAGTCATTCTCTTCGGTAAAGAAAATGGACAGAAAATACAACTCGATCAGTATCATCTGTTAACTTTCCATTGTTTTCCCCAGGCCCAGATCCATTCCTTTTTTTTTTTTTTGTTCTTTTTTGGATTCTAAACATATTTTTACATTTAGAATATTTTTTTTGGTTTGTTTTCCTTACCAATTTTTAAAATAAAGTTCATTCTGGGCTTTAGCATTCTTTACATGATTATCACAATTCAAGGTAGTAGTGTTAACCTACCTCAGAAGGCGGTTGTGAGAAAAGGACTTTGATAAATACAAAGCACCACGCTTGTGATTGGTACATTGCTATCGGTCATTGTCACTATTTTGCATTCATCCTTGGTTGCATGTGCCTCCTTCATCTTTTATACACGTGCATTAAAAATGTAAATTCATCCAAGAGTTTGCTTGCAGCGATGTTGGTTCCTTCAGCTGCCTGACTCATTTGTTGGTAAACTTTTCATTACTCTTCAGACATCTTTTCTTTTAGAACCTCTGGATCTGTTCTCAGGCTTAAAAAAAAAAACCCAAACCAACAACAACCCTACTTTCCTAAAATCAAGGACCCACGTCTTGCTGTTTGTGGTACTTCTTCACAAAGTCATTGGCATGTCACCAACTGGTTTTCCTCATTGGTCAAAATTAAGTCTAGGGTAGCTGCTTTTTTTTATTGCTCCCTCTACCTTCTAATTGGGGAAATTATCAGTAAGGTACGAATGTAGCAGATAGTATCTTTGGCAGCTTCTCTGTGAGTATTTCCGGAGCAAAAGTGTAAGATAGGTTAATTTGCCTTGCAATGCTGGAAGTGTGATCAATAAGGGAGTTGACCCAGTGATCCATACGGTTTTTTCCATGTATGTCTTCTTTCCTGAGATGATAGCCCAATTATGAGAGCTTCAAAGATAAGCTAATCCTTCAACTAGAGATCAAGTCATTATATGTGAAGCTGTTTATTGCTACCATGTTGTTTTTTTTTTTCTTTGTATCAGTTTTGTAAACCGTGATAGGCTAATGGTTCGGCAGCTCATTCTACAAACAATATAAACCTTCTTTTTCCCTTCTGTGATCCTTACCTGTATGCCCTCTATCGTGTTTCCCCACTGAGCCTCATGGATTTCCGTACCTTTTTGGTATATATACTACCCACTTCTTCTGTTCAAACAAATATGTCAGTCTCACCATTGCCTTATTCCAGCCCAGAGGCCCCTTATACCATCTCCGTGATAACTATGAAATTGCAACAACCTGTTCATATTACAATTTAAAATTCAGTTTGGTTATTGCCCATACGCTGTTCATTAACTATGACAGAGACAGTTAAATCTGTGAAGTATTATTCTGAAGTTAACTGTCTTCCTTATAGTTTTCATTCCATCTCCTGCAGAGAGTGCTGGCCATTTCCTCTGTTAGGAGTCTTCTGTATCACACCTATTGTTCTCCATACCATTTGTCATTATAATTTTATCTGGGCCTTTTTTTTCCCCTCTTGCTCAGTTTTCAATTGAAAGCCCTACTGATTAGGTCAGTAAATTTCTGGTCTTTATGAGATGCACACCATCCCCTTCCTGTTATCCCTGTATCATTTCTATCATCTTAACTCATCATCCAGAAAACCAAATACCTCGGCTCCAGAGGTATTAGTGAAACATTCCAGTGTTTTGAGTTTTTAAGTGGTAAGTTTAAAGTATATTTATTTAGGTTTAAAGATATTTACCAGCCTGTTACTTTCATCTTAGATATCTAAATAGACTAAGCATGCTAGATCTAAGTAGGGAGTCCCAGACCACCATAATGCATCTCTTTCTTCTCAGAGAGGGGAACAGATTCTTCTCATTTGCTGGTGCCTTTGTGTTCCAGTGAGTATTGGATGCTTCTTCAGAAGATCTGGGTTCTGTGGGCAGTCTTGAGCAGGGTACACTTACTGCCTCCTTCTCTTTGTCTTCTGCATCACTACCTTTGATTCCCCACTAGTATGTTTTGCTTGTTGGTTATTAACTAACCTTCCAGAATTATTTCTTTCTTCTTATCTGGGAACCCTCCATTCCTTCTAATAAGATGGATTAGAGAGTCATTTCTCAAATTCTTTCACCTCATCACTAGCCGAAGGATTAGTTTACATTTAAAGACTCATAATTGGGCTACCATCTCAGGAAAGAAGACATACATAGCAACAACCCTGTGGTTCCCTGGTTCAAGACCCTTACTGCTCATACTTCCTGAATCACAAGGCAAATTAATCTGTCTTATACTTTCCCTCTGGAAACACTCACCTAGAAGCTGCCAAGGAAATTGTTCCCACTGCCCCTAGAAGCGTGGTTTTTATGCTTACTCAGGCCTAGGTCCCCGCCTGCTCGCCTGACATAGATTCAGTCAATCCCTCAGTCAACAAGCATTTATTAGGTGCTAACTGTGCTAGTGACTAGTATTCTGTGATGCACTCACTGAAAAGCAGAATCTTATCGCCAGCTGCCTCATCTTGTTAGTTATGTTTGCATATGCATTGCTCTTATATACCTACCCCCAACTCTTTGGCAGTGTCTCATGTACCCTGATCTCCTCTCTACTGTCTAGCATAGTCTCCTTCATGGAGTAGGTGTTTAATAAAGGAGTTTGTGGACAGGAAAGTAATTGTGGATGACGGTCAGCATTCCACCTTCCCACTCTTCCCTCTTTCTCAGACTTTTCCTCTCCCAGGCACCCAGTACTCTCATGTTATTCCAGACTGCTCTTGTCACTAAGGAATACTTTCTGATCAGCTAATTCACACTAAAGTGTTAGTAGTTATATCAGCTGAACATTGAAAAGAAGCCTTAGTGAGAGGGCACCTCTCTGGTGCTATTGAATAGAGGCATCAGACATGCAGCCTGCAGTCTGCATTGCCCCAGTGCAGGCCAAGTGATGCCTGAAACAGATTCAAATGTACTTGGGAAATACTTAACAAAACAAAATACAATCCAACATATCTAATATTAATTTGTGGTTTTCTAAGTTAATATGTGGGCAGCTAGGTGGTGAAGTGGATAGAGTGCCAGGCTTAGAGTCAGGAGGACCTGAGTTCAAATCTGGCCACAGACACTTACTGCCTGTGTGACCCTGGACAAGTCACTTAACCCTGTTTGCCTCAGTTTCCTCATCTGTCAAATGAACTGGAGAAGGAAATGGCAAACTACTCTAGTATCTCTGCCAAGAAAACCCCAAAGGGGTCATGAAGAGTTGGACACGACTGAAATGATTGAACGTTGAACATGCGGCCTGTAGAGATCCTTATGTATTGTTTTCTATTTGAGTTTGGCACGACTGCTTTGGAATATATCTATTTGGCATGTTGGAAGCTTTAGGGCAGGAGGTCCTTTCTCGAGCCCCACAAGGCTACTCAGCTGGTGGGTGGGACATGTTATGGTGAGGAAGCTGTTTGGCGGAAGGTATAGCAGGGGTGGGGAACCTGTGGTCTCAAGGCCACATGAAGCCTTCTAGGTCCTTGGGTGCAGCATTTTGACTGAGTCCAAGTTTTACAGAACAAATCTCTTTATTAAAGTGATTTGTTCTGTGAAGTTTGGATTCAGTCAAAGGGCTGCACTTGAGGACCTAGAGGGCCACGTGTGGCCTTGAGGCTGAAGGTTCCCCACCTGTGATAGGGGATGGCACCAGAAGCAACGTGGCCTTTCACCTTCCCCTTTTCTCCTGACAGATCCTTCTGAATTTTACTTCCCTGGATTTATACCGCAGCCGGCTGTGCTGGTACGACTACGTAGAGGTTAGAGACGGGTTTTGGAGAAAAGCTCCCCTCCGAGGTAACTGTGTCCTACCCTGCTCTAGGCACCATGGTCAAATGAGATAACCTATTTAAAGCACTTTGAAAACACCAAAGTGCTATATACTGCTGGTTATTATTATTACTTCTACCCTCCTTTCTAAGAACTACCCACTTCTTTCCTTACAACTTCCCTTAAGCATTTCTACACACACAGTTCCAAGCACTATCATCAGTATCTCATCAACATAGACTCAGAGGCATAAGCCTTATATTCTAATCCGGTTCTGCTCTACCACCTTAAGGAAATCACTTAACCTTTGTGGGCATCAGTGCCCTCATGTGCAAAGCGGGGGTAATCATGTCTACCTGGCCTGCCTGTCAGTGTAGTGACAGCTTTGGAGTAGAGATAAGATAAGAAGGAAAAAGCCTGGCAGGTTGTTTGTTGTTGTATCTGTGAACCTTGACGTCATTACCCTAGGTCCAGGGTCTGGTTCACAGCTTTGCAGTTTGTGGAAAGGAAAGAAATTTGGAATGATCGACATGTGTTGTACATGGTCAGTGAGGGAAGGAGCCTGAGAAGAAAGGGTACCAAGTAGAGAAAGGGTCAGGGCTAAGGTAGGGATGGAACCTGGGGTATCTGGCTGCCCTAGGCAAGGCTTGAAAGTTGTATCTCAGTTGGCTCAGTGGATAGCATACTGGCCCTAGAGTCAGGAAGACCTGAGTTCAGATGTGAACTCAGATACTTACTATAGCTATGTGACCTTGGGCAAGTCACTTAACTTCTGTTTGCCTTTAAAAAAAAAAAGAAAGAAATTTGTATCTCCTTTGCGTTGCAATCTACAGGAGATGTTAAACTTTCCCTATGACACATGGGATGTGACATCATAAAATAAATGTATCCAGGTTATGGATGGTGGGATTTTCTGATATTGTAAACATGTTCCCTTACAAAGTCATATTAAGGAGTCCCTCATTGTACCCTCCTCTGTACTGCTGCTTCAGCTGCTCCTGGTTTCTAGATGGATTCATTTGTGCTATTCTCATGCCTCTGCCTACTTTTTCACTGCCTACAGGAAGGTTCTGTGGGAATAAGCTCCCTGAACCCATCGTCTCCACCGATAGCCGCCTCTGGGTGGAGTTCCGAAGCAGCAGCAATTGGGTTGGGAAAGGCTTCTTTGCTGTTTACGAAGGTACTCATGGGGAATGTGCTGTGGAGTCAGTAAGGCCCAGGTGTACAGAGAATGCCCTCTTAAATTGACCTTGATCAATAAGCATTTACCAAGCACTTACTGCATGCTGAGTGCTGGATATATGGGGCAGCCAGTTGGTGCAGTGGATAGAACACTGGGCTTGGAATCAGGAAGACCTGAGTTCAGATCTGGCCTCAGGCACTAGCTGTGTGACCCTGGACAAATCATTTAACCCTGTTTGCCTCAGTTTCCTCATTTGTAAAATGAACTGGAGAAGGAAATGGCAAACCACTCCAGTATCCTTGCCAAGGAAACTCCCCCAAAATGGGGTCACAAAGAGTCAGGCATGACTGAAGTGACTCAACAACAGCTCATTATATGGTGGGGAGTGGGAGTGGGGGGAGGGCAAAATCAAGGTCAAGGAGCTTACACGCTAAAGAGACAACATGCCAAAAATTGTCCATACAAAGTGTAAATGGAAAGTAATCTCAGAGGGAAGGTTCTAGCTTGGGTAAAGGGCTGGGGGAACTGGGAAAAACCTGCAGAAAGTAGGATTTGAGCTGTGTCTGGAAGAAAGTGAAGGAAAACAGGAGACAAGAGTTGAGGGAGGAGAGCGTTCCAGGCATGGGGGAGAGCCCATGCAAAGGCACAGAATTTGGAGGTCGAGTTTAATGTGAGAGGAACGAAAGGAAGGCCAGTGGTGCTGGATCCTAGAGTACCTGGAAGGGAGAAAAGTAGGAGAAGAAGGGAAAGGTAGGAAGGGGCAGGGTTATCTGGTGCTTTATAAGCCAAGTAGAGAATTTGATAATTTGATCCTTATTAACAGGGAGTATTAAGGAGCCATTTTGCCTTAGGGAAAAGGGCAACACAGTAGGAAGAACCCAAGAGAAAGCAGATGGAGAATGGAATTAGACAGAGGTGTAGGAAAAGTTGGAGTGGATGCAAAGCTAAAGGAGATATATGTGGAACAGAAGGAAGAGCATAGGATTATGAAGAAGGGAATCCAGGAGACGTCAGAACTCTACAAATGTCAGGAACTGCGGAATGAGGGAAGCCAAAAAAGGGAGGAGTCCAGTAGAGTAGGGAATTATGATGAATTCTGAGAACCCAGGAAGGTGAGGAAGGTCAAACAACCCCCAGATGGAATAAGGTCCTCTCACTATTATCCTGACTTCCCCCACCCATACTGTTTGCAGCTATCTGTGGGGGTGATGTAAAGAAGGACAATGGCCATATTCAGTCACCCAATTACCCAGATGACTACCGGCCCAGCAAAGTCTGTATTTGGCGGATCCAGGTGTCTGAGGGCTTCCACGTGGGGCTTACTTTCCAGTCTTTTGAGGTATGGTGCTGGGTCTCTGAACATAGGACCATCCTGATTGGAGGAAATGATGGCCCTCTAAACCTATGTATCACTGGCTCCTCTCTCTCTCTTCAGGCAATCAATGCCCAACTACTCTTCCTCCAGTTCTTTTGATCAACCCCCTTCTTGCCGTCTTCATAGTTTCAAGTTTACCTCTTCTACCTCTCCAGGGGCCTAACAGGGGTAGGATCTTATGGCAACTGGAAACTCCTCCTCCAACCTGGCTTCTGCCCTTCATCTCCCCTCCAGATTGAACGCCATGACAGCTGTGCCTATGACTACTTGGAGGTACGGGATGGACACAGTGAGACCAGCACCCTCATTGGACGATACTGTGGCTATGAGAAGCCAGATGACATCAAAAGTACATCCAGCCGTCTCTGGCTTAAGTTTGTCTCTGATGGATCCATCAACAAAGCCGGCTTCGCTGTCAACTTTTTCAAAGGTGCCTCCCTCCTTTCTTCTACCCAGACCCTGCAGTGCCCGTTCCTAGAGTGCCTACTACTTTCCTGAGTTGTTGTAAGCAGCAAATGAGATAACATTAAGCTGCTGCAGAAATCTGAGTTATAATTACTCCTTCCTCACTGAACTCTCTCATTGTCCATCAGTCTCTGCAATACCCGTGTATTTATCTCTTTCATATGGTCTTTTGTTCATTCATTCATTCAACAAATATTTATTGAATATTAACTATATTAACTATGCACCCAGCACTGTGATAGGCATTGGGGCTGAGGGTGGGGAGAGGAATCTCTCCAATAATCTATTAGATCTCTCTTAGGCACTTAACCAGTTTTAACATTTCACCAGCTCTCGGTGTTTGACATGTCATCCCCCTCCCAGACTATAAGCTCCTTGAAGGCAGAAACTGTGTTGCTTTTCATCATTGTATTTCCAGAACCTGATTGACACAGGGCCTTGCACACAGTAGGTCCTAAATACATCTTTGCTAAATCAAATTGACACTGAGAAATGAAGGACACAATTCATACCCTCAAGAAATTCACTCTCTGGTTGGGGAGACAAGACATATTGCACACAGTGAAAGGTTAACCAATAATACAAATCTCAAATTGTTTAAGACATAATAAAAATAGTTAACATTTCTACAAGGTGTCCCAAAGGCATTATGTAATCATAAATAGCTTACTTAAGCTTTAATAGCTTAAAACCAGATGAAGTGAGTAGCTATTAAAGCTTAAACTTCACTAAGACTTTTGGGACACCCTGTATATAGGACTTTAATGTTTTCCAAGGACTTTACACATGTTTATTACACATGACAGTCTCATGAGGTTGGTACTGAAATATGCTTATCCCCACTATACAGTTGAGGTGCTCAGAGAGGGTTGGTGACTTGTCTGTGGACACATAGCAAATGACTGGGTGGGATTTCAGCTCAGGGATCCCCTGACTCCAAACCCAGCACCCTTCCATTCTACCACACCTCCTCTCAGGGCAGGATATGCTCAGTGCCAACTGACTAGTATACTCAGTGTTCTAGTTCAGAGGAAGAAGTCATTATGGTTACAGTGGTTAGGGAAAGCTTCCTGAATGGTTCAGTGCCCCTAAATTAGACACACACACACACACACACACACACACACACACACACACACACACACACTGTAATATATACACAAGGCATATACAATGTACACATTCATGCATGCATACAAACACATGTATATGCACTTACGTGTACACATATAATTTATCTGTTTCACTCTCTGGTACTCACTGCCCTCATCTCTGTGCCTTTAAGTAACAGGAGTTCATGAGCTTGGATGGGAAAAAATTCCATCTTTTTTTGCATCCACCTTTGGTTTTCTTTGTAATGTTATATACTTGATTTTATGCATTTAGAAAAATCATTGTGAGGAGTCCATGGCACACAAAGGGTAAGGACCTTTGGCCTTAAGGGATTCCTTTATTTTCCCATGGGGGCGCTGCAGAGCCCTAGCTCTCCATTTCTGTCCCTCCCCCATTAGATGTAATTCTTGGCCATGAGTGACAAGCCAGTGGGGACTGTCTCCCCTTCCAAGCACAGAGAAGTGAGGGAATGACGATCTTGGATTTGGAAGGGTCCAGAAGAGGCCTGGGTCAGAAAGCTTCTCCACAGCCTCACAGGTGGGGGCTTCATTCCCAAGCTTTAACCCTTGGCTTTCCTTTCTCTCCCAACCAGAAGTGGATGAGTGCTCCCGACCCAACCGAGGAGGCTGTGAGCAGCGTTGTCTCAACACTCTGGGCAGTTACAAATGCAGCTGTGACCCGGGCTATGAGCTGGCTCCAGACAAACGCCGCTGCGAAGGTGAGCAGCACCTCCTCCGCCAATCTCTATTCCCTCTGATGCCCATAAATTAACTTGTTATCGGGGGTCATTCCTGATACCCCTTGGATAAGTAAGTTCTTTTCTTGAAGACATGGGAGCTTTGGTCTATCCCTCTATGTAGGAGCTCCTGAAGTTTCTGGAGGCTTCTGCCGTGCCCCTGACCCCACCATCACTACCTCCACCACTACCCTATCCTCATCCAGTCCTGCCTGTCTGCACTTGTGGAGCCATCAGGCATTTCTCTTTACCTTTACCTGTTGGGCAGCCAGCTTCTCAGTCATGCCCAGGCCAGGGCTTCCCTCTCTCATGCTCTTTCCCCACTCCCAGACCAGGAGCCCTTGGCATATGATATCCTCTCTAAGCCTACCTTCCCATATTCCCGACCCCACAGCTGCCTGCGGTGGTTTCCTTACCAAGCTCAATGGCTCCATCACCAGCCCAGGCTGGCCCAAGGAGTACCCACCCAACAAGAACTGTATCTGGCAGCTTGTGGCACCTACGCAGTACAGAATCTCCCTACAGTTTGACTTCTTCGAGACCGAGGGAAATGATGTAAGTACCAGCTCCAGTGCTTAGCCCAGGGGAGGTAAAGAAGTCATAGGGGCAGCTAGGTGGCGAGGTGAGTAGAACACCGGCCCTGGAGTCAGGAAGACCTGAGTTCAAATCCGGCCTCAGACACTTGACACATGTCCTAGCTGTGTGACCTTGGGCAAATCACTTAACCCCAATTGCCCTGCCAAAAAAAAAAAAAAAAGAAGTCATGGGCCATTCTTCTATTCTCATATACTTCTTATATCCCATCTTCCCTCCCCACCCCCACTCTTCTCCCCTTCACCTCCCACTTGGGTCTGGAGGGGATGAGGGAAAGAGGTCTTATTTATCTATGTAGCTTAAGAGAGGGAATATTGCCTAGTGGATAGGAAGCCAGGAGGTCCTGGGTTCAAATCTCGCCACCTCTGACACTGGCTGTGTGACCCTTAGCAAGTCACAACCTCTCTGTGCTCTAGTTGACTCTCTAAGAATATCATAAGTTGTAGAAATGATGTCAGCCCACTCACCTGGGAGTTCTCACCTGGGAGCTCCCTATACTGGTGAAACCATGAGTGCATTCTCTACCCTCCTATCTTTCCTAGGCTCAGACACAGCACTCTATGCTTAATAAATGTTTGTGGCTGATAAATCAGAACTCTAGGCATCAGCTCCCAAAGACAAGGTCATAGAACCTCGGGGATCCCCCTTATAGTCAGTGAGTTAGTCCTTCTGTCTCACTTTTTAAAATATCAGTAACAAACCTGGATATTTTATTTTAATGAGGGTCTGAGCAGGGTTATGCTGGAGCCAACTTGGACCAGCTAGCAAGAACTGATTGTTAAATTTTCATTGTCAGCATTTACACCTTGGAAACCAGAACACTACACATTAGAGCTTACTTACCGTTTTTGCTATCTAGACTTTTAAAAATGATGGAGAAAATAATAATAGTCCAGATCAAACTTAAAAGTGTCTACCAAGTACATGTCCTTCCCCCCTTCAGAGAGCCAGTTGTTAAACATATACCAGCACACCACTGCATCTGCAAAGTTTGCATCCGAACACTTCTGATAATGTAGCTCAGTATCTCAAGTGAGATTTTTTTTTTAATTTTGCTGATTTATATTCAGTTCTGGTCGACTGACTCATGAGTCTTCTGCCAATAGTACCAGTCAGCCCAGAAGTGGGTCTCTTACTCCTGTCTTACAGGATTGACATTCATTGCAGTGCTCTTTGTGTTATCTGGCTTTACCCCATCCCCAGGGCACAGCCAAGGTGGGTTACGTCCCCTCTGCCTAGGGCTTTTGGAAAACTCTTCTAACTACCCCCTTTTGTCATCGACAGATTTCATATATAGTGTACAGGCATAAGGCAGCTAGGTGGCAAAGTGGGCAGGTCAAATCAAACAATTCCTAGCTATGCGACACTGGGCAAGTCACTTAAACCTCCTCCTTGTCAGTTTCTTCATCTGTAAAATGGGGATGTAAAGTGGTAGCATAAATAAATATTGGAGATGGGATTTGAACTCAGATCCTTTGACCTCCAGAGCCAGGGCAAAGAGCCTTAGCTGTGAAATCCAATGATTCTGTCTGGAAAGACTAGAATTAGCACTCATGAAATGCCTTTTAAATAAGACAGTAATTTTAGTCCTTGTTTGGGGTCCAGAGACCTTTTAGCACTCTAGGGCAGGGGCTTTTCACTTTTTTTGTGTCAGAGACCCCTGTGGCAGTTTGAGATAGCCTATGGACCCATTTCTCAAAATCATATTTTTAAATATTTGAAAAAAATGCTAAATTTCAATTAAAGGTTAGTGAAAATAAAAGATGCAGTTGTCTTTCCCATCTGAGTTTATGGAGCACCTGACATCAGCCCCTGGACCCCTTGGGGGCGGGGTGTGGTCTGTGGACCTCAAGTTAAGAACCTGTCCTTGTGGTTCAGAGCATGAATAGTTCAATGAGAGCTGGATAAGTTAGGGAAGGCTGGCTTCCCTGGAAGTGCAACCTGAGCTGTACCCATCGGGGCAGGTATGCAAGTATGACTTTGTGGAGGTGAGGAGTGGGCTGACAGCAGATTCCAAACTTCACGGCAAGTTCTGCGGTGCCGAAAAACCCGAGGTGATAACCTCCCAGTACAACAACATGCGCGTGGAGTTCAAGTCGGACAACACCGTCTCCAAGAAGGGCTTCAAGGCCCACTTCTTCTCAGGTAACACTGGCATCCCCTGCCCCGGGATCCAACGTGGATCTTCCATCATGCCTAGAGGGTGCAGCTCTTCTTCCTCTTCTCCCCTGGGCTCCCCTGGGTCCCCACCTTGGGCGGAGATGACAGTTTGTCTCTGAGCTCTCATGGTCAAGGGCCCAGTGGGTTTGGCTTTCCTGCCCCCCTCCTCCAGGGGCAGAGTCAGTCCTCTCACCCCCATGTTCCTTTTAGAGCTATTGTTCTCTAGAGGCTTTGGGCAACAGGTCAACACCTTGGCTGGTGGTCAGGCCACTTGCCAAACTCCATGCAGGCGGAGCTGGTTCATTACAGGGACTTAAGAAAGACTAGAAAGGCAGTGTGGTGGAGTAGCCAGAGGATTGGTCTTAAGAGTCAGGAAGACTGGGTATATACAGCCCTACCTCTGCCACATATGGGCTGTGAGACACTTAACCTCTCACTGTCCCAGACAACCCTTTAAGGCTGTAAGTTAAGGAGGAGCTGGAGATTTACAGTATTGGAGAGTTTCTCTACTAGAGTTCCCTGCCCTGATGAAATCACAGGCCCTGAATGGGGGGGAGGGGGAAGAAATAATTAGGCATCTCCACCCTAACATAAAACATTCCCAGTCCCCATTCTGCCCACAATTGAGGGAGAGCCAGATTAAGACACGTCACAATAGCAAGTATTTATTAAATGCTTCTGACATACAAGGCACTATCCTTGTTCCTTTTATGTCCTTCTGTTTCAGGCTGGTCTGTAGGGTCTGTCCCCTTGCTGGGAGATACAGATGCTTGCCCCCCACCTCACCCCCCAGCTTTTCAGTTAATCAATAAGTGTTTGTTGAGTCACTACTGTGTGCTCCATCCTGGGCTGCCTGCCTTTTGGAGCTGGTATAGGAGAAGTGTAAGACAGGATTCTGGGCCCAGAGAGCTGGCAGACTCACAAGGAGACAAGACAGACACATAGGAAATAGAAAACAGTAGAAAATGCCACATGATGATCTGGGGCTAAATTGTATGGAATATCCTAAAGGTGCTCAAGGGTAGGGAGGCTCATGTGGCTTAGCGCCACTGGACTGGGGCCCACAAGCAGTTTTCATCTTTCCTCTACATCTGTCCTTTGCCACCTCCCACTCCCTGCCTAAATAAGAGGACTCAGAAATCCAAGCTGGTAACCACCCAGTGCAGTGCCTTATGGGAAAGGGGAGAGGCAAGGGCAGGTGTCCAGAGGGATATTGTCTGCTCCTCATGCCCCATCCCCCTCCTACACCAGCCATATTCCCTTTGTCCATCCCCACCCCAATCCTGTGCCTTCCTACCTCCTTGCCCTAAGCCCCAGTGCGCTGCATTCTCCAACAGCACCGGTTGACTTCTCCCTGTTCATGGAGTTTCCCCTCCCTTGCCTGCCCCACCTGGCCACCATGCACCTGCTTCTTCCACCCTGCCCGCTTGGCATTGCCAGCTCCACCGCTCTGCTTGAAGTACTCTCCATTTCCCATCCCCCACCCTTTCCTATTGCTTGCCGAGATGCCCGTTAATGCAACATGGACCAGACTATTTTCCTATCCAAAACACATGTCCCTGTGCTGGTGCGTGATGCCTAATGGAAGTGGCCAGAAGTGACATTGTACCCACTCAAGGGATGACGTGGCCCTAGGGAAAAACCATTACCTGCTTACTCTTGTCTCTCTCTGCATTTCTATTACTGTGGTCTTACAAAATGGGGAAAAGGGTGTTCTTAAAACCCAAATCCACCAGGCCTGCATGCCAGGGTTGGCCAGCCCATGGATGGCTTCCTTCAGCTCAGTGATGTCCCACCCTGCCTGTGGGTACAAGAGACCTGCTGAAGAGCCTTGGCTGGAAGGCTCTTCTTTTGGTGCTGGGGGCATGGGGTGTCTGGCTTTGGAACCCCAGGACTGGGGTTCTTTGAACCATTCGGACACTCACGAGGAGACCCTAGGCTGAGAAGCAGAAGACCCTGGAAGAATTTCAGTTCAGTCTCAGCCAAGCAAGATGCCAAGGGGCTTGCAGGCACTGCAGGGTGAGTGGTGTCTCCTCCTTCAGGCACATGTCCATCCTCCCTTTGCCCTTGACACTCCCATCATTTCCCTTCCCTGGCTCAGAGGTGAGGCTCCCTCTCCCCCACACCCCAGGACAGAGTCCCAACACATGATAAATCTCATAGGTCCCCAGGACCTAGCTTTTCTGACTGCCCTTCAAACCAGTTTGAGAATAGAGAAGGACAAGAGTCCCCTAAAAGTATGTCTTCCTTCCTCTTCTTTGAGCCTGGAAGCCTTCACCTTGTTCCAGGACCCAGGAAATTAGCCCAGAGCTTTCTGTAAATTTCTTCTTATGACAAAGCCTCAGTGATTCCCCTCTCCTGATACCATGTTTGTCTTCTGAAGTTCCTTCTGTAAGGCATCAGGTACTCTGCCCAGGAGTTCTCCCATTATTACTTAGCCTGAGCAAGAGTCCCCAGGAGATGGAAGCTGAGCCCACAGTCAGAGCTGAATAGTCGTATAAAAGCTACCCCTTTATGGTGGCAGTGGTGGAGGGTTCTCTATCCTATTAACTTTGGTGGGCATCCCCTTTGCACTCTCTTGTCCCTGAGCACCAGTGCCTTTTGGAGAACAGAGCTGCTTCCTGATAACTTCCCCTCCTGTCTGCTCCAGTCATCAGGCACCCCTCTAACTTTAAGAGAGGATTGGTACCCCAGGGTCTCCAAATTCATGGCCTGAAAGCCTGCTGACCCTTTCCAGCCAAGAGATTGCAAGTGGATCCTCACTTGGCAACCTAGTTACTAAGAGGCAGTTTGACATTCCTTGGTTCTTCCCCTTGTTTTTTGTCTTGGGGTGTGTGTGTGTGTGTGTGTGTGTGTGTGTGTGTGTGTGTGTGTGTGTTGGGGGGAGAGACAGAGAGAGAGACAGAGAGAGAGAAGGAAGAGGAGGAGGAGAGGTAGATTGAGAGAAGAAAGGAGACAGAGAGAGGAGGAGGAGGAGAGGGAGATTGAGGAGAGAGAGAAGAAAGGAACAGAGAGGGAGGAGGAGGAGAGGGAGAGTGAGAGAAAAGAGAGAGAGAGAGATAGAGAAGGGAGGAGGAAGAGGAGGAGAGGGAAATTGAGAGAGAGAAAGAAAGAAAGGGAGGAGGAGGAGAAGGAGATTGCAAAGAGAAAAAAGAGAGAAAGAGAGAAAGAGAGAGAGAGAGAGAGAGAGGAGAGAGAGAGAGAGAGAGAGAGAGAGAGAACACGTATATATGTGCCTGCTTCTCTCAGGATGTGTTGTGTTTCTATCTGTGCTCCTTTCTGAATGTGAATCTGTATCTATTTGCGTCTCTCCATGAATATGTGTCAGTCATAGTGCGTCAGTGAGGTTGTGGGTGTGTGAGTATCTGTACATCCTGGTGAGCATGTATCTGTATGTCCAGGATGCTCTATAGACCCAGCAAGTGGATTATAAGAACAAACTAGGTTCTCACAGAAGAGCTGTCTCTCCTTCCTTCCTTCTTTCCTTCCTTCCTTCCTTCCTTCCCTTCTTCCCAGAATCAGTTTCTCCACCTTGCCTGCCTCCTGCTCTAGACTCCCTGGATCTCTGGTGCAGCAGGCCCTCCCAATGGCTTCACCTCAGGGCTGGGCGGGTAGTGGCACACATCGCCCTGCCTTCCCTGTCGGGAGCTTCCGTCCTATGCCATGGTTGCTGCCCTCTTGCTTCCCTCCTGTGACCGGCTGCTCCTGGATATGGCTGTCCTGCATGCCCCTGACACTTCCCATCCCCTCCTTGTGACCCCTCCTTGCCCCTGTTTAATGTGCTTCTGAGATCCTGGATGTGGTTTTCACCTGCTCTTCTTTCCTGACCCCCTACCTCTCCCTCCCTCCCCTCTTGTCCCCTTTCTTCTTCTCTCCTTCATTTCAGAAAAAAGGCCATCAATGCAGCCACCCCGGGGACGCCCCCAGCCGCTCAAAACCGAATGCAGAAAAGAAACCGGACCCCTCAGTGAGGCCAGTGTGGCCCTCCCAGCCGGTTGTTACTCAGGAACTCCACCTCGGACGAAAGGGGGGCCACGAGTCCCCACCGACCCACACCTCAAACTCCATTGTTCCTCCATTCGGCCTGCGTCTCCTTGTCCCCCTGCCCTGGCCGGACAGAACTGGTGCTCTCCTCTTCTCCCCCTTCCCCCCAGGGTGCTTCCCCACCCACCCCATTCCCATTTTGATGGTGTGTCTGTGACATTTCCTGTTGTGAAGTAAAGAGGGACCCCCGCGTCCTGCTCCTTCTCTTGCAGTCTGCTTGCCATGTGTCTTTTTTTCCACTTGTCCGTCTGTCCAGTAAGCAGGTAATGGTAGGGGGGTCCCACGTCGGCCATTTGCATCTCCCTACTCCCCACCCCCTCTCTGCTCCCTATGCCTTCTCTGGCCCACGTGGTGGACTATTTCCCGGGCTGCACAGCTAGGCCTCCCACCATCTGGTTACTGCTTCATGCTCTGACCTCTGGGTTCCATAGCCTCGGCTCGCCCTTGGGGGGAGGAAAGCCTGGCCTCTCCTCCCCGTTAGGAGGCTAGCCCTCTGCTCCCCTGCCCCGGCCCTGCCATGCCTGCCCCCCAGCCCACAGAGAGGGCTTTGTGTTGTGTTTGCTCTCTCTCCCACACAGACAAGGATGAGTGTTCCAAAGACAATGGCGGCTGCCAGCAGGACTGCGTCAACACCTTCGGCAGCTACGTAGTGCCAGTGCCGCAGCGGCTTCGTCCTCCACGGACAACAAGCACGACTGCAAGGAAGGTGAGGTCCAAAGGGCGAGATGCCAAGGCAACGCCTGGCCCGGTATCCGAGGGATGGGCAAGGGAGAGAAGGCTAGGTTTTGCTCTGGTCAGGGCCACTAGGGGCGCCATCGTGAACAGAGCACGGGCTGGAGTCTGGACTACCTACCTGAGTTCAAATCCAGCTGCAGGTACTCACTAGCCGTGTGATCCTGGGCAAGTCCTTTAATCTCTGTCTGCCTTGGTTTTCCCATCTGCAAAATGGAGAGCATAGCAGGACCTTACTCCCAAGGTTGTTGTGAGGATCAACATGAGATAATACTTGTAAAGCATTTAGCACAGGTAGGCACTTAATGCTTGCTCCTGTCCCCCTTCCCTATTGTGCTGACAAATAGGAAACCTCCTTTATTGGACTTGGCTCATTCTGTTTTATAGCTGGAACCTTCCATTCCCAAAGTTTCCCTTTGACTTATCTGTATTACATGGGAAGAAAAGATTTGCGAAGCCAGTAATAGCATCAGCAAACTGCTTGTGAAGACCAGCCATTTTCTCATGCAACTTTGGAAATACCCATTTACCTGCCATCAATGGATAGTTACCTGCAAATCAATTAATCATCAGCAAGGATTTATTAAAATATAGTCCCTGCCCTTGAGATCCCCAAATCTGTCTGGGTATATGATAACATGTGGAACGTAAGTAAATTAACACACCAACCAGCATAAACTACCATGTATGAGCTAACATGTACAAACATAGGCGAAACAACCATAAATAATAGTCTCTAATTCCTCTGAGTCCCGAGGCCTCATCCATGGCAATGGCGGTGATCCTTGCCATGATGTCCCCCAGACTGTCATTTGTCATTGGAGAAGACAACAGTAATGACGGCCAGCGTTTACATAGCATTTGAGGCTCTACAAAACATTTTACACATATTGCCTCATCTAATCCTCACGACAACCCGATGAGGCACGGTGCTGTATGATCCCCATTTTATTTGTGAAAGATCAAGTCCCAGAGAGATTAAGTGACTTGCCCAGGGTCACAGATAATAAGTAAATGAGGCAGGATTTTGAACTCCCATCCCCTGCCCGTTTTTTTTCTTCCTGGCCTAGTAGGGCTTTTTGTTTCCTGGGGAGACCTGTCCAGCTGGGCATGGGCACTTATCATCCTTTTGTAGGTCTGAATTTGCCACACACACCCTTCAGAATTTACTTAGGTCCTCTTATTTGCTAAACCTGTAGTTCAGGTAACCACCACCCACGTGGTCACATGCCTGGCTAATGGCAAGTGGACCAACCAGCTAGAATTATCCCCTGGGTAGATGAATGACAGGGAATATAGCCCACAAAACCCCATTTTCAAACAGAAATAAAGGAATTCTTTTCCAGGGGGTTGCACAGGGAGAATGGAGTTTCTGTCCATGCTGATCCCTTCCCCCACTTCCCCACAGCTGGTTGTGACCACAAGGTAACATCCACCAGTGGCACCATCACCAGCCCCAACTGGCCTGATAAATACCCGAGCAAAAAAGAGTGTACCTGGTCTATCTCTAGCACTGCTGGGCACCGTGTCAAACTGGTAAGATGCCACACGTGTACATGTGTTCTCCCTCCTCTGACCTCCTTTGGCCAAGATCCCCCATTGCTCCACCTTCTGGAATAAGTCACAGGGTGGGCTGGCACCTGGGCTATTGAGTCAAGTGAGCATAGCCATAGAGAGTGACACTGTCCAGCCCTAGGTGTATGGTTGAACCTGACCCAGACATAGGGCATGAGCACCCCCACCCCTGAAAAGGTTAACTTTCTGTCTCCTCTCCCCCCCCATTCCTGCAGCTTTCACTGTCTCTGCCATTCTTTCTTGCCTCCCCCTCTAGCCCACCCTCCCACTAGGTCAGTCTGTTGGCATCTCATGCAGGGTGGCCTCTTTTTGGAGGCTGGAAGGGGACTGCCCTATGCTCTTCCTGCCCCTACCCCTCTAGCTTATGTCCTCTTTCTCATTTCCCCCTCTCCAGACCTTCTCAGAGTTGGACATTGAGTCGCAGCCAGAATGTACCTATGACCACCTGGAGGTGTACGATGGGCGTGATGCCAAAGCCCCCGTCCTAGGCCGCTTCTGCGGGAGCAAGAAACCCGAACCCGTCCTGGCCACTGGAAATCGCATGTTCCTGCGCTTCTACTCCGACAACTCCGTCCAGAGAAAGGGTTTCCAGGCTTCTCATTCCACAGGTGGGACCTGGGACCTGGTTTGGAAAGGGTGGGTCTTGGGCTTAGCACCTTCATTCATTCATCCATTTGTTCTTTCATTTAACCACTGTCTATAGGGCACTGTACTTGATATTATGAAAGATGCAAAAAGTATAAGACACAGGCTCTGAATTTTATGGCTCACAATCTAATTAGAGTGCCATGATGTATATCTACACATAAGAAAACTAAAGTACCAATGCCAAACTAGTGCTAGATTCAGTAAGTTTCTCTAGGGTTTCTGACAGGGAAGGGATCACTGGGTTGGAATGATCCTGGGAGGAAGTCAAATGCGGCTGGTCAGGGCCTTGAAGGATCAGAAGATTTGGGGAGAAAGCCCAGCAGGCCCTTTGCCATAAAAAGGTGAGGGATTCCCATGCTAGCCTCGCTGGGGGCAATTCTGTCTAGGTGGAAAGATTAGACATCTAATAATACCTTTGGTAGAAACAGTAAGCTCCATGAGAATTCTGAGGGGAGGTCAATGATCTTTGTGGGCTAGGATCAGATAAGACTTCCTGAAGGATAGTAGGCCTGCTGGAGGTAAAGGTACTGACCTGGAGCTCTCCCAGCAGAGGGGCCAGAAGGCATTGCTGCCACTCAGTCTGGTGGGAACAGGGTGAGCACAATGTCTGCTGAGTAGGTCTACTATATTTGCTGGTTGTTCAGGGCTGGCCTTTTGCAGAGGCCTAAAATGGCTGCTTAATGTTTGTTGACTGAATCGCACACACCCAGCCTTCCCTCTCTTCCCTTTGCAGTTTTGGCCCCTCTCCTTCATCTCCCTTCTTGTGGCTTTGTCATGTCCCTGCTTTCACCCCTTTACCACCTCTGCATTACCAGTGTCTGGGTTCCTGGGTGTGCACAAGGGGAAACCTGCAACAAGCAGTAAAGAGTGTGTGTGTGTGTGTGTGTGTGTGTGTGTGTGTGTGTGTGTGTGAGAGAGAGAGAGAGAGAGAGAGAGAGAGAGAGAGTAGGAGGGAAAAGGAGAAAGAGGGGAGGAGGAGGAGGGAGGGAGAAAGAGAGAGAAAGAGAAGAGGGTGGGAGGGAGGGAGCAAGAGGAAGGAGAGAACAAAGAAAGAGGAGGAAGGAAAAGGAGGTGTTGTCTGTAGCAACCTCACTCCCTCTCCTGCTTACCTTCTCCACCACATCTTGGGCATGTGTCTTCTCCTCCTATGTACAGAATGTGGGGGTCATGTTCGGGCAGAAGTGAAGACCAAGGACCTCTACTCCCACGCCCAGTTTGGGGACAACAATTACCCTGGGGGCTCAGACTGTGAGTGGGTCATTGTGGCAGAGGAGGGCTACGGTGTGGAGCTGGTATTCCAGACCTTCGAGGTGGAAGAGGAGGCTGACTGTGGCTATGATTATATGGAACTCTTTGATGGCTATGATAGTGCGGCCCCCAGGCTCGGGCGCTACTGTGGCTCTGGGGTGAGTTCTTCCCCATCCCCTACTCCTCCACTAGATAGATTGTTCTGGGGGTTTGTCTCTTGTCCCTTGAAATGGGGTCCATGGGTCTGGACAGGGAAGGCCTGAGTGGGTTGAAGATTTGCTGGTGATTTAGAGTTACTTGGTGAGGTGTTGGCTTGGGCTACATATCTCTGAAGACCCTAAAGAAGTAGGCCAATTTGGGGCCAAAGCATGAGGTTCAGATCGACTCCAGGTGGAGTCCTTGTTTGCATTGGGCCTGCCCTGAGAAGATCTAAAACCACCCGGCCTTAAGGGAAGGAGGAGTTCTGTTTGCCCTGAGGGGTCAGTCCCACAAGTCTATCGCCAAGTAGGCTTAGGGAGCCTCCAGCTAGGGTTAGAAAGAGGCCAGAAGCAGGAGCAAGATGCCTATGTCCAATTCATCATGTGGGGAGGGCATGGAATCTAGTAAGAACTCACCCTATGTTCTGTGTCCCTTTTGCCCATATATAAAAACTCCCCACCTTGGGTCAAGTTCATGGCTCCAAGCTACCTCCACAGCACTTAGGAGTCTCCCCACCCCCACCCACAGGAGGCCCCTAGAATGTTTTATCCCCAAAGGGGAGGTCAAAGCCTAACAATTCCAACATAAGTTTCATGTTTTCTCTTTTCTTCTATCCTTTAAAAAATTCTTTTCTGCATAAGCTCTCATCCTTCTCGTCTCCAGTGAAATTATTTCAACAACCTTCTCCTAAGCTTCCACCCCTTCCATTCTCTCTCTCCCTCTCCCTCTCTCCCTCCCTCCTTCCCGCCCTCCCTCTCTCTCTTTCTCTCTCTCTCTCTCTCTCTCTCTCTCTCTCTTTCTCTTTCTCCAACCTTCTCATCACCTCCCTGCTTTCTTGCTCTAACGGGCCACTCTTGGGTCAGCCTGAATACCCCTGGACAATTAAATACCAATGACCCTGCAGCAGCTGCTAGTTTATTAGCTTTCAGGCCTTTGTGGAAGCAGAGCTTTATGTAGCCTTTGTATAAATGGAAAGAGGTTGGGGAAAGGGGAGCAGGGAGAGGGAGGTGGGGGTGGGTGGAGGTGGAGGAAGGTCCAGAGACCACACACCCAATTCTTTCCTGGCCTGTCCCTCCCAGACTAGACCACCTGGCCTGGTATCCCCTGGCTCCAAAGCTTTGCTTCCCGTCTCCCTAAGCCTCCCAGCTTCTCCCCACCTATACCCTCCACCACACCCCAGCCCTGGCCAAGAAAAGTAAGGAATTTGAGTTCTAATTCTTCTCCATAGAAGTCATCTGCCCCAAGCAGTCTTCTGTTTTCCATTTCCCTCTCCACCTTGGACAGTAGAAGATGTGCAATGAGGGAAATGAAGGTGGACAGTTTCGGGGTCTCCCATTTCCAGTAGTCTGGTCATTTACCAGGATCCTCAGGATTCATTTTATTCCCACTCTCCAAGCCTTGTACACAGGCAGCACTCAGTCGTGACTTAGTGAGAAAAGTCCTCAACATGTGCCACCACTCAGCTGTACAGCCTAGACAGGCTGGGATTGAAGTGGAATACTTGATGTTCTGTGGGGTCACAGGTCCCTAAATGGGAGGAAAGGGTGACTTGAGTGTCCAGTGTCCAGCAGCCTGGCCAGCATCAAGGCTGTTTAATGGTTAGCATCCCACCCTAAGCATAGGAAGTAAAGACTACCATCATCAATCAATTAATGAGCATATATTAAGCACCAACTATATGCCAGGTACTTTGCTAAGTACTGGGAAACAAAGGCCATAAAAAAATGTAAAAGCAGTGCCTGCACTCAAGATTTTCCATATTAATGCAGGATTCAGCACATAAATAAATATGTACATACAAGACACAGATAGAGCAGAAGGAAGGTAACTTTGGAGGGAAAGACTGGAGTGACTGAGGGACGTGGGAACATGGCATCTGAGTGGGGTCTAGGAAGAAGTGAAGGCCGTGAAGGGCAGAGGTGACAAGGGAGAGCATTCCAGGCATGGGAGACAGCCAGTGGATCATGTTTGAGGCCAACATCCCTGGGCCATTCTAGAGGTCCTGGAAGAGAGCAAGGGATGAGAAGGCTAGAAGGGTAGGAAATGGGCAGGTTAAATGCCAGACAAGACTACCTCTGAATCTGGAGGTAACAGGGAACCACTAGAGTCTATTGAGAAAGCGCTAGAGCTGGTTAGACCTACTATTAGGAAAATCACTTCGGCAGCCTTGTAGAGGATAATTGGAGTGGCAGAATGGACCAATTAGAAGCCACAGTCCAGGTGGGAAGTAATGAAGGCCTGAACGAGGTTAGTGGTTGTTTGAGTGGAAAGAAAGGAAATATATCAAGAGATGCTGTGAAGGAAGGAATCACAATATTTAGAAGCAGATTGGATATATGGGATGATCGAGGATGAGGATGAAGAACGCACCTATGTTGTGAACCTGGAGGGTGATGGCACCCTCAACAATAGTAGGGAAGTGGTGATAACAGGCCTTCTTGTTTCACCCCACAGAGAAAAACCATAACAACAACCACTAGTAATAGGGAAGTTCCGAAGAGGGGATGTTTTGGTAGGGAAAGATAAGTTCTGTTTTGGACCTGTTGAATCTGAGATGCCTACGGGCCATCCAGTTCAAATGTCCAATAGGACATTTTGAAGATGTGAGATCGAAGGTTCAGAAGAGAGACAGACTGTGGCTGGATATACAGCTCTGAGAAATCTGCATAGAGTTGATAAATGAAGCCATGGGAGCTGATGAGATCATCAAAGGAAAAAGAGCAGAGAGTATCCCTCCTCTTTAAGAGTGGTGGCTGAATCGCCAGGCGATATAATGGTAAAATCCTTAGTTAGGTCTGGGGGAGACTTTGCTTCTATCTTCTGTTTTTCTCTAGCCCCATCCCCATCACTGAAATCATCCCGGAGAGAACACTGTCCTGTTCAACCTTTTCTAAGGCACAACCGGATAAAAAACAATAATAATTTAAAAATAAAAACAGCCATATCGTTATAAGGTGAGAAGCAGTGTAGTACAATTAGAGGCCCAAAAGTGTGGAAGGCCTGGCTTCCAGGCCAACCCAACAGCTATGATACCTGGCTATGTGACTCTGGCAAGTCATTTAACCTTACAGACACCAGGCAACTCTCTAAGACAAAAAAGTTGCTGATCTCCATTGGTGGTGGTGGCGAGTTTCCTTTTTAGTAATTCACTATACAAATGAAATCTCAGGTTTAAAAAAGAATGCCTTTTTTGTGGAATAGGACATAATATTTTGAATCTATGATCTCATTTCCTTTTTTACAAGCAATCTGGAGGGGTAAGGAAGGCAGCTATTAATTATTAGCTCTGTTTACCAGTGAGAAAACCGAAGTAAGGGGGACTTGCCCAAGCTCACAGAGCTAGTGATTGGCTGAGCTAGACCCTGACTTGAGAGCCCAGAGTCATCCTCCTAAGGCAACCTGTCTTCCTGGCTGACCTTCTTCAAATTCTTGTTGCACAAGTCTCTCCTGCATTGAAGGGGCCAAGGAATTTAGTGAAAATGGTGTGTGTGTGTGTGTGTGTGTGTGTGTGTGTGTGTGTGTGTGTGTGTGTGAGAGAGAGAGAGAGAGAGAGACAGAGAGAGAGAGAGACAGAGAGAGAGAGAGACAGAGAGAGACAGAGAGTGTAATCTAGAAATAGAATGTTAAAACTGAAAGCATTCTTTGAGATGAGTCCTACTCCCTCAGTTTATAGATGAGGAAAACATGGGCTAGAGAGGAGTGATAATATTGTTCAGAGTCACACAGCAAGGTACAGGACTATAACAACTCAGGCCTCTCTATAGACTAGGAATCCAGTGGTTTTTGGTTGTGCCACAATTTCTGTCCTGTGCCCTCCTATTAGGCCTGGAGTGAGCTAGGGAGGGACTCCAGCAAGGCAGGTAGTAAAGTGGAAAGGGCACTGGATTTGTTGTCAAAAGCCCTGTATTCACCTCCTTCGGTGGCTAGCTATGTGATATGGGGCAAGTTGCTTGATTTCTCTCTGTGTCTCATTTTTCCTTATCCATAAAATGAGGGGGCTGGACTTGAGTCAGGAACACCTGGGTTTGAATCCTGCTGAAGACTCTTAGTTACTGCATGACCCTGAACAAGGCACTTAACATCTTTAGGACTCAGTTTCCTAACCTGTAAAATGAGAGGGTCAAAGTCAGTAACCTTAAAGGTCCTCTTCAGCTCAAAATCTATGATCCTGTGATTCTACTGTCTCAGAAGGAGGGCTCTTCATCTCCCCTTCTTGAGGCCTCTAAAGGGGCACAGGATATCCCTTTAGAGGAGGCCCAGGAAAAAGACAGTATCCCCAACCCTCACCCCTGGCACCTGTCTCCCAATAGCCCCCAGAGGAGGTGTACTCAGCTGGAGATTCGGTCCTGGTGAGATTCCACTCTGATGACACCATCAACAAAAAAGGCTTCCATCTTCGCTACACCAGCACCAAGTTCCAGGACACCCTTCACAGCAGGAAATGAGCAGAAAGTGACCTCTCCCTTCATCCCCAGAGGGAAGAGGAAGGCTTCTTCCTCCCAGACACCAGCTCCTCCCCTCCCCATAGACTGTCTTACACGGTCGGACAAGGGGACAGAGGGAGGCCATTCCCTTTCCCCTCTCAAGCCAAGCCTCCAGCTTGGATACCAGTTGAGTCTTTGAGGGTAGGGGAACCAGACTTCTCTCTAAATGGCTTCCCCCAACCCCCACTGCTCTTCTCTCCTCTTTTGTACCTGCCCTGTGACTGAGAGGGGTGAAGGTCCAGGAGATAGATGAAGGTTTCATGGAGACATTTGAAGACACCAGTGTTCTCCAAGCGGCACCCCCTCCCCACAACCTCCCTTCCACCATGATCTGGGAGAGGTCTGCTTGGAGAGGAAGACTCCCCCATCTTTCTTGTCCCTCTCACTCCAAATTATATTCTGTATAGTCAGTGGCAAAAAAAACCTCATTGTAACGCACCAGCAAACCCAATCCTCCTCCTTTGCCCTTCCCCCACTTCATTTTGGTGTTATTCTTAAACTCTGGTTTCAGAGCATGCCTGTCCAATGGGCAGTGGTGAGGGAGGTAATGGGGCGGGGATGGGGGAATGGAGAGATGGGGCAGTGTAAGGGCCTCTCTTTTCCCTGGGGCAGTGAGGTCGGCCATCTGGGAATACCCCAGCCAATAAACCGAAAGTGTTACAACCAATGTACTCACTAACCTCGCCAGATGTGCCTCCACGGCACACGCATGCCTGGGGGGCTATGTTGATTCCAGATGTGTGGGCTTGCTGTGTGTCTGGTGCTGTACGGAGGGAGCCAGGACACCTGGTTTCTCTGGCCAGCACTCTTTCTTTGCTCTCCGGTCCCCTGGGGCTGTTATTTCAAACATGGTGGCAGAAGAGTACACACCCATTGTCACAACACACAGACATAACCAGCACATACAATATGCATTGGCATGCAAAAATACATGCCCACCAGGGCACACAGAACCTGCATCCACAGGCATCCTCTCTCCCCCACTTTGTTGAGCCACTGGCAAGAAGAATGAAAATATATCCCTAGGGAGATCGTGTACTGAGAGTTGAGGGGGTGTTGTAAAGGACGGGGGAAGTAAGTTTCCTTGTCAATCTGGATTTTTCCATCCCTGAGTATGTGTGTGTGTGTGTGTGTGTGTGTGTGTGTATGAGAGAGAGAGAGAATGAGAGAGAGAGAGAGAGAGAGAGAGAGAGAGAGAGAGAGAGAGAAGGAGGGAGGAAAGGAGGGAGGGAGGGAGAGGTGGGGGGAGGAATTCGGATTAGCTCTCTAATCTTGAGAATCAAACCAAATCCAGGCAAGATGGAGACTGAATTGAGCTGAAAAGACTAACTTTAGGGTTATTATACAACCCGCCCTCCCCACCAAAAAACCCCAGCAACCTCTTTTCCAGTGTTTTCCCATCAACCCCCAGGCTCTGAGTCTCTAGAGGTACTGCCGGGTCTTGTCTCCTTGTGAGAGACAAAGTCAGACAGACTTTAGCTGCTGAACAAACATTCCAGCTCCAGGCACCTTTCCCCAAACTCCTGGGAGTGTAAGTGTGTGTGTATGTCTTGGGGAATGGAGGGGGGTCGGGGGGAGTGTTGCAGCATACATTGACCTCATCCCCTACATTCCTAGGAAGTAGAGATCAAAAAGTCATGTACATCTGCCTGATGCCTACAAATGTTGTGCTATTTCTTACCTCACCTTAAAGTCTAATCCCAAGGGAAGGAGGTCTCGGCCTGGGAGAGGGGACAACCGATCCTTTGCCTCATTTCTCACACTTTACCCCCTGTTTTTGGCACATTCCAGTTGGACAGCTACCATAACCCTCTCTGGAGAGTAGATGGGATAGCTGATTACCTAATTCTCCAGCTCCTAGTTGATAGCCTAACCCTGGTTCATCAAGTTTTTTATTGTCCTATCTTTTCCCATTTCAGATAAAGGAACTGAGGTTTAACAGGGTGGGTATAGTCCTGGGGAGTGTTCCAGCATGACTTTGTACTCTCCCAAGGGGAAGGTGGGGGAAGGAGCAGCGCTGACAACCCTACGTAAGGCCCTGGCATCCTGGGAATCATTCCCAAGCTGCTGAAAAGGAAGGTGTACTATTCTCTCCACCACCATCACCACCCCCTGCTTCCACAGAGCCCCTTCCCCACAATAAAAACTTGACATGTTCTTAACTGGAAGTTCTGTCCTCTGTGGGAGAGACCTCTTATCAGTTGGTTGAGCTTGGAATTCATTGGAGGCATTACCCAACAAGTCCATTTATTACAGTCATGGGGAAAGTGCTTGTGACCTCACTAGGTCCAGTGATGCCATGGCAACCTCCACCCCTCTTCCTACCCTCCCCAAGGCTGGGATGAAGGTCGCCATGGGGCAGGCTGGGGGGCCAGGAGCAGAATGGAAGGGCTCCCCAGCAAATGGAGCAAACTGGGACTTTCAGCCAGACAGTTTGCCAGACGGATTGGGGTCACTTATTCCATGGCAGAATTTGTAGTCTATGGTCACCAGCACCCTCCCTGCCAACCCAAAGTTTCCAAGAACAAGACCATGAAGGACCACAAAGACATTGTGCAAGTCGCAACCCTGAAGTCAGCCTATACAATGCCCAGCAAGGTGCGCTCCTCCCAAAGATACTGTCAGGCCATGACCAGGAGAAGGGCTGGTTTGAAGAGATACAAACAAACTCAATCCAGGATCAAGCTCTCCAAACATGGTCAGGCCAGGAAAAAGTCCAATATTGCCATTATGTACAAAGACAAACTCTCTGCCTCTACTTGTGAGGCCAAACCTGACAAGGTCCTCAAGTCCCCTAGTTATACCAAACCCAGCAGCAAACCCAAATTTAAGAAATGGTCAGTTACTAATATGCCACCCAGAGGAAAGTCACCTCGCTCCCGAAGGAGGTATGTCAGAAATCATACTCGCAATCCAATGGTTTGGAAGCGGTGGTGCAGGAATATGTCCAAGAAGATCAAGAGTGGTAGAGTCCCCTTCCAGAATATACGAGCCCGGAGGCAACAGAAGTCCAAGACCAGGAAAGTACACTCAGCTGTACAGGTTCCCTCTATCATAATCAGAGAGGATTCGACATTACCATTACCTAGACAGTGCTTGGCGTTTTCCCAGGAGCAGGATGAAAACAGTAACCTGTCACCCGGGACCCAAGACAGGATGACCCAGCCGATAGCAACTGAATACAACAAGGAAACGGAAGCCAGTGATGAGGTCTTCCAGGAGAGTGAAGAAAATAAGCCAGCAGAAGATGAGGAGTGGACAGAAGGGGAAGAGGAAGAGGAAGAGGAGGAGGAGGAAGAAACCGTTTCCTATGGATGGTGGGAACTATTCAGGAGCTGGTTGCTGTCTCTGGAGACGTATTTCAGAATTTAATAAATTAATAAGTTCGCCAGGAATATGCCTTCATCCTTGATTCTTACCCCACCCCACCATCTCCCCCAATTCTGGAGTGGTACTACTCCCCCGTTTTTGGGGTTCTGTCCTGTGCTCTTGTAGATGCCAATAACCCCTAGGCACTGTCCCTACAGTTCATTCAATCCCCAAAATGCCACCCTAAGATCTCCATATTCCTACTTTCTACCCCCACTTCTCTTTCCCTGAGGCTAAGCATGGCATTTTGAACCCTTAAATACCTAGGGCATGTGGTCAGGTGAACAAATTGATCTCCCTCAGACCCTGTCCCTAA
This sequence comes from Trichosurus vulpecula, assembly GCF_011100635.1. NCBI lineage: Eukaryota > Metazoa > Chordata > Mammalia > Diprotodontia > Phalangeridae > Trichosurus > Trichosurus vulpecula. Next base: position 295,705,031 of record NC_050575.1, on the reverse strand, counting down.
CCTAACTATCTTCACAACTAAATACCCTCATTACTTTTGAGTCTCAGGCATGTCTTCCACGTTGTGCAGGATCCCTCCAGCCAAGCACAAGGCATCACAATGTGGTAGAATGAACATCATACTGGAAAGCAGGAAGTCTCTGGTCCTGGATAAGTCACTTAATACCTGTGTGACCTTAGGTGAGTCACATAACTTCTCTGGACCATCAATTTCCTCATGTATAAAAAGGAGAAGGTTGAAATGGATGCCATTTCTAGCTCTGACATATAATTCTAAGGGGAAAGCAATTCTTGCCTAATCCCAGGCTCAGACTGGATCATATGGTCCAGAGAAGTGATAATAGAATGGTTTAAAATCAAGAGCTGTTAAGAATGGTCCTTACCTATGGGAAAACAACCTAGGGATATGCCATGAGAGAGAGGAAGGCTCCAGAATGAAGCCCACATGAGAAAGTCTAAGGGATTCCTTGATCTGGGTGCCCCAGATGTCCTCTCTGAAGCCATTTCCAACCTGTATTGTTGGAACCTAAACTTCTGTGTTGTATGTGTTGTATGGGTTTTTGCTGCTTCTGAGGTATGACTTTGACTGTCCTGCATCCCTGAAATGAATGCCACTTCGGTAGCCCCTTGCTAACTTTCCTACATAGGGCAAGGATACTGGGAGCGACAGTGACCACAGTGCTCTGGGAAAGGGCAAGAAACCAAAGGTTGAAAGTTCTCTGGCCCCTCCAACAGAGGAGTAACAGTGAGGTGCAGTCATAGTAAGGCATCCTTATGTGTCAGACCAGGGGTGGGGAACCTGCAGCCTTGAGGTCACATGTGGCTCTATAGGTCCTCAAGTGTGGCCCTTTGACTGAATCCAAACTTCACAGAACAAATCTCCTTAATAAAAGGATTTGTCCTGCAAAATTTGGACTCACTCAAAAGGCCACACCCGAGGACCTAGAAGACCACATGTCACCTCAAGGCCACAGGTTCCCCACCCCTGGTCTAGACAGTACCAGAAACATCTTGCAGATTCCCTCCCAAGGCTAGTGAGGGGCCCTTCTTGGGGACTGATGATGGGAGGCATTTGAGCAATTGAGTGGTCCCCAGGTCAGTGAAGTGGATTCTGTTCAAGATTTCTCTTTTTTTGTCCTTTTCTCCTTTTATCCACTGCTATTCCAGATATCCCAGGGCTTCTATGGAACACTGGACCCCACTCCAATCTTAGAAAAAACTACTGACAAACTTAGTCCCCACAAAGTCATTATTCCATCTAGGTGTATCTGGATCTTGAAATATAATCTAAGGAGTAGGCAATGTTTAACCTAAAGCAATGAATTATTAATGGCTGAACATAAGAAGTCAAAGTTAGGGTGGATGATGTACTTGGGGGCACAGGCACCCTTTAAATCACATGACGTAGTGACTGCCTACTCCACCATAGTGGCATATCACAGGATTTATGCCAGGCAGAAAAACTCTAGAGCCTAGCTGCAGTTGGGGTGGGAGAGGGGGTTAGCCTGAACCCAAGCCATCATTCTAAATAAATGTTAGGGGCCTCCTGCCCCGTCCCTCCTACTGGCTGGCTAATCAAGTGAGGGCTGTCGTTTCTCTTGCTTCATCACCACCTCTCCCCACCCCCACCTCCTTTTCCCCACCACATCTGGTTCTAATGTATTCCAGATGCAGTGGCCTAGCTTTTTTATGGCCAGTTGCCTTTGGAGGCCTCAGCTTTGCTTCCTGAGGGCCCCCTACCTCAGGGGATGGTCTCTGGTCCCCTGTGGTCTTCTCCTCAGAGGCTGAGATGGGTAGGTGACAGGAGCCAGGAGGAACTATGTGGAATCCTTGAGGCAGCCCACTGTGTGGATCTGTCTGCTAAGCTGCAGCATGAGTTAAAATAAGGTACAACACCTTGGAAAAGGAGGAAGGGATAGTAGGAGGGCCTCTGGCCAAGCAGGGGCAAGGAGGGGTAGACAGACAATAGGAGGGAAAGTGTAAATGTCCATGTCCATATGTGAACATAGGAGTATATCCAAGTACCATCAGAAGTGTGCACAAGTGTGAGTTTTTAGGGATATGTACAAAATGTAGGTGGTTATGTGAATGCCTGAGAATTTAGGCATTCTTTTTCCTGGGGGATGCCTTTTACCCAGCCTTCTGGCTATCCTTACTTCTGTTCAGAAAAGGTACTCATTAGTTCTTCTATGTAGTGTTCCAGAGGGAGGCATACAAAGAGCCAATGGGCTGCTTGGCTTTTTCTGGATCTTTTCTGCTCAGGCAGAGGGGCCATTTTCATAAGTAATTTGTAGTTAATTCATAACCCGTGGATGCAAATACTCCAGCTGGACCCTTCCCCAAGATTCTCCTCTGTGGCTCTCATCCCCACCACCTCTCTGCCCATTCTGCCTGCCCTGCTCTGGGAGGGAAGGCAGGAGCTTCAGCCACAATGGCGATGGGAGGAGAAGGTTGGGGGCAACATGAGGTTCCAAGTTATCTTATTCTGTGGGCCTTTTGGCTCATATTTAATGTGTCAGTCTGCCAACTGGGTCAGATCAGAGGAAAAATGGGGTTCTGGAAGTTGGCCGGGAAAGACCCTTGGGGCAAATTCCCACTTCCTGACCCAGTTGATCATGGTAGCTACTCAAGAACACAGGGAGAAGTCACCGGTTAGAACTGGGAATGGAAAATCATCTCTCAAGCTCCTCAGCCCTTCCACATCGTCCCCACTCCTACCCCCAATAAAGAGAGCAGGGGGTAGAATACCAAGACTCCAGGGGATAGTCTTTCTTTCCCAGGTGGTAATAGGGACCTGGGAGACCTAACAGTGAGCCAAGAATTTCCCAAGAAATTATTCCTAGGGTTACCAGGGAAAGCTGTGGAATACTCCCTTTAACCCTCTAAAAAAGGGCAAGATTCTCATTTGGCTGGGACAGTGTTACATGCAGGCCTACTTGGAGGAAGGAGGATGACCTGGGTGACCTTTTGCCATCCCTTCTAATCCTTGGCCCTCTAAACTCTCTGCCCCACCCACCCTTCTCATTTAATCTTTTTTTTTTTTTGACATAACATAGTTTTATGACTCCACAGCTCCCCCTGGTGCTAAACTAGACTGGAATTCCCATCTTGACAAGCTGGGGCAGGAAAGGTAGGAGAGCTCCAGAGAATGCCATTCACAATCCCAGAAAAGGGCTGCATGAGGTCCTGTCTTTAATAATCATTACCATTTAGAGAGCGCTTTGATGTTTGGAAAGCACTTACATTTATGATCTCATTTGATTCTAACAGCCACCCTTGGAGGTAGGTGCTATCGTCGTCATCCCCAGTTTACAAATGAGGAAACTGAGGGCAGTTGTGACTTACCCAGAGTCGCTCAGCCAGGAAATGTCTGAGGTCAGATTTGAATTCATCTTCCTGATTCCAGGTCTGGCACTCTGTCTAATGGGCCACCTAGGTGCCCTTCGCCTATCTGTGACCTGCCACTGGGCAGACTCTTAATCCCAGGCCAATGGGCTGCTTTTGACTTTTTTCCTGGGGGGTGCCTTTCACCCAGCCTTCTGGCTACCCTTACTTCTGTTCAGAAAGGGTGTTCATTAGTTTTTCTATGTTAGTAGTTCCTGAGGGAGGTATGCAAAGAGCCAATGGGCTGCTTGGCTTTTTCTGGATCTTTTCTGCTCAGGCAGAAGGGCCATTTTCATAACTATAATTAATGAAGAGGTGACTCAGAATAGCCACCTTTTAGAGTCTGGCAAGGGGGAGGGGATATCCAGGTTTGCAATTTAGGCAGCAAAGTCTACTGGAAAGAATAGATTGGGAAGCTAGTCACAGCTCTTACTGGTGACTAGCTGTGGGATCTTAGGCATACCACTTACTCGGCTCTATGCCTCAGTTTCCCTGGCTGTAAGGCACTGGACTAGACTGATGATTTTTAAAATCTGTACCAGCTTTCTGATTCCTGGAGGAGCATTCTAGCCCTGTTTTCCGAGAAGGGGGATTACAACACAGTGTTCCTCAATCCTTTTGTCTTTGGAACAGGATTCCTGAGATCCCTTTCCTGAATAGATCTAGTAACCCCTAAGAGTACTTCCAAGTTTCCCTTTTAGATAGGAAATACATATACATCCCACCCCACAACCCTGCCCAAGGAAGGAGTAGGTGGGGGCTCTGGCGGTAGTGGTTTATTGATGCACATTGTAAGCACAGCACAGGCAGGCCATCAGCAAAGGTCAGACACATGGACTGGGGCACAGGGGAAGGACCTCTCGCTGGCATCGTAGTAAGCAGAGGGAGCAGGAAGGGCCAGAAGTGTCTATGTCCTCTCCTCTTCCAAGCATCTCAGAGCCCAATTCAGTCATACCAGCTACCTTCAGCCCCATCCCAGGGACACAGTCCTTTAGCCAATCAATCTTTCCATCTGGGGAGAAAGTTGTCTTGTTCTCAGAGAAGTATCTGCTAGTCCTTTGGCCAGGTTATCTCCTTACCTATGAAAGCTGCTGTCACCTCCTTATCTGCCCGACTTAAGCTCCGACCTCCCCTTAACTACCTGTCCCAAGAAGGGATTCACCTGCTCTCAGACTCCTTCCTAGGCATCTACCCCTGACCTGTGATCATACTTAAGTAACACCTATGTGAAATCATTGAGAAGCCCTGGGTGGCTGCTCCAAGCTTGGCATGTTTTTTCCTTGGGAGTCCCAAATAATCCCAACAAAAGGGAGACACCATGTCTAATTGGGACCTGCTCTGGCAAAATCCAATGGGCCCTGGTAGGCTCTGCCAGACTCCTCCAGGTGAAAAGAAAAGGCCTGGGCAGGTGGTTGTGGGAGAAGCCATGGTCTGACTTATGCACAGGTACAACACACGCACAGCACCATGGCAAACAGAGGGAGAAGCAGCCTAGCTAGGCATGGTGCCAGGGGCCCTGGAGGAAAGTCTGTGGCACTCCAGCTCCATGCTGGCCCTGACTGGGGTAAAGAGTCCGTTTCTGGCTGGAGAAAGGGCATTTCTGAGTACCAGTGCCTTCCTTACCCCTTGCTCCCCAGCCTCAACCCCAATTAATTATAGTCTAAGTTCTGCTGCTTTGGAACAAAAGGACAGGTGCCTCAGGGCACATCAACTCCCAGGAAGGAAAAGAAAGGGGAAAAAACCCAAAAACAACAGCTAAGTACCCACAAGGCATGGAAAAGAAAAAAGGCCCCTATTCTGGGAAGCAGGAGGCCCCAGGGGTAGGGTAAGGGTAGCCATTCCTAGGGATATAGCAGGGGCTAGGACAGCCAAGGAGTCACATTGAAAGGAGACTATTTATAGAGGAAAGAGGTTTGGGCCTGAATATGGGGGCTGCTTAGGGAATAGGTATTTGAGTATGTGGCTCAAAAAAAGACATGGGGGAGTTTTACGGTTGGCTCTGGGTAAGGTGGGCTGGGGCTGAGGAGAAGAGCTCCCCAACGCATGTCCTCCCTACACATCTTTCCTGGAAACAAGCATCAGGAAGATGGAGCCTAAAGAATCTTCTTCGGGGTTGAGACTGAGTACCAGAAGCCCTATCCAGGACTAGGGCAGTACTACCTAGCGGCAGGTAAGAGTAAAGTGGGAACAGCAGAACAGGGAGACTAGAAGAGAAAGGAAGCCTCAAAAAAAGCCAGCCCACCCACACCTGGCCAAAACCTTTGCCGAATCCATCAGACACAGGGTGGGCCACACCTATGGAAGCAATAGCCAGGCCCTTCTGGACAAGAAAGGATTTTTGTGACTTGCTTCCAGTGGGAGTGAGAAGCTGCCAGTGCCAGCTAAAAAGGGGATATGTTCACCCAGACTCCCTCTATAACACTAGTGCTGGGAGAGAAGGGGAGTGAGGGCAGCGTGGCATAGGAATGGTGGTCAGGAGGAGACAAGAGAGAAGCCCAGCTCCCTAGTCCAATGCCAACTGATGTTCCCTCCCATGACCACTTCTCCCTTGTCCTCTCCACATCGGTCCCCTCACAACCCACCCCCTCTTCCCCCCAGCCCCTAGGAGTCCCTAGCGCCCCACACTGATATTACAGGTCTTGCAGCTGGGGTCCTTCTTGGCATCCGCAGTGGAAAGACTCATCAGTTGGTGTCCACTGATTTCACCCAGAGTGCCAAGCGACAGGTCGACGGGTTCCGTGTAGATGAGCTCCAGGATGAGATCCTGGGCATGGCGGAAGATCAGCTCCCCATCTTCCACACTGCAGGTCAGGAATTTGTTACAGGCAATGTCCAGAAGGGGGAGGCGGTCCCGGCAGAAACGGTCACCCTGGGAGCCTTTGGGGGCCAATACCAGAATGGCATAGTGGTAGGCTGTGTACATACAATAGAAGTCCGCAAAGTAGAGGTTGGTGCTGGGGTTGAAGAGGCGCTGGGCTGGGATCTGGAAGCGCCAGCGGCCATATGGGGAGTCCTGAGGGGGCTGGCCTGTGTTGAATTCAGTGTTGCAGCTGAAGAAGACACCGTGGAGCATCCCACTGGTAGGAGAGCCATGGCTACCACTGTTGTCCTTCAGGTAAGGCTGGAGCATGTTCCCACAGTGAGTCCTGCTGGGCCAGGAGGGAGATTGGGAAGAGAATGGGGTCTATTAGCAGCCTGTTGCCGCTTTGTGGGTAAAAGAGGAGGAAAAAACTTGCCCCAGCAACCAGGCTCTGACATCCTGATCCCTAGTCCCTTCGAGCCAAATGTAGAAGCCTAGCACAGTCAAGCCAGAAGTTCTTAGAACTCAGAGACGACCTAAGCCAAACCCCTCATTTTATAAACTGGGGGAACAAAAGCTCAGGGAGGGAACAAGTGGCTGGCCCAAAGACGGGCTGAAAGTTAGTTAATTATACGGCACTTTGAGGTTTGTGAATCACTTTACAAATATCTCGTTTGGCCCCCAAAACGACCCTGAGATGTGGGTTCCATTGTTATCCCCATTTTACAGTGGAAGAAACTGAGTCACAGGAAAGTTAAGTGACTTGCCTGGGGTCACCCAGCTGCTAAGTATCTGAGCTTGTATTTGAATGCAGGTCTGCCTGACTCCAAGCCTAGGCTCTGTGTCACCCACAGAGCTGCTACAGGGTCTGAGCTACACCTTGGCTCTTCTCTCTCCCAATCCAGGTTCCTTCCATTCTATCTGCCTTGCTTTCCTAGAGGCATCCTATCCTCAAAAAGATGCCAGTAGATTCCCCTCAGAAGTGGAACTGTGCTTAGCACAGTGCCTGGCACATAGTAGGTACTTAATAACAAAATTAAGATTGTGGGAGGCAATGTGGTATGCAGCAGATAGAGTCCTGGCCCTGGGTTCAAATTCCACTCCTGTGACCTTGCATGAAGTACTTAATCTCTCTGGGCCTCGGTTTCCTCACTTGTAATGTAAAGGGGTTGGATCAGATGGCCTCTGAGATTCCTTCCAGTTCCAGATCTACTATCCTATATCATTCTCTCAGCCCTCTGTCCCTCTCTGAAGCTAATAAGAATGGATATTATTATTATTTTAACATTTAGCATATGACAGTGATATAGTCTACTAACCCAGCATCCAAAGGCATACACTTTTTGGTAGTTTTCTAGATGAATTAACATTGATGTTCTTTACTGACTAAGGGAGTCAATTTGGGAGACAGTGGATCTGTTCAGTATTAAAGGTGGAGTTGGGGAAGAGGATGAAGCTATCTGACTCTCATGGTGATCCATCCATAACTTCAGTGGCACGGTGTTCTACCACCTGAGCTAGATGGGGGGGAGGCATGCACATGTGCTGGGTAAGGACCCCCAGGTCTCAGCTAAGGATGCTGAGACAAGTCTAACCAGGGGTGGCTAGAAGGAGGGGATGGCCTGTGCACAGAGAGGTGAAAAGGCTGACCCAAAAGAGGGAGAAGGAAGAACGCAAGGGCAAGAAATACAAGCTCTCATCTGGAAACCTCTGGGGAACCCAGGCATACTGTACCTGGCATGCTGGAAGTACTCCTTGTGCTGGTTCCGGTAGAAGACAGAGAATCGGAGCATCCGCCCAGCGATCTGCTCAGCCTTCTCTTGCAGCTGGGCCAAGTGCTCTTTGGCATAATCTACGAGGAGCCCAAGTGATCACGGGTGTTGTGCCAGCTGGGGGCAATGCCGCCTTTTGCCACCCAGCCTATCCTGCAAATCCCACCTCACCTAATTATGACCAACCAAATCCCCAGGACGACCGGCTGGATCCTGGATTTGTGGTTGGTTCATTAACAGATGCCATAGGAAGACCTCAGCCCTCAGCAAAACACTGAAGCCAATGCTTTGGACACTGCTTACCACCCCCAGCCCTGGCGATGCTCTTTTCTCTTTCTCTTTTCAATGTCTTTCCCTTCATCCCCCCTTCTCTTCTGTCCCTGAGGAGAATAGCAGATCAAATGATCTGTGCCAGGTTCCTGAGCTGTGAGGGAGCTCCCTTTCCTGAGAGTAACTGGACTAGAAGAGCCTCCCACACCACAGGACAGTGTTGAACTTCTCCATAAGGAGACATTGGGGGTGTAGACCCTCCCGACACCCTTCAGGTCACACTAGCGAGGGAGCCCTGGCAATGGAGAAGGGGGATTTTGTTGAAGTAGGCTAGCAGGGTGCCATGTGTGTGCATTACCCTCTACTCATCCCATGGCTGCATTTGGGGAGAACGGGGGTTGAATGCACTATTTTCCATGTGGAAAGGCCAGGAGGAGGGGAGAGCTGGGAATTTGGCCCCTTGGCCAAAGACCAGAGAACTAGGGTTCAGGGAGCTCATTTGAGGAGGCTGTTGGGGAGCCTTGCCTTTAGGCCTAGAGGTAAATAGGTCCTGGCCAGGGAACTGTTTGGGTCATAAAGGTCCTTTCCTACCTCCTGTGCAGAACTCGACTGTCTCGCTCCATCCGGAAACCAGGTATTCTCCATCGCTTTGCTTCACTGCAGTCTGCACAGCCACACTGTACTCTGTGCGGGGGCTCAGGAACCAGTGACCCCTCACTGTCATGGGCAGAGGCACTGCTTTTGCCACCAGTTTTGTGGGCACATCCTATAGGACAGGATGGGAAGAAGACGAGAAGCTAGGAGTCAGGCTAGGTGGCTGTCCCACTCTGCTGCCTCCAACATACCTGAAATCTCCCTCCTACTCACCAGAACACCACCATCCCCTGGTCGGGACGGTCTCACAAAATGAGGGCTCATGGCTTGATAGACTCACACCACCACCCATGAACCAACCATTTCCCCGCTGATACCAAATGTGATCATTAATATAGTTCAGATTGTCCCCAGCATCCCTGAGCCCCCCAATTCCCCTGATATCCAGTTTTCTTGGGGGCTAGAAAAGAAAGACTGGTGGAGGAAGGGCCCTAAGGCTGGGGGTGGTGAGGCCTTCTTTTTTTGAGGAAGACTTCTCCAAGAGCACTCCGCACTGCAGGGCTGTCTCCACGGCAACAGCAAATGCTAAGAAGCCGGGGAGGAAAGAAAAAATGACTTATGTTGGAGGGGGGGGTGATAGAGGGATGGTGGTGGTGGTGGTGATGGTGGTGATGCTAAGCATTCAGTTGCTGTGGCAACTGGCCTGCCAAAAGACATCCAGATCAAAGGAAATAGTTCCAGTGAGGGGGATGGTGAGTAACCTGTTTTGATGTTCTATGATCATGTGGACCAGTTTTTTCCCACCTCCCTCTTCTCCCTTCCTTTTCCCCCAGTTTGGGAAAGTGGAAACCTTCTTTCTGTGCTTTCCACACTCCTCAGAGTAGAGGCCTCCTTCTGTAGAAGAGAGGTGAAGGAAACCGCGGGTAACACTGACATCTTCCCCGACAAACTGCGCTACGGTGCAGGGATAAAGACAGTCTGGGAGTGAAACTGCCTGCCATTGGTCATTGAGAGCTGGGGTAGAAGACAGGATTATCTCCCTGTCCATGGGGACCTCCCAACCAACACCCACAGGGGGTTCCCGAATCTAAGGCTGGAGCTAGATTTGAACTTGAGACTTGGACCTCAGGAGTAGTGTATCGATCCCCCACCTTACTGCCTGTCCCCGCTAGCTGCCCCAAGGGTATTCCTGTGAGATGTTTGGGTTTGTGTGTATGTGAAGGGGTGAGCATCTGGTGGTATGATTTCTAAATTTCATCTCGGCTTTTCACCCTCAAAATACTCCCAGGGGGAACAAGACAGTCGCCCAACGTGCCGCCTACTCACCCTATGCTTGAATTTGTTGGAGTTCTTATTCTCCTTCTTGTTGAGGTCAATGAAGTAATGAGTGACCCTCTCTAGGTCACTGCCCTCCATGGCCCAGGAGATGCGAAAGGAGTCACAGGTGATGTTATTGATCTCAATGCTGTGTGGGGTGGACAGCAGCATTTCCATGCTCTCCTCTGGCTCAGCTCCTATGGGAATGGGGGTGGGGTGGGCAGTCAATGCTACTTCCCTATGGCTTCCCCAGGACGATTTCTTCCTATCACTTTCCCTGTCCCCCCCCACCCCCTTCCCCACCCTGTACCTTCACACTTTTGCAAACCTAGGTTCAGAGAGGGCGTTCATTGCAGCCATGCCAGTGTCCCCATATCCCCAGATCTGATCTGAGAGAAGCATCTAGGGAGAACCAGGGTTCTGTCGAGTGGGAGGACTCTCCTCCCGCAGCTTAGGAGGTGGGAAGGGTGCCTTCTCCCATTCTGCAGCCCCCTGCAGTTCTCAGCTCTCTGCAGAGAGGAAGGCGTAGCAGACGGCACCTGGCAGGTGGCAGAGGCGATGAGAATGTTGCAAGCACAGGGCAGGACAGATTCTGAGCAGATGGAGCTGGGGAGGAAGGGGGGGTGCCTCTGGGCTAGCAGGCATCAAAAAAAGAAAGGGACAGTGGTGGGGGAGGGGAGGAGATGATGGGGAAAAGAAAATGAGGGGGGATAGTGAGAGGTAACTTTTAGGGAATGCAGTAGGGAGAGAGGAGGTAGATTCAGAGAGATCCAGTGGTCACAGGGGATATTGGAGAGAAGTGGGTATTCTCTCCTTTAACACTTTTAAAAAACAGACTCTCAATTAGGTCAATAGCCCACCCTGTACAGGTGGCACAGACATGTACAGGTGCAGAACAGATGTGCATGGAAGGAGTTCACAGATAGGATGTGGGTATCATATCCTAATGTCACAGGGATGCCTTTCCTCCTGATCTGTTAATAGGCAGCCTTTCCTCTCTCCCCTCTGTCTCTTGGGATCTCTGTGTATCTCCTGCTATCACAATATCTTTCTCTTTCCCTCTTACCTGTCCCATCAGTGCCCGGTACGTAGTAAGTGTTTAATAAATGCCAACTTCATTGTAGCACCATCTGTCTCATTCCCCTTTCTCCCAACATTTCCCCTACCCTCGTCTCTGACACTTCATAGGAGTAATGTCAGAGGATGATTGCGATAATTCACATCTAAATCAGGCTTGCAAATCAATCTCCTGAAGACGACTGCCTGACTTAGGGGGCATGAGTATTGTGATCTCCATTTAGCTAAGGATGAAACTGAAAGTAGAGAAATTATCCCCTGGGAAGAGAGCATCTTTTGACCTCAGGTCGAAATTCAGGTCTTTTGACTTTAGGGGTAATGGGCTATCCCAGGGGAGGGGAACCAGCAGCCTCGAGACCATGTGTGGCCCTCTAGGTCCTCAAGTGTGAACGGTCCACCAAAGGGCCACACCTGAGGACCTAGAGGGCCACATGTGCACCCCCCGGGCTATCCATTATGCCCCAACTTTCCTTCCCTCTACAGCAGGAAAGTTATATTTTTGATTCCTACCCAGCTTCACCATGCACCATCATGGGTGGTTTTTATTAGAAGGGGCCACAGTGGAAAGAAGGTGACTCTTTTAGCCAGGCATCAAGGATATCACCTATTGGTGTGACTTCCTCAGGCATGGAGATGCCAACTTAGAGAAGCCCCTTGAAGAGAAGTAGATTCTACATGTGAGGAGGGAGAGAGGATGAAGTCTGGAGATGAGTGATTGGAGGGGCCCTGGTCCCTCTGATCTCTTTACAACCCCATGCTTTCTTTCCTATTCTATCTCTTCTCCTCTCTATCACATGTCTGCCCATGGTGTGGAAAGAGTTCTGAACCTGAAAGGTCTAGGTTGAAATCCTACCCTTGATGTTTACTAGCTATGTGACCATGGATGAGTCATTTAACCTTTGAGCCTCAGTTTCCTCATCTGAAGAATGAGGAGATACTGCTTACTGCACAGAGTTGTTGTGGGGATCAAATGAGCTAAAAGTATACTGTAAAGTATGGTGAATTTCAAAGCGCTATGTAATTTTTGGTTATTAGTCTTCCCTGGTTCACTTTCAGTCTTCCATTCTCTCTCTTTCCTTTCCTCTTTCATTTGTCTTTTCTTCTTTACCAACCTAGGTATCTGCAGAAGAATACCTGGTTTTCCTCTGAATGCAACGTCCTTGTTTACTCTGTCCATTTTCCAGGGGGTTAGGAGGAGCAGTGGTGGGTTTAGAGGCTGGGTTTACTTTGTACCTGTCTGAGAAATGGGTGCTTTTATTTTTAGCTAACTGTTCGGCTTATACTTTTCCCTTCAGTTAAGACTGCTCAGAGCCTCCACATTTAACTGAGATGTTTGGGCGGCAGGTACAATGTATGTGTATGGGTGGGGATAGGATTGGGCCTTTAATGGTGTCATTTCTATATTGTACCTTGGCCTTTCGAATCCAAAATTCCTCCTTGCCACTTGTGAAGCTCAATCAGCTATCCCTGTACCTTGCCAGCACTTAACACAGCGCCTGGCACATAGTAGGTGCTTAATAAAGGCTTATTAACTGATTGGCAGCACCATTTGGATGTCTCTCTAGAGCATATGGCACATGGGTCACATGGGTTGTTCATGAGAGTGAGTAGGGATATGTAGATGTTAGGATCCTTTGGAAAATAAGCAGTTGAATGCCACCCAGGAGAAACCACAGGATTACAGAATAGAATCTGCTGCCCTGGGAACAACCCTAGGAGAATAAACCAGCTAACAAATCACTGGGACATGACTGACAATACTGAGTAAACCTCTGTACCTTTTCCATGTGCACAGAGATGACTGTAGAGCTACAGCTCAGCCCTGGTACGTAACCAAGAGGCCCCCTCATCAATTTGTGTGGAGGAGGCATGAATTCCTAGACTGATGCCCATATCTGTTCAGGTTCTACTAAAGGGAACAACTGCTCTCTGAGGCGGGGAGTATTGGGGGGGGGAGGTCTGGAAAATGTGGCCTTCAAGGCCCCGGGCCACTGCTCCTTCTCCTAGTTACTCTCCATATTTCCCCCGCTCTCTCTAGGATCTGGGAAGGATAAGAAGCCTCCACCATCCTTGCTCTGGGAGCATGAAGATGGCTGGTGCCAGGAAAGCCATAAAGCCAGAGCTCCTGTGGATGGAGGGTGGGGGTGAGCCACTCAGTCTCCTACGCCCAGATAAGTTGGGGAAGGGCAGGGTGTGAGGGACAGGCTGAGGCAACACCCTGAAGAAACACCTACACTCTCATGTACACACACATAGACATACACTCTCACACCCACATGGCGGCACATTCGTAGATAGACGCTGCCCCCCACATACACATACATGTGAATACATCCACCCATGTGTACACCCCCCTCTCCATAGCCTGTCCGTATCAACTCACATGCTTCTACATGGCTACACAAATACATTCAAATTACATTCAAATGCAAATACATGGGTATACAAATACATTCGTCTGTGTATTCCGATACCTTTCGCCTATGATGACCTTCCTTCCATGTTTTAACAGTCCCCGTGCTCATCCCACCCACATAGCTGTCTCATCCACACACATCTTCATGTATGTGCGTCTTAGCTCATATGCATTCTGACTCACAAGTTGTATTCAGGGGTAAGTGCATACAGCAGGTACAGATGTATGCCTCCACCTCCCCAGTAAGGCTACATGCATGTTGATCCACAAGCACATACATGCACACAGGTCATTGCCCGCTCTCTTGGTGCCCTCCAAGCAGAGAAATGTGCGTATGACTAACTTGCCTCTAGCCAGGCTTTAACAGTTCACCGTGTGTCAGGGCTGTAACGAACCTATGCAGATCATACGCCCACAGAGACCTGAATCTAAAGACACCCTCACACACGAACATTTATTCTCTTTCCCATCTACCAATCACTTTCCTGCTCCACAGTTATGCTTCCCCACATGGAGAGATGACAGGAGCACATTCCTCCCCCAAGGTGGAGGGACACCCCCACATACTTGTATGTGTGTGCATGATGCACACAGCATGCCTATGCCATGCCCATTTTACTGCACATGTGCACATGCCAACACATGCCAAAGTAGCCCTCCACCAATAAATTGCTCCCGTGCTCTTCACATCGACACTCACATGGACACAGGAACTCAGAGACTGGTACACATGGGCATGCAGGTTAAAACACACATATTGGCATGAACCCATACACAGGCACCGCATCTCCCTCCTGCTCTGCACTCATATATCTCTGTGCATCTAGGGAGCTGCACCCCCCTCAACATGCGCACATGCTGCGCACACAGGCACCCATGTTTCTGCCACGCACATACCCACAAACAGCCCATATGCCAGCAGAAGCCTTTCCTTCCAACCTGCTGTGTCCCCATTGGCATCGTTCACTGCAGCAGCACTGGTCACGAGGTGACCAAGCAGTCTTGTGCCCTGGAGCCCAAGGCCAGTCCTCACTTTTACCATAAGCCCCCTGGGAAGGGGGGGGAGCATGCTATTTGTTTTACACACATGCCAGGGTGAGCATCCGGAGCAATGCTAAGAGGACCACAGTCTGTAGCCCCGAACCACCTCCCTTTCCCGATTATCCCAGTGGTTGCAATGCCCCCCCCCCCCGGGGGCATCAGGTTGCTTCTGGGAGGGAGAGCACCTTACCTGTCTCCACCAGGTACTGCAGAAGAAGACCTGGCAAGGACGGGGACCACTGTCCGGACCTGCTCCCCTGCGGGGCTAGGGCCGGCAGAAGGCACTGCACTCCCGGCTTTACAAGCAGCAGCACTGTCTGGCTGGGTTCCTGGCAGCTGAAGACCTTTCTTCCATGCGGCTTCTTCCCCTAACAGCGCCTGTCTCTCTCTCTGGGGTACACACTGCCTGCTGTCTCCAGTGAAATGTCCCCTAGCCTCACAGAGAGGAGAAAAAGAAAAATCAAAGCAACGTGGAGGGGAGAGAGCAAGAGAAGGAGAGGGGAAAAGGGAGAGAGAGAGAGAGAGAGAGAGAGAGAGAGAGAGAGAGAGAGAGAGAGAGAGAGAGAGAGAGACAGACCAACTGAATCCGGCTCCACCAATGGGATCGGTGACTGCACAGCGTCAGGTGATAAAGAAGCTCTGTCCCTGCTCTCCCTGGGGCTGGGTGGGAGGAGGAAAGGGCAGGGGAGGGGGGGGGTCTCCCAGGGAACGAACAGAGTTGCTTTTGATGATGACTGACACCCTTCTCCCCACCACCTCATTCCTTCTAGAGAAAAGTTGCCCCTTCTTGGAAATGTATGACTTGACTGCAGCCCCCAAACTTCAGAAATGATGGTCCATAGGCAGAGAGGGTACTGAGTAGCCAGTTAGTCAACAAACATTTACTAAGTGCCTACTATGTGCCAGGCACTATGATAAGGCTGAGGATACAGAAAGAGGCAAAAGACACCCTCTGCTCCCAGAGCTTGAAATCTAATGAAGAAGGTAACAAGCAAACAAATATGTACAAATAAGCTTATACAGGATGAATAGGAAATTATTAAAAGAGAGAAGGCGCTGAAATCAAGAAGTGTTGGGCCAGGAAGCCCCGGCTCAGGGTTTCTGATTGGAGAAAGGGAAAATAGACAAAAGAGTAAGTTGGGGGTGGGATCCTACTGCTTGGGGGAGTTACCAATAGATTCCTGCGTTCTGTCCTCAGCCTGATTCTTGCCTGGTCGTGGAACTTTTCATCAAGGGTGGCTCAGTTTCCCTCCCAGCAACATAAAAGGCAATAAGGTCTTCTACAAGAAGGGGGTGGGGTGGTGAACTGTGCTTGGTTGATGAGCGTCAGCTAGAAGTTAAGGATCTATTAGGGAAACGAGTGGGAGAAGCAGTAGAGCCAGAAGGGTGTGGAAAACACACATGAAGGGTTGTGGGAGAACAAGCAGTTAGTTAACTGTGCCCATCCCTGTTAAAACTTTATTGTCAGGAGGAGACAGGCACAGGTCAAACTTAGGATCTGTGCTAAATACACTCTCATGAGCCCTGGACATCAGCGTGCACACTCACTTCTGCAAGAAAATATTCTACTTGCCAAGAAATAAGGACTCTGGGGTGACACTTTGAAGAAAAACGATTTAGGGGACTGTGATCAAGCAACAAGCATTGATGGAAAAACCACTGTGTTGCCTAATACTGTGGGGGATACCAAAGGGATATAATAAGATATGGTCCCTGCCCTCAAGGAGTTTATACATGACTATATACATGAAACAGCAAATGAGGGACTGTGTAATGATGCACAAAATCTGCCACACAGAGCATTACTACAGTAGGAATTCAGAGATTCCAGAGATTGGTTCCATTTAATTCAATAAGCATTTACTTTGTGCTAAGTATTGAGTGGGGGGGGGGATACTGTGTGCTATATACTGAGTGGGGGGATACTGTGTGCTGAGTATTAAGGGTGGA
Organism: Trichosurus vulpecula; assembly: GCF_011100635.1. NCBI lineage: Eukaryota > Metazoa > Chordata > Mammalia > Diprotodontia > Phalangeridae > Trichosurus > Trichosurus vulpecula. The sequence continues at coordinate 295,688,411 of NC_050575.1, read as the reverse complement.
TGGTGGATGGTGGAACTCAAGGAGTTCACATTCTTTTGAGGCAGAGGGGCAGAGACCAACATGGACACAAACACAAACTATTTTTCTTGGGATGGACCAGTGAGTTTAGTGTTTTGAGGAACTCCCAAAGATGAAGCTATCTCTCCCAATGCAAGATAGACTCATGCTCTGCACTGACTTGCTTGAGCCAGCATATGGCAGGGCTGGAACTTGAATCCCCACCTCCCTGACTTCTCATCTAGTACACCTGGCGTTCTGGAGTAAATGCAAAGCAATTTGAGGGGTAGGAGAGGAGAAAGATGAGAAAAGGCCTCCTGGAGGAATGGCACTTGACTTGTGCTTGGGATTAGGTGAAGTGGAGGTAAGGATAGGAATGTGCATAGGAATGGGGGTGGGATGTGAAATCTTGGATACAGGGAACACTAAATTGCCCCATTTGGTTGAAAGAAAGAGTGCATGAAGGTCCAGGCAAGACAGACTGGAGCCAAACTGTGAAGAGCTTTAAATGCCAAACTGAATTTATATTTTTATCCTAGAAGCAATACAGAGCCCCCAAAGATTCCAGCAGAGGAACTCCAAGATCTGACCTGTGCTTTAGGAATATCTGTTTGGCAGCTGTGTCAAAGATGGATTGGAGAGGGGAGAAGCTAGACGCAGGGGAGATGGATTTAGGCTAAAATAATCAGGGAAGGCCTGGGTGAGGATATGGGACACAACAAGGAAGGAGCATCAGGTTCATGGAGTAGGAATATAATGGAATGGGAAAGGGGATGTTGGTAGGAAGCAAGGTTGTGGATAGCAGACAAGATTGGGAAGGAATAACAAGGAGAACTTTTGGCAAACTACTTCAGGGTGTTGGTGATGGTGGTCGGCTTTGAGATAAAACGAATTAGCTGAGTCAGAGTGGGCACTCACAGAGAAGAAATGAGGGGTATTTTCAAGGCTTGGTAGAGAAGGCATTGTAAGAGGACCAGGGAAAGAGGTGTGGGTAGAAAGGGAAGAAGAGTTCATATATCCAAGACAAACAAGAATCAGTCTTGCCTTAAATGGGTGGGGAGCCCAAGCAAGTTTTGTCAGATTCTGAACCACAGAATGCCATGTGGTAGAGCAAAGCAGAATAAATGACTCCCTCTGCCAAGTAAGTAGGCCCCTCCTCTCATACACCTACACTAAGATGTCAAATCACAAAAGATAAGGAGCAACCTAATCTTGTGGCTACGGCCCACGATTGGACATTAAGGACACTTGGCTTTTGGTCCTGGTTCTACTACCATTCGAGGAGGGTGATAGGAGAAAAAAGGAAGATTTCGTTTAGTTTCCTCCTTGGTAAAAGGGAAGGTCAAGGCCTGACCCATCCCTACGTTTGACCTTCCACAGATGCTTGGTGGATGATGCATGGGAATATTTCTGGTTCGGAACGGTGTTGAGCTCCAGGGAATGAACAATAAAGAAGTGTGTATAAGAATTAATTAGGTAAATGCATATCTGTGGGCCTCTGAGCTAGCAGCTGGAGTGAATACTAGATGAAAACAGAGATGGTACTTCCTCTAGAAGCTTATATTCTTGCTTATATAAACATTCTTATTCCGAACCTTTGCCTCTCTGTTCAAGGCCCCAGCACTACCACTACACACCATCTCCCGGGAGATAAGCTTGCCTTCTACTTTACTGAGTAAGCGCTATCATCTCCCATCCTCCATTCTCAGAATTCTATTTCTTCCCTTCCCTCCTGCCTCAGAGGATGAGGGAATGCTTTTATATACCAAGGTTAACCCCTCCACTTATGCCCATGATTCCAATGGCCCTCACACCCCCACTATACTCACTTTCAATCTTTCTCCCGCCTTCCCCACTGCCTACAGACAAACTCAGGTCTTTCTTATCTTAAGACAACAAAAACAACAAAAATCCTCCCAGGGACCCTGCCTACCTGCTCATCTAATCATCTGAACATCTCCTTCCTCTCTACTGCTAAGATGATGGAGAGAATAATCTACACTTACTGCACACTCAATCCCCTGCAATCTGACTTTGGTCCTCACTGTTCTATGGCCCCTTAATTGCAGAAATCTAACTTTTTCTCACTTCTCCACTTGCTTGCCTATTCTGCAGCATTTGATATACTGTTTCTTGCTTATTCCTTCTCATTGCTTTCTTCTCCTTCGCCTACTGACACTGTTCTCTACTGGCTCTCCTCCTACCTGCTCAATCATTCTTTCTTCATCACCTTGGTTGTTTCCTTTCCTCCCACCCTCTAAGAGTGGGTATTCAATTCACAGAATCACATAGTCACAGAATTATATTATTTCAAAATTGTAAAGGACCTCAGTGGCCATCTAGTCCAGCCTATTCCTAAACAAGAATTATCATTACGATGTACCTGACAAGTCAAGGCAATCCAACGAGGGGCTACCTATTTGTTTTTAAGATTATGTCTCTGGGGAGGGTGGGTGGGAAGGGAGGAGGGGGGAGAATTTGGAACTCAAAGTTTTTAAAAACAGACATTCAAAAACAAAAAAAAAGTTTTTTGCATGCAACTAGAAAATAAGATACACAGGCAATGGGGAGTAGAAATTTAGCTTGCCCTACAAAAAAGGAAGGGAAAAGGGAATGGGAGGGGAGTGGGGTGACAGAAGGGAGGGCTGACTGGGGAACAGAGCAACCAGAATATACGCCATCTTGGAGTGGGGGGGAGGGTAGAAATGGGGAGAAAATTTGTAATTCAAACTCTTGTGAAAACCAATGCTGAAAACTAAATATGTTAAATAAATAAATTAAATCAGAAATTTAAAAAAAAAAAAGAAAAAAAAAGATTATGTCTCCCTGTCTCACTCAGGCTGGAAGTGCAGGGAACACTCAGAGGCCAGATCCTACTACTGATCTGCACATTATCTCCCACCTGCTCCATTTCTTACCAGGGTCTATTCATCTCTCCTCAGGCAAACTGATGGCCTCCCAGTTCTTGGGTGCTCACTGTATTGACGCTAAACAGTGCAGACCTTACGCCATCGAAGCTCAGAATTCCCAAGCTCAAGAGGACTGCCAATTTTAGCCTATCTGGTTCAAGGGATTACAGATGTGTACCACCATACTCAGTGCCCAGGGATCCTAAGAGTGCAATGACAAGGTAGATGGCATGACCCAGGTGTCTAGTAGAGGGATCATCAACAGGCCAGATGATAAGGACTGCTGGGCTTCTATGTTACTGGGAGGGTTATAACTGGTGAATCTCTGTTCATTGAAGTGGTGTGATTAGCCATGTCCACCCTGCAGCCAGGACCCTGGAGGTACCCAGACCCACAACATTTAGAAAAGGGAAATCCTGGCAGGATCTACACTGAAGAAGGGCTCCTGGGAGATCTAGTTGTCTCCACCCTCCAGAACCTGTTGGTATCCAGCCTTTTCTTGAAGAGCTCCAATGAGGGGGAAACCACTACCTTCCCAGGCAGCTCATTCTACCTTTGGATAGCCTTAAGTGCAAGGAAGTTTCTCCTTATAGCAAGCCTAAATCTTCCTCTTTATCATTTTCACTCATTGCTCCTGGTTTCACCTTCTGGGGGCCAAACAGACCAAGTCCAACTGGCTAGCCCTAGAAGATAGAGATCTCCCTCCCCACCCCTTTCAGTCTTCTCTTCTTCAGCCTAAACATCATCCTTCAGTCAATATTCATATGTCACCACTTGAGTCCTTCAATTTTCTGGTTGCCCTTCTCTGGAGAGCCATTATTTTAATGCCATTGTTCTTAAACTGTGGTTCCTGGAATTGAACTGGTCTGCTTGATGTGGCCTGACCTGAGCAGAGTGCAGTGTGAGCATGACTTTTGTGTTCCTGGAAGCTCAGCCTCTCTTAATGCGGCCTAAGATCACTTTTCTTGATTCCTACAATCAGACCATCAGCTTCATTTCACTAAAATCCCAAGGTCTTTTTTCAGCCAAATTGCTGTGATGTACCTCTCAATTTGAACTTGTAAAGACAATTTCTTGAAGCTAAGTGGAGGCTTTACACTAATCCCTGCTAAATTTCATCTTATCCTATTCAACCCCAAGTTCCAGCCTATGAAGATCCTTTGAGATCCTGACTCATCCAGTATGTCAGCTATTCCTCCCAGATTGGCATCATCTGCAAATATTTTCATATTATATTATATAATGTGTAAAATATTATCTATTAAATAATATATAATATACAATATTATCATGCATAGCATGCTGTCTGTGCTTGTATTCAAGTCATTGATAAAAGTTTTAAGTGGAACAGCGCCAAATGCAGATCCCTGGGACACTCCACTGGAGACCTACTTACAAGCTGAATATTGAATCCTTGATAACTACTCTTTAAGACAAACCACTCAATCAATTCCAAATCTGTCTAATTGGACTATCATATAGCCTACATTCCTCCAATCCCCCCCCCGCCCCCGCCACTAACACAGTATCAACTATTCAACCAAATATTTTGCAAAGCTCTAAATTATACTCACACCTTTCCCCTTAGCTTCCAGTTTTCATACCTTGACACAAAAGGAAATAAAGTTAAACATTTAATTTAAAAATATTCATGCATCACCTGTTATGTGATTAATGCATTAGGTTCTGGGGATACATAAGAATGAAATAATATCTGATCTCAACGCACATATGCTGTCTTGGGAGGACACACTACATACACAGATAAGTCCCAGATTGGTATTTTGCGATACAGAGAAAGGATTCCTGTAGGAGGGGATATCTGAGCTGAGCCTTGAAGGAAACCAGGGATTCTTACAAGTAAAGCTGTGCAAACGGATGGAGATAAAGGTGGAAAGTTGTATTAGGAGAACCATTAGTAGACCTGTTTGCCTGGAAAATAGAGTAATGAAAAGGGAGTAATATGAAATACACCTGCAAAAGTAGGTAGGATCCAGGTTGTGGGGAGCTTTAAAGGTCATGATGAGGATATTGCATTTTGTCCTAGAACAAAAGTTCTTAACCTTTTTTTTTGCATCATAGACCCCTCTGGCAATCTGGTGGTCCCTTCTCATCTTTAAAATAAAACGTACAAGATAACAAAATAACCCAATTATGCTAAAAGATATCATCTTCCCATCCAAATGCATAGAAATCTATCCATAGACTCCTTGGAGTCTGTGGACCAGCGAAGATCTCTTGTTCTAGAGACTCTGTGCAGTAACAAGATTTTTGAGCAGAGTGTTATGTTCAGACTTGTATCTTAGTGGCATTAATTTGGCAGCTAGCTGTGTGGAGGATGACTTGGAGAGGTGAAGGAATGGAAGAAACGTGACCAATCAGGAGGCTATCACAACAATCTAGGCAAGAAGCAATGAGGACCTTTGTGAGGGTGGTGCCTGTATGAGTAGGGTGAAGGGAGATGAAATGTCAATGGTGGAAGAGCCAAGACTTTGCAGCTGATTGGACATGGTAGATGAAGGAGAGGGGCTAATAATAACAGCTAAGATTTATGTACCATTTTCTATATATTCTCATTCAATCCTCACAAGTGAAGTATACTCTTAATTCTAGTGCCTTCTCTCTTAATTATTTCCTATTTACCCTGTATATCTCGTTTGCATTTATTTGTTGATTTGTTTCACCCCACCCCCCACCCCTACCCCCATTAGATTGTGAGTTTCTTGAGGGCAAGGACTGTCTTTTGCCTCTTTGTATACCCAGCACTCAGTATAGTGCCTGGCACATAGCAGGCACCCAATAAATGTTTATTGACAGATTCACTGTTATTATTTTCTTCATTTAGCAGACAAGGAAGAAACCGAGGCTTAGAGAGGTTCCCAGGGTCCCATATCTGAAGTAGGATTCAAGCTCAGGTCTTCTTGTCCCCAAGTTGAGAATTTCATCCACTACATCACCTAGTTACCTCTCGAAGACCACTGAGGTCACAAACGTTAGAGCCCAGAGAGAAGGGGTGTAGTTGTAAGGCAGAGATCTAGGCTGTAGGGCAGCTTGTTAACAATAGAGTCAGGGTTCCATAGGTTACATCAGAAAAGGAGAGGGCCAAGGAAGCTATGAACTGTTGATAGAGCAAGGCTGGGGGAGATGAGGATGAGAGTACAGAAAGAAAAATGCTTTCACCCAACCAAATGAGGATTCTGACTCACAAGAATAAGGTGCACAAAAGCTGGAAATTTGCCAACAATAGGAAAGAGGAAGAATGAGTTGATCTTATGTTCAAGGGATGGGATGGTGGTGGGGGTGTCAGTTTCTTTGACTATGCACTCCAAACAAAGTCGACCTGGGGCAAAGGGATCGAGAAGCTTGTAGCCATCAAACGAATAACAAATTTCTGTCCATTCCATTTCTACAATATCTCTTGAATCTGTTGCTTCTTTTTCATTCATGTTAGCACTCCCTTAGTTCATGGCCTCCTCTAGACCGAGAATTAACCTATCAACACACATAGGACTTACTTATATAAACACAACTAGAAAGTCATTCTCATAGAAGTCAAGGAAAACTGAAATAAATGGAGAAATATTCAATGTAAATGATTGGGTCATACCAATATAGGAAAAATGATGATATTGTCCAAATTATTTTCTAGAGCTAATGCCATGTCATCAAATTACCAAAAGAATACTTTATAGAACTAGGCAAACTAATACTAGAATTCATGAGGAGGAATATAGGTCAAGGATATATAGGAACATATATGTATATATATGTATATATGTATACATATATGTGAAAAAGGAAATAAAGCAATAATATTGAAAAAGTATGGATGAAAGAAAATTTGGTATTACCAGAACTCAAGTTATGTTATAAATCAGTAATTATTCAAACTATCTGATTATGAATAAAAATATGTTACACAGAAAGTACTTAATAAATACTTGTCGATACTAGAAAAAGTTTGTTTCTACACAAGAATGGCTAGAAAAAAAAGTTAGCAACCCAATGTAAAATAGGTTTAGACCAGACCAATATATTACATTCCACAATAAATTCCAAATAGATAAATAAGTTAAAAAGAAAAGGCAAACTGTTCCCAGGTTAAAGGACAATGGCTCTATCATGACTGCAGCTTGGGAATGAGCTGGTAACCAGTTGTGACATAGAAAATTTTTATAAAAGACAAAATAGACCACTTCAATTATACGGAAATAAATTTAAATGTCTTTTTCACTCAAATAAAAAAATATAGCTAGAGTAAGAAGAAAAGATATAGTCTGGAAAGAATATTTGCCCAAAAGTGGAATATAGGAAACTGGTATGATTCCATACAATTCAAAGCATATAATTCAATAGATATATGTCAAAGGGTATGAACAAACAATTCTCAAAAAAAAAAACCCAGAAACCATGAACTATGTGCTAATAATCAGAGAATTACAAAGAACTATGAGATAGCAAACCAGAGACAAAACTGAGGTATGATGATTGGGGCCTTGCCCCAGGGAAAAACATATATTCATAAAAATTCTATTCATAATCAAATGGCTTGCATAATTACTGATTTATAATTTGAGTTCTGGTAATATCAATCTCCTTGCATCCCTACTTTTTCATTATTATTACTTTATTTCATTTTTCATACATATGTATGCATATATATTCTTGATCTATATTCCTCCTTGTGAATGGTGATGGAATGTTGCCTCCTTGCAATGACTACTGTCTCTATGACTAACCTCATAGTCTTCCAGCAGTATAGCATAGCCACTTACGGTTTGTAACCAGTAGGGTCCAATTGCCACGGTGCCTCTCTCCCAGGGCCTTCCTTTTCATTCAGTTTTTGCAAGGTAAGGGACAGACTTTGTGGGAAATGAGTTGCAACCTAAGATTAGACTGTCCTCTGCTGAACTATCACCACTATGCCCCAATCCTACACACACACACACACACACACACACACTGCAAATTTGTCTCCTGTACAACTGTAGCTAGATTTGGCTCTGCCTCAAATCCACTAAATTGGCAAAGATGGGGGATGGGGAAAGCAGTGTTGGCGGGAACATGGGAGAAAGAGGCACATTAATTTATTATTAGTGGAGCTATGAAGTGGGCCAAACATTTTAGAAAATAATTTAGAATTATGAAAAAAGACAAAAATTATTCATATCATTTATCCCAGAAATTGTATGTTTATATGTTTATACTCCAAGAAGATCACAGGATCATCATCAAATCATAGATTTAAAGCTCGAAGTAACCTTCGAGTCGTCTAGTATAAATGAGGAAACTGAGGCTTGCCTGGTTATTGACAACGATTTTCAGACTCTTAGATTACCTCTCCTTGATGTCTTTCAGGCCAGTTGTTTTTGATATTATATTCTTTGTATTTGGTTTTTTCAATCTTTTGATTTTGTTTTAATGTTTCCTGTTGTCTCACTGAGTTGCTGTTTTTTCTTTAGCCTATCCTAATTTTCAGGGCATCCAGTTCTTGGGTAAAGTTTGTCATCATCTCTTCTAAGGTATTAATTCTCCCCATCATTCTTTTCTTCTTAGCTATTCCTTGTATAGTTTCTCCCAGGTACTCTTGTCATCCTTGGGGCCAGGATATTTTTTTTCTCTGAGACCCCACTTAGACTTGTGGAGCTACTCTCTTCTTTTGGGTTAACCCCTAAGCATCTCTCAAGACAAGAAATTTCATCACTGTATTGGGTGTGTTCTTCAGTTTGCTCATATCATCAGCCTTACGGACCAGCATTTGGGTTCCTGATCTCATGAGCGCAAAGTATAAGCCTAGGCTCCACTTTCAGCAGGAATTGTCTTGTCTTCTTTCTCGCCACAGGTGAGGTCAAGGCTGCCTGGATACTGGTTTGGGCTGGTGATGCCTGGACACTGATCAGGGGCTTATCCTTGTTGTAGCCAGAGCTGCCCTGCTCTTAAGACCAGGCTGCTTAGTCAACATTGTGCTTTCCACTTACTCTGGCTTGTCTCCATTCGAGGCTTCAGTAGGTTCCTGGCGGTCCTATGCAATCCTGAACTAGATAAAGGAATTTGGAGCTGATTCCCTTGGTTTACTTTATTGCTGTTCATTCTAGTTCATTTTTAGAGCTGTCCCGGGGTACTTGTGAATAGTTTGGTTCTTCCTTGGTTCTAACACCATCATCTTCCCACAATCCTCTTTACATGTTTATTGACAATGTGATAAGGTTTGTCAGTGTGAAAATATTCACAATGCTGGAAGTAACACAATTGTTGGAAAACACTTTGCTTGTCAATCAGAAAAATGTGTCCATCAAGGGCAACACCAGTGTAAAATACAAACTCACTTATAATATCATACAGAGAAAGATGATGGAAGGATGGACAGACTCACTCATAATAATAATAACTAACATATATTTACATAGCACTTTAAGGGTAGCAAAGCACTTTATATATATTATATCATTTTCTTGTCACAACAATCCTGGAAGGTGGGTGCTATTACTACACCCATTTTTAGAGATAAAATAAAGAGCAGTATAGGGTAAAATCAATTTAAAGTAGAATTGGTGAGAAACCCAATTGAACAGTTATCCCAAAGGCATCTGAAGGTGAAAATGGAATTACAACAGAAAGAGAAAAATGGAAAAGATTACAAAGATTTCCATAGCAAACTTTTTTTTTACAATCAAAGACAGTAGAACCCACCACACTTGGATGCTAACATCATGACCCAAGATGTGTTATAGAGGAGGTAGAACTAGCACCAAAAAGAAGATGGGAAAAATAGCTGCATAAAACCTAAAGTACATGTAAGAGATTCATGCAGGAGGTGAGACAATTCTAACTCCTTTATTTGCCTCTCCAAGGAAAACCAATGAACTCTTTTTCCATTTAGCTGCCAATTACTTCTTATCTCATTTATAGTGAGAATGTCAAGATTGAAAAAATTAATTTTCTTTGGTGCGTATTCTCAGTATATAGCACAGTGCATGGCAGGTCTGATCATGTATCACTGCCCCTCCTTTTCTCTCAATAAACTCCAGTGGCTCCCTATGGCCTCCAGGATCAAATGCAAAATGTTGTGTTTGGCATTCAAAGCCCTTCATAACCTAGACTCCTCCTACCTTCCCAGTCTTCCCACACCTTATTCCTTGCCAGGGACACTGGCCTCCTGACTGTTCCACAAACAAAACACTCCATCCTCTTGGCTCCAGGCATTTTCTCTAGCTGAGAATGTTCTCTCTCCTCCACTCTGACTCCAGACCTCCTTGGCTTCCTTTAAGTCCCAGCTAACATTCCACCTTCTATAGGAAACCTGCTCCATCTCTTCTTAATTCCTCCTATTTATCTTATATATAGTTTGTTTTGCATAAATTTATTTTGCATGCTGAATCCCCCTTTAGACTGGAAGCTCAGTGAGGGCAGGGACTGTCTCTTGCCTCTTGCCTCCCAGAGTTTAGCACAGTGCCTAGCACACAGTGCTCAATAAACGTTTACTTATTGATTGAAGTACTTAATAAATGTTCTTTAATTAATATCCCCCATCATTTCGAATTTTTAAAATTTTATAGATCTCCATGGCCAAAGAACTCATCACCAAGTGACCAGCCTACTGGTGATGTGCCTTTCCATACTTAAGTTGGAACTGAAAGCATACTCTATCTGTTGCTTGAACCATATTCATAGCCTTTTCAGCAGGGGAGAACCACCCAGAAATGGCACTGGCTTTGCAAAGCTTTTGAGAATCCAGTATCATCTCCACATTATGATGAAACATTGGGGTAGGACTTTGTTGACTGCCATGTAGTTGTGAGCGCCCATTTGAGATTAGATAACAAATCTGTAGTGGACCCAGCATTTAATCAGTAGAATAAGAAAAGGATCAGAGAAAATAGACGGTGGGAAGTGATGGTGATGATGTTAACTATGATGATGATGATGATGATAATGATAATAACCAGTGTTTATATAGTGTTTTAAGATGTGCAAAGCACTTTACATACACGATCTCATTTGATACTCATAATAACCCTATAAGGTACCTGCTATTATTAGGCCCATTTTTAAGGAAGAAGAAACTAAAGTTAAGAAGTTACATGACTTGCTCAGGGTCATAGAGCTAGCAAGTGTCTAAGGCAGGATCTGAGCTCAGGTCTTCCTGATTTCAAGTACAACACACTATTCTATGACATATTACACAGGTGTGATAAGAGCAATATCCTAACCATCACTTCACTCTTGGACTGTTACAATGGCCTGCTGGTTGGTCTCCCTGCTATACACAGCTCTTCCCTACTCCAATCCATCCTCCATTCATCCCCCAAACTGACCTTCCTAAAGCACTGGCCTGACCATGTCACCCCCCCTATCCAGTAACCTCCAGCAGCTCTCTATTGCCTTGAGGATCCTTTGTTTGGCTTTTAAAGAACTTTATGATATGACCTTTTCCTGCCTTTCCAGTCTTCTTACACCTTGCTCCCCTCTACATACTCTGCAACCCAGGGATGTTGGCCTCCTTGTTGCTCCTCACCCTGGATATGCCATTTCTGGAATCCAGGCATTTTCACCGGCTATGCTCCATGTCTTTGCCTCCTTACTTCCCTGGCATCACTCGAGTCTCAGCTAAAGCCCTACCTTGTGCAAGAAGCATTTCCTGATCTCCCTTAATGCTACCTAGTGACTTCCTTCTGAGACTTTCTTTAATTAATCCTATATATATATATATATATATATATATATATATATATATATATATACACATATATCTTTCTTTTTTGTACATAGTATTTGCATGTTGTCTCCCTCCTTAGACTGTAAGCTCCTGTGTTGGTAATTAAAATGGGCTCCTTAGCACTTAGTTCAACAAGTGCCCTTGAAGAGTTTGGCCTTTGTTTCCTTTGATTAATTCAGTATATTTCATTGAGCCTTACTAGGTGCTAAGCCCCAGGCCCAAACCCCTATTAGGTGTAAAACCTTAGTGGGTGTGGATTGGCAACTAAGGTGGGGCCCAAGGTGGGGCTAACTCCAAGGAGGGCCTAGTTTACATGTCTGGGAGAGCAGAGGCTTTTAGACCACGTGGGTTTAAGTCCACCTCTCTGTGACGATTCTAGGTCACGTGGGTGAGTCGCATGTGTGACTCACCCCTGACACTGAAAAAGATAAAAACCAGGGGTTGGCTGTTTGTTCTTTGGAGCTCCTCCTTACAGCAGTGGTGGCACGTGACTCTGGGCCAGCCCTTGTTCTGAGCTCCCGGGCTGAACCTAGATGTTGGTAACTATGAATCTGTATTGGGTCTGTCTGTTGATGTTTGCACTTTGTAATTTGCTCTGAAGTTCAGGGTGCTGGCTTTTTCCCCTGAACTAAGTGAATGATATTTGTATGCTGAATTAAAGTAAGCTTGTCAACCCCTTCACCTTGCTTTCCTTAGTTAAGCAGATCAAAAGAACCTGTGCTATTGGCAGCTTTCTGGGTGCTGGCTGTGGGTGGATCTTACACCCCCACAGAAGCTGCTAGCCAGATTGTTGAAACAGCTCCTTGAGATCTGGGACTATCTGTGTCTTGGCTTTTCTTTGTAATCTAAGTGCTTAGCGCAGTGCCTGGAACATAACAAGTGCTTAATAAAGGCTTGTTGACTGACTAAGTCAGGATTCCAAAAGATTATGACAGGCTGGAGCACTGGGTTTTATCAATTAAGGTATAATTCAAAAGAAATAATGGTAAAGTCTTAATTTGTATTCAGAAAGTCTCTGTCACAGGTACAGGATAGGGGATACAGATTTAGAGGGTGGGGGCAAAATGGATAGAGCACTGGGCCTGGAGTCAGGTAGAACTGAGTTCAGTTTGGCTTTAGACGCTAGCCTAGTGTGACTCTGGGTATATCAGTAAAATCTTCATTTGCCTCTGTAAACTGAAGATAAAAATAACACCTACTTTCCAGAGTTGTGAGGATCAAAATGTGATATTTGTAAAGGGCTAAGCACAGTGCCTCACACATAGCAGGCACTTAAATGCTTATTCCCTTCTACTTCCCTTTCTGAAAAAAATATTGAAGTTTTAGTGGCCTGTAGGCTCCATATGAGCAGAATTGTGGTGTGACAGCTAAAAAAAAAAAAGCTAATGCTCTCAAGGGCTGCATTGAGAGGAATAGATAGCTTCCAGGAATTTTGTTGTTTATTCGTTTGCAGTCATATCTGACTCTTCGTGACCCCATTTGAGGTTTTCTTGGGAAAGATAATAGAGTGGTTTGCCATTTCCTTCTCCAGGAATTAGGAAATGATAATGCTTCTGTACTCTGTCAGATCACAATTGGAGTATTGTGTTTCGTTCTGGGCACCACAGTTTAAGAAAGCTACTGATGAACTAGGAAGTAATGAGAGAACAATACGCATGCCAAAATGCCTGGAGTTCCTGTCATATGAGGATTAGTTGAAGGAATTGGAGATATTTGGCCGGGAAAAGAGACTCAAGGGGAACATGATAGCTATCTTCAAATATTTGAAGGACATGTGGAAGAGGTATTAGGCTTGTTCTATCTGGGCCCAGAAGGCAGAACCAAGAGAAATACATACAAGTTTACAAAGTAGCAAATTTAGACTGGACTTCAAGAAACATGTCTTAATCGTCAGTGCCTTCCTGATGTAGAATGGGCTGCCTGGAGAGGTGGTACATTCCTATTCGTTGGAGGTCTACAAGCAGAGGTCAGATAAGAGAAAGGGCTGGGGTAGAGAGGAAGACCATAAGGCAGGCACTGAACTCCTGAAGAAAAGGACAGGGACCTGGGATCTGGTGGATAATAGTAATTGGGATTTGACAAGATGATAGAGACAGCTGGACCTCAAAGGAGGTAAGGTTGCTGAGTAATGGTGGCAGAATAAAGGTCTGGAAGTGATAGTGAGGAGCCTCTATGTGGCATGCTCTTCATGCAGCGCATGTTCTGGGGTTCCCATACCCCTATTCACTCTGGCAGTTTAGGCCCCAAGAGAGTGGCTGCTACTCATTCCCTGAATGTTCCATGAAACACTGAGGAACTGAGAAGTCATTTTCTTTCTAATAGATTTTTATATCACTTATATTTCTTCCTCTAGCCCTCTCCTTTCTGTCTCTCTGAAAATCAACCCTTATTAAGAAGGAAGGAAGGAAAGAAGGGAGAAAGGAAGAGGAGAGAAAGAAGGAAGGGAAAAAGGAAAGAGAGAAAGAAAGAAGGAAAGAAGATAGGAAAGAAAGGAAGGAAGGAAGGGATTATAGCAATCTACTGTTTGATAAACCCAAAGACCCCAGCTTCTGGGATAAGAATTCACTGACAAAAACTGCCGGGAAAACTGGGAAACAGTATGGTAGAAACTGAGCATAGACCAATGTCTGACACCGTATAGCAGAATAAAGTCCAAATGGGTACACGATTTAGGTATAAAGGCTGATACCATAAACAAATTAGGGGAGCAAGCAACAGTTTATCTGGCAGATTTATGGGGACCAAATTTATGACCAAACAAGAGATAGAGAACATTATGAAAGGCAAAATGGATAATTTTGATTACATTAAATTGAAAAGTTTTTCACAAACAAAGCCATGCAACCAAGATTAGGAGAGAAGCAGAAAACTGGGAAAGAATTTTTACAACTAGTTTCTCTCATAAAGGCCTTATTTCTAAAATGTATAGAGAACTGAGTCAAATTTACAAGAACAGAAGTCATTCCCCAATTGATAAATGGTCAAAGGATATGAACAGGCAGTTTTTAGAGGAAGAAATTAAAGTTATCTATAGTCATATGAAAAATGCTCTAAATCACTATGGATTAGAGAGATGCAAATCAAAACAACTCTAAGGTACCACATCACACCTGTCAGATTGGCTAACATGACAAAATACGAAGGTGATAAATGCTGGAGAAGATGTGGGTAAGTTGGAACACTAATTCATTGCTAGTGGAGCTGTGAGCTGATCCAACCATTCTGGAGAGCAATTTGGAACCATGCCCAAAGGGCTATAAAAATGTGCATACCCTTTGACCCAGCAATAGCACTTCTAGGGCTGTATCCCAAAGAGATCATGAAAATGTACATGTACAAAATGTACAAAATACGTACAAAAATACGTACATGTACAAAAATATTTGTAACAGCTCTTTTTGTGGTAGCCAAGAGATGGAAATCGAGGGGATGCCCATCAGTTGGGGATTGGCTGAACAAGTTGTGGTATATGAATGTAATGGAATACTATTGTGCTATAAGAAATGATGGGCAGGGGGACTTTGGGAAAACCTGGAAAGACTTATATGAACTGATGCTGAATGAAATGAGCAGAACCAAGAGAACATTGTACACAGTAACAGCCACAGTGTGCGAGGACTGATTTTAATAGAATTAGCCCTTCTCAGCAATTCAAGGATCTAAAACTTTTCCAAAGGACTGACTCATGATGGAAAATACCATCCACAGCCAGGGAAAGAACTATGGAGTCAGAATACAGAGTGAAGCAGACTCTTTTTTCTTTTGTTTTGTTTTGTTTTGCTTTCTTTCTCATGGTTTCTCCCATTCATTATAATTCTTCTACGTAACACGACTAATGTGAAAATGTGTTGAACAGGAATGTATATGTAGAACACATATCAGATTGTGTGCTATCTTGGAGAGGGAGGGAGGAGGGAGGGGGAGAAAAATTAAAACTTATGGAAATTAATGTTAATAACTGAAAATAAATTAAATATAAAAAAGGAAGGAAGGCAGGCAGGAAGGAAGGAAGGAAGAGGGAGGATGGAAGAAAGAAAGAGGAAGGAAGGAAGGAAGGAAAGAAGAAAGAAAAATAAGAGGAAAAAAATTCAACAAAACCAATTAACACATCAAAAAAATCTAATGCATGCATATCTGGTGTTCCATACTCATGGATCCCAACCTCTTCAGAGGAGCAGGGGGAGGTATCTTTTCATATCTCTTTTTTGGCATCAAGATTGTTCTTTATAATTTGTACAATGTTCATTTTTATTGTTTTCTAGTTGCTGTTTTTTCAATTTACATTGTTGTAGTTATTGTAATATATTATTCTCCTGGCTCAGCTTAATTCACTTTGTATCAGTTCATATAAAGTCACTGTAAGATTTTCCTGTATGCATTACGTTTTTTGTTTCTTATAACAAAGTACTATACCATTACACAAATACATCACAGTTTGTTAGTCATTCCTCGTCAATGGGCATCTACTTTATTTCCAGTTCTCCACTATCACAAAAAAAAAATGCTGCTTTAAATATTTTGATGTATTTGGAGCTTTTCTTTTGACCTTCTTGGGGGTATTTGTCTAGCTGTGGAATCTTTAGGTCAAAGGGTATGAACATTTTAGCTCCTTTATTTGAATAGTTCCAAATTGCTTTCCAGAATTTTTTTTTAACCAGGTCACAGCTCTTCCAAAAACTCTTTAGTGTGCCTGTCTTTTACAACCTCTCCAACATTGACTATTCCCATTTTTTATCATCTTTACTAATTTGCTGGGTGTGAGGTGAAACCTCAGAATGTTGTGATTTGCATTTATTTTTAGTAGTAGTAGTAGTAGTAGTAATCTGGAATATTCTTTCATAAGGTTGTGATGAGTTTGCAATTACTCTTTTTAGAACTGTTTGTTCATATCCTTTGATCACTTATCTACCAGAGAGTGACTTTTGGTCTTATATATTCTGTTAATTGTCTAGTTATCTTGGATACCAAAGGCTTATGAGAGATATTTGAATTTATTTTCACACACACACACACACACACACACACACACACACACACACACACACACCTGACTGCTTCTTTTCTTTGCCTGGGCACATTAATTTTGTTTGTGCAAAAGTTTTTCAATTTCATGTAATCTTTTGTAATTTATTATATCCCTTGTTCGATTAAAAAGTCATTTCCTACCCATAGCCAGGATAGGTAGATGACCTGCCTATCTCCTAATTTTTTTATGGCATGATCTTTTAATTTTCATGTTATATGTTCATTTTTAATTTATTATGGACTATAGCATAGGATGTTGATCTCAGCCTAATTTCTGCCAGCCTGCTTTCTAGTTTTCCCAGTTCTTTTATTTAATTATTTATTTGTCTTGACAAACATTTATTATTTCTCCAACCACAGATACCTCACTCCTATTAAACAACAAAAAAGAAAAGAAAATCCTAATAATAAATTAGTACAGCAAACAAATTCTCACATTGTCCTTGTCCAAAAATGTATGTCTTATTTTGTATTTGATGTTTCTCACCTTTTTGTCATGAAATAGATAGAATATATAATCTTCAGTCCTCTAGAACCATGGTTTAACATTACACTGATCAAAGTTATTAAATCTTTCAAAGTTGTTTTTCTTTATAATATTATTGTCATTGCGTAAATTGTCCCTTAATCCTGTTCATGTCACTTTGCATCAGTTTCTTCTGCAACTGTTCATTTAAGTCATTTTTAATGGCACGGTAATATTCCTTTACATTCAGATATCATAATTGATTTATTCCCTGATAGGTGGGAACCCCCTTCAGTTTGGGGCTATTATATAAAGAGCTGCTATACGTATTTTTGCACACATGGGTCCTTTCCCTCTCTTTGATTTCTTTCAGGATACAATCATTCAGTCAATGCACATTTATTAAGAGCTTACTGTATATCAGATAGGGCAACTAGGTGTCACAGTGGGTAGAGTGCCAGGCCTGAAGTCAGAAAAACTCATCTTCCTAAGTTCAAATCCAGCCTTGGACACTTGCCAGCTGTGTTACTTTGGGTAAGTCACTTAACCCTGTTGGGCTCAGCTTCCTCATCTGTAAAATAAGCTGGAGAAGGAAAAAGCAAGCCATTCCAGTATCTTGGGGTCGCAAAGAGTCAGACACGACTAAAATGACTGAACTATAACAGGTGTCAAATGCTGTGCTCAGCATTGTGGATACAAAAAAAGGCAAAATGGTTCCTGCTCTCAAGGAGTTCACATTCTAATGGGAGTAGACAACAGGAAAACAACTGTATATAAAACATATATAAGGTAAAGGTATATACAGAGTAACACTCCAGTATAGTCTGATCACCTCAACTGTTTAATTTCACTTTTCTCTCTTCTCAATCTGAACCCTAGAGTAAACCAGATTTGCCACTAAATCCCTTACCCCCTTGTCTTTTTCTGTTTAGTTGTTCTTCGGTTGTATCTGACTCTTCATGACCTCATTTGGAGTTTTCTTGGCAAAAATACTGGAGTGGTTTGCTATTTCCTTCTCCAGCTCATCCATCCTCCAGAAGGGTAATTGAGGCAAACCCTTTATCAATGCTTTATTCCTTGCCAAACCCCAACTCTGGATCACTCCCACCATCTGCCTCCTCCATTCCTACTCATATGCTGTAGAGAATATCACACAACAAAGCCAAATAGGTTCAGTGTAAATCTGTTATCTAATCTCAATTGGCCTTCAATTCAATCAGATAATCTTTTTTACTCTTCCCTAAATGATCTCTCTGGGCAGCTAGAGTGCTGGGCTTGGATGCAGGAAGACTCATCTTCCTGAGTTCAAATCTCCCCTCAGATACTTACTAGCTGTGTGACCCTAGGTATGTCACTTAACCCTGTTGCCTCAGTTCCTCATCTGTAAAATTAGCTAGAGAAGGAAACGGCAAACCACTCCAGTATCTCTGCCAAGAAAATCCCAAATGGGTCACAAAGAGTCAGACATGACTGAAAGGATTCAACAATTGATTGTCTCTTCTGCTTCCTTTCAGAGGTTAATTCCAGTCCTTGCCTATTTTGTTTAAGTCTCCTGTGGCTCCTGACTGTGGATAGGTATATGCTAGGACCTCTCTCAGGCCTGCTTCTCTTCTCTCTACCCACTTGATAATTTTATCAATTCATGTAGGCATTTCCAGTACTCGTCTTTCTTCTGAGCTCTTCTCATTCATTCCCAATTGCCCATCAGACATTTCAAAATGAAGATACCATAGACATCTCAAGCTCAATAATACAAAACTCAACTCTCTTCTGAACTTCTCTGATTCCGTCAAGATCATCACTATCCTTCCAGATACCCAGGTTCACAACTTCAGAATCATTCAAGACTCCTCACTTTTCCTCACCCCATATGTCCAGATTTTGTTATTTGTGTCTCTACAACATCTCTCAAATCTTTGTTTTCTCTATACAACCACAATCTTAGTTTAGGTCCTTATCACCTCTCAAAGCAGCAGTCAGGCAGGTAGATAAAGAACCAAAAGAGAATAGTTCCTGGAAAACCCAAAGAGAAAAAAAATTTTTTAAGAAGAGAGGGTGGTTGACCATTAACAAACATTTATTAAGCACCTATTGTGTGCCAGGAATTGTGTTGGGCACTGGAGATACAAAGACAAAAATTTTATGGTTCCTGCCCTCAAACAAAAGATGCCCATCCATTGGGAAATGGCTAAATAAGTTGTGGTACATTAATGCAATGGAACAGTATTTTGCTATAAAAAATGATGAATATGAATACAGAAAAGTATGGAAATATTTACATGAACTAATGCAAAGTGAAGTAAGGGGAGCCGGGAAAACAATACACATAATAATGTAAATTATGTAAATAGAAAGAGCAACCAACATAAAACAATCAAAACTGAATATCATGAAATTATATAAAACTTGGCTCCCAAGAAGAGCTATCAGAAGACACTCTTCCAAACTCCTTTGTAGAGGTGGGGGTCCACAGATATGGAATATTGCATTCAACATCAGTTTTTTTCAGTGTTTGATTAGTTTGCTTAAATTTTTTTATTTATTATTTAATATTTTTAAATATTATTATATATATATTATATTATATAATATTATATATTAAATATATTTAATATTATTTAAATTTTTAAATTAATTTGCTTAAATTTTTTTTCTTCTTTCTCTTTAAAAAAAATCTTTGCTATAAGAGATAGCTTTTTTGGAGGGAGAGGGAGAGAGGAGATATAGCAGAAATGTAAGAATGCAAAAACAAAAGACATTAAGACAATTTTTTTAAAAGATCACTGGTAATTTTGGAGAGAGCAGTTTTCAGCTGAGTGAAGAGATAGACTGCAGACAGCTAAAAAGCGAGTGAGGGGGAGGAAATGGAGGCAAGTTTTTTTTTTTTCTAGGATCTTGGCTGTGAAAGAGAAAAGATACAGATGATAGTTTTAGGAGATGGTGGCATCTAGTGACAGTTTTTGAAGGGTGAGGGAATTTTAAGCAGCAGGGAAGCAGCCAGTAGATATGGAGAAATTTCATATGGGAAAGAGAAGAAATGATTATGGAGGCAATCTTCTAGAGAAGACTAGAGGGGATGAGATCAAGGGTCTATGGAGAGGGGCTGGCCTTGCCAAGGAAAAAGAGGTTGTGAGTTGAGGAGAAGAGGGGGCTCACAATAGAGGGGTTCTATTTTCTCAGTAAAATATAAGGGGAAGTCCTCAGCTATCCTAATTAAGAAGGATGAGGCATGGCATGAGTAGTTTCAGTACAAGTCCATAGGAGGAACTAAAGGCAAAACGATATTGGGGATATAAACCTAATAAAGCTTGGCAACTGATAGGATTTAGAATACTGTAATAGAACAGCAAGGCATAAAACATGAAATCACATTCACCAAAGTCATTTGTCACTGTCAGGAAGGATGTCCAGTGAAAAGTCCAAATTAGAAAGGGCATACCCTTTATTTATTTATTTATTTTACGGAGGGAGGTGATTAGGGTTAAATGACTTGCCCAGGGTCACATAGCTAGTAAGTGTCTGAGGCCAGATGTGAATTTAGGTCCTCCTCTCTCCATGGCCAGTGCTCTACCCACTGTGCCACCCAGCTGTCCCAGATATATGCTATAGATGGCAAGATTCTCTGGGCCCTCCTGTTCTGGAATGGCATTGTGCCAACTGCACCAAGCCCCAGTACAATGTAGAAAATCCTAAGTGATATCTGTAATCACTCACAAGAGTGATTTTACTCTGATTATTCCTATAGTTAAGCTAGGCCCAGAATTAAACAGGAGGAGAATACCTTAAATCACCTTTGAGAAATCACATAATTCTTTTTTGCAACCTGTGACCTAGGGAGCCCTTCCCTACAGGGGGCTCCAGCTCTGGGCCCAAATGGATTTGGATTCAGTCTAGGAGCGCTTGACCATAAAGAAGGAACTCAGGCTTTCTTTTTGTCTGTTAGCTTGTTGCCCTCATTGTAGACTGACTCGAACATGATCCCTAAAACAAAACTCACCTATGGCCCATGTCTAGGTTTTCTTACATGCCACCCTTGCTTTCTGGGCTGATTCTCCTCCTACACTGGCAGATCTGGGGTTCCCAGGCTAGGGCAACAGCCATGCTGCTATAATTCAATATACTCTTCTGTCAGGATCTTATGGATAATCCTGGGATGGGGTGTGGGGGGGATACATCCCTCTTGCTCACTACTGTAGCTCCTGAGCTCCTCCCAATATGCTTCCCATTTATGCAAGATCATTCCCCCAGACGCCATAAATTCTTTAACATAAAATAAATTCTATAAACAACAAATGCAAAAACAAGAATAATCATAATATTTATTTATCAGTAGGCAAAAGCAGAAATAATCATAACATTTATTCCATAGAAAAGAAAGGCAGGAACAATCGCACTATGACAATATACCCATACACCTGGGTACATACCATGCTCATGAGGGAGAGTGAGCACCTTATACTTATAAGAAACTTAGCAGGCAGACATGTGAGTGGGGAAACCCTTGTCCTCAGAGCAGCTCACAACTCTTGTCTGAAGGCCTTGATGTTTTGGTCCTTTCAAGAAAAATCTGCACCATGGGAAGCTGCTTAGCTGCTCCCCTTCAGGTCCTCACCACTCTTCTGACATATAAACCTATCTCTCTTTTGTTCCTGAGCCCATGAACCAGTGACAGGCCCTCTTTGCTCCTAGAAACCAACAAAAAGGCACTAGGAAAAGTGTTCATGCTTTCAGTGACAAGCATCTCCTTTAAGCTAGAGAACTGGCAAGCTCCTCTTGCAAGATCCACAAATAGCAGGCGATTCGGCTTTGTCCAATCAGCTCTAAGCCTCTTCTCACAGCTAAGCACGGCTCATAGCAAAACCTATGCAATGCCCGTCTTTCCTCCCACTTCTCCCTCTTAAACCAGAAATGGCAGAAGAGGGCAAAAGAGGCATTCCTGAGAAGTTTACCCTCTCTGGGCCGCTGATGGCACTTACAGAAGCGATAATAAGCTCAATGGCTCTTCACACAGTGGCAAGATTCGCCTCTTATCCAATGAGCTTGCAGCAAGCAGCTCTTGCTTTCCTCCAGATTCATCAACAAAGCAAAGCCTCTCTTCCAATCCGAAAATGCCCAGCAAAGCAGCAGAAGCAGAGCTGTCTCAGCCAGCGTCCTCCTTCCTAATCTGTCCAGTAGCCTCTTCTCAAAGCTTGTCCTCCTGCTGGCTTCTCAATAGCCCCTAATGCCTCAAATCAGAGCCTCTGGGTGGTCAGTGACTCATCTTTGCTTTATAAAATAAAACTCAAGAAATCCTTCATTCTTTCAGCTATGAATCCAGCATTCCTCATGTAATCTCCCCAGAGTCACTAGAGAGTGACTTGGTTTGTAATTTTGTCAGTTACAAACTTTGAAACTCTAAGGGAGGGAGGGAGGGATAGAATTCGGAACCCAAAACTTTAAATAAAAATGTTTTTTAAAAATTGGAAAAATATTGAAATGGTGGAGAGAAATAAAAAAACCAATCACATGCGAGCGAGCTGATGAACAACCAGTATCCTGGAGTCATTATTTCCTCTGTCTCTGCTCAGCCTTTAAATAGCTCTTCTCAGGACATTCATCCGAGGGACAATTCTCTAACTGGTTTTTAGAACAATCTGTCTCCTTCTCATTTCGTCCAGGGCTGTGTTTTTTTCATCAGTTTTTCTTACATAAATGTTCTTTTCCTACCAAAGAGGTGATACCTTGCATGGGTTAAGGGTTACTGCTGGAAAAGTGACTCAATCTACAATATAAATACCAGATATGAGGCAGCAGTTTATTTCCTCCACCACAGAAAATACTTAAGACACAAAGGAGTTCATAAGCACATATTAACAAACATTGTTGGTCAGTCATGTTTGACTCTTCGTGACCCCATTTGGGGTTTTCTTGGCAGAGATACTGGAGTGGTTTGCCATTTCCTTCTCCAGCTCATTTTGCAAATGAGGAAACTGAGGCAAACATGGTTAAGTGACTTGCCCAGGGTCACACAGCTGGTTGTAAATATTCGAAGCTGGATTTGAGCTTGGGAAGAAAAGTATTCCTGACTCCAGGGTGGGTACTCTATCTACTTTGCCCCATAGCTGCCCAAGATATTAACAAATACAAAAACAAAAAATAAGTCATAAAATATATTCACCATCCCAAGAGATACAAACCAATTTCACTGTACTCCTGAAAAAAGTCAGGTCTATTCTATCACATTCACCTCACATCTGCATTATCCAAGGAAGTCACAGGGTTCAGATTCTCCTGGTTAGTCAGGCATGGTTCTTGAATCTCACAAGTTTTAGGGTGATCCCCTCTAGGGTCATTTCTTCCTTTGAGAAGAATGCCATTACAGAAATCATTTTCTACTGGGCAGATGGCAACCAATTCCAGCTGCCAAGGCTGGAAATCTCCATTTCTCAGAATTGCTGTTCATTGACCTGTGCTCGAGGGGAGCAAAAGCAGAAGTAGCAAATGGCTTAGGACCCAGGCTTATCTGGGTAAGCACATGTTCTCACTGCTCTCTGTTTGGGGTCACCACTATCACTTGGGAGGAACAAAGAGAAATCTCCTCCCTCTTCCCTTTGCTGGAATTCCAACGGATAGAAAATACCAGGTACAACCCAAATGGGGATATTTTTCTCCCCAGCTTTTTTTATAATCCATGGAAGGGGCAGCTCCTTTTAACACATCTTTGACGCAATCCACCAGTTACAGGGACCAGTAAGGTAGTACTACATCATTTTAACACAGCCCATGTTCTTCAACAAGGGAACAGAGCACATACCCATCTTCTTGGCCCTAGACCAGGAAATCAGAGGTTCCATTGACCTCTTCCTGCTATAAGCTAACAACCGTAAGTTTTTCACTGAAATAAAGGTTCATCTTTTTATCACCAGTGATAGCATATGGTTATGAGTCATGGAAAATTACAATCCTTTATAGAATTGAAGTTGGGGATCACCCAAAGGGGAATGGAAAAGCATATGGTGGGTGTGAGCAAGCTGTAACATTGCAAATAATGAGTTGTGCAGAAATGGTGGCAAAAGAAATATCATCAGAGAAAGGTATGACCATAAAAAAAGACGGTCTAGTCATAGAGGCAGCTAGAGGGAACAGTGGATAGAGTGCTAGACTTAGAGTCAGGAAGACCTGAGTTCAGATCCAGCTTCAGACACTTTTTAGCTATGTGACCTTGGGCAAGTGATAGAACCTCTTTCTGCCTTAGTTTCCTCATCTGTACAACAGGGATAATAATAGACTTTTCCTCTAAGGGTTGTTGTGAGAATCAAATGAGATAATATTTGCAAAGTGCTTTTGCAAATCTTAAAGCCCTAGACAACTGCTAGCCATTATTATTATGTAGTAAAGCAGAGGGATAACTGATGGCCATGTACATCACTCGATCCAGAACATATCAAAAGAATTAGAGATAGGCCCCCAGCACATTGTGGATTTAGGAGAGGGTATAGATGAGGATTTCACAGAACAACCAGGCATGGAGGCATCATAGCCAAGCTATCAAAATAACAGCCCTTACTATACTTGTGGTTTTGCTCAAACTATCAAAGTTAACAGTCCTTATTATACTTTGGTTTCATCTAAGTGGGCATGCCCTCTACTCCCTCATATTGTAATCCTTCCCTACTTTACTAGATGCTCTTCATGTTGGTGGCCTAATATTCAGGTGGTAAGAATCATTACTATAATGCAAAGAAAATAAATAATCTTCAAAACATTAATGGAAGAAAAAAATTCTTACATTTATACAACACTTTAAGACTCGCAAAGCACTATAATACTCACAGGGACACAGACACACATGTATATGATATATATCATGTATATATTCATACATCTTCAATCAACCAATCAAAAAGCATTTATTAAGAGCTTACTATATTATATGCTAGGCACTATGCAGAGCACTGGAGATTCAAGTACAAAGAATGAAACAATCTCTATTCATGAGGAACTTATATCCTGATGGGGCAGACAAGTCATCAAAATGCAAGATATGTGGGTTCTCATCTATTGAAGTGGCTCATTTGGGGCATGGAGAGAAATCATCTGAAGTCTAGCTTGCCTCTAATGAGAGGAGAACTCAGGTAATGGATATACTATTGTCAGCACACTAGTTGGGAGAGAGAAACAGGAAGGTCCCAAGAGCACCACAAGGTTGGCTGTTCTTTTCTCCAGTCTCCAAGAGGAATACACGATTAGAATTATCTCTTCCTGCCTCCCTAAATATTGCTCTTCTAGGAGTATGACTTTTAAGGATTCAGAAGAAAAGCCATTTCCCTAGGTACTCTAAAGGAGGGTGGGTAGCTACAAGTTTACTATTACACTTGCTAGCTTGTTTCCTTCCCACCAAATGGTAGTTACATAAAAAACTATCATAAATAGTGACACCGGGGCTGGTAGGTGGCGCAGTGAGTAGAGCACCGGCCCTGGAGTCAGAAGAACCTGAGTTCAAATTTGGCCTCAGACACTTGACACATGTACTAGCTGTGCAACTTTGGGTGAGTCACTTAACCCCAATTGCCCTGCCCAAAAAAAAAAAAATAAATAAATAAGTAGTGAATAGATAGTAAATACATTTATCCAGCAAATGAAATCAAAGGAAACTATACAGTTTATAATTTACCAGAAAATACGCAAGAATGAACAAGCTCTTTAGATGGGTACATGATAAGATCTAGGCTCAACCCAACTTACTCAAGACAGTGGGCTTAATCTCACCCAAGGAGAAGCTCCCTCTCCAAAATCTCTACAGAAATAAAACCAGGAACTCTTGTTCCACAAACAAGACATTTCACTGTTGGTTCCAGACATTTTCTCTGGTTGTCTGTAACAACAATGCTGTTTGCAGCTGCTGTGGAGGTATAAGACCAGCAACAACCAGCACACAGGAGGGCTGCTAGCACAGGTTCTTGATCTGTTTTTCTAAGGAAAGTAACTTTAAGGGGTTTACAATCTCACTTTAATCAAACATACATATATCATCCACTTAGTGCAGGGGAAAAAGCCAGCACCCTGAACTTCAGAGAAAACACAAACAGAAATTACATAAACAGAGCAATATAACACAAATCAGCAGACAAGCTTCCAGCTGTCTGTCCAAGACATTACATACATAGTTACCAGAGAGAGAAGCACTAACATCTGGGTTTTCAAAGCCTGGGGGCTCCAATGGCTACCCAGAGTCTTGTCTGGCCAAATCACTCTTCCAATGAGTGAGCCCCCAAGCAAAATGCTAACCTCAGAGTACACACACACACACACACACACACACACACACACACACACATATACACACTTCTTCAGGGTCAGAGGGCATCACAACCATGTGACTCAAACTCATGTGACTTAGGCCTTTTTGTGACTTAAGCAGGTCATAAAAGACTCGAGTCAATCAAAGGCAAGGCTCAATCAAAGGCACTGGATTACCTTAGTGCTGAGAAGCACTCCAAAGAAAGAAAAAACATGGAAAAGTCCCACTTTGCTTGCCATTACACAGTCTCCCCCCTCATCTCTACTACTGGTTTCCTTGGCTTCTTCAAAGTCCCAATTGAAATCCGTCCTTCTATAGGATGCCTCTTAATTTTAGTATGTTCCTTTTATTAATTATGTCCTATTTATCCTGTATATGGCTTGGTTTTTTTATACGTTATTTGCTTCTTGTCTCCCCCAGGGACTGACTTTTGCCTCTTTTTGTATCACCAGAGCTTAGCACAGTTCCTGACATGGTGACGTAGGTGCCTAAGAGATCTTTACTGACTGACTGAGAGTAAATGGAAAGTAATCTGAGAAGAAAAAGCACTAGAAATGAGGGGGAGGAGGGCACAGAGGGAAAACGAGGAAAAGCTTCTGTAGAAGATGGGACTTGAACCGAATCCTGAAGGCAACCCAGGAAACCAACCTCTTCCAGTCAAGTGGTTCTTGCTCTGATTTCAAAAATGCTCCTTCTTGAAAAACCTTCACTGGATTCATCCTATATTCCTTTGCCTGCTCAATAAACACCAGTGGCTTCCTGATTACCTCCAGGATCAAACTCTATGCGATATTTAAGCTGTATGTGATATTTAAAGCTCTTTGCAGCCTGGCCTTTGCCTCTTCTCACACTTTCTGTCTCTCTGTGACTCCATTCCAGGTTTTCTGGACAAAGATACTGGAGAGGTTTGCCATTTCTTTCTCCAGTTCATTTTACAGATGGGGAAACTGAAGCAAATAGGGTCAAGTGACTTGCCGAGGGTCACACAGCCAGTGTCTGAGGCCACTACTCCTGAGGATGTCTTCCTGACTCCAGGTCCAGCACTCTGCGCACTACGGCGCCACCTAGCTGAGTCTTAACGTTCAGCTCAAGAACTACCTCCTACTTTAAGACGTTGCTGATTTTTTTTTATCATAAGGATTACTGGGTTAGTACAACTACACGGATTTCATTTTGCATACATTTCGCATATGCTTATAATTCTGGAGCATCCCTTTGGTTATCTCCAATTGATCCTGTCTATACCGCGTTTGTTGTTCACACATCGTCCCCCACCTTAGCCTGGAGAGCAGGGACGATCTTTTTTGTCTTTGTCTCCCCAGCATTTAGTGCAATGCAGCGCCTGGCACACAGTAGGTGTTTAGTGAATGCTTGTTGACTGATGGCGTATAGTCTTTGAGGGCAGGAGCTGTTTCGTTCTGGTCTTCTTGTCCCCACTTACTGACTGAAGGCGAGAAGAAGAGCCGGACAGCTGCCTCAGACTCGATGCATGGACCAGTCAGGTCTAGAAAACGGTTTGGCGCATGCGCGTGCAAAGCGCAGCCCTTCCACCATAGCGCCCCTCCCCCTGCACAGTCGCATTTCCGCCCTTTAAGAAGATGGCTACAGCCAAACTGCTCTCTGAGACGAGCCACGGCGGCCGCACGGAGGAAAGAAGTAAAGGCTACTGTCATTTTCCCTTCTGCCCCTTACTAAAATGGCGACGTCCGTTCGGGCCCACCAATTTCCGCCCTTCCCCACGGCTCCACAGTGACCTACAGGGGAACGAGACGGAAGCGGCGGGCCAGACTGATTTCCGCCCTTCCTCAAGGTGGCGGCCCCCAGGAGCTACACGCCAAGTTCCGCCCAGTTCTCGGGCGCAGCCGCAGCAGCAGCCGCAGCAATGGCGGCGGGGGGCGAGGCTGGCGTGAGGGGGGCGAGGCTGGCGTGAGCAGGGCGAGGTGGGCGCTGTGCCTTCCTGGCCGAGCTTTCTCAGCCACGTGGCTCTAGGTTGTGGGCACCCTCAGGATGTCGGAGGGCAGCTCGGCTGGGGAACCGGGCCCTGCCGGAGGGGCCCGTCCCTCGCTGCCAGGGGCCCGGGGGCTGATCGGGCGGCGGCCCGCGGCCCCCCTAACCCCGGGCCGCCTCCCTTCTATCCGTTCCAGAGACCTCACTCTCGGGGGCGTCAAGAAGGTAAGAAGGGTAGTTCCCGAAGGCCGCCCGCCCAGGCTCGCTGCAGCCCTCCTTTCCTGCGTTATTGCACACTCCCCTAGCCCCCTCGCTCTCTAGTCCAGTTCCGCTGGCCCCGGTTCCCTAGCCGTCATCTCCCGCCTCCGAGCCTTTGTACATTGGGTTTCCCCTCCGTACTCTTCTTGCTTTTGTCGCTCGTGTAATTTAGCTTGGTGCCCCTCAAGGCCGAACCTCGATGTCTGGTGCTGTTGGAAGCCCCTTCCCATCCTGCCAAAGTCGGTAGTGTTCTTTCCCAACTCAAAAGTCATGTTTATCTGCTTTTATCTGTTTATTTCGGCCCCTAGTTTGTTTGTATCCTCATAGCTTAACACGTGCGTTTCGTGGAGGGAAAGCTGATCATGTGGGGTGTGGGCGTTCCCATCACAGACCATGAGCCCTGCCCTTAAACCTTACAGTGCTTTACTAAAGATAAAATTCTAAATAAACCACCTCTGTGCTAGGCGCTGTGCTGAACACATGGCTTAACCTTTACAAATCATTCATTCATTTGATCCTCACAGCTGTACTGGGAGGTAGGTGCTGTTATGATACCGTTTTACAGATGGAGAAACTGAGGCAGGCAGCGGTAAAACGGTTTGCCCTGGATCCCCCGGCTAGTGAGCATCATCTGCGGTCAGATTTGATCTTGGGGCCCCCTGATGGCGGGCCCAGCATTCTGTTTCACCACCAGCTGCCCAGTAGAGTGCATATGGAGTTGGTATGGTAGGAAAGTTCCATCTCCTCGCAGCCAGCCCAGTGACCAGGCGCTCTGGCCATCCTTCCCCAGTCCTTGGACAGCGGCGGTCTGTGCTGGACATCACCAGCGTGGCAGCCCTTGCAGGAGCTTGTGTTCCTCTGGCATCACAGTCACTTCCTCTCCAACATGAAGCATCAGAAAAGGCCTGAGTGAAGACATTCATTTCACAGACATTTATTAAGTGATAGGCCAGATACTAGAAATGGGGAGAATCTGGACATGGTACTGACAGTGAGTACAGTCGTTTCCCTTTGGTGCTTACATCCTGTGTCATGGATACACAGACAAGTCAGTGCCAGATGTAAAGTTTGTGGAGCGCTGGGCCTGCGGTCAGACTCATTCTCCTGCATTCAAATCCCGCCTCGGGCACTTACTAGCAGTGTGACCTTGGGCAAGTCACTTAACCCTGTTGGCCTCAGTTTCCTCATTTGTAAAATGAGCTGGAGAAAGACATGGCAAACTGCTCCAGTGTCTCTGCCAAGAAGACCCCAAATAGGTTCACCGTCAGGCATGAGGACTGAACAACAAGGAATTAGAGGAGAGAAGAGCCCAAGGGAATACTTCATGGTGTTGGTGGTAAATCCAGAAAGGTTGGCACTTGAACTGATTCTTAGGGTGCCAGGGATCCCGAGAGGTGGGGGCGAGGAAGGAGAGCTTGCCAGGCACTGGCTGCAAGCCTATACAGAGGCATGGGGGTTGAGTAAGTATTCTAGTTTAGTCGGAATGGAAAGTGTATGAGGGAAAATAATATGGAATAATTCTGAAAAGATATGTTGGAATCACATTGTGAAGGGCCTTAAAGGCCAAGCAGGAGTTTGCCACTGACCTTTTTTTTGGAGGCAATTGGGGTTAAGTGACTTGCCCAGGGTCACACAGCTAGTAAGTATCTGAAGCTGGATTTAAACTCAGCCTCCTTTCCCTGGGACTGGTGCTGTATTCACTGAGCCACCTAGCCACCCCCAGTGACTTTCCTTTGAGTGGGAGAAGTGACTTACATAGTCAGACCTCTGCTTTAGAAATACTGATTTGACAGCTGTGTGGATGTTAGGTTGGAGAGGGAAGAACCTCGTTAGAAGGCTGTTGCTGTAGTCGGGGTGGGAAGTTACGAAGGTCTGGACGAGGGTGGTGGCTCTCTGAGTGAAGGGGATGTATATAAGAGGTGTTCAGTGGTGGACCTGCAAAGACTCAGCAGCTGATAGGCTGTGGAGGGGGAGAAGTTGAGGATACATAATAAACATTAATGATAACAGCAGTTCTTTAATCCTTAGAGGACCGGAGAGTTCACTGATTCAGATCAAAGCTCTTTCTCTACCTAGTAGGCAGGCCACCGCCATGTGGTGCTGTGGCTTTAAAAAAAAAAGTCATCAGGTTGTCAGCCTTTTGGTGATGAAAGTGGTGACTGTGGCTCACTGGCGAGCATCGTGTGATTCACAAAGCACTGTCCTCAGCACTGTCTGTGAGGTGGATAATGCAGGTGTTAATGCTCTCCATTTTTCAGGGAGTTGGCCACCATTCACCGGACAAGATAGCAGCCTCTGTCTTCTAACTTCTAACTCCTAACTCCTAGAACCCAGTTCTTCACCCTGCTCCCATCCCCAACTTCTCTGCTTTAGAAACGCAGTGCCATGGTTCTTGGGTTGTCAGTGGGGGAAAACAAACCCGAAAAGGCCCTGCCGGGCTGGAAGAGCTTCCAGTACAGACCTGTGAAAGGCAGTCTCTTTTATCCAAGGACCAGCCCGAGTATCACCATAGGAGAGAGCAACTCATATTTTATAGTGTTTTAAGGTTCACAAAACACTTTCTTACCAACAGCCTTGTATGGTAGATGGCGCATGGTATTTTCTTCATTTTAGGGTGACTCACTGGGGGTCACGATTGCTGGGCTCTCACAGCTACTAAGTGTTGGAGCTGGGACTGCTCTCCAAGTGCAGTGTCCCTGTCGTTATGCCACCCAGCCTTGTGGAGACTTCAGTTCAACAAACATCGAGTGCTTGCTCTTGGCATATTTGCTAGGCACTGCTAGGTGCGACCTTCAGCTGGGGCAGGCTTCTCATAGATCAGCCTTGAAGAGCAAGTAGAAATGTGCTGAGAGTTTGCCCCATGTTTGCGAGAGCGTAAAAAGGAGTGACGTGGAAAAGACAGCGTCATAGAAGATTTAGAGCTGGAAGAGACTTTAAGATCTTCCTGTTCTGTAGTCTGGAGCCCAGAATGACTTGCCTGAGGTTGCTTTGTTCATAAGTAGTGGAGCAAGGACTTCACAGAATCAGAATGTTAGAGGTGAAAGACCTTCCTGGCCCCTCAGTCTAACATGCCTTACCTCCTCTGATCGGCTTGCTCCACCTCTCCTTGTTAGAGGGAGGTTTTTGTCACCTTGAGCATAAATTTGCACATCTGTAGGCAGTGATCTTGAAGGGCAAAGCCAGATTATAAAGGTCAGGCTAAGGAATGATTTACTTCAAATGGGGAATCACTGAAGGATCTTGAGCGATATGGGTCATACCTTGACCTGGGGAAGATTTTTTTGGCAGTTTTGTAAAAGGATTGATTAGAGGGAGGAGAAGCTAGAAGCTTGGGAGACTAATTTACTGCTGACCCTGGAGGCCCTCCCCCACCCAGCTCTGACTTTTCTGTGTTACTGTTACACAGAGTGTAAGTGAGAAGTAATGATCTGAACTGTCTTTGTGAGTAGAGAAGAGAGGGTGGGTTTGAGAGAGATCATGGAGATAAAATTGATAGGACTTGGCTAATGATTAGATCCTGGGGGGAGAGAGAGGAAAGCAGGAAAGATAATGCCCTACTTTTGAGCTTTGGTCACAGGGAGACTAGTTAATTGTACCATCTGCAGAAATGAGGAGGGAATTAGGAAGAAGGTCAGGTTTAAGGAGAAGTGAGTTTAGTGTTGGATGTACTGAGATAGAGGTTCTAGAGAGTCTTGTAGCTTACCCCACAGACATTTGGAAATATAGACTGAAGCTTAAAGGATTTGGGCCTTCCTGGAGCCCAGGCTTTCTGGTCTTTGGTTACCTCTGCTGTATATAGAGTGGGTATGGTGGAAGGCCTGCATAGCTGTCCTCCCCCTTCATCACTGGCCATCACTCCTATCACAGTTGTTGGATGCAGAGCCATGCCATGGGCTGCAGAGTGTGGAGCAAAACTTATAGGGTGTCCCTTCTCATAGGGTGTCTTATTTGCTGTTGAAATTAGGTTAAAGTGAACTTTGGGGCAACTTTAAAGAGGAAAAGAAGTCATGTAAATGAATAGTCTGAGGGAGATATCTGGAAAACAGTTTTCTGTAGGTATTTATGGTGCTGGGGCTTGCAGGCTGCTTGTATGAGTGTTTTAAATGGGAATCGAATGACATATAAAGAATCAGTGATCTTCATCAATCATCACCAAGTCAACAAACAAATTAATTTCCAGGATCTCTTATTAAGAATCTGCTGTGTGCGGTCCACTGGGCCAGACTCGAGAATATGCAGAGATGTACTTGAAACAATGAGGGAGTAGGAAGTAGAGTTCGAGACTCAAAGTCAAGAAGATCTGAGTTCAAATCCTGCCTCAGATACTCCTTAGCTGTGTAACTATAGGCAAGTGTCCACTGCCTCAGGTTTCTCCTTTATCAGTTTGGAATGATAATAGCATCTACCTCCCAGAGTCAACACATGGTTGGTCTATGGACATTTATTAAGCACCTGACTATGTGTGAGGCACTGTGTGAGGCACTGTGTGAAGCAGTGGGGACACAAGTATGAAAAAGAAAGATAGTCCCTGCCCTCAAGTGGTGTACAGTCTAATGAGGGAAGGCAGCTCACAAAGGGAAGCTAAAGTGGGTCCTGAGGAAGAAGTCAGTGAAGTCTGAACTGACTGCAGCCGGGGGAACTGAGGCGTCAGAGTGCTGTGTAAATGCTTATTATTATAAGGCACAGACTCTGCCCTCAAGAATAAGATTGTACATAAATAGGCTAGAAGGGTAAAATACAATAAAGGCAAAGGAAAGGACTAGACAAGGTACTATAAGAAATTCGAGATTTCACGTGGGGAATCAGGGAGGGCTTCATGAAGGAATATAAACTGAGTCTTCAAGAAAGGAAGGAAGGTTTTTTAACAGGTGGAGATAATGGAGCGAGGAGTTAAGAAGAAAGGAGATGGTAGGACAACAAATAGTAGTTGATGATCGAGGCAGCTAGGTGGTGCAGTGAATAGAGCACCAGCCCTGGAGTCAGAAGGACCTGAGTTCAAATCTGACCTAAGATGCTTGACCCTGTGACCCTGGGCAAGCCACTTAACCCCATTGCCTCCCAAAAGCCCCACCTCCACCCCCCCCAAAAAAAAACCAAGACACTTAAGGTTGGTAAGCTTAAGTCACTTTATATACATTATCATTAAATCTCTGTAACAGCCATCTACAGACATTATCATCCTCCTTTTCCCACTTTAATTGAGGCTAGAGACGTGACTTCCCCACAGTAACACAAATAGTAAGTATCAGAATTCAGTTCCAGACCTAGCTGTCTCCTAAGGCCAGGTCCAGTGTACTTTTCCCTATGCTATGAGATTATTTGTTAAGAGCGTAGAGTACATGCAGGTAATATTTCAAGCTAAGGAAGATAGGTTAGAACCAGACTATGGAGGGCCATAAATACCAAATAAATAAGATGTTCAGACTTTATTTGGGAGGCAAAGGTTTTTAAGTGGAAGAGTGATGAGATCAGAACAATTTTTTAGGAAGACGACAGGTAACTTGTGAAGGATGAGTTGGAGATGGGATAGAAGTAAAAATATCTGATTAGACTTCAGATTATTTTGAACACCAGTGCTACAGCTGGAGCTGCCACCTCTCTCCCAGCCACTTCCTTAAGTCACTAACCATCCACTGAATCACTGCAGATGAAGCTCAGCACAGTCACCTCAGTTTGATATGCTGCTTTGTGTGGATATGGTCAGCAGAATCTGCCTTTGCAATGGAATCTTAATCAGCATAAAATACTGCCCCTTATAGGGACTGGTTTTTTTTAACCATGAGGAACATAAAAAGGATATTCATGTGAGAAAAGCAACTTGGGAACAGCTGCTCAAAGTCACAAGTCCTGACTAAAGGTGGGGATGGTTATAAGGCATTGTTGATTTATATATGGTCCTTTTCAGGGTTTTAAAGGAAATGTCCAAAAAACTATAAATTGAAGAACTTTTGGGGAACTGTGGAAAAATTGTGTATTTTTTGTTTGTGTTATACCTGATAGAACTGGGGATTTTGAGTTTGCGAGTTAGAAATAGATTATTCTTTATAGAAGGTCCTGTTTTGGAGCCTTAGGAACCGGAAGTGACCAGGCAAAGACAGAAAGTGAAAAGGCGAATGAAGAAACTATAGCTGCCTGCCTCTGTTGTCCTTTGCTACCTACCCAGGGGGTTTGTATCTGTGTTGCTGCGCTCTGTGCTCCTTAGAGGAGACGTTGCTTTGATGAGAGCTGATTGGAGAAAACACTTCTTAGCTGTTGGAAGAGCTAGCTGGGGAACGTTGGTATGGCCTGCCTTATTAGCTGTCTACCTCTTGGGAAGGGGAAGCCCACAGAGAGCATAGCAGACCTGATTAGGTTGGCAGATTCTGGGCTTAAGGGAATTACTGCTTCATGCAGAGTGTAATGCCGTAACTTTTCTAAAAGAAATATAACTTTGTTTCAGTAACCTGGAAGTAGAGAAATAGTTTCCTGCATCAGGAAACTAGAGAGACTCAGAAAGCAGCAGATGATGCATTCAGGTTTTACAGTCCAGAGTCATGAGTTGCTTTATGCATGAATTTCCTTAATCATTTGCCTCATCGCTAAGTTTCTCTAAGTGTGTGCCTATTCTCTCCCACAGACACTTTATTGGTGGAAGAGTGTGACTCAGTTTTAGTGGTAGATTGTTATATTTTTACTATTTCTGCTTTTGACTTCTATTGAGTAAATATTATATTATGCTTATTATTGCTTTTGCCTCCTATTTCAAGATTAAGAGTTAAAGGTATGATTAGCGACTGATTTATTTAAATAGGAAGTACATCATTAGGGGCTCAGAATCTACAAAGGTGAGCAGAAGAGTATAACCTCCCACACACCAGATTACCCTTAGTGCTCTTAGAACGTGAATAGCAGCAGTGTGGTTACATCATTGGCCAGCCCTCCACTCTGAGAAAGAACACACTGCCCCCAAACCTACCAGCATGTGTCCAAATTAGGTTGAGTAATCTAGCTCAGAGAGAGGGGAAGGATTCCTGGACCCCATGCCAGTGGGGAACACTGCCAGGATGAATCTGGTAGGATCACATCTGTGCTTTATCAAGAATAAAGTTTTTTCCCATAGATGTAAAGCTGAAGATTTGGAGGGAACAGGGAGAGTGAGGGTCAAGCTACAAATAAAGGCAAAGTGAGTCTGAGAGTCGGGAGTTCCATTCATAACTCTGCCTTACTACATGACATGAATGGGTTATTAGATACTTTCTCTTCCTAGGCCAATTACCAGTTCTGTAAAACTTGAATCTCTCTTTAGTTCATAATATTGTAGAGGTGAAAAAAAAAGTTGATGAATGATTGGTGTGGTGTTCTGTACTTTATGACTTGTATTATTTTACTTCCAGAAAACCTTCACTCCTAACATCATTAGCCGGAAGATCAAGGAAGAGTAAGTGGTTAGGCCTCTTGTGAGGCTTCCCCTCATTTAACTGCTTTAGGATCTTGGGACTCTGTGAAGCTGTTAAGGTGGTCTGAAGCTCAAGCTCTGGTCTAGTTAGGCAAAGAAAAAGCAGACTTTCCTTTGCAATCCTTTTCATTCTAGCATCCCTGTAGTCACAAAAATCCATTCCTGAAACATCTTGTGTTAGGTAACCACCTTAAATTCAGTATTTCAGTAGTTACTGGTTAGCAAAGTTGAAAGTGATGGGAATCATACTGTAAGGGTC
Source organism: Trichosurus vulpecula (assembly GCF_011100635.1). Taxonomy (NCBI): domain Eukaryota; kingdom Metazoa; phylum Chordata; class Mammalia; order Diprotodontia; family Phalangeridae; genus Trichosurus; species Trichosurus vulpecula. Next base: position 295,652,119 of record NC_050575.1, on the reverse strand, counting down.
TGTGCCGAGGAAGAACAGAAGGAGGTGGACTCCGGTTTGAGTTCTGATTTGCTCTGCCCTTAGAATTGAAATATAACTACTGAGCCACAAAACTAAGGAGATGCTCCCCAGATTAGAAAAGGTCTATATCCTTGAGCTGAGCTTTTGAGGTGGGGAGCATAGGGTACAGCTGCTCTTCGGCAAAGTGACACTTTCTTTTCCCCAGGCCAAAGGAGGAAATATCAGTCAAGAAAGAGAAACGAGAGAGGGATCGAGATCGACAGCGAGACGGGCATGGTCGAGGAAGGGGTCGTCCAGAAGTGATCCAGTCCCACTCCATTTTTGAGCAGGGTCCTGCAGAAATGATGAAGAAAAAAGGTATGATAATATGGGGGGGTCAGAGTGGAAGAAGTAGGCGGTGGATTTGAATTAAATCTTTGAGGGGTGCTGGAAGTGGCTGGCCAGCCTGTCATGAAGAAGAAGAAGGCGTTGATGTTAATGTTCCCTAGTTGTGTTCTCTTCTTTTTGGACTCTTCCTCATCCCAAATGAGCTGAATGATTTCCTACAGGCAACTGGGATAAGACAGTGGATGTGTCAGACTTTGGCCCATCTCATATTATCAACATTAAAAAGGAGAAGAGGGAAACAGATGAGGAAACTAAACAAATTCTACGCATGCTGGAGAAGGATGATGTAGGTATCAGGGATCCCAGGGAAGTACTGAGGGAGGGCCTCTGGGAAGACATGACTGAAGAAGAGTTCTTATGTCTTCCAAAAGGATGGACGGCAGCTGGTCTTGGGAATTTTTGCCATCTGCCCCCTCGGTTGGAAAAGGACAAGTTTGGGCACCACTGAATGTTGTACATTTCCTTTTTGCCAAGTTACAAGGGTCTTGTGATTCTTCCTTCTGGCAGTTCATAGATGACCCAGGGCTCAAGAATGATACACGAAACAAACCTGTGCAGCTTCCTCTGGCTCACTCAGGGTGGCTTTTTAAAGAAGAGAGTGAAGAACCTGATGTTAAGCCCTGGCTAGGGAGAACCAAGGAAGAGAGCATGGAGGTGGATGTACCAGCACTGAAAGGTATCCTCTCTCCCTTCCGGCTTGTCTCCCTTTCTCCTTCACAGGGAATCTCTCCAAATAGTCCCTTCAGGGTCTGTTCATTGACAAGTGTTTCCCCAAGCTGGCTTCAGAGAAATAGGACCTTCCAGGCCAGGAGGTTGCCCAGCTGTTGCCCTATGCCAGACCATGTGCCCAGCACCAGTAGCTTGGCTGACGATAGCTGTCTGGCTCCTGGCCCACTCACATGCCTACCTGCAGAATGGGAGGGTGCTCAGGAATGAAATGCAGCCTCTGAATTCTGACCTCAGTTCAAGGAGTACTTTTCATTAGAAACCTACAAAGGATGAATGCACACATACTCCCATGTCTCAAGGCTTGTGCAACGTATGTTGTGATACATTCTTCTTGTGACCTTACCCTGGAATTAGGGAATGCTTCCTAGCTCTAAAAATTGTGTCAGAGAGGCTTCTTGAGACTGTTTCTTCTCTAAATGTTCATTTGGTCAGATCCATTTATGGATCTCCTAGTTTGCACATTTCTGGGTCACTGCTATAAGATGTTTAAAACTCTGAAATTTTAATTACATAAGTACTTTCAAGTGAGTTTTGTAATTTTTTTGTAAGTGCAAAGATTTCCAAACTTACACACACACACACACACACACACACACACACACACACACACACACACACACCCCCTTTCTAGAAAAGCTTCCCAGTAGAAATCCCTTCATTTGTTTTCCCTGGTGCAGTAAAAGAGGAACCACAAGATGAGGATGAAGCCAAGGCAGCTGCCCCGTCCAGGCCTGGCCGAATGGCACCTGGGCTTCCCCAAGATGTGTCTGTGGCAGACTTACTCAGGGAACTGAGCTTTGCCAAGGAGGAGGAGCTTTTGTTCCTGCAGCTGCCTGACACGCTTCCTGGTCAGCCTCCTACCCAGGACATTAAACCTATCAAGACAGAGGTTCAAGGAGAAGATGGGCAGATGGTACTTGTGAAGCCAGAGAAAGACCGGGTATGATCATGAAGAGTGGAATTGGCGGGGATAGGCAGGGCAGTGAGCTTGGCACCCGCCCAGGGAAGAGAGGTCTGAGGGTCCCAAGTGGAGGGAGCCTTGAGTGTGTATCATGCCCGTTCTAACCTGACTTTTGTCAGGAATACTCATCATTTTCTTCTCCCTGACTCATTTGGGGGATTTTGGTGCAGGAGGGCTCTTTGAAGAGAAAAGAGTTCAGTCCCTTTGATTCCCTGCCTAGTACTGCTGTTTATTGGGGTAGTTCAAGGTCATGGGGAAGAGGATTGCTCACTTCCTTGGCACAATTGAGAACAACTTCTCTTTCTCATATAGGAAGCTAAACTGGCAGAGAACCTGTGCACTCTGAGTGACCTGACAGAGGGTCAGGTGGGAAAACTGCTTATCCGAAAATCGGGAAAGGTGCAACTGCTTCTGGGAAAAGTGACTCTGGATGTAACAGTGGGTACTTCCTGCTCCTTTTTGCAGGTAATATTTGAAAGGAGTGACCAATAAATTTCTAAGGGCCTGTGGGGTGAAATTCTTTGGGAGGGATCTTGGAGCCACGTGCTGAGTCAGAGAACCAGAGGTGGTTGGGGTTCAGGAAAAGTTGAGACTGACTGGCAATGAGATTGTTCTTTACTTGTAGGAGCTGGTGTCTGTGGGCATTGGAGACAGCAGAACAGGCGATCTGACAGTGCTGGGCCATGTGAAACACAAGCTTGTGTGTTCCCCTGATTTCGAATCCCTCTTGGATCACAAACAGCGGTAGAACCAGCCGACCGAGGGTGAAAGGGGTGCCATTTGCTTTTTGCCCTAGGATTTTCATTCTTGAACTCCTTTGGGATCCAGAAGACCATTCCAACCTGCAGCTCCTGCCTCTGATAAATATCGTGGCTGGCTATCCAGAGATTATAAGGGTTCAGTGACTTCTTCCCAAGTTGTGATGAATGGTTTGATAGCCTTTGGAGAGAATGGAAATAATATACACATGCCTGCTGCTGTATTTATGGGCTTGTGCCCGCTCTATTTATACTGTATATTTATGTCTCCCCCTTTTTGTACTGACTGGATCCATATGTGCTGAAGGGCAGTGGAGACCCAAATGGAGCCATGGAAAACAAGACTCTTTCTTTTGGTTTTCCTCTTACTTGAATCTCCTGGAGGGAAGTATAGGTGTTTCCTCTGCCTCAACCTCCAACTCTTTCCCCTAGTCCTTTGTCAGCTGTATCTCAGAGGAAAAGGCTCCAGCTTTACTCTTCTCAAGCAGAAAACACAGGAAAATCTATTTTTAAAGGTCCTGAAACACAAACTGTGCAGGATACCCTTAAGCCGGTGTTTTGCTAGAATGTAGGCTCTGTTGGAAGGCACGAATAGAGAAACTTCTATCAACGCACTGTTGATCTCCATGTACTCTTGACTGATGGGGCAGGGGGCATCCCAAGCCTAACCACTGCTGTACTTTTCCTCTGCTAGAGTAGCTAGGTTCCCCTCAGAGAGGGATAATTGTGGTGGCCCCAGGGCATTGTCACCACCCCCCAAAGGCTGACATATGATTGAATAGGAAAAAAACAATGGGCTTTATAGAGGGAGGCCCTCTGTGACGTAATATGCTATTTTAAAAGGCTTGAACTGGATAGACTCCTAGTCACCAATCTCCCACCACCATAAAGCATACCTACTCTTCTTGGATCACAGTTACAGCCTGGCTCTCCTTCTTTGGCTCTAATGTTCGGAGGTCCATGGTATTACTACCTTTAGTATACAGTTTGTGCTGGATCACCAGGTATTTCATCCCTCTAAGGGATAGCCCCTTGAGGAGAAGCTTGCCTCCCCTTTCCCTTCTTATACCTCCTGGTTCAGCTGTACTGAGTTTCCTCCAACATTACCTACACATTGTCTTCATGCATGCTACATGTTTCAGTTTGCAGGAAGTAAGAGATGCAAGACTCTCAGATATTCTCCCAGAGCATTGCCTTGTTCAAGGAAGGTGTATTTTTCCAGTTCTGCATGGATAGAGAGAAAAATCTAGTCTAAAAATCTGTTCTCTAGTCATATGGTCTCCAAAGGCATAATTTTAGCTGGCCCAAATATATCTGAGATCTAAAGCAGGGTCTGGCATTGTGGGCCAGTACTAATGGCCCTCTCCCCAGAAATGATGTTAGAGCTTAATGCATAATTTCTTAGGAGAAAAGAGTTCCATTGGTAATAAGAAACTTGTGCCTGAGAATCCCTTTACTGTGAGCCTACTAAGCTGCTTATTAAATAGAAATGAGGTCACAGACTGTAATTTTATGAAGATGACCCTCTCCCTGCTTCTAAGTGGCCCTGGTGAGGAAATTGATTTCCTGTAGCAAACTCTTCCTTTGTTCGGTTCCACCGCTCTTCCCAGTTATGGATGAGGTTTTCCCTGGTCCCATCATCCGCAAACCTCCTGGTCAGTAAGTGGTTACAGAGGTCGATAGAACATTTGGCTATTGCTCTATCATGTGCTCATATCACTAGTAAGTTCATGCATCTCTGCTTCGCCCTAGAAAAGCTCCTAGAAAAAAAAAAGTTGGGGATAATGCCTAGAGAGCTAGCCTTGGAGGCAGGAGATCCTGGGTTCAGGTCCTGCTTCTGAGACTGAACAGCTATGTGACCTTAGGTAAATCCCAGCTTCTCAGGGCCTCAGAATTAAGCTGCAGAACAGCGCTGATCTATGTTGATAGAGGAAGATTCATCCTTGGACATTCCCCATGCCGTGAAAACAAAGATTAGATTAGCCGGGTGACTGGAGAGGAGAGGCTTCTTGGGAAGTTCGTCGTCAGTTTGGGCACCACTTCTACAGGTTGAGGGGGAAGCAAAGCAGACCAGAATTGCAGCTGAGCCTGGCTTCCCCTTGACTATCTGGGGCACAGTTATTGCCCCTCTTCTTTTGAAGTAGCTGGTGGCACAGTGGGTAGAGTCTGGAGTCAGGAAGACCCGAGTTCAAATCCAGCTTCAGACACTGTCCAGGTGACCTTGGGCAAGTTACTGAATTTCTTCCAACCTCATTTTCCTTCCTGAAATGAGAAAAATAACAGCACCTGCCTCCCAGAGTTATTAGGAGGACATAATGAGATGATACTGTAAGTGCTACAGAAGTGCTAGCTGTTTATTAGCTACTCTTTGAGAATTGCTGATGACTTTTGTGTCAGTGGATTTCTGTGATAAATTCAGTGGTTTCTTTTGATGAAGAATAAGGACGTTTTAGGCTCTGAAACTAAATTCAAAAGTGTTAGGTACCCTCCAGGATTTGCCATCTCTGGCCCTGATTCTTTGAAACTCCTGAGTGGGAATATGGGGCACCCTGTGTCAGTTGGCTCAGCTTGCCTCCCTTCAGTATGTTTTAGGTTTTGAGTCACGTTAAGTCAGTCTTTCTGCATCAATGTCCTTTTCACTGCTCTCTGTCCTTCTGATCCACAAATTAGATGTCATCAAGGGTAAAGGGGAGGGAAAGCAAGGTTGTCTTCCAGTATGAGCCTCTGGATCACGTAACTTTACTCACTTGTTTGCATGCAATTGATGGAACAAAAGTCTGCATAGACTTAACTGAAGCTGTGTATACATAGTTTATGAAAACATAACTGAAATACAAAGAGAAGGGCATTTGTAAAATGAAGTGGGCACAGCCAAGATTTTTATTTGAAAACTACACAAAAACCGAGATGGCCACATCCTCTCTGCAACTAGATCTTTGCTTACAAAGCTGTGAGGAGCTACAGCATGTACTAGATGGATAACATGATAGGGAGTTTAAGCAAATACAGATAGAAAACTAGAGATCCTAAGGAGAGAGGTCATTTAGCTCTCCTGAGGAGCATCTCCAGGAAGCGATGTCTGTGGGGCAAGGTCTTCTGTAAATGCATTGTTTCACTTTGCACCTATCAAAACACCTGTTTGCACACAGTAAGTACGTACCAGGTGTGAGCAATAGAGCATGTAGAACACATGGGGAAAGGTACCAGAGGTGAAGGCTGGGCCCTTAGCTCAAGGCCAGAAGTGATGTACCAGAACCAGATTAAAATGGTATTGAAAAATTATTAATAAAATACAGATAAAATGTGGATAACATTACCTTTTAAAACTAAGTGAATGTGGTCCACAGGGATCCTTCTGTAGAGATTAGTACCCTTTGTACTATTTGACACCACTGCTGTGGGTGACAATATGGTGTAATAGAGAGAACATTCACTATTCTTGGCGTCCAGAGTGCAGAATTAGAGCCCCAGTTCTGCCACTTTATAGAATGAGCAAGTCCGGACCTGGGTCTTGGTTTCCTCATCCATAAACAGGAATAACAACCACAGATCCTGAGCCGTCAGAATTGAAAGGGTCCTCAGAGGCTGTTGAATCCAGGCCGTGCGTGAGCGATGATCTCCTGACAACTGAGCATCCAGATTTCTGTAGAATTTCAGTGAGGAGGCATGCACTCCATCCTTAGACAGCTCACTGGATAGCACTCATTTTTTCCTTATATCAAGGCTATATTTACCTATTTACAACTTCTACTTATTGGCCCATGTTCATTTTTGGAGCCAGTTGAATCAAATTCTTGTAGATTCTAGCTCTTAAAATCTTTGAAGAAAGATTACGTCTTCCCTAAAAATGATGAGGGCTGCAGTTTTGGGTGGTGGCTTAAAACTTAAATATAGTAGGTATGCATTTGTTAGGCATTTGCTGTGCCAGGCACTTTGCTAAGCACTAGGGATATACAAAGGAACTCTGTCCCTTCAAGAAGCACTTTTTCTAATGGGGGAGATGTATAAATAACCAGGAACACACACAATATATAAAAGTAGATGAACGGCAATCTGAAAGGGGAAGATGTTTAACAGAGGAACTAGGGAAGGCCTCTTGCAGACCTGAGTCTTGAAGGAACCCAAAAGGCACAGAAGAGGGGTAGGGTATTCTAGGCAGGGTAAGTGGGCTGTGCAAAGACATCGAAATAGGAGATGTTTGAGGAACTGCAAATAGTTTGTAGCTGGATCCTAGAAGGCCTCGAGGTGAATAAGGTGGAAAAAGGCTGAAAACAGAAAAGATTCATTATAAAAGGAGCCTTAAATGATGAAAAAGATTCTTTTTTGTTTGGTCCTGGAAGTAATAGGAAGCCACTAAAGCTCACTGAGCAGAGAAGGAACAACATGATTAGCTGAGTATAGGATAGATTGGAATGAGAAGAGGCAGGGAGGCCAGTTAGAAGGCTGTTCCAATACAGGAGGGAGGTGATAAGGGCCTGTAATAGGTTTGTGACTGGAGGAAAACGGGATGAGATACTATGAAGGTAGAAATGACAAGATTTGGCAGCAGATTGTATCTGTGGGGTAAGAGAGTGAAGATTCAAGGATGACACCAAGGTTGTGATCTGGGTGAATGGGAGGAGGGTGGCACTCTCAACTGTAATTTGGAAGTTTGGGAAGGGGGAGGGATGATAAAAGTTGTGTTTTAGATGTGTTAAGTTTGAGATCCCTACAGGGTATGTTCATTGCAAGGAGATGGGATGACTAGCTCAAGCCGAGAGACTGGATATAGATCTGGGAATCCTCTACATAGAGATCATAATTGAACCCATTAGAATTTAGAATTTGATGAGATCACCAAGTGAGGTTATATAGCTTTCAGGGGTTCTTAACTAGGGATCTGAACTTGGATGGGGGGGAAATACATCTTTAGTTTAACCTCAATGAAATTTAGTATTTCCTTCAATTTCTTAAGACCATTCTGAGGAGTCCATAGGCTTCACCAGACTGTCCAAGGGGTAAATCCATTACATAAGAAAGATTTGTATACAAGTAAAAAGAGAAGAGGGTCTAGGACAGCTTTTATATTTTTTTTTTTTTGGAAGAAAGAAGGCAGGGCAATTGGGCTTACATGACTTGCCCAAGGTCACACATCTAATAAGTGTGTCAAGTGTCTGAGGCCAGATTTGAACTGAGATCCTCCTCACTCCAGGGCTGGTGCTCTACTCACCACACCACCTACTGCTTAGAACAGCTTTGGTGGATAAAGAGTCGTTGGTTTTAAAATTTTATCTTCATTGTCACTTGGGAGTTCCTGGCTTCTCTCAAAGGAAGGGCAATGATGTTGCTTTAAATTAAGCACTAGCTCTGTAATGTGTTAACCTTTAACACCATTTCCTTCTGCCTAGAGATACACTTTGTTGGGTTTTAAAATTTTTATTATTTATTTTTAACATTCTTTACTTTTAAAATTTTGAGTTCAAATTCTCTCCTTACACACCTCCCCCACCCACTGAGAAGGCAAGCAATATTACATCAATTATACATGTGAAATCTTGCAAAACATTTCCATATTAGCCATATCACAAAAAAGTGAAAAAATTATACTTTAATTTGAACTCCATTCATCAGTTCTCTCTCTGGAGGTGGATAGCATTTTTTCATCATAAATCCTTTGTAATTGTCATGTAATTGTCATATTGCATTGATCAGAATAGCCAAGTCTTTCACGGTTACAACACTGTTACTGTGCATAATGAGGTCCTGATTTTTCTTGCTTCACTTTGCTTCAGTTCATATGGGTCTTACCATGTTTTTTTCTGAAATCACTACCCTCATAATCTCTTATGTCACAATAGTATTCCATCACAATCATATGCCATGTCTTGTTCAGCCATTCCCCAATTGAAGAGCATCCCTTTGATTTCCACTTCTTTGCCACCACAAAAAGCTGATAAAAATATTTTTGTACATATATGTCTTTTTCCTTTTTCTTTGATCTTTTTGGGATACAGACCTAGTAGTGGTATTACTAGGTCAAAGGGACAGTTTTATAGACCTTTGGGCATAGTTCCAAATTGTTCTCAGTAACATTAGTATACATATTTTTCCTCATTCCTGCCAGCGTTTGTCATTTCTTATTGATGTGAGATGGTACCTCAGAGTTGTTTTAATGTTCATTTCTCTAATCAATAGTGATTTAGATCATTTTTCATAACTATAAATGGCTTTGATTTTTTCTTCTGAAAACTGCCTATTTTTATCCTTTGACCATTTATTAATTGGGAAATGGCTTTTATTTTTATAGATTTGACTCAGTTCTCTATATATTTGAGGAATGAGGCCTTTATTAGAGAAACTTGCTGTAAAATTTTTTGATATTCATTGTCTATTGTGAAATGCATTTTCCCTAATTATGTAATTGGGTCTATTTTTGCTTTTGTTTTGTTTGTCTGAGACCATGATTGTTACCCATGCCTTTTTTACTTCAACTAAAGCATATTAGATTCTACCACAGCTCTTTATCTTAACCGTGTGTCTTTCAAGTGTGTCCTTGTAAACAACATATTGGATTCTGGTTTCTAATTCATTTTGCTATCCTCTTCCATTTTATGGGTGAGCTCATCCCATTCTCATTCACAGTTATGATTACTTTGTATTTCCCTCCATCCCATTTTCTTCTGTTTATTCCTCTTTCTCTCTTTTTATCCTGTCCCTCCTCAAAAGTTGTTTTTTTTTTTTGCTTCTAACCACTGCCTCCCTTAATCAGCCCTCCCTTTTATCATTCCCCCCGCCACACACACTTTCTCTTCTCCCCTTCCCCTCCTATTGCCCTATTGGGGAAGATAGATTTCAATACACAACAGAATGTGTGTGAGTGTGTGTGTTCTCTCTTTGAACAAATTCCAATAAGAGTGAGGGTCAAGCATTGCCTACCACCACACCCCTTCCATTTTCCCTTCTACTGTAAATGCTCTTCCTTGCCTTTTTTATGTAAGAAAAATTTTCCCATTCAATCTCTCTCTTTTCCTTTCTCTCAGTGCATCCCTCTTTCTCACCCCTTTATTTTTTTGGACATTATTCCAACATAATTCCACACCCATGCCCTCTGTCTATGTAAACTCCTTTTAACTACCCTAATAATGATAAGATTCTCAGGAGTTACATAAATCATCATCTCCTACAGGAATGTAAAAAATTTAACCTTATTGAGTCCCTTATGATTTTCCCTTGTTTACCTTTTTATGCTTGAGTCTTATGTTGGAATGTGAAGTTTTCTATTCAGTTCTGATTTTTTTTTTAATCATGAATGCTTGAAAGTGATCTATTTCATTAAATACCCATTCCCCCCCCCCAACAGATTATATTTCATTTTGCTGGATAGGTTATTCTTCGTTGTAATCTTAGCTTCTTTGCCTTCTGGAATATCATATTCTAAGCCTTCCGCTCCTTTTACCTGGAAGCCACTAAATCTTTGATCCTGGCTGTGGTTTCATATTTTAATTGTTTCTTTCTAGCTGCTTGCAATATTTTTTCCTTGTCCAGGGAGCTCTGGAATTTGGTTATAATATCCCTAGGAGTTTCCATTTTGGAATCTCTTTCAGGAGGTGATAAGTAGATTCTTTCAATTTCTATTTTACCCACTGGTTCTAGGATATTGGGCAGTTTTCCTTGATAATTTCTTGAAATATGATGTTTAGGCACTTTTTTTGATCACGGCTTTCTGGTAGGCCAATAATTCTTATATTACTTCTCCTCAATCTATTTTCCAGGTCAGTTGTTTTTCTGGTGAGAGAGTTCACATTTTCTTCCATTTTTTTCACTCTTTTGACTTTGTTTTATTGTTTCTTGATGTTTTATGGAGTCTTTAGCTTCTGCTTGCCAAATTCTAATTTTTAATGAATTATTTTCTTCTTGTACCTCTTTTTCCACTTGGCCTATTCAGCTTTTTAAGGAATTATTTTCTTCAATGAGCTTTTGTGCCTTTTTTTTACCACTAGGCCAATTCTATTTATTAAGGTGTTATTTTCTTCGGTATTTTTGTGTCTCTTTTTACCAAGCTATTTTTCATAATTTTCTTGCATCACTCTCATTTCCTTTCCCAATTTTTCCTCTACCACTTTTATAGCTTTTTTTTTGACTTTTCTAAGAATTCTCATTGAGCTTGAGTCCAGTTAGCATTTTTCTTTGAGACTTTGGTTGTACATGTTTTCATGTCTGCTTCTAATTTTGTATCTTGGTCTTCTTTGCCACCATAGTAACTTTTTATGATCAAGTTCTTTTTGTTTTTGCTTTTTTTGTTCATTTTCCAGCCTATTTCTTGACTTTGAACTTTTTGTTAAAGTTGGGATCTGTTCACCTGGGGTGCGAGACACTATCCCAAGCTTCAGGCTTTTTCTGCACTGCTGTTTTCAGAGCCAGTGCTAGGGGTCTATAAGTTTTTGGTGCTTCCAAGGTGGTATAATCTGAGGAGAGGTGTGGTCACTGCTCTCCTGGTCTGCATTCTGGTCTTTACCTGAAGGGTCCATGCTTCTTTTGTCCCTGGACCAGGTTCCCTGCTCTTCTGAAGCCCCAAGTGCTAGTGTTCCTTTCTGCCTTATAACTGAGGCCAGGGGTCCTGCTCCCTTGTGACCAACCACAAGTGCTCCTCTCTACCCTGGAACTGCAACCCAGAACTGCTATGGGGAATAGAGTTGCCAATCAGTGCCAGCTACACCTACTGCCTGCAGAGGTTCACCTGTAATCTTTGATCTCGTTATGGTCTCTGGGCTGAGAGCTCCTGAAGCTGTTGCTGCGGCAGCAGCCTCTGAGGCCCTCCACTGGTGCTGCTGCCTAGCTCTGGGCTGACATCCATCTGGGTAACACAGACCTCTCCTCCCCATCTGTCTTAAGCCAGAAAAAGGTGTCACCTGGACCTTTTGTTGGTGACTCCAAAATTTTATTTGAGGGTTTTTTTAAAGTCTGGCTGGGAATGTTGGGAGGGTTCAACTGATCTGCCACCTTGACAGTTATTATTCTGCTGAACACTTTATAATTATCATTTCATTTGAACCTCACAGTAACCTGGAAGGTAGGTGCTATTATGATCCTCATTTTACATTTGAAGAAACTGAGGCAGGCAGCAGTTAAGTGACTTGACTGTGGTCGCAATTGTCAGATTAAGACTCAGGTCTTCCTGCCTTTAGGACTTTTGCTCTAGTCACTTCAGCACTTAGCTGCCCTCTCTAAAATGAAATGGGGTTGGATTCGATAGCTTCTGAGGTCTCCCAAGATACTTCTTGTTGATGGCTTGCCTAAGAAATAGCAGGGCCAAGGGTCAGAAATACTTAGCTAGGATTTAGTGGGTTTTGGACTTGTTTTCTAGTTTTAACCCTATGGTTTTGGGCAGTCACTTATTGTATACCTCAATTTTCCTATTTATCAATGAAGAAAATAAACCTGCCCTATGTCCAACTATGATGATAATAATAACTAATATTTTGCCGTGCTAAGTGCTTTGCAACTATTTGATCCTCACAACAACCCTGTGAGGTAGGTGCTATTATTATCCTCATTTTTCAGATAAGGAAACTGAGGCAAACAGGTTAAATGACTTGACCAGGGTCATACAGCTAGTAATTGCCTGAGGCCAACTTTGAACTCAGGTCTTCTTGACTCCCAAGCCTGGCATTCTATCCACTTAGCTGCCCTTTTGAAACGTAAGGGGTAAAAATAATCAACAGATACTGAGCACCTATTATTTGCAAACTCTACTACATGAGTTCTTAACCTGGGGTTCACAAACTTGTTTTTTTAAAGATATTTTGAAAGCTAGTTTGATATAACTGGTTTAATTTGTAATCCTACATATTTTTATTTTATGCTTTATTCATTTAAACATTATTTAGAGAAGGGGTCCGTAGCTTCACCAGACTACCAAAGGGGTCCAAGACACCCAAAAAAGATTAAGAACCTCTACTCTTTTTTTGGTAAATGGTATTTTATTTTTTCCAATTACATGTAAAGAGTTTTCAACGTTCATTTTTTATAAGATTTGGAGTTCTAAATTTTTCTCCCTCCCTTCTCCCCTCCCCAAGACAGCAAGCAATCTGATATAGGTTATACACGTACAATCATGTTAAACATATTTCCACATTAGTCATGTTGTGAAGAAGAAACAGAACAAAAGGGAAACACACCAAAAAAAAAACCCCAAAAGTGAAAATAGTCTGCTCCAATCTGTATTGACTCCATAGTTCTTTCCCTGGAATGTGGGTAGCATTTTCCATTATGAGTCTTTCGTAATTGTCTTTGCTGAGAAGAGCTAAGTTTATCATACTTGATCATTGTACAATGTTGTGGTTGCTGTGTACAATGTTCTAGTTCTGCTCACTTCACTCAGCCTCAATTCATATATGTCTTTCTAGAGTTTTTTGAAATCCGCCTGATCATCATTTCTTATAGCACAGTAGTATTCCATTCCATTCATAAACCACAACTTGTTCAGCCATTCCCCAATTGATGGGCATCCCCTCAATTTCCAATTCTTGGCCACCACAAAAAGAGCTGCTATAAATATTTTTGTACATATGGGTCCTTTTCCCTTTTTTATGATCTCTTTGGGATACAGACCTAGTAGTGATATTGCTGGGTCAAAGGGTATACACAGTTTGATTGCCCTTTGGGGCAATCTCTACTCTTGATTCTTTTTCCTAACTCTTGAATCTTTTTCCTAATGGTCTCATTCTAGGATGATGGGACTATGATAACTAGAAGATTTGGTTCCAAGCTGACAGCAGAGTTATATATACAATCTTAATACAACCAATTTCAGCTGTTTAGCTAGGTAATGTTTATAAAATACTTTGCATAGTGCCTGGCACATAGTAGATGCTGTATAAATGCTAGCTGTTATTATGATTAATTATCATTATAATTCTAAAACAAGGTGTCCCAAAAGTCTTAGTGCCATTGAAGCTTAAAACTGAACTAAGACTTTTGGGACTTCCTATGTTTTGGTATGTTCTTGTCTGACAGCTGAAAATTTAGAATCGTGCTGAGGAACTTACTTTTCATTTTAGAATAATGATCAGATTTATCTTGCTTTTTAACTTTCTTAGTTAATTTTCCTTCCTTTCTTCTCTAATCTTCCCTTTGCTGAGAGTCACTGTGATGGTGGACTGTGAATCTCGCTGTGCACTTCTCATCCTTCCTTTCTCCTTTATGTATGGCTGTAGTTTTTTTTTAATCACTTTTCTTCCTTTTCTCAGAGGTGTTCTTTCTATTCTGTCTCTACAGTTTTCTTTCTAACTCACTTCAACAAATATTATTTGCCTACTATATGCAGAGTGCTATGCTACACACTGGGAGAAATACAACCAGATATTTCCTACTCATATCCAGTTCCCTTTTGACATTTTCTCTTTCAACTTAAATTATTTCCCTCCACCATTCCATTTTCCTCTGTGGCTTTCACTTTTGAAACCTCTTGCCCTGCATCCTATATCCCCATTCTACTCTTCTGATTTCTCATTTTCTCTCTTTTCAAAGTAGTAGTCAGCCGGAATAGAAACTCTTTGTTCTTGATTGTCAATTCTTTGCTAAAGTGGAGATTCAAAGGTATAGGTGCTCATGGTAGAGCTGTAATTAGGGTAGGATGACTACAATTCAATCAATCCAGTTGGCCCAGGGTGAAATTTAGAGCTTCATTAGACTTTTGGTCTATAATCCCTGTGCATTATGGTTCTCTTTTAGTACCATACTCCAGGCCTTTGCATCCAAAGTATAAGATTCCCCCTCTGCAAGGCAGACCTTGAGTCACCCCCTGTCTCTCCAGTAGCCTCCTACTGCATCTGCCACAAGTTCTTACCACATCCTAGGGTTGAGGGAAAAGTCCATGGCTGCTCCTAGTACTGCCTTATTCCACCTGATACTCTGCCTCCTCCCATAAAGGCTTTACTATCTGACAGATAGGCCCCTTTACTGAATGTCCTAACTGCAAATGGTTTACTGTTCAAGCCACCTGAATGGTACAATGAAGGTGAAGCCTGGTAGATTGAAAGTGGGCTCTCGGGGCACTGCTAGTGAGGTTTTGCCATGTCCAGTCCCTATTCCCATCCTGGCTTACCTGAGATTCCAAAATCCCTAATTATAGCAATATGACAGATGCCCTCTCTAATATATGGCCCTCACATTTCTGAAAATATGTTTTACATGTGTCGAAGCAGGAAACTTGTGCATTGTTACTGTAACATTCTTAGAACCTGATCCCCTGCGTAGTACCTTCTTATTCCACAGAAAACACTTTGTGAAGCTAGAATCAAGAGGAAAACGCCCCAGCTTTTCTAGATTCAGTGGAAGGTAGGCCAGAGGTGAGGGTAGAAGGGCAAAGAAACTCACGACAGGGTTCAAGCCAGAAGGGGGAGTGTATTTGACTAGAAACCGGATATATGCTTTTTGGCTCTCTTTTATGCACAAATGCTTGCCTTTGTGTTGAGTTAAAAGCAGAGTTAAATTGTCTAATGAGAAATTTCATAACAACGAGGACCATATTAAAGTGAAATGGCCATATATGTCAAGGCTGCCCTCTCGGTGAATGTTGTCAAGAAAAAGGATTCCTGCTGAGGTATGCGTTAGGCTAGTTGGCCTTTGAGACTCCTTCCAGTGCTAAAATTCTATGATTCTGACGGAAGTCCAGACTAAGGGTAATGAGGAACATGAAAACGAAAAGATCATTTACAGTTGGGGCAGTGCAGGATAAGGACTTGGATTTAAGGGGAGTGAGAAGCTGCAGAGTTAGGCCTGTATGGAAGGAGGGAATAGAGAGCGAGAGTGGGGGAATCTATTTCAAGTACAGGGGGCAGGGTGAAGAAAGGCATGAAACTTAGTAAGGACACAATCTTAACGGAGTTTGCCTGGAGTATGGAGTATTCCTCGAAGATGAAATGGTAGGTTTGAACCCACATGCTATAGAAGCTTGAATGCCAGAACAAGTTTACACTTTATTCCTGAGGCAAAGGGAAGACACCTTGGTTAACTTCATTTGATCTTTGTAGCAACTTTTGTGGCAGATACTGATACTATTGTTTCACACATGAGAAAGTGACAACTGTAGACCTGACACGACTTTAGCGATTGGCAAAGCTGGACTTCAAACCCAGGTCTCCTAACTCCAAGGCTAGGGCTCAGCCAGGACTACCGGAGACATAGTGGGTAGAATGGAGAGGGGGAGGGAAGAAGGAGGTGAAACTGCACCATTATTCTCTAAGGAAAAGACTTTTGTACCTAAAGAGCCCTTAATCTTGCAATAAAATTGGATTTATAAGTCGCCTGGTAGTTTCACGGATTCTATTTTCTGGGCAGGAAGAGCCGCAAAACACCACACCACTCATGACCACAATACTACGACCCCCGACTCTCCGAAGGTTATTAACACTCTCCGCAACATCCCTCCCTCTTCTGGGCAATTTCTCTGACCTCGCCCCACCCCCAACGGGACCAACTAACTTTTACAAACGCCACCGAAGCTTAAATGGTATTTAGGTAGCTTTTGCTGACATCCGCAACAAAGGAGTTTATATTTTCGAAAGGTATTATAGTTAAATGTTGTTTCAGTGTGGTCTATACTGAGTTTCAAAGTTAGAATTAAACTTTGAAACTTTTCCCCGCCTTCACACCCTTTTGGTCTAATCCGGTAACTCGCTGGGATAGTTGGGAAAGGACGACAGCTTTCCCCCATCCACCCCCCCCCCCCGCCCCGAGAGGGGCCAATGAGAGGCCCGGGAGAAGTGAGTGGCGTGCGTCAAAACCAATGAATGGGTTTAGCGTCCTGGTTGCAAACGTTAGCGCAGGAAGGGGGCAAGGAGCGGCCGGAGGTGGGAGGAGAAGCCGCTTCTTCGATAAAAGGGGTGAGAGCCGGTAGGGAGTTCGAAGCGCGAAGCTCTCTACTGTGCAGGTCAGCCATTGCCCGGCCCTGTTGAGGGTCCTGGGAATCCAGCTTGTGTTGATGAAGCCCAACAGGTGTGGGAGGTAATAGTGGCACCCAGGACTGGGACAAGGTGGGGGGCAGGAAGGGAGTCTGGGGGGAGGGGACCGAACCCCTCCACGCGCACGTGGCTGCTCTGGGCCCCGCGACTTGCGTCCCTCGATAGCAAGCGGACCCCATCAGCCCCAGTACCTATGAAGTCGCGAAAGCCCCCCATCCCTCCCAACCCGCTCCTTTCCCCGGGACTCCTTCTCTGCCCCACCCATTCTCCTTTACCTGTGGGAGCCAAAAGGGAAAGGGGCTTCGAAAGAGTGAGAGACCCCCTGCTGAGGGTGACCAGAGGGCTAGGAGACGGAGGTGCGTAGGGGAGCGGGAGGAAAGAAGCCTTAGAGGCGAGGCTCGGGCTGGGGGTAAGGAAGGGGCGCTGGTCCTGGAGAGGGTCATGACCTGACGCCCCCGGGTCAGGAGCGGTTGGCTTGTTGACCAAGATCCGAGAGAGGAACATAGTTTGAGAGTTGGGGGAGGGGAGAGACTTTCGAAATCATCTCGACCAACCCACCGAGGATTTGAGGAGGGGGAACAGACCTAGGGTCACAGGAGAAATAGTCTCCTGTAGAATGAGAAAGGAAAATAAAATCCCGGGATAGAGACCTGCTTCAGGAATATTTGAACTACAAGACGACATCTTGATACAGATCGGGAAATTTAGGTAAAGACTGTGGGCCTTGATTTTGATTTGCTCAGATTACCAGGGAGAATAAGTAGTAGTTAAATTTACACCACCCAAAGCTTCGCCACACAGCTGAGATTTTGAGGAATCTAAAGAGCTTTCTTGTAAGGTTAGGCCAAAGTCAAAATTGGGAAGAAAGTAATTTTTGTCTTAGGTAACTTACATCTTTTTTTTAAAATAGATTTTTATTGCTATCTTTTGTTTTTACATCGTCTCCATTTCCAAATATAGCTCCCCTCTCTCCTGCCTAATGAACCATCTCTTATAACAAAGAATAAAAAAAGAAAGGAAAAAAGTGAAATTAAGCAACACACAACAAAGCCTGATATTGAGCAGTGTTCCACACTTACAGTCCCCTCACCTCTGCAAAGAAAAGAGAGAGGTGCATTTTCTCTTCAAATTAATATATTTTCAATTTTATTCCTATGTCCAACACCCAGGCTTGGTCATTATAGGCTTTTTCTTTTTCTTTCTATTTATATTATTGTTGTCATGTAAATTGCTTTCATACTGCTGCTTCTGTCTGAATCAGTACATGTAAGTCCTCCTGCTTTTATGAATTATTCCTAGTCATAAATTATTAAGACACAGGAATTCTATTACAGTAATATGCCACAGTTTGTTCAGCCATTTCCAGACCAAAGGATATTTTTGTTACCATTTCTTTCCTACTACACAAAGTACTGCTATGAACATTTTTGGTGTCTGTGTAACATTTCTGTCTTTGACATCCTTGGGTTATATATCTATAAGTAGGATTCCCAAGAATGGACATTTTAGTCATATTCTTACTATAATTACAACTTGCTTTCCTGATTGGTTGGATCAATTCACAGCTTCACCAACATTGTGTTAATATGCTGTTTTTCTCTAGTGCATCAAATGTTGACAATTTCCATCTTTTGTCATCTGTGCCACTTTGCTGGGTGTGATGTTTGAAACCTAAATTATTTAAATTTGCATTTCACTTATTAGTTGATTGGTAGAATCTTTCATATGGTTTGATAGATGGTGTAGTGTACTGAATAGAGAGCTGGTCTTGGAAAATTTCTAAATTCTAAAAACCTCAATTGAAGTACTACCTCTTACTCATTTTGGCTTTGTGATCCTGGGCAAGTCCCTTAACTTCGTGGTGTTTTTGCCAGCTCTCTGAAGAGAGCTTTAAGTTGCTGAGAAGATGACCCACCCATATTGGGAGAGGGAATTTCCTCACCCTAGAGTTCCTAACCCAGTAAAATCAGTGTTCTAGATTCTGCCCTAATTTTAATGTGATTATAAGTTTGCAGTTTGAGGGGCGCTGTTGATATCCTTTACCCACTCATCCAGCCATCATTTCTCCTATTTGTTAACAATCTTAGTCATCCAGATTCCTCATATACTGTCCCTGTCTTATCTCCCCCTTCTACTACCCCACAAGATTAGATGCCGTTTCTCAGTCATTATCATGCTTCAAGTTTTTTCTTCTCTGTGCACTCCCCCTGCCAAAACCCCCCAAAACCAAACCAGAAACTGCAAACAACCATTGACTTGTTCTGTGCTTTATTCCCACAGGACCCTGTTCCTTGCTTAGTGACTATCAATCAGATAAAATCTAGTTAGGTTCCATTATGTGTGTCTTGGTTGGTTGGTGGTTGTCCTTCATTCTCGAAGAGGACCAAAATAACATTACTATGCTAGAGTCGAGTTTCAGTGTGTCTGATCAGACCAACATGAGCTCAGAATGTTCTACCACAGGTCGGGCAAAAATAGTCCATGTGAACGTTTGGGGTAGATTCTAAATTTGTGCGTCCTGCATTTACTTTGAGCTGTCTCAATTCTGCTTTGCCAATAGAGCACAGTACCTTCTCTGATGTGGGCACGCCATGCTGAATGGTCCTGTGCCAGTGTCTCCCGTATCACACAATTAATTCCAAAGTTCTTAAGAGAGATTTTTTGAGAGTGTCCTTGGATCACTTCTTCTGACTAGCATGTGAATGCTCGCCGTGTGTGAGTTCTCCATAAATAATCTTTTTGGCAAGTTTTGCATTTGAACAAATGGCCAGCCTGTTAGAGTTGCACTCTCCAAAGCAGAGCTTGGCAGTTTAGTTCAAGAAAGGACCTCAGTGCCCTTACTTTATCCTGCTAGGTGATCTTCAGAATCTTCCTAACACAATTCAAATGGAAGTGATTCAGTTTCCTACCATGGTGCTGGTATGCTGTCCAGGTTTCACAGGCATACAACAATGAGGTTAACACAACAGTTTGGTAGTCAATCTAATACCTCTTCTCTTCTATACCTTCCTTTGGAGCCTCCCAAACACTGAGCTAGCTCTGGCAATGCATACGTCAGCCTCATTATCAATGTGTACATCCCTGGAAAGTACACTACCAAGGTAAGTGAACTTATCCACAGGTTTCAAAACTTCTCCATGTGTTGTAACCAATGGTTCCATGTATGGATGGTGTGGTGGTTGCTGATGAAGCACCT
This sequence comes from Trichosurus vulpecula, assembly GCF_011100635.1. NCBI lineage: Eukaryota > Metazoa > Chordata > Mammalia > Diprotodontia > Phalangeridae > Trichosurus > Trichosurus vulpecula. The sequence goes on along the minus strand of NC_050575.1, from coordinate 295,632,145 downwards.
GTGTTTTCTTGGTGTTAATTGTTAGGCCAAAATTAACACAAGAAGCAGAGAAATGATCCATACTTTATTGCACCTCAGGTTCAGAGGCTGCATTGAGTGCACAATCATCTGCAAACAGAAAATCAAGCACCAACACTCCCCCCGCTTTGGTCTTGGCTTGCAGCCTTTTCAAGTTGAAGAATTTACCATCAGTGCGGCAGCTGGTCTTGTTGCCATGTTCATCCCCATTGAAAGCATTTGACAACGTGGCCGAAAACATCATAATAAAAAGTGCTTCTTATGTGTATACTTTAATAGGGTCTTTGTGGAGATGATATTTTAACCCCAGTGAGTATCTCTAATAGCAGTAATGTTAAATATTATGGCAGGCATGGCAAATATTTTTGAGTAACTTTTTAGTGCTGTTCCAGTTTTTCTTCTGATGTATTAATAGACTCTGGAAAGAGCATTCTGCTTATGGTCAGAAAAGACCTAGGTTCGTGTCCCAGCTCTAGTCCTGTGGTGGGCAGTACACTTAACCTTTCAGAGCCTGTTTTCTCATTGGTAAAATATGGATACTTGTCCTACCTTCCTAGTAGTAATTCTGTCTGGTTGCGCATAAATTTGAGCTATGCTTTTGTATTTTTGGATTGGGAAGTAAGGAGCAGGGGATAACTGAGAAGTATTGGGAAGTAAAGGAAGACCCAAAGATATTATTGGGGCAGCTAGGTGGTGAAGCAGATAAAATGTTGGGCCTGGAGTCAGGAAGACTCATCTGACCTCAAACACTTACTAGCCCCGTGACCCTGGGCAAGTCACTTAACCCTAGTTGCCTCAGTTTCCTCATCTGTAAAATGAGCCAGAGAAGGAAATAGCAAACCATTTAAGTAGATTTGCCAAGAAAACAAAAGAAAATTGGGTCACAAAGAGTCAAACATGACTGAACCACAGATAATTAACATTTCCTAGAAACATGTATGACCCCAGCTGTTACAGATGTCAGCGAGAATAACTTAAGGTGGGCTTCTATTAAGGGATTTTAGAATTCTCTGTAACTGACCAATATTTTCACCACAGCCTTACCATATGTACTAGTATCATGTAGCTGATGCATCTGATTTGGATGGAAGGAGAGATAGGCATATCAGAAGTGTGAAATCAATTCAGATTATTTCCTACTTATGACCTCCTTATCTCTACCCCCAAGAGTTTTTTTCTTTTTTTAATATATAATGGTAACCTGAATTTTTTTAGGCTTTTTTAGACTTTTCCCAGGCTGTAGATCCTTATTATATTTCACATGACTTTTTCCTGAATAACAAGTGCTAGATTCAGTGTTGAAACAGCTTCTTTACAGTGGACCTTTTGGACAATGTGGTTAGTCTTTTGAAGCTTTGTAGAAATTTTGTGAAAGGGGAAAAAGGCTAGACCAGGAGAGAACCTTGGGAAGTTAGGGGGCATGGTATGAATGATGAATCAGCAAAGGTAGTAGAGGACAGGTCATATAGGTGGGAGAACCAGGAAAGAGCAATGTCATGAAAATCCAGAGAGAAGAGAATATTCTTGAGGAGAGGGTGCTCAGTAGTGTCAAGTCAAACATAAGTCAAGAAGGATGAGGACTGAATAAAGAGCATCAGATCAGACAATTAAGAGATCATTGGTAATGGAACAGAGCAGTCTCAGTTGAGTAATAGGTTTGGAAACTGGACTGCAAGGGTTTAGGAGTGAGATCATGAGGAAGGGGAGACAGTGGATGTAGGCAAAGTTTTCAATGAGCGGCTAAGAAAAGGAAGAAAGATACAGGATGATGGCTTGAGGGGAAGGTGGAGCCCAATGAGAAAAAATTTTTTTGAGGATGAGGAGACTTGAGAACGTTTGAAGGTAGTAGAAAAGGAACCAGTAAATAGGGGGAGTTGACGGTTTGGAGATGGGTAGAGGATTGAGGTTGCTGTTTGCTATGGAAGACAGTGATGGATAGGATAAAGATTACATATAGAGGGCACTCCGCATTCTGGGGATCAGAAGCCTCTAGTGGCTTCCTGCTGACCCCAAGGATGAAATACAAACTTCTCTGTGTAGCTTTAAAGCCCTTCAGAGCTCAGCACCAACCTGTCTAGTTCCATTCCTGCCATCCCCCATCTCTGCCTTCACAGTGCCATGTGCCCAAAATTCATTCCTTCCCACCTTTCGCCTCATTTGAATCCCTCTCAAATCCCTCCCATCTTCTGCATGAAGCCTTTTTCTGATCCCTCCAACTGCTAGTACTCTCCTTCCCCAAACTACCTTTTATTTAACTATTTCGTATTTATTCTGTATGTACTTACATATGCATTTCTCTTGCCTATTAGAATATAAGTCCCTTATAAGTAGGGATTACCTTATTCGTTGTACTTGTATCTCAAACACCTTGCAAAGTGCTTCACGTAAAGTAAGTTTTTAATATAAGCTTGTTGATTGACTGATACTTTGCTCCAAAATAGAGCCACTCTTAGAATAAGAATGATGGGCATGATGGAATTGGGGGGGTGTTTGGGGGAATTGTGGTATTTCTTATATTATGGGCTTGTTTTGAAGGATAGAGTCAAGTAAGAACTTTTGTTCCTGTTCCTGTTGACAGGTGATTAGTCAAAACAGGAACAACACCAATGTCCTCTACAGCCAACCCATGGATCCTACTCGACCTCCGTTCAGAGGAACTCCTGTCCGTTCACTGCCAAGCGCATGGCCACCAGGATCTCGGCCACATGTTCCCAAACTTATGGACACAGCTGTGGGCAGAACAGGACAGGCAGTCCAGGGCAATTCATTGGGGAGGTCAAAGGAACTAAGCCTGCAATATGAGCAGTTGCAACAGGTAAGAATATAGGAAACCTGTTAATGTTGTTCTTCTTGGCTAATTGTGAACATACTTTTTGTCCTGCTGTTTTTGAATGTCTGACTTTAGAATTTAATAATGAATAGGAAAGTGCTTCCCAAATAGACTCTGACATTTGTCCATAACCACTTCTCTTTGGTGCCTTTCCAGATTTTGTAAGAAGTAGTTTTGGAGACAAATCAAGACATGGCCGTTTACTGCTTTCTAAGTATTCTTTTTTCCCTGTGGTGTTAGCAATATAGGGATAGCAGCAATTGTTGCTGTTTTACAGTGTGCCAACACTATAGAGATCATAGTTGTCAGCTTAGTGGGGTTTTTTGTTGTTTGTTATTTTGAAAAGGCTCTTTGCCCTTAAGCCCCAAGGGAAAGGAGTATAATCTCTTTAACAACTGCTGCTATTCATTCGTTTATATTTTTTAGCCAAAGTTTATTTGACTTATAAATACTTAGTGTCTTCAAGCTATGTATGTATGATAACAGGAACAGTATTCGCCTACATAAATAAAACTAAAAGAACAAAAGTATTTAGAAAATCAGTGGGAAAGCCTGGCTCAGACATTAGCTAGCAGTGTGTAAAATATACTAGTGTTTTGCAAGAAGATAAACATTTTCCAGTAATGTAGAATTATACACTTGCTTGAGGCCTCTGTATTCATGTGGCATGTGATACTGAAATTGTAGTATGGTAAGTGTAACATGAGACAAGGAATCTGTAAATGGCTGCAGTAAAAACCTTGTAGCAACTGAGGAACCATAAGAGAAATGAAATCTTTTTTGTTCTTAAAGGGTCAGCTTTACTGAAAAGTTGACACCAAAGTCAGAACTTCATTTAGGCCATTTTCCCCCTTCTTAATTTCTTCTATCTCGGTAATTCAGGAAATTCATGAAACTTAGATGAATTAAAAAATCTGTGATTGGTTGTATTCTTTACTTAATATATATGGCTCATTTTACATATTCCAGCTAAGAGTAATTTCAGTAAATTCAGTAATTTCTTTCTCTTACTGAAATTATTTTGCACAGATATTATATCTGCCCTCTTTGAAGTGTGTAAATTTTTTTTTTTCAGTGTTACGGAATACAATGGGAAGAACACTGATCTATAGGAGTCAGGAGATCAGTTTTCTAGTTTCGGCTCTGCTATTTGCCATGTGATCTTAGACTAAACACTCTCCCTAGGCCTAATTTTCCTAATTCTAAAATAGGGAGGTGGCTGGACTTAGATGACCTCAGGTACTTGCTAGCTCCAGAAGTTCCCATAGTTCTGTGAAATGATATGCTGGAGACATTTGTAGAACTGGAAATAAACTACAGGTCTTTTCAACAGAATATTTGTTCCACCTGTGCTTAAATGTTGTTGTTGTTGTCATCCAACTTTGTGACCTCATTTGGGCTTTTCTTGGCAAAGCTACTGGAGTGGTTTGCCATTTTGTGTTACAGCTCATTTTACAGAGGAGGAAACTGAGGCAAATAGCGTGAAGTGACTTGCCCGGGGTCATACAACTAATAAGTGTCTTAGGCCAGAGTTGAACTCACGAAAATGAGTCTTCCTGACTTCAGACCCAGTATTCTATCCACTGCACCACCCTAGTTCCATCAATATAATTGTGCTTAAATATAATTGTTCCCTGTGGTAACTTTTGGATTTTTTTCCCCTTCAGAGTTAGCTACTGTTAAATTTTCTTCCCATGAAATATAACTATTGGACAGTTGTCTGATAAGGTAAATTGGTTGTTTCCCAGTAGTAATGTTACCAAGAGGTTCAATTCAGCTTTTATCCCTCAACCTGTAACACTACCAAGATTCAATAAAGAAGATAAAAGACCTTTATTTCTGCCAGAAGCTTGAGAAAATCACTAGTACTTCTGGCTCTTAAAAATCCTCTCACTTGATAATTATTTAATGTTTGCACTTATACAGGAATCTGTTGGTTTGCCATCTATGTTCCGTGGGCTGGGGTTTGACACAGCAGCCCGCCCTCTTTTGAGAAGGGAGATGCCCATCTTTGGTAAGTGGCGAGTGGTTTGCTTTCTCTTTTCTTATCCTTTTGCTTTCTGTCTCCAAAGAAATTGATCATTTAGAAAATTCTTTTCAGCCTATAACTCTAGCCAATATTTGACCCTTTTTATTAAGGTAGAGGCATTTTAGGCCGAGGCTTGAATTTTGATATGGTGTCTAAAGGCCAAGAAGAGCTTCTGAACCAACCAACTTTCCCAGGCCCTTCGGTGTTGGCAGCTGGGGACAGCAAGATGGCATCAGTCTCCATTGGTTGGAATAGGTGCGTGTTGTTGAGTTCTCAGACAAACTTAAAATTCAGAAAGCTAATTTAACTTGAACAAAAGAAAAATTTTGAAGAAGGCTTGGTCCACCTGTCTTCATAAAGCTGTATTTGTGATAACAGACCTTAGGCATTTTCTAGGAATAGCAGGCGATTGCATTCCCTTTTGCTCAGAAGAAGAGAAACATGCAGTTTCCTGATAAGACGATGAATTTATTGCCCCATCTACTTCTTAGGAAGTCTAATTCTGATTCTAAAATAATTTTTAAACCCAGTAAGGTACACTGGTATTCTAGTTCTGATATAGGAAGTGATCTAGAAGGTCAGCACTGAAAGTAGTTGATGGATGTGACCATTTTACTCTAATTTCATAGTGTGTTCTATTTTATATCATTATGTTCTGAGATTTATTTAAATAAAACTGTGCTCAGTCCACTTTGTAGGCAATTCTAGGAATAAAGTAGATTTGGAGGTGATGAAAATTGAACATAGATAAAAGTACTGAATTTTTATAAAATCTGTAATGTTTATGAATTCAGGACATTTGGAAGAGGGAACTTGGAGGTTTCTTTGGGAAGACCAACTGTTGGCCTAGGCAGAGCGATATATAAAGCACCAAGTGATTTATCATCTCCAGATACTCCATTGTTATCATCATCATCATTACCATCGTCCAGATCCTCATTCCCCATCTATCAAAATCACCCTCCAGATACTCCTATTGAACAGAAGGAGAAAAAGTAAGTGAGGAGCACTGTCTTTGTGGTTTATAATGACTGTGGAAGCTTTCTAGTTAACTTGAATGTTTAGGTCTAGAGAACTGATATAGCACTTTTCATGAGACCTGAATCCCAGTCGGCTAGGTAATAACATTTTTTGATCATTGGAGAGGTTGTGTGATTTGTGAAGAAGAGTCAACGAATGATGAAAGTTATTGGATAACATTGCTAGAGAAAGAGTTATGACTCAGTGTTTCCCCTCTAGCTTAGGTTTAACAAGACAGTTCGTTTTTTTAAATATTCACAGAACTTTATATTTTAATTGGCATAGGTGTTCTCTCCACCGATAAATATTTAAACATCTCCACATTTTTTGTAGTTTCATGAATTTTTGTGGCCTAAGAAATCATCACCTTCTGTCGATGATCCTCTCCAAACTTAACTAGTCTGGTCTTAGGATGACATATGCAGAGTCTCCAGGCCTGTTCTTGAAGTCTTTGTAGACAACGTAGGGTTACCACTACACCAAAGGAAGCAGTGTAGTAGGACTTGTAGAGGAGGAATTCCTTGTCATAATACCAAATTGGAGAAGTTAACTGGGGGAGGGAGGAAAACATTATTGAAATCCTTCTTTGTGAGTTTGTACTGAAACTCAGCTAAATCCAACCATAGGTTTAGAGATTGAGACTACACCTGTTATTTCATTGATAATGTGGAGCTCCCTTGGTCAGTGCAGATTTGCACCATCTCTGTACCTTATAGTCTTATTTGCCTGGAGCATTGACAGATTAAGTGCCAGGGTCACGCAGCCAGTTTGTGTCAGAGATTGGACATGATTCCAGGTCTTCTTGACTCTGAGGCCACCTGTCTATTCATTACACCATGCTGCCTTGCTGTAATATTCAAATAGAAGGGCAATCCTGCTTCTTAGGGTTGGTTCTACCCTGTCTGTGATGGCCTTTCCCCCTCAGACTTTGTTTTGCATTTCTCTAATGTACTTAGTGTGTTGTAGCTATTTGTATATATACTCCTTTTGTTAGATTATAAGCTCCATGCAGGCAGGGTGTGGGCTTTTTTTTTTTAACTTTGTATCTTCTAGAACCTAGCACGGTGGTCCACCCATAGTAGGCACTTAATAAATGCTTTTTGAATTAAATTTTCAAAACAGAATGCTAAGAATGTGTCTTCTAGTATTGTGGTTCAAAATTTTCATCAGGATGCTATGATTTCTTAGATATCTGAGCAAAATCATGACATGTCCTTAACTTCTTCCAGCTTGTCTTATTCTTGTGGATTTTTTGATGTATGTATTTTTTCCCAGAGAGCCCCTTGTGAAACAGGGATCAAAAGGAACCCCCCAACCTTTGGGATTGAACCTAGTCAAAATACACTGTCAGAATGAAGCTGTGTATCAGTATCACGTGACTTTCAGGTAATGGCAAATTGTTTCTCTTTTGCTCCTTCTAAAACTGAGAATAATGTTGTATGCAATTCCTTTAATCTCTCCTACACTTTGAAGTGATATGAAGTCAAATAGTAGGCAATCAGAGATTATAGATTCTACTTTATATGAAAAATCCTTATCGTGTTCCTTCTTTTAGGGTGCATTTAGGAGCTCAGACTATTTTCTCATTCTTAAATCTAGAAAGTTAATTAAATTGTTGTTAGTTCTCTCAGTATGTCTGGTAGTAAGGTGATTTTTTTTGACTTCCAGTTTCATATGTGAAACAATATAAGAAAAATAAGTGCTTAAAACAAAAGAAAAATAACTGAAGACCGGATGTGACGTTTTTTGCTTGTATCACTCCCTTGCTCTGGGTGGGTAGGAGACCAGCTCCAAAGTCATGGAGAAATAGGGTAACAAAAATGTGACCTGTCATATGGCACAGCAGGGATTAAAGGGAGAGGACCTGTCAGTCTCCTGAGTTATTCCTCTGGGACAAGTATAAGTAGCTTTGGGGACCTGATTTTGGAAAGGGGGGGAAGAATGAAAAATTAGAGACCAGTGGAAGAAATGGAAAGAGTCCTGAGATAATTGCTAATGTTGTCAACCTTATTCTTAAACTCTAAACATCTTGCTTTACTGTGTGCATTTGTGTCTGTGTGTGCGCCTGATTACATAGTGTACAAAACTTTTTTACTCTCTCAGAACTGAAACGATTGATCTCAGGTCAGCAGACTGAGGTACTGCTTCTGTGTATCACAGAAGATCAATCAAAGCTGGGCACAGCCTGTGTTTTGGGGGTACTCTGACCATACTGTACCTGGACTTTGGTCAGACCTGCGAAAGATTACCCACTAAATGGAAACAGGAACCTGGGGCTGGATATGGGTTCCTTTCCATGGTCTAGTATATTATCTGTTGCAAATACATTGCCACCTTTCCCTGTTTGGCTTAATTGAACTAGTATTTGTTATTAACCTAACAGTATAGGTTAATAACCTACACTGGGTGGGATGCAAAGGTAGCCTCTTCCTTTAAATATCTTCAAATCTTATTGGGAAAATGTACATACATGATTCAGTTAAAGAACAGCTCATTCATAACTCTCGTCACTTGATGTAACAGAAGCACAAATCCCCCATCTACTAGAACTAACAATCCTTGGGCCATTTTCATCTCTGTCCAAACAGTCGGATTTGTACCATCCAGTCTCTAATTTAGAGTGTTCAAACTATTACAGTCAATAAACTGCGTCCAACGTATCTGCTATGTACCACCTTCTGCAGAGCTCATTTGTCACATAATCATTGACTAAGTGCCCAAAAAGTGCAGTAGAGACAGAAAGTGTAGTGAGAGGTCAAGGAGAAGGGAGACATCAGTGTGCAGTTGTAAGGAAAAGCCTTTGTTTAAAAGGGAAGGCTTAATTGAAAGATAAGTAAATGTGAATAGGCAGAGAGTATAGGGGAAGGCAAGCCAAGCCCTTGAATACCGAATAGCAAGTAAAGATTCAGAAATAGGAATAAATAGGTTTAGGGGACAGTAAAACTCCAGCTGGGTCTGGAGCAAAAGATTTCTGTTGCAGGGTGGAATTGGGGGGAATAAGAGGTAGTCTGACCCCTCTCATTAAATATTATGGAGGATGAAAACATAAATATCCACCCTCCTTTACCTAGCAGCAAGAATACAGTTTGACCAGCTTGAATCCTAGGTCTGCCTAGCAAGAAGCAGTTTTTGATGCATTCTAGTCATGATGATGGAATAAGGTTTTTGAAGAGAACCAGATGATCCTCATCATACATTCCCCCAACCCCTCAAAAACCCTACAAATAAAAGCACCAAAGAGAAGGAAAATGATTTAAAAACTACAAGTAAACAAAAGTCATCTGAAATGAATGAACCAAGCAAAATCTTGATAGTTTAAAAAATATTGCAGACCTAGTAAACGAGCTTAAGGTACCAGAAACAATTTTGGTGGCAAAAGACCCAATATGAGATATTTTTAAATGTCCTCAGATGGCTAACAGGACATACTAGAAGAAATTTAAGCAAAAATTAACGTGAGTAAGAAAATAACAGGGCCAAAAGAATAAACATTTTTAAAATCATGAGAGGAAACAAAGCTATGATTAAAAGATGTTTTTTTTAAAAAGTAGAAAGACATAATGAAGAAAATTACCAACATGAAGAATATAATAGGAAACTTGAATCAATAGACTCAACCAACCCACCTACTACAGTGGAAGACATTTATTGAAGACCAGCTGTGATATTCAAAGAGTCTATAGGATTCAAGCAAGGAAGTACCCATCTAAGATTAAAATTTTTTTACCTCAGTATAAACTCTAACATTGTAACAACAGGGGGGAAAACCCAACTACTTTAAGCCACCAGAAGACCCACTGAAATTATGGTCATAGAACCTTAATCAGTTTTCCCCCAAGTTTTTTGAGGTCCAGAGAAAGACCTTCTAATGCCAAACCTCAAGGTTTGGCAAAAGTGATAGAAGACATTGTAAGCCTTAATAAAATATTTTTAAGAGGAAAACTAAAATAATAGTAAAGTATTAAGAGCTTAGGTTCCAAGTCAGGCTATGATGATATTTCTGTCATAAGGACCAAATTTTTAAAAATGACTCATCTGTGCCCTGATTTTTTTTTTAAAAATTGAAACATTTAAGCCATGTAAGCACAACTTTTTACATAAAAAAGTTATTTTGGTCACCTCCCTATTCACATAACCACTACCTTTTCCAACTCATCCTATGCACAACAACTGCTAAAATAATCTTAGAAATTAGAAATCTTTCTAAGACACAGGTTGGACTTTCTCATCATCCTGTCCAAGAACCTTGTCTGTGGGATAAAAGACAAACTCCTTAGTCAGACATTTAAGACCATTCACAATCTTACCTCCCACTTGTCCTTCTAGACTCCCTCCCCTTCATGGCTGGGCAAAGTAGACTCCCTGATCTCAGTGCTCTTCCTCTTTGGACTTAGTCCATGGCATGTGACTTGAATGTATCCTCTTCCCATCTCTGGATCTGACTCAGCCAACTGTTGGTGCTCTCTTCTCTATCACTTGTCTTCATAGCATGCTTATCTACATACATGTTGTGTTCCTCCAGTAGAATTTAAGCGCTTGAAAGTACAGACTACTCTTTGTGTCTGTATCCCCCCATAGCTAGGTCGTTGTCTCCCCACACATCACTAGGAGGTTAATGAGTGTTGGTCGGTTGTGTTGGATGGCTGTGTGCTCCCTGCCTTGGTTCCTGCCAAGCTTCTGGGCCTCCCCCCCTCCTCAGACTCAGCCATTCGCTCTGGGGCCTTCCCAGACCTCATGCTTTGATGCCTGTCACCAGTGCCTAGGAGGCTCTGCTTCTGCCCCACTTCCTGATCATCGCAGGTGACACCTACTATGGGATGGCTCATGGACCTCCAGCTAGGCTTCCTTGCCGCTACATCCTGGGATGCCAAGCCTGTGTGTCTCTCTGGACCTGGGCATGGTGCTGGGAAAATTCCTCTTAATGCCTTACATCTTTTTTTATTTTATTTTTTAAAGTGAATATATTTATTTTTAGTTCTCAATATTCACTTCCATAAGATTTTTAAATTCCAAATTTTCTCCCATCTCTCCCCTCCCCCCACCCCAAGACAGCATATAATTTGATGTAGGCTCTACATATACATTCATATTGAACCTCTTTTTACATTAGTCATGTTGTAAAGAAGAATTAGAACCAATGGGAGAAACCATGAGAAGAAACAAACAAAAAAAGAAAAAATGAGAGAGAGCAAATAATGTGCTCCAATCTGCATTCAGACTCCATAGTTCTTTTTCTGGATGTGGACAGTGTTTTCCATCATGAGACCATTGGAGTTGTCTTGGATCCTTGCATTACTAAGAAGAACTAAGTCTATCAAAGTTATTCGTTTCACATTGTGGCTGTTACTGTGTACACTGTTCTGGTTCTGCTCACTTCACTCAGCATCAGTTCATATAAGTCTTTCCAGGTTTTTCTGAAGTTGGCTTGCTCATCATTTCTTATAGCACAGTAGTATTCCATTATGTTCATATACACAACTTGTTCAGCCATTCCCAATTGATGAACATCCCCTCGATTTCTAATTATTTGCTGCCACAAAAAGGGCTGCAAAAATATTTTTGTACATGTGGATCCTTTTCCCATTTGTATAATCTCTTTGGAATACAGCCCTAGAAGCAGTATTGCTGGGACAAAGGGTATGCACATTTTTATGGCCCTTTGGGCATAGTTCCAAATTGCTTTCCAAAATGGTTGGATCCGTTCACAACTCCACCAACAATAATGCCTTACATCTTTAAAACACTTTGAATATGCAATATCCTTTTGCTACAGTCAATTTGGCACTGAAGCCACAATTTTATCACATTGGATATTGAATATACCTTTGAAAAAGACCCCTTTTTTGTTTCCATGTGTAGCTTTTATTATGGCCATGGGTTTTCAGTGGGGTTTAAATCAGACAAATTCCTAAGCTATTGAATTATGCTCCATTTCTGGGATACACTTCTTAGCTTTTGTGATGTGTGGCATGTTATAAGGTTGAGTTGCAATAGTTCATCTCCATTTGGAAGTTTCTGTAACTAGAATAATTATGCTTCTCATATCAGTATTTATCAGAGTTTATCATTCCTTTAATGAAGACAAACTTTCCAGGCCCAAAGGAGATAAATATAATGGAGGAGAAATCCCTAAAACATTTTTTGGGTAGGTGCTCCACTAAAGATGTCCAGGTCTTACCAGATCACTTGGACTTCTCACAACAGTGAGACTGATTTTCATTGTGTAAAATGATCTTCATTAGTAGATCTTTTCTCAGTCTTCAGTACTCAGGTCTCTCTTGCCCATGATAAACATTTTTTTCTTTATAGCAACTATTTTTTAATTGGTGTTCTTGATGTCCTAATGTCAAGAAGCCTGTGCCTGTGAAGTTCTTCACTTGGCGTTGGGTGAAAAAAAATCCATTTTATTTTGTGGGGGAAAAGGACTTTTGTAATAAATACACACAATAAGTACACAAGCAAAATAGATTCCTACATTGGCCACATCCCAAGAAATGTCTCATTCAAGAGGTTGGTAGTCTGTTTCATCATCAGTCCTCTGGCATTGTGGATAGTCATTGCATTGATCAGAGCCTTTCAGAGTTGTTTGTCTTTACAGTGTTGTTTTCATTGCGTAAATTATTCTCTTTGTTCTGCTCATTTCAATCTGCAGCAATTCATACAAGTTTCTCTGAAACCATCCTTTTTGTCATTTCTTATGGCACAAGAGTATTTCATTACATTCGTGAGTCATCATTTGTTCAACCATTCCAGTAATAGCCATTTTTAAAAACAGCAAAGGAAAGAAATGAAACTTATGTGTATAGCACAAAATCTAGCACTCAACTGACAGAAAACTGTCTAAAGGTGAGAGAATCCATTCAATCCAGGTTCACCTGCTCATTGCCAAATGTTCCAAGTCAGCCTGGGTGTTATTAGAAGCATACATGTATATGCCCATTGCTGTTGCAAAATGAAACTATATTAAAATGATTATTCATCCCACTGTATGTATGTGTCATCTCCTCCATTGGAATGTAAGCTTAGGGACATGGACTCTTTCATGTTTGTGTTTTTATTCCCAGCACTTAGCACAGTGCCTGGTGCACCAATACTTATTATTGATTGATTGATTGTGTTCCACATGGCCTATTGTTATCCATTAGTCTTGCTACTTAAGAAACCTCTCTCATTGTCTGAAAAAGATGTAATTGTCAAAGGCACTGCAGTTTCCTTCTGTAATTCAGCCTCCTTTCTTCCTTCTCTTCAGTTCTGGGCTGCATTCATTATCTATTTTCAGTGTCTGTCCAAGGGGTATGTAGTAATGGACTAGTTCCATGGGCTATCCATTCAATTGCATGTCTTTGTCTGGCTAATAATCATTCTTCATATATTTGATTTTTCCAATGTGGTTAGACTGAATGTTTTTGGGTGATTATGGATCCCATTTTAGGAAAATTACCTACTTTAGCAAATTATGTTAACTGGAAATATTGTACCTCCTTCCAATCTCTTTTATGGCTTTATAACTACATAAAACAACAACATTTAAGTATAAACACTGTGTAAGCCTTTCAAATTCTGCTTTATTCCTTCTGCATTATTTTATAATTTTATAGTCTTTGTCTTTTTTAACAGAAAAATAACTATTCCATTTTGGCATATCATTGCAATTTGTTCAGCCATTTTCTAGTTGAATTCAGTTAAACATTTATTAAGTATATGTACTACGTGCCAGCCACTGTGCTAAACACAAGATACAGAAATGAACAATTCTTGAATTGAAGAATAATAATTCTTGCTCTCAAGGAACTTACATTGTACAAAGGCTTGTATAACATGTTTGCTGACAATTATAATACAAGGTGTATATGATGGGGGCAGAGATTTCTAGACAGCATTCTAAGAAAATTTGAGGAAAGAAAGAATAATTTCATCTAGGAGATCTTCGAAGGTTTTCTTTTTGAATAATTGGCACCTGAGCTGAACCGTGAAAGAAAAAAAGATTGTTAGATAGAGATGAGAGAATATATTCCAGGCATGGAGGAATCCCTCCATGAATAGAACAGAAGTAGGAGATGGCATGTGAAGTGAGGGAAGAGCTAGTATTCCAAATTCTTGTCAATCCTTGAAAGAAGGGTGAAAAATAATTGTGAAATATGGATCTGGAGAAGTAGGTTGGAGCTAGACTGTAGAGATTATTATTAAATGCCCCATGAAAGAAATTTTCTTTTTATCCTATGTGTATTAGGTAGCCAGTCATAGGTCCTTTTATTTAGAAGAGTGAACAGGAGTTTTGCTTCCTATAGTATCCTTCTACTTGTAATGCCAATCACAGCAGCACACCTTAGAACTGCTGCTGTGAATAATTTTAAGGGTCTAATCATGTAGTATAATGAACTCTATTCAGAACTAAACATTGTTCAGTAAAGTTAAGCATAACATTCATAACAACATCCTTAAGCAAAGCATATCATTCTCTCATTCTCTCTCTCCCCTCTCCCCTCTCTCTCTATATATGTATCTCCTCTCATAACACTCAGTGTATCATATGGCACATAGCATATATCATTGCATTCAGTAGCATTCCCCAGAATACTTGTTTACACAATCAGGGGGTCCCAGGCTAGGGTCTTCCCTAGCACAATGCATCCTTAAGGGGTAGCAGAAAATACCATACCATCCACCCCTAGGTCACAGTAAGAACAATCTTCTTAATCAGTACCAAGTGTCCAAGTAAAGTCCTCTTTCATCTTAACTCAAGGTTGACTTCCAAGTCCCATGGCTCTTCCTCTGTGGACTGACCACCCTGACCCTCGCCTAGATTCATACATAGGCAGCTCTCCAGTCCTCTTCCATGTCTCAGCTCACAGGGACTGCTCCACTCCAAGCTCTCTGCTTCTGCCAGACAGCAGGCTCCAGGGGCTTCTACTTCTGGGAAAACAAAGTACAACAGGGCAGTGATAGCATTGACACACACCACCAGCACCTTCATCTCAATCTACCTCCAAAGTCCAGAGGCTCCGAGACAACAGCTCAGTTCACTTTAACAGCTCTTAAAAGGGGCTTAAGCTAAGTCTGCTTCCCATGGGCAGGTTTCTGACCTACACTTCTGTTTGCTTTTAAAATTCAGAGGCTCCTTCAGCAAGTCTGCCATCAGAAGTCTCCTCTCTGCTATCAGAGGTCTACTCTCTGCATTCTCTTCCTCTCAAAGCTAGCTTGTCCCTTCAACACTCCTTCTCTTAATGTCTGCTTTCTCAACACGGGCTCTCTTTATATACAGTTCTACTTAGCATTTGATTGGCTAGAGCCTGTATGTGCATGTCTGATTGGCTAGAGCCCACTTGCAAGGTTCTGATTGGCTCAGTGCAGACGCATGTAAGACTGAGGCTGGGAAACTGAATCATACATACAGAAAAATAGCAAAAAAAGTCCCATTTTGCTTGCTGTTACACTACTTTAAAAAACAAAACAAAATTCTGCCTAGGTTACCTTATTTCTTTATGTCTTTGGGCTTTTATGCTATAGACATGACCCAATATCGTCTCCTTATTCCCTATAGAGTCTTCCCTTATCACAAAGAAACAAATTAAGCAAAACCAGTTCAAAAACAGAGACCCTCTCTAATGGTGTGCACAATATATGACACCAGTAATATCCCACTTCTTAAGTGAGAGGAGGAAGATGTGTT
This sequence comes from Trichosurus vulpecula, assembly GCF_011100635.1. Taxonomy (NCBI): domain Eukaryota; kingdom Metazoa; phylum Chordata; class Mammalia; order Diprotodontia; family Phalangeridae; genus Trichosurus; species Trichosurus vulpecula. The sequence continues at coordinate 295,616,578 of NC_050575.1, read as the reverse complement.
TCCTCATTTGGTTTCTGGAAGCAGTATTGGTTGTTTCCTTTAGTTCAAGTTCAGTGCATTAGTGTATTTATATTTCTCAGATAGTTTTTACAACACTTTTACTTTTGTTATCTTTGCCAATTTGATGACTGTGCAATAAAACCTCAGTTGTTTTCATGTTCATTTCTTAATATTTCTCTTAATATTTAATATATATTATTTTCTCTTAATATGTAATATTTCTCTTAATACTGAGTATTTTTATATGGTTTGCAACTCTTGTTTTGAAAAGCATTCATGTCCTTCCAACACTGGGAAGTCTCTTAATATTTGTCAGTTACCTTCATATCTGACATTTATTCAAGATACTTGATGCAATAATTTTTTTCCTATTTTATTCCCATTTGATTTTTCCCAAATGATTTACCATTTGATAGTTTTTCTCATTTTAGTTGCATTCATCTTGTTCATGCAAAAGCTTTTAAATTTTATATGATTTCAGTTGTGCTGCCTTCCTGATTGGCAGTTCCCCTTCTCTCAGTCTTTCTGGATATTAAATTTTAGTCCATATTTATGCATTCTATCATCATGGTCTCTCATATCAGGTACTACAAATAAAACTTGTGAAACTCAAACTCACTATGCTCATCAGTTTCTTTTATTTGAAGCTCTTAAGCAGAGGAATAGTGTGATAAACAGGGATGGTGCAGTGTAAGTTGGAGGAAGGACATAGAGGAGATAAGGAATCGCTGAGGAGACTGTTGTAGCAATTCTTGAAGTAATAAGGGCCTTGGTGAAGACACTGAATTCTGAAGGGTTAAATTTGGGACAAGGAAAATCGATGATTGAGTTGGTATTAGAAGTCAAGGATGATGTCTAAGATTCTAAGTCTGGATGAGTAGAGAAGATCTGAAGACCAGGAAACAAGACAAGATTTTAAGTCAGGTTTTTATTCCTCTCCCTGCTGCCCTTCTGATTCTCTAGACTTTCTCTACCAGATCATAGAAATCTCTTCACTCTGGAAGCTTATGCCACCCCTGGATTTTCCCATTAGAAAAACCCTCTGGGCCCTATGACATCTGCCTCTGATTGGCTGGTTCCTTCCAGAACCACTAAGGCAGTCGCATCTTCATTAGCCTTCAGGCTACAGTCCTGACTCTGAGCTTTTTCTACTTGCTGGGTGCTTTCATCTCTTTTCTTCCCTCCCCTCATCTCCCATCATGTGTTGTCTTCCCCCATTAGAGTGTAAGTTCCTTGAGGATGGGGACAGAGTCTGCCTTTCTGCTTGTATTTATATTGCCAGCACTCGGCACAGTGCTTGACACACAGAGGGCCCTTAATAAACTAGGGTGAAAAGTAATATTACATAAAAGTATTTTTGTCAAGGTATCTTTTAAAAAGAATCTTTTGTCAAAGACTCTTTACAGGCATGGGGTGGGATTGGAGATTGCTAGAGAGGAACAGTAAATTTGGGAGCCAGATCTTTCCTTCTGTCAGAAACTGGATGGATTCATTAGCATAAATGACAAGATTAGACTAAAAGAAGGGAGGAGCCTCTAGTTCTCCAAGATTAGAAGGAAAGATTGAAGAACTGATGTAGTAACAAGTTGAGTAGAAGAATAATACGGTGAGGGCACTTAGATCAGAATGACCTGGATCTCTATAAAATACAAGGTAAACTCATCTGAGAGTGAGGATTGGAAAGCATCAGAAAGCATTTGGAAATTTAAGGATAAATACTTGTGACAGCAGCTACAGCGAGTATACTAGGGACTCAAGAAGAGGAGAATGATAGAATTGCTGAGTACCTACTTATAGTGGACTCAAGAACTTGGTTGAGATACAGGACACTTTGGATCTGCAGTTTTTGGGGGGAGGAGGTGACTTTTAGCCCCTTGAAAAATCCTTTTGGTGCATGAGATTTCAGTCTTGGGAAAAATCTGTTTGAAGTTACTGGCTTTGAATTTCCTTTAGGATCTCACCTTCGTATCTTTCAACATGCTTCACTCTTTATCTTGGGATACTGGCTGGCTCATAGAATGCCCGCCTTCTGTGTTCATAAATCTGGAGCCTCAGAGGCCATCTAGTCTAGCCCCCTTATTTTGCAGATGAGGAAAATGAAGCTCTGGGAGGTCATAACTTGTCCAAGGCCACCCAGGTAGCAAGTATCAGAGATGAGATATGTTCTTTCCCTCTAATGGCGCCATCTTTGTAGCATCCTAAGTGTAACCAAAGTTATTAAATGTGATACCTAGAGTTAAGAGAACCCCATGGCCATCCGCCTATAATTCATGTTATTCCTACATAATAGTCCTCAGTGGCTCCTACTGCTTAAAGGACAGAGTTCAAACTCTTTAGCCTGACAGTCAAGGATCTTTAAAACCTGGGGCTTCCTTACTTTCTAGGCTCAGCTTTTTCTGCTCCCTTCCCTGAACTCTGTGCTTCAGCCACACTGAAACACTTGTATTCACCCTTGTGCCTTTGTTCCCTATGCCTGGAATGCTTCCCCATCTTCCCCCAACTGTTTTTGAAATTCTATTCATATGTCTTAAAACTCAGCTCAAATGCTGCCTCTTTCCTAAAAATTGTCATTGATCTCCCTCATCAGAAAGATACCTCCCTTCTCTAGACCTTACATAGCATTCTATACCATATTCTGTTCTGCATTATAGTATGTTTTATTATGTTTCACATAAGTAATGAATATGCTCTACTTTCTCTTTGCTGTCATATTTCACCCTGTTTTTGTTCCCCCAAAGCCTACTTTTAAATCGGAAGGTACATTAGGGCAAGGACAGTTCTGGGGGTGGGGATAGAATTGTGGTCTAGTGAGAAGTGCTTCTCTGCCCTATTCAGTGACCCATCTCTTTGATTCCTCTCTTTCGACCTTGTCTTGTCCTTCTCCAACCAGAGCCTTCCCATTGGTCTTCCTGCTTCCAGTCTCCCCCTCCACACAGCTGCCACAGTAATCTGCCTAAAACATCGATCTGGCCCTGTCACTCTTATTCAAGAATCTTCAGTGGGTCCCAAATGGCTATTCATGCTTTGGCTCCAGCATACTTTTCTAGGTGAATTTCATATTACTCCTCATGTTCCCTTTCGATCCAAACTGGCCTACTTGTGGTTCTCTGAAGCTGACAGTCCACCTGTAGTCTCCTTGCTGTTTCCCATTCCTCAAATACATTCTCTTCTTCCTAACATCTCTTAGAATCCTTTCCTTCCTTTAAGGTTCACCTCTGGTGTCACCCTATGAGATGCATTTCCTAACCCCCATAGTTTGTAGAGCTGTCCTTGCAGTTTCCCAAAGGCAGTGCAGTCCAGTCTCATCTTGTTCAACTCCATACTCAACTCACTCAGTAAACTCTAGTCAGTGGCTCTCAATTACTTCCAGCATCAAATACAGAATCATCTATTTGACATTCAGTGACCTGGCCACTGCCTACCTTTCCATCTTCTTACACCCTCCCCACTCTTAAACACTATCATCTCATAGTCTTTTGTCCAGCAACACCAACCTCTTGCTGTTGTCCAAACAAGACACTCCATCTCTCAGCTCTGGACATTTTCTCTGCCTGTGCCACCATGCCTGGAACACTCTCCTCATCTTTACCTCCTTGGCTTTCTTAGCTTCCTTCAAGTCCCAGCTAAATACCCACCTTCTATAAGAAGCTTTTCCCAATGCTTCTTTACTCTAGTGCTTTCCCTCTGTTGAGTTCCTATTTTTCCTGCATATGGCTTGTTTGTGTATAGTTGTCAGCAAATTGTCTCCCCGTCATATTGTAAGCTTGATAGCAAAGACTATCTTTGCCTTTCTTGAAATCCTCAGTGCCTAGCACAGGACTTGGGACATAGTAGATGCTTAATAAATGCCTATTGACTGACTGACCATCCTCCCATATTACTTTGTTACATGCATTATGTATGTTGTATTTGCTTTTCTAAGTATACGTTGTACTTTCCCAGCTACTTGAGAACTTTGTTTTTCTTTCTATCTTTCAAGATACCTGATAACAGTAGCTTGCACATAGGAGGCAGTTAAGTAAATGTTTATGGAATGATTGTTTTAATTATCTTTGTATATAACCCAGTGTTGAGCATCACACATAGCTAAATGAGTATCCCTTGCTTGGTTTCTGATTTTCTTGTTTAATTATGAATCTCACCGTGAAGTTTATCACAGCTTTGTCATGAAGGTTTTCTGTAACCACTAGATGGGGCAGCAGTTATGAACATAACTGCCTCTTACTAGTGATAACGTAAGAAAGGATCCTTTTTTCACTCAGATTGAATTTGAACCCTTTGCTTGATTCCTAGCCCCAATGTGGAATGCAAGAGTATGAGGTTTGGCATGTTGAAGGACCATCGGTCTGTCACTGGAGATGTCACTGCTTTTGATGGATCCATCCTCTATCTGCCCATTAGACTTCAGCAAGTGAGACATAGAGGCATTGTTCTTTAAATGGTAACCTAGGCATGATCATGTGGTTTGAATGGTGGGAAAACCTGTAGTCTTTGAATATTTTATTTGTAAATTCTAACTGATTTTTGAGAAGGCTTTTATAGAGAATAGCCTGGAAGTTCTTGCATATGCAAAGTACTTGCATGATAGTAAATCCAGGTGTACCTTCTTGTTCTAGAAAAGTAGTTGGAAAATTTCGCATCTAGGAATTGAGATATATTTTGAATCCCTAACCCTAACGTATTCCTGCTTCAGCTCTTGATTGTGGATTTTTATTACTTTGGGAATGTGGGTAATGTTTAAATGAGCTCTCCTGGAGCTTGAGAATTTTTCAAATCCAGTTGTGGTTTTGCCTAGTAGTGTTTGCTATAATTCATGTATAAGACACAGTTGGCATATGTAAAGGCTTGGGAAATTGCCATTTATAATTTTCATTTGAGTTTTATTTCTTGTTAGGCTGTTGAGTTGAAGAGTCAGAGGAAGACCGATGGAACTGAGATCAGCATCAAAATTCAGATGACCAAGATCTTGGAACCCAGCTCTGACTTGTGTATTCCTTTCTACAATGTTGTTTTCCGGCGGTGAGAATCAATTGGGAATAAAGTAGTACTTGTTTTCTTAGAAGTATTAGGCTACCTGGACACTTTGGCTTTTTTAATTTATTTGTCTTCAGTCTCCCTTGGCTTTTTTAATTTATTTGTCTTCAATCTCCCTTTTCAAGTTAATACTAATGTTCTTGAAGAGGATGGTTAGCATTACCTGCAGATTGGGCTTTATTAAGCGTTTTAAACAGTTAGAAAAGATGACGCTGATTCTGTCTCAATTAAAGGTTGTATTCTCAAAAAGCCCAATAAGAAGAGGTAGGTCTATAAAAACAAGTTTTGAATTAGTTAGGTATGGAAACACAGATCTTTTGGGTTCTGGTAGGGACTCTTGAAATTAATATACATAAAGCACACATACACATATATACATAGCCACCATTGGAAATGGTATATAGAAAAAGCTACCAAAATATTTCTCCTTAATTATATTAATTTTTCCTGGAGATTTTTTTAAAAATTTATTTTTATTGATATCCTTTATGAATGTATCCATTCTCTTCCCCTGTCCATCAGTGCATCCATTGTAAAGATTTTTGAAAGGGTGGTGGGGAAGCAGTTCAGCACATTATCTATGCCTTGCACTATATTTTTTGGAGATTTTTAATGATCGCTCTTATTTGCTTTCTCTTCATTTTAAAAATGTGTGTAATTTTGTTAAGACCATCCTACTAATAAACTACCTTTTTTCAGTTTGCTGGAATACCATTTGCATTTTCTTTTTGGTAATTGGCAATAGCTTTCTTTACTTTTTGGTAAGGAATTTTTTTTTCCTTTGCTAGGGAAGAAAGTGATGAATTAAAAACCTCAAAAGTGAATGCTCTTCTATTCTTTTATAGTAATGATAGACAGTTATATTCTACCAAGTAGGGAAGTAGATTGAATTTTTTATGTCAAATTACTAGCAATGAGCTTGCACCAAAATGTATATCTCATTTTATTATGGCAAATTATTAGCCATGAAGTTACACCAAGAGTGTGTGTGTGTGTGTGTGTGTGTGTGTGTATGTATACACATACATATAGTTAGTTTTGTTGAACTGCTTTTTTCCTCTTTTAAAAATCTACGTTATAAGGGATGGCTTTCTAGATAAGGGAGTGGGGAAGGTAAGATTTTATACATATACACAGACATGCACACATATAAGTGTATTTGTGTGTGTACACACACACACTTCTGCCTCAAGATGAGTATATCAGTAACTTTAATTTATCTTTGGGAAGTCTGTTTCGGCTATATAAAAATTGTTACTTATGGGACAGAGAAATACCTGTTAGACTTGGAAATTAATTGTTCTCTGGCAGAGCACTTAACCTGGAGTTTTCTTTTTGCAGAGTAATGAAACTTATAGATATGAAACTTGTGGGAAGAAATTTCTATGACCCTTCAAGTGCTATGATACTACAACAACACAGGTTGGTAACATACATTTCTCATTTTGGGGGGTGTTCTTCGCAGATTCTTTTCCTTTTCAGGCGTTAGAATGTTATAGTTGTTGATTATAAAAACAGAATGAATAGTGGAATGATATGATAAATATTTATAAAATCTAATCAAATGCTTTCCTTTCAGATTTTTAAAGTAAAATCAAACTGATACTAGATTTCGTCATTATCAAATTCCATCATGTTATTACAAAGGGAGCAGTAGTCTCTGCCTGGTATCATTGTTTTAAATGTGAGGTTAAAACTGTTAGGCTTTCTCCAAGATCCCTGGATTAAAGAGCACTTGTTTTCGGTTTTTTTCTCATTTAAGGTTGCAAATCTGGCCAGGCTATGCAGCTAGCATCAGACGGACAGATGGAGGACTATTCCTGCTGGCTGATGTCTCCCACAAAGTCATTCGAAATGACTCAGTGTTGGATGTTATGTGAGTGAATTGGATGGTGGGACTGAGAAAAGGCAATCAAGAATTGTTAGTGGCCTTTTGAAAAAAAACCAATATGTGTAATGGTGGTGGAGATAGAAGCCAGATGACAAGGGGTAAAGGAGTGGATTGGTAAGATGATGTGGAGAAGCAGGTAGTGATAGAATAAGTTACTCTTCTCAGTTTGGCAGTGCTTGAATAAGTGTGATAATCCAAAGATTATAAGGAATTAACACACCTATCCATTCTAGTCTAAGACTGAGAACCATTTCCTGGTAAGTCACCAAAGGATATGAACAGTTTTCAAAAGAAGAATTGTAAACCAGCAATAGTCATATAAAAATATTCCAAAATAATGAAAGAAAAATACATTAAATCAGCTGATCAAGGTTACAAAAATGATGAAAACAAAGAAATAGTATTGAGACTGTTTGGGGAAGAGAGGCATACTAATGCACTCTTGGAGTTGGGGATTGATCTCGACCATTTCGGAAAATTATTTGGAATTAGAAGAAACAAGTTACTAAATTGTTCAGATACTTTGATCTATTGATCCCACTATTGGGCCTCGGAGAAGGTCAAAGGCAGGAGAAAAAAAAGCTTCCTATATATCAACATATTTGTAGCAATACTTGTTACACTAGCAAAATATTGGAAAGAAATCAGGTGGTCATTGATTGGTGAATGGCTGAAGAAATTGGTATGTGAATAGAAGATTATTGAACTGTTAAAAAAATTACAAATATAAAGAATTCAGAGAAACATAGAAAGACATAGGAACTAATGCAGAGTACAGAAAGCAAAACTAGGAGAATTACATACAGTGCCTACATCAGTGTAAGTGAAAATGACACTAGAAGGCTGCTGAGCTCAAATGAACAATATTGGTTCCAGAGGGATGAAGACATATTTGTCCCTTCTCACTAGAGAGGTATAAGACTGATGGTGTCAGATGTTGCTTATACACCCTCAGTTGGTTTTGCTTAACTATCTTTATGACAAGAGAGTGATTTCTATTCGGGGAGGGACAATATTGGGAAATATCTGGTGTAAACAAGCATCAATAAAACTTAAAAAAAAAAGAAAAAAGTTTCTCAGTGAAAGTACTCAAGGAATTAACAGGGTAAACGAAAAATTGTTTTGTTGTGTCTTTTTTTTTTAAGATAGGGGAGACTGGAACATTTTTAAAGGCAGGGTAAAGAGAGCAATTGGAGTGAGTGATTGATAGATGTATACTAGAAGAGTCCTGGAAAGATGACAATAATTTGTTTCCTCAGGGCTTATTATAGTGCCTAGCATTCAGTAGGCACTTAATAAATGCTTGTTGACCTAACCAGAGATTAGCTTTATTATGAAGGAACACGTCTTCTGTTGAGGCAGGAGAGGATGGGTAAAGAGAAGTTTTGAAGTATGGAAAAAAAGATTTGAGTTTATTATGTTGGCTACCCTTGGTTTTTCCAATGAAGTGGGACTTGTCATTTGAATAAGATGGGCTTTTGAGATGTGAGCTTGGAATAGTCTCTGGGGAGTCTGATGAGTTAATAAAGGAGGTATAAAAAAGTTGTTGAGTATCGGTGAAAGTTTATCTGAGCTCATAGAGCTTGAATTTGTAATGGCCTTAGTGGAGAACAGTTTTGTGACTGTAAAGCCTGCAATAGCCAGTTTAGGTACTGGAACAGAGGGGTTATCCAGAATTGGAGATTGGAAAGGCAAGTGTGGTAGAATTTTAGAAGGGATTCTAGGGTGCCAATGAAACCATAGTTAAAAAGTGTGATGGCACAGATTCACTAATCTCTCTCATCTGGGTTCTAGGTATCAATCAAGCATTTATTTAGCACCTGCTATGAGTCAGGCACTGTGCTGAGCCCTCTCTTAAGGAGTTCACATTCTAATGGGAAAAAAGTGTGTATATGTGTATGTATGTATGTTTACCTAAGATGTACATAAATCAAAGTAGCCTTTGTGGAGAAGGCAATAATAGCTTATGGGAACAGGAAATGTCATCCATAGTAGGTGGATAGAAACTGAAAGGAAAACCAGGGATTCCAGAAATTGGAGGTGTGGAGGAAGAGCATTCCAGGTGTGGAGGATGGCCAATAACAATGCCTGGAGTGGGAGATAGAGCATCCTATACGAGAAACATTATGGCCGGATTGTACAGAGTATCTGTTCATCTCTTGCAGCTCACTTTGACTCACTTAAATTGAAAAGGATGTGGGGAGGGGCTGTTACCAACTAAAGGAATGCCTGTTGTAGCTATGAAGTAATTTGGAGGGCAGGGTATGGGTATGCTTTAAGGGGGTGGGGGAGAATGGGGAAAGAGGGCATTTCCCCAAGGTATATGCACAGTTGCTGGTGAGGGTGCACGGAGCAAAGTTATAATTTCCCTGACAGGCCCACTCTGGAGCAGGAGGGAGAAAGCTAGGGGAATGAGCAGAAAGGTGGAGGTTTAGATGACAATGAGTAAAAATATGGTTGCCTTGGAGACAAGCCCCTTGATTGGCTTTTGAGGGAAGGCTGGGATGTGACTTGTCTTCCCACCTTCTGATTAGTTGGTCACATATCTATTAGAGTCGTGTCACTGCTCCCCATACTGCCTCACACTGCCTCCCAGTGCCCTGAACCTTGGGAACCAATTCATTAATCCACAGTCATTTATTAAGCACCTACTTAGGCCAAGTATTGTTTTAAGTCCCTGATCTCAAGGTGCTTACAATCTATAAGGGAGGCAACGTGCAAACAATTGTATACAGACTGCATAAATAAATACAAGGTAAATTAGAAATAAGAACAGAGGGGAGTCACTGGCATTCAGGGGAATGCAGAAAGCTTTCTTGTAGAGAAACTAGGAGGCAGAAAAGAGGAATGAGGAGGAAGAGCATTCTAGGCATTGGGGGTAGGGGAGTGGTGGGTGGTGGGTGGCATAGCCAGTGGGGTATGGAGCACAGAAGGTAGGGTCACTGGGTTGAAGAGTCAGTAGGGCAATGAGTAAGGTGTAAGAAGACTGAAAATGTAAGAGGGGAGCAAGTTAGGGAGAGCTTTGAATGCTACTAGGAACAGTAGTGAAAAGCAGAGCCTGAAACTGGAAGTACGCTGCCCCTGGGATCCATGGCACAGGGGATAAATTTGAGAAAAGATGGAAGCTTTTCTTAGTCCTGGCCACCTGGTTAAGACCTCTGACCCCTCCTGGCCTTGCAAGGAAAAGTTGGTGCTATGACATCCCTCTCCAACTGTGACTCTTAGTGGTGAACCATCATCACTTCTCATCTATACCTAGGCCTGTTTCCCACCTCACCAAGCAAGTGTCAGGGTGTGCAAAGGGCAGACACTGAGAGGGACATTACACTAACAATGGAAGGGGGAGGGGAGAAAGATCAGGGAATGCTTCCTGGAGGAGATGAGAGCTGAAATCAGCCTTGAAGGATAGAAAGGATTCTAGAAGGTGGGGCTGAGCAAGGAGGTCACATTTTGCCTGGGATGTCATATGCCTGCAGGAGAGTAATGTGAAGTTAGGTTGAAAAGGTAGGTTTAAGCCAGATAGTGATAGATGGCTGCCATGTACAATTTTATATTCTGAAACCTTTTGATATCTTTAGAAGCATAAAACTTTGCCAGCACATCCCTTCTGTAGTTGGCAGCTCACTTGCAACACATAGTAGGTTTCTTTATTTTGGATAATCAGTCTGTTTGAAAAAAAGCTTTATTTTCTCTGTAATACCTGCCTGTTTATTTTCTAGTTACTTATATATTATGTCTTTCTGAGCACTTCATCATTTGAATTATCATTACATAGTGTGTGCTTCCAAAGAAGTGTTGTATTTTTTTAAGACCCCGGGTTTCCTGTAGGTTATTTACTTCTAGTACCTTTAAAAAAATTAATGATCTGAACAAATGAAAACAATACAAGGAATAAAATCACAAATAAAACCAGAACTGTTTCCAGAACCAGATAATCTCAGACTTGAAATGAACCACCGAGGCCATGTAAGAACAAAGATCTCCAAGTGTTCTTTCAGCTTTTCCTTACAGAGAGACCTGTAGTTAGGAGATCACACTACCTCTTGAGATAACCCGTTCTTAGCATGAACAGAAATTGTGAGAAAGTTTTTCCTTCTGTCAATCCCAAGTCTGTCTCTTGGCAACTTCTACTCATTGTCCTTAATTCTTCTGCCTTTGTAGTCAAGTCCAAGTCTGATCCTTTTTCTTTACCAAATTCACTGCCCCCTACACCAGACTTAATCTAACAGCTCTTCAAGTACCTGAAGACAGTTCTCATGTCCTCACCGAAGTCTTCTGTTCTTCAGGCTAATTATTCCATCGGTCTTTTCACACTGTTTATTCATTGGACTTACAATCCATGAAAGCCCCCTAAATCCTGTTTATATAAACAGTTATCTAGTGACATCTCCCCCATGCTGTACTTTTACAGTTGATTTTTTTAACCTAAGTATAGAACTGTACATTTATTCCTATTAAATTTCATCTTAATAGTTTGGTCCTTCATTTTAGCTTTGTGAGATCTTCTTTGAGTCTGTCACCCATTTTTACTTATCCCTTTTAACTTTGTGCCATCTCCAGATTCCATATGAATGTCTTCGAAGACAATGGTAAATGCCCTGTGGCAAGGTCTGGGCAGATCCCTAATTACATCATATGTTACACTGGACAACTCTTTCCAAGTTTTACATGAATCCAGTAATGACTACTCTTGATTTGGTCATTCAGTCAGTTCTGAATTTGTCTAACTATACTCTCCTCAGCCTATATCTCTTGCTTTCGTTTCCCTTCTACTTCCCCTCTCTCTTTTCCCTTCCCCTCCTCCTTGTCTTTCTGTTCCCCCTCTTCCCCTCCCTCCTTCCTCTCTCTCTTTCTCTTCCATATAGGGTGAGAGACTTTGTTAAATGCTTTGCTGAAGTCCAAGTATACTATATCCACAATATTCTCCTGATTTACTCAAATACATGTTTAGTTTCATAGATACCGATGTTCCCTCCAATGCAGATCAAGCCCATCTTGTGCATCTTAACCATGTCCTCCAATCAGTTGCCAAAGAAGGTCCATCCAGTATATGATGGGTAGGGTGCAGGTCCATCTTTTTTTTTTCTTTTGACATTTAAAGGATATCAGTAGACAGGCCATCCCATTATTCCTTACTCTTACCTTTGACTTATCCATCTTTTAAGGCCATATATTTCTTTATTATTCTCTACTCACTCCTACCACATTCCTCTCCATTGTCTTGAGTAGTACTGAATTTTAATTCTTTCAAGTCTGTAGTGCTCCCTGACTTTAAGTGTTTTGTTAAGTTATTTTGAAGTTCTTGTTGGTTTTTTTTACAGCACTGTCACTTCCCAATGACTGTCTCCTCCCCCCAAAAATAGAACACTGTCTTGTAATAAATAAGCACAGTTAAGCAAAACAAATGAATGCATTGGCTATGTCAGAAGTTGCATATCTCATTCCATACCTATATTCCACCAACTTGTAGAATATTGGTGTTAAAAAATGATAAACCTTCTTTTCAAGACAAGTTTAGGATTATTAAAGGAGTTATGCACACAGGCAATCCATCCCACTCCCTTCCTTTTGTTTAATTCTAAGCCCAAGTCCTTCATTTGCATTGTGACTCCTGAGGTATATCTGTCATGGACAGGCTGGACAGGTTGTTTATCTAACTGCATATCATAGTCTGGACAGTATCATTCTTCAGCCATTTATTTTACCTGTGTGGATGGTTAGGCCTAACTCTTTGGAATGGTTATTCGTCTCACCCAGGAGACTCTGTAGTGTTCCAGGGCCGGATGCAACATGCACGATGCCAATTGCAAACAGCCACAACTAGAGGACCTCAATATCTATAGGGAATCCTTCTTCAATTTGGACTCTACTGGATCTCCTCCATGACAGTGGTGAACATATTTGGTGAGCATAGGTCTTGTTTTATGCTTCACATGATATCAGTGATCAGAGGGTCACTAAACAAGATTATCTCTGCTATATCTTTCAAGGAATCCTGAGTAATTTTGATGTATACTTGGGAGATCTTTTGTTATAAGAAAACCTTTTAAGGCATTGTTTTGCTTTATCAAATCAAAAACTTTTTTTAGCCAACAAAGAGGCAGTAAGATAGAGAGCTGGCCTTGGAGAAAGGAAGACCTAGGTTCAAATACTGCCTTTGACACAGGCATCGCTTGAAACGATCAATTGCAGAACACTTGCTAGTCTGTATTGGTAAAGGACGTTTCCTAACCAGAAATCTTTATGAATAAAAAATGATAAAGCATTTATTAAATGTCTATTATGTGGCAGGCCCTGTGCTAAACACTGGCCACTAAAACAAACCAGCAAAATGGCCTTGCTGTCAACGGGCTTCCATTCTAATGGGGGAGACAGTTCATAGAAGGAACTAGAAGGGGCAGGGGGAGGACTACATTCTGATGGTTTGGAAATGGCCAGGAAGTGACAAGAAGGCTGGGTTCCAGGCTAAATAAGGCAGAAGTTCACCTATCAGAACCCAGAATCCATGATCCATTGGGAAGATGAGGAAGTGACCCCATGCAGGTACCAACCTTATGGCCCATTACCAAAGTTCTGGACTCATTCCAAAAAGATTACTTCTTGAAGATTTGCCATTACTAACTCAATGGCTTGTGCCTTTTCTTACACACACATGCACATGCACACGCACAAAGAGAAAATTTTTATTAAGAATATATAAATTTTACTTCACTCTAGTTCTCCCCAGAGAGCAGAGCATTCTCTCCTGTGAGCAACCAAGATACCAAAGCATTAACATAAAAAATGGTTAGTAAAAATGCATATACAAAACAGGGAAAATACCTGTATCCTAGCAAAAGCGCTAGTTTTGTTCACTGTCAGGTGAGTACCATGCTTTGCTTTCAGAATACCATTCATAGCCCCTGAAAAAAAAAACAAACAAATTCCCAACACTACTGAGTGAAGTCCAGCAGTCAAGATAGATTCAAGGGTCCTGGTAAAAAGCTGTGTGATCACCTCTGTTCATTTGGCTTTCTTCAAATACCTCTCCTGAGTGTACCTAGGAGCTGTGTTCTTATTTTGTCCACATTTGTAGGAAAATAATGTTCAGATTCTTATAGTTCACTTGAGTGTCTTTACTCAAGTAGGAACTTTGTTTCTAAGCCTGAAGCATCTTATCCCTTTTGGGATAGTGGGGGCGGTGGTCCAACAGGCCTGCCTCAGGCTTCTTGGATGAATTTGGTCATGTCTGGTTCAGCTTCTATTTTATTTTCATTGGCTTACACCTAAGTAGCTCACCTGGAAGCATGTGGACAAATTTTTGTTTTCTCCAATTACTCTGTCTCCATGAGTGATCTCTGGCTGGTGTGCTGTTTGCACTGCTTACACCTTCATAAGTGTAACAACATCATATGGAGTCACTTGATCAACAAGAATTTATTAAGAACCTACCAGTGGGTCAGGCACTGTGTTAAGCCTATGGACACATTTAAAAGTGAGAAGACAACTGTCCTTAGGAATTGGTTTATATTTTACTAATGTCCCCTGATTACTTGGGTTAGCCTACTGTGGTTTGTCTTCTCCACACCCTCTGTGCTGTTAGACATTGCTCTCTAGGAAGCTGTCCAGCCTTATTAACACAAAGCTGAAACGCTAACTTCTCATAAATGACCTCTGGGCTACTGGTGCCATCCAGGTGGCTGTCTAGTGCCTGGGAACATTCCAAGCACCACAGCATCGGGATTTGCATTTTCAAGTGTCAAAGACAAGTCCTTTGAGGCTCTGTAGTGATCACCCAGGTTTCTTGGCACCATCCATATCATAAGCCCTAACCGGGTATACCCCATTTACTTTTTTCTTATTTACGACCTCACCAAACCCCATGGGTTTACTTATCTCTATGCAAGTGACTCAAAGATCTACATATCCAGCTCCAGTCTCTCCCCTGAGCTGCAGTCCTGCATCACTAAGTGCCTCCTGGGCATTTTAAACTGGATATGTTATAGATATGTCAAACAGAACATGTCCAAAATAGAACTTGTTATCTTTTTTCAAAGACCCACTCCTCTTCTGAACTTCTCTCTTTACTTCTTTTGAGGGGACCACCATCCTTCCAGTATCCAAGGTTCACCACGTCAGTGTTGTCCTTGACTGCTCATTCTCCATCTCACATAGCCATTCTGTTGCCATTTCTGTCACAACAAAGTTCTTTCAATCTGTCCCCTTTTCATTGCTCACATAGCCACAATCCTGGTTCATGTGGCCAAACTATTCACCTTATACTTGGATTACTACAATGGCCTCTTAATTAGTCTACTTGCCTGAAATCTCTCCTTTCTGCATTCGTTCCATTTTACTCATGGCTGCTTACACATAACTACAGTGATTTTCAGTAAGCATAGATCTGACTGTGTCATTCCTCCGCTCAGTAAACCCCAGAGCCTCTAACCTCTAAGTTCCAATATTAACTTCTCTGTGGTCATTCAGAACTCTTCAGCCTGACCCAAACTCACTTTTCCTTGCTCCCTTTCATGAACTCAGGTCCATCCAAGTTGACCTCTTTCTGTATTCCATCTTCCGTCTTCATGTATTGGCTGCTCTCTGTTGCTAAGAATGTACTCTTTCCACTCCTCTGACTCTTACAATCCCTAGTTTCCTTTAAAATTCAGCTCAAGGGCCGTTTTCCATCCCATTGCCTTATATTACTTTATATGTGTATATATATTTATGTGTGTGTATATGCCTCATATGTGTACATGTCCACCTCCCCAATAGAAGATAAACTTCTTGAGGGCAAGGACTATTTTAGAGTTTGTCTTTACATCCCCAGCACCTGACCCAGTGCCAGCCAACTACATCTGTGTAGACTGATAGTGGTAGTTGATGGATTTATCCCCTACATCCAAGCAAGGGAAAACTTTCCCAACCCTCTAGTTATAGAAGAAAAGCATCTCCCTCCTTTAACTCACCAACAGGATCCCTAATCAACTCAAACCTGGGTACACTACCATGTTCATTCCTATTTTTGTAGTGTAAAGAGTGCAGGACTTGGGAGTCAGAAGCCCTGGTTTCTTATTTTAGTTCCTCCATTGACCAGCTTGGGGGTAGGTTACCTGACCTTTGTGATCTTCAGTTTCTTCATCATATAGGGATAATATCGCTTACTTTCAAGAGGCAAGGTATGAGTGGCTAGAGCCAGCCTCAGAGCCAGGAATCTCTAGATTCCAGTCCCACTGCTGACACATACTGTCTTTGGGACCCCCACACAAGTCAGATAACCTCAGGCATTGCTTAAGATTATAG
Organism: Trichosurus vulpecula; assembly: GCF_011100635.1. Classification (NCBI taxonomy): domain Eukaryota; kingdom Metazoa; phylum Chordata; class Mammalia; order Diprotodontia; family Phalangeridae; genus Trichosurus; species Trichosurus vulpecula. The sequence continues at coordinate 295,600,371 of NC_050575.1, read as the reverse complement.
GTGTTAGTTGACCTGCATTGGCAGAGGATTCCTCATACCAGCGAGATCACAGATCTGAACCCTATACTTACTTTATCTGTGTAGGATTATTGAGAGGACACTCTTAAAAAGAGTAAATTGAGCAGCTGCTAAGCAAGAAACCCAGATCAACTTTTTTTTTGTTTTTTTGTTTTTTTTTTTTGTTGTTGTTGTTTTTGAACGTCTGTTTTTAAAACTTTGAGTTCCAAATTCTCTCCTCTCTTCCCTCCCCACCCACCCTCCCTAAGAAGGCAAGCAATTCAACATAGGCCACATGTGTATCATTATGTAAAACCCTTCCACAATACTCATGTTGTGAAAGATTGACTATGTTTTGCTCTTTCCTAACCTATCCCCCTTTATTAAATTTGCTCCCTTCACCCTGTCCCTTTTTGAAAGTGTTTGTTTTTGATTACCTCCTCCCCCGTCTGCCCTCCCTTCTGTCATCCCCCCTTTTTTATCTTCTTCCTCCTTCTTTCCTGTGGGGTAAGATACCCAATTGAGTGTGTATGGTATTCCCTCCTCAGGTCAAATCCAATGAGAGCAAGATTTACTCATTCTTCCTCACCTGCCCCCTCTTCCCTTCCTACAGAACCGCTTTTTCTTGCCACTTTTATGTGAGATAATTTACCTCATTCTATCTCTCCCTTTCTCCCTCTCTCAATATATTCCTCTCTTATCCCTTAATTTTAATTTTATTTTATATTATTTATATTATTTTATTTTAATTTTAATTTTTTAGATATCATCTCTTCATGTTCAACTCACCCTGTGTCTTCTGCCTATATATATATATATATATATACATATATATGTACAATATATACATATATACATACACCCATGCATATACATGCATAGACACACATATGTATATATATACATATACACATATATATGCATATTCCTTTCAGCTACTATGATACTGAGGTCTCATGAATCATATACATCATCTTTCCATGTAGGAATGTAAACAAAACAGTTCAACTTTAGTAAGTCCCTTATGATTTCTCTTTCTTGTTTACCTTTTCATGCTTCTCTTGATTCTTGTGTTTGAAAGTCAGATTTTCTGTTCAGCTCTGGTGTTTTCACTGAGAAAGCTTGAAAGTCCTCTATGTTGTTGAAAATCCATATTTTGCCTTGGAGTATGATACTTAGTTTCGCTGGGTAGGTGATTCTTGGTTTTAATCCTAGCTCCATTGACCTCCAGAATATTGTATTCCAAGCCCTTCAGTCCCTTAATGTGGAAGCTGCTAGATCTTGTGTTATCCTGATTATTTTTCCACAATACTCAAATTGTTTCTTTCTGGCTGCTTGCAGTATTTTCTCCCTGATCTGGGAGCTCTGGAATTTGGTGACAATATTCCTAGGAGTTTCCTTTTTGGGATCTTTTTGAGGAGACGATCTGTGGATTCTTTCAATTTCTATTTTACCCTCTGCTTCTAGAACATCAGGGCAGTTCTTGATAATTCCTTGAAAGATGATGTCTAGGCTCTTTATTTGATCATGGCTTTCGGGTAGTCCAGTAATTTTTAAATTATCTTTCCTGGATCTATTCTCCAGGTCAGTGGTTTTTCCAGTGAGATATTTCACATTGTCTTCCACTTTTTCATTCCTTTGGTTCTGTTTTATAATATCTTGATTTCTCATCAAGTCACTAGCTTCCACTTGCTCCAATCTAATTTTTAAGGTAGTATTTTCTTCAGCGGTCTTTTGGATCTCCTTTTCCATTTGGCTAATTCTGCTTTTGTTTTGTTTTTTTGGAGGGGGGAAGGCAGGGCAATTGGGGTTGCGTGACTTTCCCAAGTTCACACAGCTAGTAAGTGTGTCAAGTGTCTGATGCCAGATTTGAACTCAGTTCTTCCTGACTCCAGGGCCGGTGCTCTACTCACTGCACCACCTAGTTGTCCCCAATTTTGTCTTTTAAGGTATTCTTCTCCTCATTGGCTTTTTGGAGCTCTTTTGCCATTTGGGTTAGTCTACTTTTAAGGTGTTATTTTCTTCCGTAGTTTGTGGGGGGTCTCCTTTAGCAAGTCGTTGACCTGTTTTTCATGATTTTCTGGGATTACTCTCATTTCTCTTCCCAGTTTTTCCCCTACTTCTCTTACTTGCTTTTCCAAATCCTTTTTGAGCTCTTCCATGACCTAAGACCAATTCATATTTTTCTTGGAGGCTTTTGATGGTAGGGTCTTTGATTTTGTTGACTTCTTCTGGCTGTATGTTTTGATCTTCTTTGTTGCCAAAGGAAGATTCTATAGTCTGAGTCCTTTTACGGTGCTCACTTATTTCCCCAGCCAACTACTTGACTTTTGAGCTTTTTGTCAGGGTATGACTGCTTTCAGACTGTAAAGTGCTTTGTCCCAAGCTTCAGGGGTTTCATGCTGCTGTTTTCAGGGCTGCTTCTATTCTGAGGTGGTGTGATGCCCCTCTCCTGGCCTGCTTTGGTCTGTGAGTGTAAGCGCTCCTTTCTGCCGTGTAACCACCAGGAGGACTCCCTCTCCACAGCTACCACAAAGCTCTGCCATGCCAGTGCTCCCCTTCCCCCAAGAATTGCCAACCAGGACCTCGATCCATATCCAAGCAGAGCAAAGCAAAAGAACCTTGCCTCAGTGCCAGCAAAGCTATCTCTGTACTCCCGCTCTGATCAGCCACCTAATTCACATTGCAGCCATCTCTGCCGCCCCAGGGCTGCAGCCAGACCGTACACTTCCCTCACCCAGATCCAGCAGTTTTCCCACTGACCTGCTCCATTGTCTTTGGTGTTTGTGGGTTGAGAAGTCTGGTAACTGCCACAGCTCAGTGAATCAGGACCCTGAGGCCTGCTCCTCCCAGTCTATTCCTAGCCTGGTCTGTCCTGGCGCGGCCCATGCTAGGCTACACTCCACTCCCAGCACAGTGCAGTAGACCCTTCCAGTGACCATCTAGGCTGTCTTCAGCTGGAGACTTATTGCCCTCTGTTATTTCATGGGTTCTGTGGCTTTAGAGTTTGTTTAGAGTCATTTTCTACAGGTGTTTGGAGGGATTTGGGGGAGAGCTTAAGTGAGTCCCTGTTTTCAAGCTGCTATCTTGGCTCTGCCCCCCATTACATTTTTTAATACTATAACAAACACAAGGTCAGGTCAAGTCAACAAGCATTAATTAAGTGCTTACTGTGTGTTAGAGTGCTAAGCACTAGAAATACAAATCAGCAGAAAGACAAGCCCTGCCTTCAAGAAGCGTTATAATGGGATAACACATAAAAGGCCATTGAGAATGGAAGGTAGGAGATGACGGCAGCATGGTAAGAGTGCAGTCTGGAGAGAAAGGGAAAATATGGTTGGCCTGGGTGTCCTTTTAAAATGGGGGTGATGGGAGGATGTCAGCCACTCAGAAGGGGGTGGGGGGTGCTTTGCAGTGTGAGAAGTACCAGGGTAGGGTGGGCTTCCAGGCTGCAGAGATTTCTGAGAGGGTCAGGAGTCCAGCCTGGAGAGGAATGACTCCAAACAGCGAGGAATATGGCACTAAACATGTTTATACCTTATGCTGCTGATCATTTTTTTTCATTCATCCTCTCCCCTTTCCTCCCCTGCCCTAAGGATAGGAGTTATATCCTGTCCTGGCTGTGAGCTGTGGCAAATAGGCATGGGCAAATTGTATGGTACAGAGCCAGCTAGGTGTTATAGTATATACATCGCTAGATGCAGAATTGGGAAGGCCTGAGTTCAAATTCTGCCCTCATCTGCTTCCTAACTTTGTGGTCCTAGGCAAATTACTTAATCTTAGCCTCAATTTCCTCATCTGTAAAATGGGGATAATGAAATGGGCTGTCATAAGGGTCAAGTGAAGTAATATCTAAAGTGCTTTGCGAACTTTAAAGCATTATGTAAATGCTCACTATGATCATAGAAATTTTCCTGATTTGGGAGAGTGCATGATGGGAAACCCTACAAAGTTAGGAGCTAGAATTTTCGTATGAAAAAGAAAAAGTTTGTCACCAGGTTAATCTGGAACCTGGTAGTCTCAGGGTCCACAGGAGGATAACCTAATCTAGGGGACTAGAGGACACTGAAGCCCAGGCTAAGCTGCAGAGGAGGCAGCAGACATCAGAGTCTAGCAGAGACTTTGTTTGCTGTGCTCAGTGTCAGACTGGTTTGTGACTACAGAAGGCTGCTCTGCTGTCCAGCTGCTGAAGGGCCTCTGCAGGATGGCTGAACTCCAGGGGCAGCTAACCCTCTTCACTGATCTGCCTTGCCATTGCCACTGCCTTCCACCCTCTTCATATTCCACTTCTTTTCCCTCACTTTTTCCCCCTAATTTAATTTCCATTTTACTTATAAATTATATGGGGGCTGGCAGGTGGTACCTTGGATAGAGCACTGGGCGTGGAATCGTTGGAAGACCCAAGTTCAAATCCAGTCTCAGACACTTACTACATGTGTGACCCTGGGCAAGTCACTAAACTTCTGCTTGCCTCAGTTTTCTCAACTGTAAAATTGGGGTGATAGTACTAGCACCTGCTTCCCAGGGTCATGAGGATTAAATGGGATAATAAAGCCATGCAGTGGGCACTGTATAAGTACTTATTCTTTTCTACCAAATGAGATGTTTCTGGACTCCTAGAAATCTCAAATTCTTGACCCATTTGGTGGGAGTGGGGGAAGGGGCAGGATGAGCTGAGGAGGTGTGGAACTGGACACAACCTCAGGATAACATCATAATTCTGGAGCAGCAGTCTAGATCCCTGGGAAAGGTGGAGGCACATGATAGGGTAATGTTTTCTTGTCTACCTATAGGCTCAAATTCACGTACTTTTTGGAACTCTTTGTTGTAGAAATTCTTTGTAGAACAGTCTAGTTCTGTGCTCCATATCTTTTTGTTTTGTTCTAGCAAAGCATATATTCTCAGTGGAACCCTGTGTGGGGGGACATGACCTGTAGAATAGAATGTGTAATTATCAGTCTGTGAATTTGAACTCCATCTGTCCGCTTTAACAACCCTGGAGCTATGGCAGGCAAGTCTGGGGAGATCCTGATTCAGGAGAAACTTGGTGGCTTGAAAGATTCTTTTATCTTTGAAGTTATTTTAAAGTTTGGTGGTGATGGGTCTGGGTGAGTTTAGTACTTAGCTTCTTATTTTTAGAGTTCTGTGGATTTTTCTGTTGGCAAAATATTATTTGTTTTTCTTGATTCTGGAAAATTTCTTAAATAATTTTTCTATAATAAGTGATCAAAGGTTGGCCCTCATGAATCAGTCAGTCATTCTAGATATTTCTACCTGTCTCCTCCTCCATATGGGAGAGGAAAAATTATTTTCAAAAATTAAAAACCAAGTGATGGATGTGACTTTTTGTCTTTATAGTAGCAGTGGGGGTGGTGTTAGTACAAATTTTTAAAAATTTTAATACAGAGAACATTTTAATTAAAAAGACTTTAATTTTAAAAATGAATTAATGTAATGAAAGTCTAAAACTTATTTGGCTGATGTAGTCCCTCTTTGTAGAGGACTCTGGATAGATAGCTTCTGGGAGAATTGTGATGACATGTAAGGCAAGTTCCTTGGAGAGATGATAGAGCATATAGGGATAATTCTGTAACTGGTTCATGTGGTGGGTGGTGGAAGAGAAGTTCTTTGATTGGCTGTTAAGGCGTTCAAAAAGCCCTGTCAGCTTCTTCTACTGGCACTTTGCCTTGTCCCCTTCTAGGGGATCTCAGAGACTCCTTCACTCAGGATATTGGGGAAGGGAGTGGAGTCTCTGAGAGTTTCAAAAGGTCACGTGAGCAATCCACAGGAATCCTAGAGTCAGACCACGTATTGCAGCCAGCTCAGTACTAATGTGCCAAGGAGCAAGGAATGGTCTTCAGGTCTCTTCTCCCCTAATCCTCTGGTCCTCCTCCCAGTGGAAACTGATATGAGGACCTGTCCAACATCACTTTCTGCCTTTGGATTTGAATGTGGTAGGACCAATGCTATGTTGGAACTGAGCTAAGATTTGAATCTATTCCCCAGCAGACTGAGGTGTTACAGGCAAATGTGCCCGTGGAGGTATTGGGAAAAGGAGGGGATGTCTGTACTTGTTCTTGGTATATCTTTGAAGTAAATATCCTTTTGTAAAAATTAGTTATTGACAAATGGTCAAATTGAATTGGGGTTCTAGTCACTGGCCCCTAACAGTGGGAAGAGGAAATAACTGACATAGACTGTCAGAAGAAGAGAAACACACCAATCGTTCTGGAACTCTTAGAGGCAAATGTAGCGGCCTGTCTAGGAGAGAGGGCCAGAGCATGTGTTCCATTAAATTTTGAAATAGACAAAAGCTTCTTTATAATAGTGCTTTTAAGCCAATTTTTCTCAGAAATATTAGGTAGAGGGTCTTGTTCTCTAAATTGCACCATCAGGGCTATTTGTGGCTGCTTTCTGACAACCCTCCCTGAATCCTATTGCCTTTTTCCTGACAATCTTTCTGTCTCTTTCTTCTCTGTCCATATTTAAATTCGTTTCAGCAGACATTTATTAAGTGCCAGCTTTGTGCTGGGTACAGAGATGAAAATGAAAAAAAGAGTTCCTGCCCTGAAGGACTTTCCATTTCAGTGGGGGACGTAATACACATTTAGAAAAGGAAATACAAAGTAATTTGAAGAGGGAGAGAACATTGACAATCAGAATGGCTTGGGGGGGAGGGGAGGAAGGATGACACCTGAACTGAACCTTGGAAGAAGATAAGTAAGGGTGCTGAAAGTGAGAAGTGTGGGAGACAGCTTCTGTGAGCACATGGACGGGTAGGAGATGAAATGTCAGGTACAGGAAATAGCAACTGATTCCAGTCTAATGGAGTACATAGGAATCTTGTGACTCTGAAAAGGGAGGCTGGAGGCCAGATGATTAAAGCCTCCAATTTCAGGTCAAGAAATTGGTATTTTATCCTAGAGGCAGAAGGAAGTCACTGAAATAAGAAGACTATTCTTAATCACTATATGGAGGCTGAATTGGAAAGGGAAAAAGTAGAAATTAAATTAGAAGACTAATATAATAGTCTGGATGAGAGGCGATGAAGCTCTCAATTAGGATGATGGTTGTGTTAGTGGAGTGGAATATATATATATATTTTTATATATATATGTATGTATATGCATGTGTGCATGTGTGTATATATGTAGGTGTAAAATATACATGTTTCTCTATTTTGTACATGAGGCTATCAAAGGCCTTACTGAAATCTAGAAATGACACAGCATTTTCCTGAACTACCAGTCTGCTAACTGAAATGAAATTTAGAATAATTTGTTCATGGGAAGTCTGTGTTGGTTTCAGGTGATCATTGCTTCCTGTCATACATAAACCATTTATTTAATAATCTCTCCTATAATTTTGCTGGGAATCATCAGTAAACCTTAGTAGCTTGAAAAATCTGCCTCTTTGCCCTTCATGAAAATTATGGGTAAGTCAAGGCAAGAATTTATTAGTTCTCCTTTTAGTGAAATAAGACGTACAGCAGATCAGAAAATCACACAGTTTTGGAGTTGGAAAGGGTCTCTGACCATCAGCCTATCCTACCTCTGAAAAGGAATCCATGCTGTCACATATCCAAAAAGAGCTCATCCCGTCTCTGCTTGAAGACTTTCAATGGGGGAGAATCCAATACTTTCTGTGGCAATGAATTCATTCTGCTTTCCAGTACCTCTAATTACTAGGAACCTTTTGTAGACACAGTTCTTAAATTTGCCTTTTTGTGACTTACACCCATGAGTTTTGGCTTTGCCATCAGGGGTCACACACAAGTCCAATATCTCTTCCACATTGTAGCCTTTAACAAAGTGTTTTTATGGCATTATATGTATTATGTTGGTGATTTTCAGTTTGGTTAATTCAGTAATTCATTAAGTTAATTCAGAGAGAAGTAAGTAGTTGGCCTTGCTGAGAGAGAAAAAGAGACAGGGGGAAAAGGAGGACGGGGGGAGCGGGGGGGGAAGGGACCCTGATTCCTATTTCATTGGTCTGTCTCTTCCATATTTCGTTTCGTTTTTTCTGCATGGTAATGTAATCAAAACCCTTTGATTCATTTTCCCCAAAGGCATGCCATATATCAGCAGAGCAGTGAAAACTTCCAGGATGAATGTACCAAGCTGCTGGTTGGCAGCATTGTTATAACCCGATACAACAATCGTACCTATCGTATTGACGATATTGACTGGAATAAAACTCCAAAAGATAGCTTTATAATGTCTGATGGGAAGGAGATTACATTCTTGGAATACTACAGGTAGGAAAGACTGTGTGTGGACCCAGAGAAGGAAGAAGATGAAGGAACTTGAATTTCATTGTAGAGCATGATTTTTCTTAAATAATAAGCTAAGAAATAACTCTCAGCTGTGTGACCTTGGGCAAGTCACTTAACCCCAATTGCCCTGCCAAAAAGAAAAAAGGAAAAAAAGAAATAACTCTCAGGATATTTGGCATGAATGTGCTGTCTTTTTAATCTACCCACTTACTGGTAGTTTCTCCTGTTAGTTCCCCTGGGCCTAGAGTCAGGAAGACCTGATTTCAAATCCAGCCTCAGACACCTACTAGCTGTGTGACCCTGGGTAAGTTACTTACTAGCTGTTTGCCTCAGTTTCCTCATCTGTAAAATGGGGATAATAATAGTACCTGGTTGTTGTGAGGATAAAATGAGAATTATTTGTAAAGCACTTGGCAAACCTTGAAGCGCCATATATTTAAATGGCCACTATCATTTATCAGTATTATTTTGGTATAGCTGGTTAGGTAAGGGGGCTGGATGAAGAGATCATTAAAGTAACCAGGCTAATGATTTGTTCATATTTAGTCCTGTTTGGTTAAGAAAGCCTTTAACCTGGTGACGGTAGATAACAAACTCTTTCTAGACTACGAACCTTATTTTGTCACCACTTAAATTACATAGCAAATTGATCTTTCTTTCTGACACTTTTGATAAATGATGATCTCTTCCCAATGGAAGTCTGACAAGCACTGTTATGCAAATGTCATGCCACAGAACTGCTTAAGAAGCTCAGGTAGTGGAACTTGTCACTTTAGGAACATGAACATTCTACTAAACATTTCTTCTGCCTTTGTCTTTCTCTAGCAAAAACTATGGAATCACAGTCAAGGAAGAGGACCAGCCACTTCTGATCCACAGGCCCAGCGAGAGGCAGAATAACCAAGGGCGGGTGAGTGGGGCTGTGACATGCATATTTCTCTGTTAAGGTCTTGGATGCTCCCAGCCATCTCCAGAACAGTTTGGTAACTTTCAAAGACGATGGATTTATTATTATATTGTCGTTACAAAATTCTGTCCAGTGTTTTTTGTATGACATGAGTCCCTAAAGCTTTGCAATGACTGGCTGCCTCGTGAGGTTGTGAGCAATGTGTTTTGGAGATTGTAGAATGATACATACACGTGAAAAGCAATGTAGTCAGAGCTGCCCCTTGACATCTCATGAATAGTGTCCATAAAGAGTCACTAAAAAGCATCATGAGGGATCTAAATTAAATAAAAGGAAAATTTTCCTGAGCATGAGCATTAAAATATCAGACCAGTTTAATTAGGGAAGTTATAGAATTTCCTTTCTTGGGAGAAAACAGTCTTAACCTTCTACCTACACTCCCCCCCCCCCCCCCGCCATTGGCTTCATCACGTCATCAGAAGCAAACACTGAAGGCAGAAAAAAGTAGGAATGGAGGAGATGAGCTACGCACCCCCACACACATACTGGCCAGCCACACTGCTCACCACGGCATGGCTGTAGCTGTGTCTTGGGACCCAGAAGAGAGATAAGTTTCTTTTCCTAATGTTACCTTTTCTGCTGATAACATCAATATTGTATAGTCTACTGGTAACTACATGCTTTTTAAAATAACAACTCAAGCTAAGAAAGTTTCTGATGTATTAAGGAACAAAGTAAAATTACTGAGATTTTAACTGCTTCCTTATTCAGAACCTTGTACTGCTGAGTATGGCAAACCAAAGGATGTGCCTGAAAGCCATGATATATGCACAACTAGGCATGTAGTCAGCAGTCACCAAAGAGCCATGGGGAACTACATGGTTTCCCACCATGTCTCTTCCTCTTCATTATTTCTTCCCTTTACTCTTTTCTTCCCTCAGCTTTTAAAAGGCGAGATCTTACTACTTCCAGAGCTATCCTTCATGACCGGAATCCCAGAAAAAATGAAGAAAGACTTTAGAGCCATGAAGGTTAGAATCCTGTAGTCTCTAGCACTTTATTATCATGAGGTAACAAGACGATGCTTGCTTTAAAGGAAGATCTTTAATCATTGAGCTGAGAAAGTAGTGGTGTGTATGTACTGACCTCCATTATGACTTTAAGCAAGCCTCTTCATTATTTTAATGCTTCAGTTTTTCCCCTTTGTAAATTAGGGAGAAATTAATTTTCTTCCCAGGGATACAATGAATGTTTGAATTCATAGAAAAATAATATTTCAGAAGTGCAAGGGACTTGGAGATCATCTGTTCCAACCTTCTTATTTTGCCTCAAGAGGTAAAGCAATTTGCCCAATGTCAAACAGGTAAGTGAGAGTGATGGAATTTGAACCTAGTTCTTCTGATTCAAAGTCCTGTGCTCTTATCACTGTTCCACACTGCTACTTGGCTCTTTGAAGACAGATGTTAGGGAAATATAAAGAGCCATAAATAATGTTCTTTTTGAGCAGAGAATTTTTCTAACCTTTGAGTTCTGCCTTCATTCCCTTAATTCCTTTTAGTATATTCTAGCCTAGAAGGCCTGCTAAAGACCTGGATTTTTGAACCTTTTGAAGGCTCAAATTGGATTAAAGCCACATTTGTCCCTAAATTCCATGCAGGTTGCCTATAGTCTTCTGCATAACCTGTGTTAGCTTAACTGGTTTTCAAGTACTTGTCTCATGACAGTGGTTTGCTCTCAGTCCCATTATATAGGATGTGGAGTGATGGCAGAGATCACTATCTAGTAAAAGGTTTTTTTTTCCTGTTCCTTTATGCCAAAGTTCAAACCTACCTATCATTCCCGTTGCCAAATGAATCAACACCACAAAGCATTTTTTAGCAGTCACACACCTGTTGACACCGATAACTGCCTTGTAGGGTGTGGTAAATGTATAATTTATCAGTCTCACAGAATAAATATAATTTACAAAGAAGTTCATTCATGCTTTTCATACCTTCATATATAATTGCTGGCAGGAACTTGTCTCATGCTTACAATCTGTCATTTGGTAAAGCTAAATAGTTTGTTAGAGCTCTGAGTCTTTAGACACGTAATTTCTAGGTAAGCGTTCTTAACTGTTTTTAATGTCTTGGTTTCCTTTGGCAGTTTAAGCCTATGCATCCTCTTCTCAGAATGTTTTTAAATGCATAAAGTAAAATACATTGGTTGTTGTCCTTTGTTCTTGAAAAGGACCAAAATGACATCACTGTGTTAGAGTTAAGTTACAGTGTGTTCAAATGGCTGATCAGACCAATATAAAGTCAGAATGTTTTACCACAGGATGGGCATAAATAGTCCACGTGAATATTTGAGGAGAATTTTCTAACTTTGCGCATCTCGTGTTTCTTTTGAAACACTTCAGTTCTGCTTTGCTCATAGATCACAATGCTTTATTTGCACACCATGCTGGGTGGTCCTGTGCCACTCTCCCATGTCACGCAAGCAATTCCAGAGTTCTTTAGAGAGACCTTGAGAGTGTCCTTATATCACTTCTTCTGACTTCCATGTGAGGCTGTAACAACAATGCTACTTTCAGCTGCTGTGGGGGTGTAAGGTCAATAACACCAGCACACAGGAGGGCTGCTAGCACAGGTTCTTTGATCTGCTTTTCTAAGGAAAGGAACTTTAAAGGGGTCAACAATCTTACTTTAATTAAAAATATATCATTCACTTAGTTCAGAGGAAAAGTCAGCACCCTGAACTTCAGAGAAAATACAAACAGAAATCAGAAACAGAAATTATATAAACAGAGCAAATACAAATAGCAAAGACCAACAGACAGGACTTCCAACTGTCTGACCAAAAGCAATACATACATAGTTACCAGAGAGAGAAGTACCAACATCTGGGGTTTTCAAAGCCAGGGGGCCTCCTTAACAGCTACGCAGTCTCACCTGGCTACATCACACGAACACTCTTCCCATGAGTGAGCCCCAAAGCAAAATGCCAACCTCTGAGTATATATACACCCTTCTTCAGGGCGAGAGAGCATCATAACCTTTGTGACTCAGGCTCATGTGACTTAGGCTTCCATGTGACTTAAGCAGGTCACGTGGGCCTATTAATGGATAGGAAAGATCTTCCCATTAAGCAAAAATACATTAACAATACAAGTGCTTGTCCTGTGTAAGTTCACCATAAAATAGTCTTTTAGACCTTTATAGAGATGGACATTGGAAGCATCCTTGAATTCCTAAGAGATAACTTCTTGCCATTTAACCCAGAAAATTTCGGTCAGCTTTTGTACGAGCAATGGACCACCTCCCTCCCACCTTGCAAATCTCAGCTGGAATAGAATCAGGACCAGGTGCTTTGCCACAGAAGAGGAGCCTAATGGCTTTCAAAACCTCTTCTTCAGTTGGAAATTTGTCTAGAGAAGAATTTACTTCAGTCTGGGGTAAATGGTCAACTGATTCAGCATTGTTTGAAAATGTTCAGCCCATCTCTCCAGGATCATGTCCTTATCATTAATCAGTGTGACTCCATCAGCACTGAGTAGTTGAGGTGCACCATATGCCTTTGGCTCACAAATAGCCTTCAGGGCATCACAAAAGTGCTTCGGATTGTTACTATCATCAAAAAACTGAATTTCATCTGCCTTCTTACTGATCCAAGAATCTTGTATCTCTCTAAGCTTCACTCATACTTTGGTTTTTTTGGAGGGGTGAAGGCAAGTGATTTGGGGTTAAGTGACTTGCCCAAGGACACGCAGCTAGTGTCAAGTGTCTGAGGCTGCATTTGAACTCAGGTCCTCCTGATTCCAGGGCCAGTGCTCTATTCACTGCACCACCTAGCTGCCCCTTTGTACTTTACTTTTGATGGAATTAAATACTGCCTTCTTAGAGATGAATGAACTATACTGCCGGTAAACCCTGTGGAGTTCTTGTTTTTAATTTAGCAGCTTCTGAACTTCCCCATCATTTTCATCAAACCAGTCTTGATGTTTGCCAGTATTCTGACCCTGATGAGCAAATGCAGCACTGTATACCAACTCTCTGAAAGCTGCCCACTCCTTTTCTGCTCCCCTGTTGCCAACCGTGTGTTGGCTCAACTTTCACTCCAAGTTAACAGCAAACTATTCCTGCTCAGAGAAGTGTTCTTATCTGTTGACATTAAGTCTTCTGGTAGTCATTTTGCCTTGGTGGCCCCACTGCTTTGGTTGAATTCGAATATTTAGCTTGCAGAGGGTAAGTCCAGCACTCTGCCAGGTTGCCTTCCTCACTCTCACATCCTGTCACTTCTTACATAAGATTATGAAGGAAAACAATTATTTTGCAATATAATTTAAAAAAATTTTCCAACAAGTTCACAAACCATAGGTGCAGAACGCCTCCTCTAGAGCTGGAAGTGATAGCTATACTGGGTAATGATAGAACTTGTCACTTTTACAGTTTACTACATGAGCATAATCAAAACCCCTGGCTAATGACTTACATCAAATGGAATTTGATATAGAGGTAGCCAGGTGGTATCGTGCTTAGAGTTCTAGGCTTAGATCCAGAAAGACCTAAGTTTGAATTCTGCCTTAGATACTTATTAGCGGTGTGACTCTAGGTAGGTCGTAGTTTCTGTATGTGGAGCTAATAGCAGCTCCTGCCTCATAGGGTTGTTACGAAAATCAAATAAGATAATATTTATAAAGCACTTCACAAAATATTGGCTGTTATTATTGTGACTGGACACATTTTAGACCTAGGAGTTGAAAATGTACTTTTTCTGGAAACTATATCATTCAAGTAATATTTTTTAAAATATTGTTAAAATTATTAAAACCCTGCACTTCATTCATCTTTGTATTTTCAGGAGGGGTTCTCCCTCCCCCCCCACTGTTTTCATATGTTTTTAATAAATGTTTGTAGGACAAGCTCCTTCCTAAAAACAAAAGAAAGAAAAGTCTTAGCAATTCGTTCTCTCTCTCTCTCTCTCTCTCTCTCTCTCTCTCTCTCTCTCTCTCTCTCTCTCGGTTAGATCTTTTTTTCCTTGAAAAGTTTTATTGGTGGTCCTTTTTTTAAATATCACTTCCAGTGACTAAGCCTCCCTTGTAACAAGTTAGTAGTTCAACAAAATAAATCAATACACTGGCCGTGTCACCAAATGTATGTCTCATGTTGGATCATTTCTGTGCTAAACAGTAGGAAGTATGCTTCCCCATCTGTGACATCTGAAGTCGCAGAGGGTCCCTGCATGTGTCTGAATTTTGAAGTTTTTCAGTGTTGCTCGGTGCACATTGTTAATGTGGTCATTGTGTAAATTTTAAGGGTTATTTTACAAATCTTTGAGCTGCTTGTAAATCCTTGCTAATTTCATTGGGAAGGAGTTTTCACAAATCCACACTTTGAAAGCAATGCTATTTATGTAGCCCTGAATTAGGAGAAGCAATCCTTACAATCCTTTATTCCTCTTCCAATTTTATGTAGGATTTGACCCAACAGATCAACCTAAGCCCTAAACAGCACCACACTGCCCTGGGAAACCTCCTGCAGAAAATTTCAAAGAATGAGATGGCCAACAATGAAATGATACGATGGGGGCTCTGTCTGGATACAGATGTGCATAAGGCAAGCTGGAAGAGTGTGGGATGGGAGTCAGAATCAGTACTAGAGATTCAGGGAGCATTAGGACAATGAAAGGTTTGATATTCAGATGTAAGTGGCTCTGATTTGTTCTCGAGTATGTTTTCTAGTCGTAATTTTTCTTTTTGGATTTCCATCAAACTTGAATTTTCTTAATCTAATTTTTTCAGTGCCTTTCATAATTTTTCTACATTTCCCAGGGATATGGGCTATATTTTATCAAACTAGAACTAAGGATGCCATTTGGCATTTATTATACTTAAATGTTCTTTAAGGCTTTACATGCTGTTTTTTGCTTTCAGGATTTCTGTGGGCTCTTTTTCTTCCTCCTCCAAATATGGCTTTTCTGAATACAGACCATAGAATTTTCAGACTGTCCTGTTTTCTAATTCTCTTCTGATCTTTCCATCCTAAAGGCTATCTGGATCCTGTGCTTTGTAATCTCTTCTTCTTTGACAGTGCTTACATTTGCTTTTTGTGGTCCTCTATTCTCCATCCTGTTCTTGCTTTTCATTCTTTTTGTATTAATTGTGGTTATCTTGTAGTGCTCTCACCTTCAGAATCTCTAGGTTGGAAGAGCCCTTAAGACCAACTAGTTAGTCCTACCTCTCCCTGGCCATAGCAGCCTGTGCTATTTTGGGACAGCTCTGTTGGTTAGAATGTTTTTCTTTACGTTAAGCCGAAGTATACTTTCTGCAACTACTCTCTAATGATCCATACATGGGATGCTCTCCCTCCTCAGACTCTTTCTGGCTTCTCTGGCTTCCATCAAGTCCCAGCTCAAATCCCAACTTCTGCAAGAGGCTTTTTGTGGTTTCCTCCACTGCTGGTGTCTTCCTTTGGAGATTCCTTTCCATTTACACTGTATACATTTTGGTTGCATATAGTTGTAGCATGCTGGCTCCCCCATTAGAATGGGAGGTCCTTGAGGATGGGAACAGTTTTTGCCCTTTTTTGTATCTCCAGTATTTGGCACAATGGCTGACATATAGTAAACATCTATTAAATGCTTGTTAACTGATTTAATCTCTCTGGGCCCCAATTTTTTCATTGGTAAAATGGGAGGTTGGACCAGATGATACATGAGGTCACTTTGAGCTTTAAAATTGTGACCCTGTGGAATCCATTCTGATGATCAAATGTTCTTCACTGTGCATCCTTCCTTGAGTCCCTAGATTTTGATATATATCTACCAAATGTAAAAGAAAAGTCATCTTGACCTAATTCATAAGAGTTTAGGCAAATTTATTTTTATAGACTTAGTTGGGTATATTCCATTTTAGTCCAAGAGCCCTTCATTCCTGCATTTCTATATCCCTTTTGTTCTTAGCTTTTATCTTCTCCTTTTAGTTTTTATGTCTTATAACTTTAGCAATTTTTATTCTAGTATTAGAGTGACCTTTGTTTAGCATTAGCCTTTAACTTCACAAAATATTGCACTATGAGACATACTCTTTTTCCCCTTTGCTTTTTCTTTCCTTTCAGTATTTATTCTTTGAAAGGCTTATTCATCTCTTTACCTTGAAGAAATCCTTAGGAATCCAGTTGCTATCTCCATGTAAAGCACCAGTGGGTTCTAATTAAAAAGATTTCTTTTCTCTTAGGTGGTTATAATACATAGCATGTGATACTTTTCATATTATCACATAACTTGAAAAATGAAGTGTTCGTCAGGTCTGAGGGAAAAGGTTAACTAAGTAGGGATCAGGTAAACTTTCATGGAAGAAGTATCATGTGAGACAGACTACATGTATTGGGCAGGAAGAGGAAAAAGGGAGGCATTCAAAGCACAGAAGACAATGTGTGCAAAAGCAAGGGGGCTGGAAAGCAGTGTTTCTCTGGATGGTGGAGAATAGTTCATTTTGGGAGTGTAGAATGCATGGTGGGGGCAGCATGAGACAAGACTGGGAAGTTAGGCTAGCATAGGTTTAAAGGGCCTTGAATACCAGGCAGAGACATTTGAACTTCACTCAGGAGGCTCTAGGGAGTTCCAGAAACTTTTGGACAGAGGGGTAGCATGAAGAAAGCTTATTCTGGCGTCAGTAAGGATGTCTCTTGGGGGCATTGCTGGAGGTGCAGGGTGGGGGGTCGGGGGAATTCCCTAGAAATTTCATCTCTATTTGGAAGGTGATTGCATGCCCAGGTTCAAATTCACACATTCCTTAACAGCTTCCTTGTTTTTCCTGACTCAGTGACTGTGTTTATCCTGAAATTGCCAGTCTCAAAACTCATAATGGGATCAGTACTTTGTATTTGATCTGCCTACATCTCTTTTGGGTAATGTCAAACATACATAGAGGTGATTTAGGGTCGTTTCTTCCTTAGACTTATTTTTTTTAAACTTAGATTTCAGGGCGTGTTCTACCAATGGAAAGAATAAACTTGAGAAACAGTTCATTCATCACATCTCAGGAATTAAACTGGACTAAGGAAGTAACCCGAGAAGCTTCCATTTTAACAGTAAGTAATTTGTCACACTGACAAAGAGAATGTTAGCATACCTGGCTCTGACAAACGAAGCAAGAAGATTTTGTTGCCATTTTTGTAAAGAAACTGTCAGCCAAATGGTAAATTGTGGATTCTGAATTCCTGTCCCAAAGGACTCCCCTCCTATGCTAAATCCTTGGCTGGTAAGGCAGAAGCAGTACTGTCACCTACTGCTGGTTCCTCAAAGTGAACGAGAGCCATCGTGTTGACTCACTGCTGGTCTGGCTGAAGGACAGTGAGTGAATTGCACTTACGGCTGACAAGGGAGTCCATTGCCCTCTTCTACACTTCCTTCTTCTAAGGATATAAAAAAGGCGTCACTAGTATCCAGAGTTAGCCACCATATTAAAGTGCAGTTTGTGGGAGAGGACAGTAGGGAAAATATGCTTTGCTGGCTACCTGGTCTTAGTAGCTCTGTATCTGATAGAGTACAGCAATTCCATGGTAGAAGTTAGGTAAGACAGGACCTAAGCACAGAGTAAGGAATATATATGCATTGTCCTGATCAAAGACCCGAAAAGGGCCTCCAGACAGTCAGCTTGGACCGTTTAAGAGTGTTTTCTTATGTCTACTTATAAGACCTACTTTGCAGACCTATGCTATACTTAAACATTGTGGCTATTGCTAGGTTCCTATGCATTTCTGGGCACTGTTTTACCCAAAGAGAGCTGTTGACCAAGCCCGAGAGTTGGTTGCTATGTTGGAGAAGATAGCTGGCCCCATTGGTATGCAAATGAGCCCACCTGCCTGGATTGAACTGAAGGATGACCGGATAGAGACCTACATTAGAACCATTAAATCCGTGCTGGGAGTTGAGGTAAATATGTTCGACTTATAACCCTTTAAAAATTGTATTCATAATAGTCACCTATTCTAAAGTTACTTGCTTTTATTAGCCTTAAGTTAGTAATACATGAGAATCTGTCTTGCTCATATCTACTTAAAATATTATATACATGCAGATACACTTGGCCTTTTTGGCTTTTCGCTGTTGTCGTCTTTCTCATTCCCTCACCCTATTGCAGTCTTTCTTCTTTATAGACTTTAGCTTCAGGTGTTAAAATTTAGTGTCCGAGAGAGCACCAGATTTGGCTTCTATTCGTTATGAGGAATTGGGTGTGCTAAGAACTGTGGTGAGTGACAGATGAAATAACTGAGGAGACAAAGGTTTGATCTGAACATATTGATTCACTAAGCAGCATCTGCCAATTGCCCGACAAATTAGGACCAGGCCCCTTCTTCAGCTTAGGGCTGGAGACAGACTTTTATACATTAAAATTATACATTAAAAACAATTAATCAGATAAAGAAACAGTAAAACTTTAGGCAATCTGATTTCTAATGGGATGAAAGATTGGGGACTTTCCAACTTGGGAGGGGGAGAGCAAACAGGGGCAATTCCCTGAATCCGGAAAAAGAGGTGTCCCACTCCCCCCGGGTGTCCACAAACAGTCAAAGTAACACGGAAGCAATAACTGACCAATCAGTCCAGGGCCAGTTTCCAGATGAGACATACGTATGGGTCACTTGAGATGTACGATTGTGAGAGGATTCCTGGCGTCAGTCTTTGGACGTGACTGGGTTTTTGGTCAGCACAGCCTAGCTCCTTGGTTAAAGCGGTCCAGCTTCCTAGCCATGACAGGGCTAGGTTCAAACAATGCAATAAGGTTTTCTCCTAGTTCCCATAATTGAATAAACTTTTTTTACAAGACAGAATTTGCACTAGACCCATGATTGAATAGAAAGGGAACTGAACTAGCTCCAGAATTGAGTCACAAGATGGAGTCAGTATGGTACATTCTATTCCCACAATTAACCACTTGCTGTCTTAATCCCCTCAATCCCTTTGGAATAGAGCTGTTGGTGCCAGGAGCCATTTTGTGATGTTTGTTGCTTAGCTGTTACAGCCTGCCCTGGTTCAGGATTCATATTGTGCTAGTCTAGACTGGCCCATCAGACAAGTACACTGATTAGCTAGCAGTAAAAAACTTTTGTAGTCAAGCAAGTAATGGCACACACAATTTTTTGACTGGTTAAGCAGTTGGTGAACCAGCTCAAGGGAAAGGAGGGAAAGGAGCAGGTTTTGAGAAGTGGCTTTAAGTCTGATGAGGGCAGTGATAAAGGTGGGTTACCTTGATGCACAGGCAGTGTAACAGGGGCATGGAGGTATGAAAACAGTGTTTTTCATGCTATCCTTTTTCTGAGATCAGGATGGACCCACAATACATGGGACAGCTTTTTTTCAGACATGGCCAATGCAAGAATTTGTTTTGATTTACTCTATATGTTTGTAATAGGAGTTCTGTTTTTCTTTTCTTTTCTTTTCTTTTTTGCCCAACGGGAATGCATAGAAGATGGGAGGAAAAGAAGGCAGATCTTCATGAAAATGAAACAGAATTTAATTTACAAAAGAATAGTGTTTCTTTGGATGGCAGAGAATAGTCCATTTTGTCTGGAGTGTAGAGTACAACATGTAGGGGCCGCATGGGATGAAGCTGGGGATTTAGAGTGGCAGCAGAATAAGGGATCTTGAATAGCAGGCAAAGGGGTTTGAACTTTACTCAGGAAGCTATAGGGATTTGTGGACGTTTTTGAACAGAGGAGTGTCCTGAAGAGATTTGTGCTCCAGGAGGATTGCTTTGGAAACTGGAAGGATGGATTGCAGGGAGAAGACAGTGGAGCCAGGAAAACTCGCTAAGAAACTGTTGCAGTGATGGAGATGAGTAACAGGGAGAGCCCCTGCTCTAGTATTGGCACCCGAGGTGAGCAGATGAATGGTGAGGCAGTTCACAGAGGTAGATGGGGATTGGCATCTGGCTGTTCAGAAGAAACAGCTGAGTTTTGGATAGACTGGATCGTAGGCAGTACATAGTGTTCCAGAGCTGAAGATAAAGGTCACAACTTGACCTACTAATGAGAGAGAGGGTAAGGAGGAGACGGGCGAGGGCAAAGCTGCATTCAAGGCAGAAAGGTTGTGGGAGACTTGGTCAGCGGTCTGGGTGTTCTTTGACCCATGAGGCACCTTGTGCAGAGGATGAAAGACATGGAGTCAGGAGGCCAGGTTTAAGTTCTAGCTCTGTGACAGTCTGTGAATCTGAATGGGGAGGTGGAGACCTGGTTACAGGCACATGAGGAAGCAGGAAGGGGATATCAAGGGTAAAAATTGTTTCAAGAAATTTGGCAATGAAGGTAGCAGTGAAGGAGAAGGAAGTGAATGGTAGGCATGTGAAGGGAAGGCTTTTTTAGGATTAGGAAAACCCAAGAATCAAAGTAGGCAGATGAGGAGCTAGTAAAGAGGGGAAGACTGAAGATGTGTGCAAAAGGAGGAATGTTGCTAGAATCAGGCTTTAGAGGGAAAGGAATCAGGGATACTAGTAGAATATTAGCCTTAATGCAAAATAGCACTATTTTCTATTCTGTGGCGAGAGAGGAGAATGGACTAAAGATACTAAGATGGTTAAACGAATGGAGGAAAGCTGAGGGAGCCCACATAACATGGCCTTAGTCTGCTTAGTGAAACAGGAGATTATAAAGGGAATAGTTTGTTACAATACAACAGATTTTTAAGTGCCTGCTCTGTGAAGAGCATTGTGCTAAGCCCTAAGAATATTGTTACGGCAGTATCAGAATTCACTCCTTGGTGTATTAATCATGGTCTGTCATCTATAGTATCCATTTTGTTTTCACTCTTTGGAGAGAGCACATTCCCATAATACTCATGCCACCTGGAGAACAACTTTTTCCTAGCATAAGCGTTATCTAACTTACCTTCACATTGGCCCTGTTGGTCTTTCTGCCCTCTCTTAAGGCAAGCAGATTCTAATTCTGCTTTATTTTTTCTCTGCCTAATTAGGGAAGTATTTTGTTATAGAATGGGGGCATTTATTCCCTGAGAAATAACTTCCTTCCCTTACCGCTGTTAGTAGTAGTTATTTGTTAAGGAGTCATTTTATTTTTTATACGTGCAGATACCTTACTCTATAGTTTTAAGCATTAAGATGTAGGCGATTTTGATAGAAAAACTATTCCCTTTCTTAACAAAATTAAGGATGAGGGTACTTGTGGAGTTTCTTTTGAAATCTGGAATTTAGAAAGAGGCACTTACGGATTTTAGAAATGCATGTTGCGGGGCGGAGCCAAGATGGCGGCTGGAAAGCAGGGACTAGCGTGACCTCCCTGCCGAAACCTATAAAAAATGCCTGGGAACCAATTCTAGAACTGCAGAACCCACAAAACAGCAGAGGGAAGCAGGGCTCCAGCCCAGGACAGCCTGGATGGCCTCTGGGTGAGGTCTATCCCACACGGAGCTGGGAGCTGGGAACGGAGTGGAGCAGAGCCCAGCCTGAGCGACCCGGACCAACTAGACCAGGAGCCGGGCGGAGCGGGCCCTAGCGCCCTGAATTAGTGAACTGCGGAAGTTACCAGACGTCTCAACCCACAAACACCAAAGACAGCGGAGAAGGTGGGAGTGGAAGGAGTTCGTGGTTTGGCTTCCAGCCCCAGGGGCAGCGGAGGTGGGGCAGCTACAGTAGTTGTTGCTTCCGGCCCCAGGCCCACCTGGTGGGAGGAATTAAGTGGCGGATCAGAACAGAAGTGCACAGCTTGCTGAAGATCTAAGCCCAGTCCGGGTTGGGGGTTCTTGGGGAAGAAGCAGTGCTGGTGTGGCAGAGCTGGCACATCCCCCCCAAACGTGGAACATAGAACTCTTTAGTCTACAAGCAGTCATACCCCGCTGAAAAACTCAAGGGTCAAGTTAGTTGGTTGGGAATATGGCCAGGCAGCGAAAACACACCCAGATTCAGTCTCAGACTTTGCATTCTTTCTTTGGTGACAAAGAAGACCAAAACATACAGACAGAAGTTAACAAAGTCAAAGAGCCTACAACAGAAACCTCCAAGAAAAACATGAACTGTTCCCAGGCCATGGAAGAGCTCAAAAAGGATGCGAGAAAACCATGAAAAACAAGTCAATGACTTGCTAAAGGAGACCCAAAAAAATACTGAAAAATACACTGAAGAAAACAACACCTTAAAAAACAGACTAACTCAAATGGCAAAAGAGCTCCAAAAAGCCAATGAGGAGAAGAATGCCTTGAAAGGCAGAATTAGCCAAATGGAAAAGGAGGTCCAAAAGACCACCAAAGAAAATACTACTTTAAAAATTATATTGGAGCAAGTGGAAGCTAGTGACTTTATGAGAAATCAAGATATTATAAAACAGAACCAAAGGAATGAAAAAATGGAAGACAATATGAAATATCTCATTGGAAAAACCACTGACCTAGAAAATAGATCCAGGAGAGATAATTTAAAAGTTATTGGACTACCTGAAAGCCATGATCAAAAAAAGAGCCTAGATACCATTTTTCAAGAAATTATCAAGGAGAACTGCCCTGATATTCTAGAGCCACAGGGCAAAATAGAAATTGAAAGAATCCATCAATCGCCTCCTCAAATAGATCCCAAAAAGAAATCTCCTAGGAATATTGTCGCCAAATTCCAGAGCTCCCAGATCAAGGAGAAAATACTGCAAGCAGCCAGAAAGAAACAATTTGAGTATTGTGGAAACACAATCAGGATAACACAGGATCTGGCAGCTTCTACATTAAGAGATCGAAGGGCTTGGAATACAATATTCCGGAGGTCAATGGAGCTAGGATTAAAACCAAGAATCACTTACCCAGCAAAACTGAGTATCATGCTCCAAGGCAAAATATGGATTTTTAATAAAATAGAGGACTTTCAAGCTTTCTCAGTGAAAAGACCAGAACTGAATAGAAAATTTGACTTTCAAACACAAGAATCAAGAGAAGCATGAAAAGGTAATCAAGAAAAAGAACAAGAAAAAGAAATTGCAAGGGACTTACTAAAGGTGAACTGTTTTGTTTACATTCCTACATGGAAAGATGACGTGTATGATTCATGAGACCTCAGTATTAGGGTAGCTGAAGGGAATATGCATATATATATATATATATGTTTATGTATATATGTATAAGTGAATGTGTATGTATGTATATATCGATGTGTGTATATATATATATATAGAGAGAGAGAGAGCGTGGACACAGGGTAAGTTGAAGATGAAGGGAAGATATCTTAAAGAAATAAAATCAAATTAAGGGATGAGAGAGGAACATATTGAGAGAGGGAGATAGGGAGAGATAGAATGGGGTGGATTATCTTGCATAAAGGTGGCAAGAGGAAGCAGTTCTGTGGGAGGAGGGGAGAGGGCAGGTGAGGGGGGAATGAGTGAATCTTGCTTTCATCAGATTTGGCCTGAGGAGGGAATACCATACATACTCAGTTGTGTATCTTACCCCACAGGAAAGAAGAGGGAAGAAGATAAAAAAAGGTGGGGATGATGGAGGGGAGGGCAGATGGGGGTGGAGGTAATCAAAAACAAACACTTTCAAAAGGGGACAGGGTCAAGGGAGAAAACTCAATAGAGGGGGAGGGGTTGGGAAGGAGCAAAATATAGTTAGTGTTTCACAACATGAGTATTGTGGAAGGGTTATACATAATGATACACATGTGGCCTATGTTGAATTGCTTGACTTCTTGGGGAGGGTGGGTGGGAAGGGAGGAGGGGGGAGAATTTGGAACTCAAAGTTTTTAAAAACAGACGTTCAAAAACAAAAAAAAAATGTTTTTTGCATGCAACTAGAAAATAAGATACACAGGCAATGGGGAGTAGAAATTTAGCTTGCCCTACAAAAAAGGAAGGGAAAAGGGGATGGGAGGGGAGTGGGGTGACAGAAGGGAGGGCTGACTGGGGAACAGGGCAACCAGAATATACACCATCTTGGAGTTGCGGGGGAGGGTAGAAATGGGGAGAAAATTTGTAATTCAAACTCTTGTGAAAACCAATGCTGAAAACTAAATATGTTAAATAAATAAATTAAATTAAAGTAAAAAAAAAAAAAGAAATGCGTATTGAAGTCACACTGGTGAATGGAGCTGAGGTGCATGTACGTACCTCTTTGAATTGTCTTCCTGCCAATCCCTACTAGCCATTTTCCTAGCCGTCCTTTATCCCCTCTTCCTGCAATGAGTTCCTTAGGATTATGTTCGTAAGAGGCCATACCAGATTTCTTTACAGGCTGCATTGTGATTTGCATGCTCTAGATCAGAGGTTGAAAGGTCACAGGTAAGAATGGTTTTTATGTTTTTAAATAAAGTTTTGTTGTATTTTAAAATGTAAAAACCGTTCTTAGTTTGCAGGCTTATGAACACCCACTGCTCCAGATTTCTGACCCTCACTTGAGGAAAGTGGTAGAAGATATTTCATGTTACTCTTTGGTTTGGTACTTAAAGACCCAAAGTGACCATTCACACATTTCAAGTTTGGATTGATAAATTTCCAGGCCAGGATTCCTCAAAGCTCTACTCCCAGTATGAATAGCTCCAGAAAGTTTATCCTTGGAAATTCTGAGAGATTAAGGCAGTTCTTCTAGGATTCTCATTTTAATTCTTGATGGATGTTGCTGAGATCTCAGTGCCTTCAGCACCACTCTTTGTCACTCACTACAGCTATTACAGTGGCCTTCTGGGTAGGGCCTTCAAAATGTTTCTTGGCCGGTCTGGATTTCCAGAGATACCTGCCCACAGAGACAAAAAACAGACTAACAAAAAAAAGCCTTCGTCTTCCCATCCAGAAGAATCTCTGAGATGATCCAATATTTAAGAAACTCAGAACCTCGGATCCTCGATTTATTGCTCACGTTAAGGGCTCTTTTTTGTTGCAGAGCAGTGAATGCCCCAAATAACGGTCCCGAGAAAGGCCCTGGCTTTCCAGTGCAGAATTCTAACATGTCTGTTTTGTCTTCCAAAGGGGAAAGTTCAGATGGTGGTTTGCATCATCACAGGCACACGAGAGGATCTGTATGGGGCCATCAAGAAGCTGTGCTGTGTGCAGTCTCCAGTGCCCTCACAAGTGAGTTGGGGTTAGCATGGGAGAATCAAGAAGCTCAACCCCAAGATTTCTTTGGGATGTGGAGGAGATGGAGGAAAATATTTTGTAGAGTACGATCAGAACTCAGATTGTGTACTGGCTCTGGTTACTGTCTCCTTGATTAGAGGGGTCCAGATGAGCAGCATATATCCCTTCAGGAATGCTCAACTTACTGCCCAAATTTAGTTAGTAATTTTGCCTGTTGAGAAGATAAACCTCTGATTGGTTTTACAGGGCTGATTCTTGACAATTCGGACTTTGCTTTGAAAAAGAAAAGTGATTTTTCTCCATCAGCTTTGCTCAGAAGTATTTTCTCATTTTGCATGAGATCCTTTTGAAAGTTTATTTCCCTTGAAAACCCAAAGTTGAGGTTGTTGATAAAATAATGGCATCTGTCAGCTATAATTTCTTGAATAAAAGTAATAGTCATTATTTTGTATTGATTTCTGATCAGATTAGCATAAAATGATGGTGTTCTGGTTTTTGTATTTTATTTATTTTTCAATTTCTTTTGGTCCTAGGTAATCAATGCCCGAACTGTTGCACAGCCCACCAAGCTATGGAGCGTGGCCCAAAAAATTTTACTCCAGATTAACTGTAAATTAGGCGGAGAACTTTGGGGAGTGGACATTCCATTGGTAAGTGGAACTTGGATACCCAGTTCCTGGATAAAAATGAGATACCCATTCATATTAGTCTCCCTAAGGGTTCAAAATAGTTGTTTTCATAGTCTTCTTAGCTTTCTTACTTCCACTGCTTGTCATCAGCATTGGCCATTTTCCTGAGTGACCTGTTTGTATAGAAAGTAGAAGTCAGGTAGGTAATAATCTATCTCATTCTTGCTTTTAAAAATAGCTCTTTAGGGGAAGCTAGGTGGTGCAGTGAGTAGAGCACCAGCCCTGGAGTCAGGAGGACCTGAGTTCAAATGTGGCCCCAGATACTTGACACACTTACTAGCTGTGTGACCTTGGGCAAGTCACTTAACCCCAATTGCCCTGCCTTCCCCCCTCAAAAAAAAGGTTGCAAGGATGGGATATTTTGGGGATCAGGTAGTAAATGAAGGGAGGAAATGATAGGCTATGCTTTTTCTCTCCCAGAAACAACTGATGGTGATCGGGATGGATGTTTATCATGACCCCAGCAGGGGGATGCGTTCTGTGGTTGGCTTTGTTGCAAGCATCAGCCTGTAAGTGCTCCTTATAGTTAGGTCATCTAATGTTTCACCTGATTTTGGTTATGTGTTCTATGGGCAGCTATTATATGACCACAGTGATGTGCCTGATACTCTGCTTGTTTGAGGAGCTAAGACCAACATATATGAAAAATTATTGTAAGACATTATATAATTAAGGGGTGAGTACTGTAACTCAGAAGAGGGTGAGATCTCTCTGGACGGTAATATTCAGTAACAGAGGAAGTAATCTGTGAAATGGGCCCTGCAGAATAAGTAAGGACATCCCAGGCTAGGGGAATAATCTGAACCAGAGATGAAGACATGGAAATCGGCAAGATACGGTCCAGAAACGGTGAAGAGGCAGCATGATGCAGTAAAAGGATCTTTGGAGTAGAGTCTGAGAACTTGAGTTTGAGTCTCACTGTCACCTCTGTGACCTTGGGCAAATCATTCACCCCCTCAGGATCTGTACGTAAAGTGAGGGCGGGGGGGGACACACGACTAGTTGATCCCCAAAGTCCCTTCTAGCTCTAATCCTACGGCCCTGTGAGATGTTCATGATTGCAGCGGATAGTTTGTTTTGTGGGAGAATAGATGAAAATTCGGTAAGTAGAGTGAAGGCAGATTTTGTAGAACCTTGAAAGCCAGTCAGGGGAGTTTAAAGTTAAAGTGATAAACAGCAGGTTACAATGTTAGGCTTTGAAGTAGAGGAATATAATTATATTCTGGGAGCAATATTTAGGGAAGCCAAACTTTGGTGTATAACTAGGGAAATAGGATTAAACTAGGGAGAGACTTGTCAGATGGGCCTTTAAGGGCCCATCTTTTACAGCATGTAGGGGGCTATTGTAAAAATCGACTAGAGAAGTAGTGTGAGTCCAGACTAGGGTATTGCGAATGGCAATTCAAAAGAAATCTTGAAGAAAGAATTCATGAAATTTAATAACAGTCTCAATATAAGGAATTAAGATAAGACATTAATTTCAATAAATATGTACTATAAGCCCAAAGAATATAAAGATGACTCAAGTTTTGATGTTTCCCTGAGTTAGGAACCTCAGAGACCATTTAGTGTCCAACTCGTAACTGACCAATGAAACCCTCCACAGATACCTCTAGTAAGTGGTCATCCAGCTAAGTGTATATATTGTCATTAGCCTTAGCCATGTCCTAAGGGATCTGTTTCTTTGAATAGGAAGTAAAAGTTAGATGCGTAATGATCTTCATTTAGGTTGTTGAGATACAGGTATAAACATGCCACCTACTAAGTGCGTTCTACTTTGGGACAACTCCAGTTACTAGGAATTTTTTCCCTACTTTAAACCTAAATCTCTCTTATGCATCTTTCTACTCAGTGTTCCTAGTTCTGCTTTCTGGACCCATGCAAAACACATCTTAATCATCTTTTCCATGAAAGCCTTTCAAATTCTTGAAGATGTATATCATTCTTCCATAAATCTTCTCTAAGTTAAATGTTCTTACTTCTTAAGCTGGGCCTAATGTGACATGATCTCTGCTCCCCATATCATCCTAGTCACCTTCTTTAAGACACAGCCTACCTTGTCAATGCCCTTCCTAAAATGTCACCTCCAGATCCAAACATAATCCAGAGGTGTTCTAACCAGGGCAGAAAAAGCAGGACGCTTAACTCCTAATTTCAGAAGCTATGCTTTATTAAAGCAGCCTAGGAAAGCATTTTTATTGTCATTTCACGCTGTGGATTCATACAGCTCTTTCAGGCCACTGAAGCCCTGAGACCTCTTTCACATGAACCACCAAGCCTTCTGTATCTTGTACTATAGAAGGTGATATGTAACCCAAATGTAGAACTTTCCATTTTATTTTATTAGATTCAGCTAAGTGGCTACTAAGTAGTGAAGTGGATAGAGAGCAGTGGCTCTGACCCTGGGAAGTTATTTTACTTCTTTCCACTTGTTTCCTAAATTGCAAAGTGGGGATGACACCGTTTTCCAAAACAGGGTGGGGGGGTGAGGATCAGATGAGACAACATATGTGGAGCATTTTGAAACCTTCCACATGATCTAGACCTGCAAGCTGTTATTATTGAGGTCATCCTATCTGGGTGAGGTCATTTCATCCAGTTCCATGAGCTCTTCCTCCCAGCCTCATGAGGGTTTGAGATAATAATGGAAAGCACTTTGTAATTCTTAAGGTACTTTAGAGATTTAGCTGGTCCTTTGGTTTTCCACTCCTGGTTAACTGTTTTTGTTCTATCCAGAGAGTACTGTTGCCAACTGCAGATGAGAGATCTGGACAGGGAAGTCAGTTTTCTAAAGAAGATAAATTTAAAAAATAAAAAAGAGGAAGATAAATTAAATTGAAGTTGAGTTAAAAGTATTACACCCAAATGGAAATATTCTTTAAATAGTCAAAGACAGAGGGGCCTTGAAACACTGATTAGAGGGTTGTGAAGGTATATGACTTAATAAAATTTTGAAATTAAATGGGACCTTAAAGGTTATCAAATTTAACCTGTGTCATTCAAAATCCCTCCCCCATCCCAGGTAACATTCCTGAAAAGTAGTCATCCAGCTTCAACTTGTAGATTTCTAGCAAGGGGGAAACCTAATGGGTCAGCCTATCCATTTTTGTACCACTCCAAACAAAATTCTTATATTAAGCCAAAATTGTTGTTCTTATAATTTCTATCAAGTGCTTGATGGATCCATGCAGTTTGATTTTAGTCTTTCTGCCAGATAGTATCACTTCAAGTATTAGAAACCAGCAATCTTGTTATGCCTTGGGGCTAACATAATATATTCTAAATTTTCTTTTATTCTTCTTTGTTTCCCTCATACCGTTGGTATAGTCCTTGATCTGGGAGCTCTGAAATTTAGCTATGATATTCCTTAGGGTTTTCATTTTGAAATCTCTTTCAGGAAGTGATAAGTAGATTTTTTCAGTTTCATTTTACCCTCTGGATCTAAAATATTGGGGTTTTCCTTTATAATTTCTTGAAATATGATATCTAAGTTCTTTTTTTGATCATGGCTTTCACTAGTTCTTAAATTATCCCTCCTTGGTCTCTTTTCCAGGTCAGTTATTTTTCCAATGAGATATTTCATATTTTCTTCTATTTTTTTTCATTATTTTGACTTTGTTTTATTGTCTTTTGATATCCATTTGGCCAGTTCTGCTTTTTAAGGAGTCCTCTTCAATGAATGTTGTACCTCTTTTGTCATTTGGCTAATTCTGTTTAAGAGGTTAATTCTTCAGTATTTTTATGCCTCTTTTACCAAGCCTTTAATTCTCTTTTTCATAATTTTCCTACATCACTCTCATTTCTTTCCTATTTTTACTCTACCACACATTGCTTCAGGAATTCTTTTTGGACTTCTGCACAATTTGCATTTTTCTTTGAGGCTTTGCTTGTAGCTGTTCTCACAGTGGTGTCTTCTTCTGAGTTTGTGTCTTGCTCTTCCCTGCCTCAATAGTAGCTTTTTTATGGTCAGGTTATTTTTTTGGCTCATTTTCTAGCCTCTTTCTTGCCTTTTGAACTTTATTTTTAAGTGGGACTTTTTGGTGATGCTGTTTTCAGAGTTAGTTCTGAAGGTCTGCAAGTTTTTGTTGCTTCTAAGATGGTATGATCCATGGAGAGGTTTGGCCACTGCTTTCCTGGTCTTCATTATGATCTTTACCCTGCTCCCCTGCAGCTGCAAGTGCTAGTGTTCCTCCCTGCCCTGGAACTGTGATCAAGGCCGTTGCTCCCTTGTGAGTGACCACAAGTGGTCCTCTCTGCCTGGAAATTGTGACCCAGAACTGAGGATGGTCAGTGGAGTTGCCAAACAACATCTGGTCCAATGCCAAGTGTCAGCTCGAGAGTCTCTTGTGAAAGATCTCTTTCTAACCAGTTGTCCAATCACCTTACCATCTTAAGGCTAAGAATGCCCAAAGCAGCTGCTGCCACAAGGTACACTCTGGGTCAGCTGTCACCCTTTTATCGCAGAGCTCTCCTGCTGACCTAAGTTCTTGACCTTTTGTTGGCTCTGCTACTCCACAGTTCGATTTAAAGGATTATTTTAAAGTTGTTAGAAGGGGAATGTTGGGTGAGTTCAGCTGAGTTGCTGCCTCTTTATCAATCAGCAAGCATTCATTAAGCACCTACTATGTGCCAAGCATTATAGTAACACAGTACTTGGTATAGTAATGCTAATTCAAGACCTCATTGTCTTTCACTTGGACTCTTGCAGTAGATTCTTAACTAGTTTTCCTACTTTCAGTATCCCTATTCTCCTTCCCTCTCTCTCCATTTTAGTCCCATCCTGCACATACTTATCTGATCACATAATATCATGTATGTACATACACACATACACACACACACACACCACACCAGACAAAAACCAAATTAAATTGCCTGCTGTTCAAGACCCTCTAGTAGTCAGAGTCAAGGTGGCAGAATAGAGGTGAGAAGTTTACCAAGCTGTGCCCCCGACAAAACTCTTCCAAACAGATAAAAAAAAATGTACCAGACCAAATCCTAATGGGGAAACTAAAGGAAAAGTCACAGTGAATCATTTTTTAACCTGCATCAACATAGGAAGACAGAAGGGGTCTGTGGATCATGGGAATGGAGTCTGGCCAAAGTATACCATGCCAGACCATTCTGGTGTCCAGGGACTCAAAGAGGATAGAGGCTGTGCACAGGGGCAAAGCGAGATCCCAGACCTCTATGGGGCACTGGAACCCCACACAGGGTGCAGGAACAAGCACCCAGCTATCAGTTTATTACTGCTCTTCAGTTCTTGGTCAGAGATCGAAGGCAGACTGGAGAGATGATCTCCATCCAAGAGTGGCATTCCTGAGTGGGTAGCAGTTGTGCGCCATGGACTATGCACCGAGCAAGGAACGAGTTCATAAACAAATAGGAGCAGTGTGGCGCTGACCCTTGGAGTGGAGGGGGTCTCAGCTCCAACTCTTACCCCTGTCTGAAGCCTGCAGAGGAACACTGAGGGCAGTAATCTAGACCAAAGGGAAGTTGTAGAAGGAGCTTGAGTTGAGTTTTGAAGGAAATGATTGCTTCTGAAAGGCAAAAGTAAGGATAGAGCACATTTTAGGCAGGGGAACCCCAGTGAAAAGGATGGAGAAGGATGAAATGGAATCTAGGTAGCATGGGGGAACAGCAGGAAGGCCAATATGGGTGCACTGGGAGGTGTAAGTGGGCTGAAAAGGTAAGGGGGACTAGGCTGGGAAGGGCTTTAAGTGCTAGAGAAGTTTCTGTTTGCCCATAAAAATAATAGGGAGCATTGTATCCTCAGTGCCTAGCACTGCACGTAGTAGATTAATAAATATTGGCTGAATTAAAGTGAATCTCTCAAATTTGACGGTAAAATCTTTGGGAATAAGAACTAAGAATTTTTTTTGTCTCCCCCGTAGTGCCTGGTATATAATAAATGCTGTTTGGTTAATTACCAAACCTTCCCTTCAGTATCTGAGATTCAAACTTCTTCTATTGATGTATTTTCTCTTCTCTCTCTTTCCTTTACCAGCTCCCTCACCAAATGGTATTCTCGAGTGGTGTTCCAGATGCCTCATCAAGAGATCGTGGACAGCCTAAAACTGTGCCTGGTGGGTTCCTTAAAGAAGTACTATGAGGTGAGTAAAGCCAGACTTTCCTAGTTTCAGGATCTCTTCCTTCTTAACCTCTGTAAATTAACAGGAAATATGATTTAGTAGAAGGAAATCCAAATCATATTTATTGGACTTCTTAAGCAGATTCAAAGTCCGGCAGTCCTAAGTTCAACAGTTGAACAAGAAGGTTTCAACCCGTGCTGGTGCATATCAAACCAAGGGGAGTAAGGTTTCGGTTTGGCAGTATTGCTTTCCATGTTTTCAACCTTATGCCCTTGTACTACTGTTGTTATCAGAGACTTAATTTAATTAATTAGTATGGCATACAAATTTATTTGACTCTTATGACTAGGTCATTGCCAGCTGAATCCTCTCATCTTTTCATAAGGCAAATATAAATTCACCCCTCCACCCTAACCCAGATATTCAAAGTATACTGAACCATGAGAATTGGCACGTAACTTGCATTAAGCTGATACTGGGCTGGAGAAGTGGCCAGGGAATGTTCTCAGTCTGTTATAGAGGTGTTCAAAGGAAGGCTTGATCTACGTGACTTGGGCTTCGTAAGAATGGGTTTAGTCCTTGTGAAAAGTAAGCTATCAGAATTGTTGTTTAAGACTAAATCTGGTCTCTGGAATTGTTCCTTTCATGCTTGTGAAGTTTTCTACCGCAACTCCCTGCAAATAAATTTTGATATCATTCTAATAGCAGAAGTGAATCTGTAGTGTACTTTCTTCCTGTAAAGAGACCTATGAAGCATCCTGTCATTTTAGAGCTAAAAAGGATCTCATTTTACAGATAGAGAAGGTGGTAAATGATTTGTTTCAGTTGTACAGAGGCAGAGAGAGATAAACTCGAACCCAGGGCTCCTGACTGCAGGACCCATTCTCTTTCTGTTACATCATGTGACGGTGTGACTGCAGGTACAAGTCTTCCTCTCTCTTTCTTGGCTCTGCTTCTCTCTTCTGTTCTCAGAGCCAAGCCCTATTTCAGCTCCTAACCCCCTCTTTAATTACTGCCTAAGACAGCAGCTGAGTCCAGCCATGTACTAAATTCAGAATAAACCTGCTATTTAGCTGAGCCTCAAAACAAAGCCCAACAATAGTTTATCAGTGTTGGTTTTTCAGTATGGAACCAAGGAACCAAACCAAAACTTTTGGGAGAAAAATCCTTTTTTGCCATTGTGTCATAATGGAAATTTTAAATATATTTCTAAAATTGTTGAACTAAAATAAACCTAGATTAAAAATTGTTTTCTGAACTCAGTGATTCATTCCATTTGCCGAATCCACCTGCCTCCAACCTTTTGGCCTCCATTCTGTGCTGTACATAGCAGGAAGGATCATTTTCCTTAAATATATTTTGATAACTGCCACTAAAGTTTGACTCCATTACCTCAGAATACAATTTCTTTCAGATCTGACCAAAGTGGAAAGCCTTTGAGTGTGAGCCTGGGATAGCCTATAGACCTGTTACCGGAGGGGACGGGGGGGACCAGAGGAAAGCCATCCCCTGAAGTCTGGCCACAGAGTGATGAGTTTTTTGTGCTATGCCACTCATGAAGATCATCTGCTAAGGCAAAGAGGGCTTATGATCTGTGTTAGAGGGAGAACCCATGCTGATCCTTAAATTATTGAAGTATGTCTATTTTTATAATGGGATTTAAAACTAGAAGGGATTTTAAAAATCACCAAGCCCAACACTCTCATTTTACAGTTGAAGAAAACAGGCCCAGAAAGGTGGTAACTTGCCAGTCATCACACAGGTCATAAACAGCAAAGTCTCATTTTAAATCTAGTGCTCTTCCCACTTCTCTCTTGCTCCTCACTATCACTTGATGGCCCCAAAATAAAATTAGAACTCCTAATGATACATAGGTTTTAAAGCTCACAATCTTCTAGTCACCCATACTTCTGTAATCTTAAATGATGAGTATCTGGTGAAGTAGAGGGTTGAGTTATTGGTCTGGCTGGAGCAGTGAAGAAAGCAAGACCATTCATCCTGGATTTTCCAGGGTATTCCCTGTTTTAAGAAAAAGGAAAAAAAAGGAACATTCTTTATCACACGTATCATGTGCCCTGGTTTTCTAATTTACAGAATATGATCATCATAGGCATAGTGGATGATGAAGATTTCTTCATTGGGGCTCACAGAATCAATATTTCAGTACCTTCTAGCTGTACCTTATGTTTAAGTAGAGTAGCATTCAGTAATATATTAGTTGTACTTAAATTTATTTTTTTCATATCTGTATTGTCACCTTAGGTTATAAATTCTTTGAGGTTAGGAATGATGTCCTCCATTTCCTTTGTAACTAAAGTTTGTACAAGGCAGAAATTGCACATTGTGTCCAGTAAAGGCTGCTGACCAACAAAAGGGATATCTTAATAGGAAGCCAGAGTAGATAACTCAATGGTCTATTTCTTACCTTCACCAAAGAAAGTTATAACTTCTTTGTGCCTCTGTTTCCCTGTCTCTTGCATAAGAAGAATAACAAGATGATAGGCTCAAAACCAGAGGGGACTTTGAGATCATCTAGGCTAAATCTTTTGTTTTACATATATACAAACTCTGGGAGCCAGAGAGGTATGATGATTTGCCCACAGTTACACAGGTAGTAAGTGACAGGGTCAGGATTTGAACCCAAGTCTTTGGATTTCAAAACCAGTGCCTTTTCCATTGTATTGCTATCTCAGGATGTGCAAATGAGTTATGTAACTGTAAATGAAGTATGTTGAGTTTCTCAGGAAAGTGATATTATAGACATATATAAAAGTATGAAATATAATCTAGGTAGTTATATAGCAAAAGTATTCATTGCAAGGTTCCTTTGATTTCAAGTACATATATACTTTCAATTTAGGTATACTCTGTGCAATGCATTATGCAGAATAAAATTCAGAAATTGTCCAATTTTATCCGTTTGGGCCAACTGTGCTTTCAAATCATATGGAAATAGTGAACTTTAGATTCAGCAGCACTGAACAAGAACGAAAAATACCTTTTCCAGTGAATTGTGAGGTAAACCATTAAAAAAAGACATATATACAACAAAAACATAGCGAACTATAGCTCATACAGGAAAGGAACTTTAAATATTTTACTGTTAAAATAAAAACCTCAAAACATTCAACAAACTGGATAGATATTTCATTTCATTTTTTTCCAAGTTATGCACTGGTGTCTTATGTAGTTATAATTTTAAAGAATTAAACATCCGTATCCCAAAAGAGATAAAAACCAAAAAGGAAAAGGACCCATATGTACAAGAATATTTATAGTGGCACTTTTCTGGGGGTAAAGAATTAGAAGTTGAGGGGATGCCCATCAATTGGGAAATAGCTGAACAAGTTGTGGTATGTGATTATGACGGAATATGATTGTACTATAAGAAATCATGAGCAGGATGCTCTCAGAAAAACCTGGAAAGATTCTATGGGCTGATGAAAAGTGAAGTGTACTGTGTACAAAGTAACAGGAATCATGTAAGATGATGAGCTGTTTATGACTTAGCTATTCTCAGCAATACAGTGATCCAAGACAGCTCTGAAGGTCTTAGGATGAAAAATGCTGTCCATCCCTAGAGAAAGAATTGTTGGTGTCTGAATACATATTGAAGCATACTTTTTTTTACTTTATTTTTTCTTGAGTTTTTTTTCTTGTCTGTGTTATCTTTCACAATATGACTCTTATGGATATGTGTTGCATAACTACACACGTATAACCTATATGGAATTGCTTACCTTCTCATTGGGGGAGTGGGGTGGGGAGGGGGAAAGGGAGAGAATTTGGACCTCAAAGTTCTAAAAACGAATGTTAAAAATTGTTTTTACATGTAACTGGGGGAAAATAAAATACCAGATAAAAGCTAAAAAGAATTAAACATCCATAATCTTGCAGGGTGACTAGTATGAAAATGTTTTATTTAGCTTTATTTCATCACCTTTTGAGTCTCCATCTTTGGGTATGCTTGCCACATAATAATCTGAGGGAGACAGATTAGGGAAGACAACCCCATCATAAACCATTCTTTGCTAGTTGTAGTTTACTTGGTATGCCTCTGCCAAAGAAGAGCTTTGTTTTGTTCTCCATGTTGTGGCAGGTCCTTAACCTGTCTTTAGCTCAGTTTCCTCTTCTGTAAAATAGGGATAATAACAGCACCCACCACCCAGGGCTGTTGCAAGGAACAAACGAGATAATGCTTGTAAAGCTCTTAGCACGGTGCCTGGTACACAGTGCCATTTATGTAGCAAGCGCTACATAAATATTAGCTAATATTAATGGTATTATTATTATGAAGGTTTAGTATAAACTCCAAGTTCAAGGCAGATGAGTTGGGACCATCATTTTCCTGACCAACCTTTGAACTTTTCCTACACAGTTGAATCAGGAACCTCCCAACTCTGAATCTGTGATCCAATGATCTGCTTGACTCAAGTTTGCTTAGCTTTGCGTGCTGTGTGATGGCTCCTTTTGATATTCCTGACCTCTCAATGTCCTGTGGAAGTCTAGAAATGAACAAGAACTTTTTTCAGCAAAACTGACCATGTTTGAACCTGTCTTTCAAATCTATCTGATGTCAAATGCCAAAGAAATGCAAGTTTGAATCTTTATTGGCAATGAGTACTGTGTCTGGTGAGTTCCCTATTCTCAGAAATAATAAGGAATTTGTATTATTTGGGGTTTCACTTCAGGTAAACCACTGTCTGCCAGAGAAAATTGTGGTGTACAGAGATGGAGTATCAGATGGTCAGCTGAAGACGGTCACCAGCTATGAGATCCCCCAGTTACAGAAGTGCTTTGAAGCTTTTGAAAACTACCAACCCAAGATGGTGGTGTTTGTGGTCCAGAAAAAAATTAGCACTAACCTGTACTCAGCTGCTACAGACAATTTTGTGACTCCCTCCCCAGGTACTGTGGTGGACCACACCATCACAAGCAGAGAGTGGTGAGTAGGCTGTCTTTCAGCTCACCTTTGGGGAAGTGCGGGAGATCAGCTTTTGCAGGACCCTCAATTTTGGTAAATTCTTTTTTTTTTATATTTAGGATGGAAGGGTTTTTTTAGAGGCTATGTATATATAAAACACTCTTTTTCCTTCTGCCTCTTGCCTTTGGTGCTTGGGGAGAAAACTGATGGAGATAAAGAGATTTCCCCTAAGCTAACGAAAGCATAAATTCTCTCTGTGATGAAGATGGAGATGATGTAAATATCTACCAGCTCTCCAGGAAGTGACACTGGACCAGGGTCCTCTTTTTTTTCTTATCTGTAAAATGGGGTGATTGAACTAGATCTCCAAAATCTCTTTTAGCTCCAAAGGTGATTTAATAAGATAACCTAAAAAATAGAGCTATCCAAAAATCTTCCAGGACTGCCTAAAGATTTAGTGAGTTCTTCATTTTTTAGAAGTCTTCAGGCTTCTTGGGAGATGTTGCATTGAGGGTGTTCCTGCTTAGGTAGTGAATAAAACTCTTCCAACTCTTGAGATTTTATGATTCTATAATGCAAAACATGCTATAAGTTTGATCATTTTTCTTGCCAGGGTGGATTTCTATCTACTTGCCCATCATGTGCGGCAGGGCTGTGGCATTCCTACACATTACGTATGCGTCCTCAACACTGCAAACTTGAGCCCTGACCATATGCAGAGGTGAGCCCTTTCTTACTGTAGGTCAGTGGTTCTCAAAATATGGACATGAGAGTCAGAGACTCTTTCGTAGGGTCCATGAGATCAAAACTATTATCAAAATAATACTAAGACATTTTAATTTCCAATACTGTAAATATTTACAAGTGTAATCCATGTAACAAAAGCTGATTGGGAGTTCTACGTAATTTTCAAGAGTGTAAAGGGGTCCTGAGATCTCAAAGTTTGAGAATTGTGGCTTTAGAAGTAAGTCTGGATCCAGCTAGTTAAGATAGAGCCAATTACAGGAACAATTGCCAATTGAGTTCCTTGAAATCTTTGATTAGTATTTTCAAGGGGGTAAAAATATAGTTTAAATTTGGACAGTACAAAAATACTTAATTTTCTCAGCATGTTTGTAGTCTTTTTTTTGAAATCATTAAATTTTGATGACTGGAAGAATTTTACTTGTTTTTGGTAGAAAGTTTCATTGATTTGGTGACTAGGAGAGGCAGGCAACAGGTAAATTAATTTGTCCAAGGCATCTGATTAAGTTAATGGTAATACCAGAAACATCTTCCCTGCAGGGAAACAATTAGGAAAGCTTCTAAGAACTTTGCAGCACATTTCAGGTTCTCAGTTTCCTAAGAATAACTTAGGGAATGTGATGGTGTACAATAATTGGTGTGCTCAACTGGACAAATAGATGTTTTGAAGCACAAAGTAGTTCTGAGTGCATTGTTCTGTTGTTGACCTCCAGGTTAACTTTCAAGCTTTGCCACATGTACTGGAATTGGCCTGGCACCATCAGAGTCCCAGCTCCCTGCAAGTATGCCCACAAGCTAGCTTTCTTGTCTGGACAAGTCTTACATCATGAACCAGCCATCCAGTTGTGTGAGAAGCTCTTCTTCCTGTAACCCAAAGAGTCTGCAAGCAAGTTAAGGAAAGAGAAAAATGAGTTCTCTGGATTTGTATAGAAACCTCAGCTATGACTTCTCCAGGATCAGCAGAAACAAAAGGTGGCATTTTTGAGTTGCTGTTTTCCCCTTCCTCAACCCAATAGTATTCATTTTATTTTATTTTTTCAATCCACTACTACCAAGAAAATTGTAAGTCATTTCAGCCCAATGTGACTTGAAAATTTCCACTCCCCATGTGGGAAGGAGATAGGACATTGCCACTTTTGGAGGTCTGGGAAAAACAGAAAAAAACTTTTAAGAGCCTCCAAGCCAGATAGAACTGTATGAATCTGTAGCAGCTCAGTTCTCCAAACCCCATTATCCTTTCTGGTGCAGTAGGTGAGAAAATAAGTGGTCATTGCAGGTTCCTTAAGGAGACATTTGGACAATTGGGAAAGGAAAA
Source organism: Trichosurus vulpecula (assembly GCF_011100635.1). Taxonomy (NCBI): domain Eukaryota; kingdom Metazoa; phylum Chordata; class Mammalia; order Diprotodontia; family Phalangeridae; genus Trichosurus; species Trichosurus vulpecula. The sequence continues at coordinate 295,561,388 of NC_050575.1, read as the reverse complement.
AGAGCTGTTTCTTTAAAACAGGCATTGCTCCTGCTGACCTGGTGCTTAGCCTTTCTGTGGAATTGGGCTCAATTCAGCAAGCATTTCTCATGACACTTCTGACATAAAAGCCTATTTTATTTTTTTAATAAATTTTTATTAATATCTTTGTTTTTACATCACCTAAATTTCCCACTGTTTGATCTTGTCCTTCCCTCCCACAGAGAGCCAGCCTTGTAACAAATGATAAAAAAGAGGGGGAACAAAGCAGTTCAGCAAAGCTAACCAGATCACCTTGAAAAAACTCTGATCTTCACCTCTGGTCCTCCACCTTTAAAAAGAATTGAGGGAGGTGTGTTAAAAGTCTGTTTTCAGCCTTCACTTTAGATACCTCTGGCACTCCAAAGATTTCAAATGGACCATTTCGGTGTTTCATGTGCTTTCTAGTTCTTTTGGTTGGGCTTAGCATTAGAACTGCCAACCTAGGGATTTAAATCCTTTTATTTTGAATTTTGCCTTCCAACCCCAAATACTTCTGCCTTATTTTAGTTAATAATATGTTAAATCTATTTCTCAAAGATTCTTGAACCTGGAAGGGAGACATTTGGCATATGGGATACCTTTTTTAGGGATGTTCAAGTATAATACAACTTTCCCACCAGTCTGGTCAAGTCTTTTATTTATATGTGGAAGAAAACTGAAATATTTAATTCCTTGAACAGTGGCTGCTTGTTGGCCATTCAATTTTCTTGGAAGTTTTCTAAAGCTGGGACAAATTTTTTTTTAGCAATGCAGTTTTTAAAAATGCGATCTACACATGAAAGTCCAGATATCAAAATTTCCGTATATAAAGAAGGCTGATATTTCTTCCCTTTTTAGAATTAGGAGCATGCCAGTATGTTTGCACGTACTCCCCTTTGTTTTGAAACGGCCAATTTGGTCTCTCACTTAACCTTTCAGTCTTTCACCTGTATTGTATTGGTTTTTTTGTTTTTTGGGGGTTTTTTTGCTGTTTGAAAGAGTTGATTTTATTTAATTCCTTCCTTCCTCATCTTGCCCTTTCCCCAAGGAAGGAAGGAGACGTGTATATTTTACTTGTGAATTGTGAGAGAAAGAAACTTTAGCCAAAAACTCTTTAGAAAAACAAAATTAGAAAGATATTTTGGTTCACAGTAGAGTTCACAGGAGGTTGGTGAGATGAGAGCCATGTCATTTCTTGGGTGCATTTCTGTTTATATTAGATGTTGGGAGTGAGAGAAGAAAAGCTTAAGAATTTGGAATTTTAAGAACATTGAACTAAACATGTTGAATCACTGGTCTATAACTTGGCAGATAGCTTTCTGATCTGATTCTCTCTGCAAGCATTTTGAATTTTTCCTTTTAAGTTGTATTTCTTAAGATCTTGTCTGTCTGATATAGTCAGAAAAGTTCAAAACAATACCTAAGTGTAATGAAAATCTGCCTTCACTTTTTGTTTCAAGTTTCCTAGTGTTATTTTTCAGTCTTAATATTGAGTAATTAGAAGTAGAAGGCAAAAAAACTGTATCATTTATTATTTAAGATTGATGAAACACTTAAGCACTTTCCTAGTAGATGATAGATTGATTAGCATTATTCCAGAATGTCAAGTAGTTCTTGGCTAATGAGCCTGTGCTAGTATATTGTAGTGACTATAAGCCACTGGAGTTTTATTTTGATTTTTACCACTGATGCTTCACCTTCTGGTGCAGGAACTGTGTTTTATCACAGTACCAGATGAAACTGAGGCACCAGTTATTTACTTATTAAGAACAACATCACCTGCAAAACAAAACTACAAATAAGTTGACAAATAAACCCCTCTTATTGTGGGTGTTTTGTCCTGATCACCAGCCTCATCTTCAGTACTCTTTACTAGATTATCTAGATAAAGCTTTTTCTCTCTACTTAGTCACATCACTACATAACACAGCCCTAGAGTCTTTCTCAGTGTTTCTGACCACATCATTATTTATAAGCCTGCAAAAGCAATATGAAATATTGATGCCATGAGCTGCCTGTCACTATAGATCCCACATTATGTTGTGCCTCCACTGGACATTTCGATGTCATTTAGATCTTCCTGTTCCAGCTGTTCAGCTTGATCGCATCCAATTATAAGAATCTCCCCTTGTCCCACTCTTGATTTGGGTGTGGGGGCCATGGCCAACAGAGAAACTGCCCCACATGGTCAAACTATTCATAAGCCATGTGGAGTGAATGTTACTTCTCTTCCTCTAATGTGTTTTTTATACTTCATTCCCTCCTTCAGTTCACCAAATTTAATTAAACATGACAGGGTTCTATCTCTACACTAATGAGCAGAAGACAAAGTCCAAGGGGAAGTCACTCCAGACTTTTCTCTTCATAGCTTCTGAATAAAAGGCCAGCCAGTTTCATTGTCTAGGATGTTTAATGAGAAGCTTCATTTGAATAAGAGGCCGAATTTTGTAGTTTAGTTGCAAGAATTGGAGTAAAGTTTTTGCATAGATCTCTGAAAATACAGTTAAAATATAATTATGTTGATACATGTGAGCATAATCCATGTGAAGTTGCTCCACCTGACTTCATTTTCTAATAGTATAATTAAAATTATATAGTTGAACCCCACTCTAAAGCTATAAAAAGCTGAAATGATGTAATTCATCTAATCACCTATTTATGATTTGGTTCAATATGTATTTATTACTGCATGCAAGATTATATGCTTAGTCTGCTAGTCTATCCTCTATGGGTTATTACAATAGTTGAGGAGAAGAGTTATAACATATACAAATAATTAGCATACAAGAGACACATGAAAAAGATGTATAGTGCTAGGTAAGGTCTTGGAGAAAAGGCAGCAATCAGGGAAGGACATCATGGTGTGGTAGAAGGAATACTGCACTTGGAGGTGGGAGATGGCTGGTTTTTAAATCCTGCCTCTGACACCCCCTGAGTGACTTCACTTAATCTTTCAGAGAGACATAGTTCTTAGCTCACAAGATTGTTGTGAAGAGCTAATGTAGAAATGTATGTAAAACCCTCTGCAAGGTGTGTAAGTATCAGTTATTGTCACTCCTGGTGGAGGTAGCATTTCAGATGGCCTTTAAAAGATAGTTGGAAATACAACAGCTGGGCGATAGGAAGCATCTTAAGTACAGGGAATAACATAAGCAGAGGCAGAAAAATATCATGTGTATCAAGAACAAGGAGTAGTGTAGATTGGCTAGAACTTAGTTTATGTGGAAGGGAAGATGAGAAAAGGCTAGAAAAATAGGGTGAGTGAAATTAAAGCAATCAGAGGAATTATTTTGCCCAAATATATGCCAGTAAGTTTAACAACTTCAGTGAAACGGAAGAATATTTACAAAAATATATGCCCAGATTAACGTAAGAGGAAATACAATATCTAAATATAAGCCTATTTTAGAAAAATAAATTAAACAGGCCATAAATGAGGTTCCTAAGAAAAAAGCATCAGGACCAAATGGATTTACAAGTGAATTCTACCAAACATTTAAAGATCAACTAATTCCAATATTAAATAACTATTTGGAATAATAGGCCAAGAAAGAGTCCTACCAAACTCCTTTTATGAAACAAATATGGGGCTGATACCTAAACCAGGAAGAGCAAAAACAGAGAAAGAAAACTATAGACCAATTTCACTAATGAATATGGATGCAAAAATCCTAAATAAAATACTAGCTAGCACACTACAAAAATATTGTGACCAAGTAGAATTAGTACCAGGAATGCAGGGTTTGTTCAATATAAGGAAAATGATTAACTTACCTGATTGTATCAATTAACAAAAGTAACCAAAATCATATGACTATGTCAATAGGTGCAGAAAAAGATTTTGACAAAATACCTCACATATTAAAAAAACATTTGAAAGGATAGGTATAAATGGATTTTTTCCTTAAAACGATAAGAAGCAACTACCATTGGCAAGCATTATGTTACAAAGATAAGCTAGAAGCTTTCCCAGTGAGATCAAGAGTGAAGCAAGGATGCCCCTTATAACCAGTTTTATTCAATATTGTACTAGAAATTCTAGCAATAGCAATCAGAGAAGAAAAAGAAATTGAAGGAATCAGAATGGGCAGTGAGGTAATAAAACTATCTCTTTGCAGACAGTAGGATGATATACTTGGAAAATTCTAGAGATTCAACTAAAAAGCTAGTTAAGACCATAGTTTTAGCAAAGTAATAGGATATAAAATAAACCCAATAAATCATCAGTATTTCTATATATCACCAACAAAGCCCTGCAAAAAGAGATAGTAAAAGATATTTCATTAAAAACAACCATAGAAAAAATAAAATACTCAAGAGTATGCCTCTCAAGAACAACCCAGGAACTTACATGAAAATAATTACAAAACATTTTTATGCAAATAAAGTCAAATTTAAATAATTGGAGAAATATTAATTGTTCATGAGTGGGCCAAGCTAATATAATGAGAATTCTCCCTAAATTAATCTACTTATTTAGTGTCATCCCAGTTAAATTGCCAAAAAAAAAATGATTTTATTGAGCTATAAAAAAATAATAAAGTTCATTTGGAAAAACAAAAGGTCAAAATTATCAAAGGATTTAATTGGAAAAAATGCAAAGGAAGGAGATCTAGTAGCACCAAATCTTAAATTTTATTATAAGGCTATAATTATCAAAACTCTGGTCCTGGCTAAGAAATAGAATGGTGGATCAGTGGAATAGAGTAGATAAACAATACATAACCTTGTATTTGATAAAAGTAAAGATTTAAGCTTTTAGGATAAGAATTTACTATTTGGTAAAAATTGTTGGAAAAACTAGAAAGCAATCTGGCAGAAACTAGGTATAGACCAATATCTTACAAGATAAGGTCAAAATGGATACATGACCTAGACATAAAGGGAGATATTATAAGGTAAATTAGAAGAACATGGAATTAATATATTACCTATCAGATTCATGGATAGGAGAAGAATTTGTGAATAAGCAGAAGATAGAGCACATTGCAAGAGGTAAAATGGATAATTTTGACTGCATTAAAAAGCTTTGTATAAATAAAACCAGTGAAGCCAAGATTAGAAGAAAAGCAGAAAATTGGGGGGAAAGTTTTTTAGAGACAGTTCCTCAGATAAAGGCTTCATATCTCAACTATATAGAAAACTTCGGTCAACTATATAGAGACCTTTGTCAAATTTATAAGAATATGAGTCATTCCCCAATTGATAAATGGTCAAAGGATATGAACAGGCAATTTTTGGACGAAGAAACCAAAGCTAAATACATTCATATGAAAAAATGCTCTAAATCACTGTTGATTAGAGAAATTCAGATTAAAACAACTTTGAGCTAATATCTCACACCTATCAGATTGGCTAAAAATGTTAAGAGGGGATGTAGAAAAATTGGGACACTGTTGGTGAACTGATCTAAGCATTTTGGAGAGCAATCTGGAATTATGCCCAAAGAGTTATAAAACTGTATATACCCTTTGACCCAGCAATACCACTGTTTCTGTTTTGTCTTGTTTCCCAAAGTGATCAGGGAAAACAAAAAAGAACCTATATGTTATATAAGATGTTTATAGCACATCTCTTTGTGGTGGTAAAGAACTGGAAATCAAGGAGATGCCTATCAATTGGGGAATGGCTGAACAAATTGTGGTATATGATTGTGATGGAATACTACCGTGCTGTAAGAAAGGATGAGCAGGTTGATTTTAGAAAAACATGGAAGGACCTGCATGACATAATGAAGAGTGAACTGTGCAGACCCAAGAGAACATTGTATACAGTAACAGCAATACTATTTGAAGAGTAACTGTGAATGACTAAGCTATTCTGAGTTATATGACTATTCAGATCAACTGCAAAAGACCTATGAAGGAAAATGCTATCTTACCTCCAGAGAAAGAGCTGCTGTGTTGAAGTATGTATTGTATGGCTTCACATATGTGTATGTGTCAAATGTTGGCCTTCTCATGTGGGGTTGGGAGGGAAAGAGGGAAACAGCTTGGAACCTAAAATGTAAAAAAACAAAATAAATACTAAAAAGAAAAAGAGGATGGGTCTAAGTTGTGGAATGCCTTAAATCTCTGGCAAAGAAGTTTGTTCTCATTTAACACAACAGGGAATCACTGAAGGGTCTTGAGAAGAGCAGGATGTGGCCAGTAGTGTTACTGGGCAGCTACTTCCTTGATTGGTTCACTTACGGTTCAGCCAGTTGAGGTAGGGTGTGCCTGTTGTGGCCATGTCACCTAGACATATCTAAAAAGGGAGTTAAGAAGTTACTAGGACCACTTCATAAAAATGCTTCATCAATGTTGAGTACTATGTAAACATGAGTAATTGTTGTTTTGCAGTCAGGTAATCCCACTCCTACCTCTAAAAGCACAAGCAGATGCACAGAGCACCCGAGCTAGCTATGCTTGCCCCCCAATCAAAATGTTTTTACATACACTTACTAAATGAAGGTTAGTCTTGACCAAGAACAGTGTGGACTGCACCATGCTTTCTCAGGAGAGCAGATGAATCAACAGAAAGATTACAACTCCTAGAAGCACTTACATTTTGGCCACTCCTCTAAAAAGCTTGCTTAGAAGTAGTTTTTCATGGTCAAAAATAAGTAAGAGAATATGGCTTACCCTAACATCGTCATAAAGAGAATGAAGCATGGTCACTAAAACATCCTAATGACCGTGTTATTTCTAGTAAGTGCCAGTGTGCTATCCCTACTGTTGTTTAATGTTTCATTGATATTTTCTTTTATATCAGTGTTGCTCTCCCACCCCTTCTCCATTGTAACACGCGAGGATCTTTGTGAAAAATAAATCACCACGTTGACTTTGTCTGGAAATGTATTCCTCATTCCGCACTTGGTACCCACCACCTCTACGTTTCATAGTTCTCGAAAATCACCGGCAGCTGTGATGATCAGGACGCTCTCATTTTTCAGTTTTGTTTCCCTTTACCTCATTAATAGTTGGCATTATGGAAATGTTTCTAGTTCTGCTAACTTTCCTTTGGATCAGCTCATAGAACAGTTCCTAAGTTTTTCTGATTTTTTTTCATATGCCTCTTTTCTGAACAGCACAGCAGGATTCCATTATGTTGATATGCCACAATTTATTTTGCCATTCCTCAATCAGTGGGCAACCACTTTACTTCCAATTCTTTGCTACTACAATAGTGTGTATATATACACGCATATATACATAACAATGTATATGGTTCTATGTAGAGAGATTATATATAGTTATATTGATAAACACCTCTGTCTGTGTGTATTTTTAATATGTGTTACCGTTCCCTCTGCCTTTGACCTCCTTGAGGCATATGCCTAGTAATATATCCAGCAACTTCTGTTAATATCCAGAATGAGGGAATTAATAGTTCCACTTTGGCGTCTATGAGTGGAGAGAGAAGGGGAGGAATATGAGAGATGATGTGGAGGGATAATCAGTACGATTCTGCAGCCGACTGGTTACATGAGGAGAAGGTAGAGGGAATGACTCTAAGGTGGTAAGTTTGGTTAACCATATAGATAGACGGGGGAAATGGGAAAATCTAGAATGAAGGTGGGGAGGGGAAACGGTGAGTTCTGTTTCGTACATGTTAAATTTTGAGATGCCCGTAAGACGTTAATTTTGAAATGTTTGGTAAGCAGGAATTGGGCTTGAAGAGATGCTAGGGCTGTGTGTGTGTGTGTGTGTGTGTGTGTGTGTGTACACTGATCCGCGCAGCTAGGTGGCACAGAGCTCTGCTCCTGAAGTCGGGTAGACCTTCGTTCAAATCCAGCCTCAGACACTTACTAGCTGTGCGGCCCTCTTTGCCTCAGTTGTTTCTTCATCTACAAAATGAGTTGGAGAAGGAAATGGCAAACCACTCCAATATCTTTGCCAGGAAACAAAACACACACACACACACACACACACACACTCTCTCTCTCTCTCTCTCTCTCTACCTCTGTGCTCTGGAAGTCATCCGATGCGGTTACCTAGAGAGAGAAGAGAGCCTAGGACAGAGACTTGGAAAAAAATAATCATAATTAAAGCGCAGGACGTGGATGGCAAGCCAGCTGAAGAGACTAAGAGTGAAAAGCCAGAACTAAGAGCAAGGTCACCAAACTTAGGAGAGTATCTGGGAGGAAAAAGTAGCGACATGAACAAAGGTCAAAAGGGACAAAACTGGGGAAAGGCCATCGGCTTCAGAGACTAAGAAATCACTGGTAAGGCCCAAGAAAGCAGTTTTCAGTTGAGCCAGGCTGCAAAGGGCTGGGAGGTGAGTAAGAAAAGCAGAGATGATCACCGTAGATAGCTTCTCCTAAGACTTTGGCTCTAAAAGGAAGAAGAGAAAGGTTGTTAGTTTGAGGGGCTGACAGCATCAGATGAGGATTTTTTAAAGATCGGGGAATCCAGGAGGAGTCTGTAGGCATGGGGAGGGAGCCAGGAGATAAGAGATTTAAGATTGGGGGAGGGGAGGATCCAAAGGAGACTGGAAGGGATGGGAACAAGGGTCCAAGTGGAGGCTTCTGCCCAAGATGCAGTGTCTAACACAGCTTCTGGTGGGGAGGAGGAGGGAGGGCCTAGTTTCCATGAGTGTGATGAACATTAGAGTGGGAAGGAAAATACCTAAGGTTTAAATCTTTGTTCTGCCTCTCCCTGTGTGACCTTGGGCAAATAACTCAAATTTCTCCAGGCCTCAGTTGCCTCATTTGCAAAACAAGTGGGATGGGGGTAGGGGGACTAGATGATCTCTTAAGTCCCTTTCAGCTCTAAATGTGTGATCCTACGATGGAAGAAACGAAGTAAGAGGTCTAAAGTAAGGGGATATTTAGCAGGAATTCCCAGAGGCACAATGGAAGGAGCAGGAAGAGTTAGAGTGGCATATGGGGAGAATAGGACTGAAGTGAATGGGGATAAGGAAATGGGAATTGGTGATAGGGAAGAGAGCAGTTTTCCTTAGGCACATGGGTATTCTGAACCTCAGGGACTGGAAGAGGTGCGAATTTATTACCCATAGGACCTTTGTAGTAGCTGTTAAGTAATTTGTATTTTGTCAAAAACCTTGCTCAAGTTCAGGTATACTATGTCATTGGCATTTCCCTAGTCTACAAGTCTAGTCACTGTGTCAAAAAAGAAAATGAAATTAAGACTCTTTAAACCTATCCTAGATCTTAGCAATTACTAATTTTATTTCCAAATGTTCACAACCCATCTCTTTAATTAGGCAGTCTATAATTTTGTCAAAAAAACTCAGTGGGATATAGGTTGAAAGAGCTGCTTCCCTTTATTTTTTTTAGAGATCAAGATATGTTCATTTGTTCATTTCCAATCTTGCCTTTTCCAGTTTGTTGTTGTTTGCCTGTTTTTAGTCATGTTTGATTCTTCATGGACCTTTTTGGGGTTTTCTAGGCAAAGATACTGGAGCAGTTTGCCATTTCCTTCTCCAGCTCATTTGACAGATGAGGAAATTGAGGTGAAAAGGGTAAAGTGACTTGCCTGGGGGTCACACAGCTAGTAAGTATCTGAGGCTGGATTTAAACTCAGGTCTTCCTGAGACCTGAGTTTAAATCCAGCCTCAGACAGACACTAGCTATGTGACCCTGGAGAAGTCACTTTACCCTGTTTGCTTCAGTTTCCTCATCTATAAAGTTAGGACCTAAAATAGCGTCTCCCTCTCAGAGTGGTTGTGATTCTAAACTGAGAGAAGAATAGTAAGGTGCTTAGCCTAGTGCCTGGCACAGAGCAGGCACTATGCAAATGTTGACTATCATTGTTTTCCATGATTTTTCAAATTCCACACATGGTGGCTCAGAAAGCACATCCACCTATGACTTGAATCATTGAAGACCACTAGGTGCTCTCGGCCATCGTGTTTATTTTTTTTCAACTCTGTTTACCGTTTTTTCTTCTCCTCAGTCCAAAAGTCATCCTCCTTCGAAAAAGAAATGAAAACACAGCAAGAGCTAAATGGCCCTTCTTTCATTCTGTTGACCATTATTCCATCCTCCCTAAGCAAGGTTCCATTCCCTTTCTGGTTTTATTCATGCCCTCAATCAAAATACTAAAAACATTTATTAAGTGTCTACTATGAGCATCTTGTTTTGCTCTGTGATATAGAGTTGAAAAATTGTTTAGGTCCTACATACAGTGCTCTCTCTTATAGTCTATTGGGGAGAAAAAACATGCATAATACAAGGTAAAATGTTTTGAGGCAGAGAAGAGAGTCAGACCAAGGAAATTTGGGAAGAGAATTTAACACTTTCTCTTTTTTTGGTTGTTTTTTAAAAATTAACTTATTTATTTTTAGTTTTCAACATTCACTTCCATAAGTTTTAAATTTTCTCTCCCCTCTATCTCCCCAAGACAGCATGCAATCTGCTATAGGCTCTACATACACATACCTATTAAACACATTTTCCCATTAGTCATGTAACATAGAAGAATTATAACAAATGGGAGAAACCATGAGAAAGAAAAACAAAACAAAAAAGAAAACAGTCTGCTTCACTCCGCGTTCCGCAGAGTCTCTTCACTCTGCAGTTCTTTGTCTGGATGTGGATGGCATTTTCCATCATGAGTCCTTTGGAAAAGTTTTAGGTCCTTGCATTGCTGAGAAGGGTTAAGTCTATGAAAATCAGTCATCGCACACTGTGGCTGTTACTGTGTATAGTGTTCTCCTGGTTCTGCTCACTTTACTCAGCATCAGTTAAGAGAAGTCTTTCCAGGTTAAAAGTCCACCTGATCATTTCTTATAGCACAGTAGTATTCCATTACATTCATATACCACAACTTGTTCAGCCATTCCCCAGTTGATGGGCATCCCCTCAATTTCCAGTTCTTTGCCACCACTAAAAGAGCTGCTATAAATACTTTTGTACATGTGGGTCCTTTTCCCACTTTTATGATCTCTTTGGGATATAGACCTAGCAGTGGTATTGCTGGGTCAAAGAGTATGCGCATTTTCATAGCCCTTTGGACATAGTTCCAAATTGCTCTCCAGAATGGTTGGATCAGCTCATAGCTCCACCAACAATGAATTAGTGTTCCAGCTTTTCCACATCTTCTCCAGCATTTATCATTTTCTTTTTTCATCATGTTAGCCAATCTGATAGGTGTGATGTGGTACTTCAGGATTTGCATTTCTCTAATCAGTAGTGATTTAGAGCATTTTTTCATATGACTATAGATAACTTTAATTTCTTCCTCTGAAAACTGCCTGTTCATATCCTTTGACCATTTATCAATTGGGAAATCACTTGTATTCTTGTCAATTTGACTCAAGTTCTCTATATAGTTTAGAAATGAGGCCTTTATCAGAGACATCAGTTGTAAAATTTCTTTCCCAGTTTTCTGCTTCCCTCCTAATCTTGGTTTTATTGGCTTTGTTTGTACAAAAACTTTGCAGTTTAAGGTAATCAAAATTATCCATTTCGGATTTCATAATGTTCTCTATCTCTTGTTTGGTCATAAATTCCTCCATTCTCCATAAATCTGACAAATAAACTAACTATTCCTTGCTCCCCTAATTATTTTATAGTATCAGCCTTTATACCTAAATCATATACCGACTTGGACTTTATTTTAGTAAATGGTGTCAGACATTGGACTATGCCCAGTTTCTGCCATACTATTTTTCAGTTTTCCCAACAGTTTTTTGTCAAATAGTAACTTTGTATACCAGAGGCTGGGGTCTTTGGATTTATCAAACGGTAGATTGCTATAATCATTGACTACTGTGTCTTAGGTACCTAACCTATTCCACTGATGATTTTAACTCTTTCAACTCTGGGTATTAATGAAAATTTCATGGAGACTATACCTACACTGTGCACTGAGGGAATGAAAGGATGGAGGGAGATAGGAGAGAGTGCATTCCAGGCCCAAGGGACAGCTTGCATCTGTGCTCAGGGGTGGGTGACAAAAACATCAGACTGGAGAACCTTTAGGAGTCCAATTTGGCTAGACTGTAAAGCAAATGAGTGAACATCATGTGAAATGAGGATCGAAGGAAAGGTCAGAGCCAGATAGAGGAGGGCTAAGAAAATATTGTCTGTACCATAGATGACAGGGAGCCAAGAGAGGTTTGTGATCAAGGGTACAGTCAAACTTGTATGCAGTAGATTATTTTAGCAGCTCTGTGAAGAATTGGCAAGTAGAGAAACTACCTAAGAACAATTGGTTCATGAGAGATGAAGGCCTGAAGAATGTGAGGTTGTAAAGCCTTTTGTTATGTCTAGCACTCAGTGTCTATGTCAACTCATTCTGGTTCTAGCATTCTTAACGCTTTTCTTAGGGAATTGTGTCACTCTTCTGTTCATCTTATGCTGTTCAGTCACTCTTCGTGACCCTGTGGACAGCAGCACACCAATACTGTCCATGGAGATTTCTTGGCAAAGACACTAAAGTGGTTTGCCATTTCCTTTTCCCATGGATGAAGGTAAAGAGAGGTTAAGTGACTTGCCCAGGGTTGTTGTTGTTTGTCCGTCCTTCTTTCTCAAAGAGGACCATGACATCAGGGAGGTGATGTCATGACACGTAAGTGAATTAGATTTAAGTGAGGGAGGACTATGCAAAGTCACCAGTCTCACTTGCTGCTCTGGAGCCATCTGTGTCCAGTGGCCAGATACAGATCAGGACAACTGGAAATGGATGCAGTGGGATAGCTTGGCCTTTTCAAGCTTAAGGTCCTTAACAGGTTTCAATTTGACTAAGGCAATGATCACTCAGTGATTAAGGCTTAATAAGAAATAAAGCAGAGAATGGCCTCTTCACCTAGTCAAAAAAAAATCATTATTCCTTCCTAGCTTTTGGTTTCTTTCCAGAACTCATTCAACACTTGGTTAAGTTAGCTATGGTAGTATACCGCTATTCAATCTATTGTTTCTTTTTTTAATTAGTGTTTTTGTTTATAAACGTTTTAGAAACACTTTCATCTCTTTCATTGTTTTTAGATCACTCACTTCCCAGAGAACATGTTACTGCTCAGTCATTTTTCAGTCGTGTCCAACTCTTCATGACCCCACTTGGACTGGTTTGCGATTTTCTTCCTCCAGTTCATTTTAAAGGAAAACCAAGGCAAACAGGGTTAATGACTTGCCCAGGGTCACACAGCCAGTAAGTGCCCAAAGCCACATTTGAACTCATAGAAGATAAGTCTTCTGACTCTAAGCCCAGCACTCTATCCAGTGCTCTACCTAGCTGCCTTCCTCCTAAACCTTCTCTTTTAATAAGTAAATACAATCAAGCAAAACAATTCAATCCATTGGCTATGTCTGGAATTGTATGCGTCATTCCTTCCTTACTGTCTGTCACCTCTGTGTGAGGAGCTGGAGGCTTCACCTCAAGTGCTCTAAAGACATGATTATTCACCAAACTGATCTAAGTTCCATATTACTAATACTGAGCCAAGTATTATTTGCCTTTACATTACTGCATTCATGTTATTAATTACAATTCCTGGTGCTGCTATCTTCTCTCTACATCAGTTCATACAAGTCTTCCCAAGTTCATCTGAATTTTTCGTATTTGTAATTTTTTAATGGCACAATAATATTTCGTTGCATTCATATACCACAATTTGTTTTTCAATCTATGGAGACTCACTTTCCTCCCATTTCTTTAGAACTACAAAAGTGCTGCTATATATATTTTTGTATATGTCCCTCTCCCCCTGACCTTCTTGTGGTATATGTCTAGTAATGCTACCACTGAGTCAAAGAGCATAAACAGTTTGGTGACTGTTTTGGCATATTTCCAAATTGCCATCTAGAATGAGTGAATCAATTTACACCTCCACCAATCAATCGTACAGTAGCATTCCTCTCTTTCCACAGCCCCTGAGGTAAAACGCCTTTTGGCATTTTTACCAACTTGATGAATGTGAGGTGAAACTTAATTTGTTCTTCTTTTATTAGTAATAATTTGGAGTATTCTTTTGCATGATGATATCTTGAATTTCCTTTCAAAACTGTCAGTCCATATCCTTTGACCACTTACCTGTTGGGGAATGATTCCCTATACATCTTGAGTAATAACAGACATTTGTCAAAGACAATTGGTATAAAAAAAAATTTCCCAAGTAACTGATTCTCTTCTAATTCTAGCTGTCTGAATTTTGTCAAGACAGAGGCTTTTCAATTTTATTCCATCAGAATTGTCTCTTTTATTGTTTGTGATCACCCCTCTTATTTAGTGAAGAATTCTTCCCTGCCACAGTTGTACAAGATTACTTCCTTCCATTCCTCTCTAAATCTTTTTAAATGATGTGACCTTCGATATTTTGGCAATTTGGAATTTAATACTTTTCTGTTCCTAGTCATCCTCATTCAAATGTTCTCTATGTTAGTTTGTGGATTTTTTCACAATGTATTTTTTTCATTTTTGAAATATATTTTATTGTCATCCTTTGTTTATATCTCCAACATTTCTCAATATATCCATTTTCCTTTACCATAAAACATTTTAATATAGAATACTATTACTCCATAGTTCATTTATCTAAGGCAAAGGTTCTCAAACTTTTTGACCTTTTATACTATTATAAATTATTAAGGACTCCCCAAGAAGCTTTTGTTTATGGAAATTATATCTACCAATATTTACTGTATTATAAATTAAAACATCTTAGCATTATTATGAAAATAGTCTTGGAGATTACATTTTGAGAATTGTTGATCTAAGGTAAATAATTCAATGACCATATTCTAGCCCTGAGTCACATCCTACTAAGTCTCACTCTTAATTAATGATGGTATATTTACCTTATGTTAATATCCCTAGTTCATTTTATTTATCTATATTTTGTGAATTTTATATAAATACCTGGAGCTATCTTACTGTTTTTAATTATGGTCTTTTTTTCTGTTTTTTTTTCCCCCTGGGTATTGTTCTCATAATTACTGATCCTCTCCACTGATATTCTTCCTATGTTGTACCTGCTTTTCTCTCTTCATACAATTCTGGCAAGGTGAATGCATATGAGCAGTCTTTTCCCTTGTTCTTCACATTTAGTTTGTAGCAGGTTCATGATTCTCCAGGCCAGTCATTTTTACCTGTTTTTATTATTAAGGACCCATTTGTATAGCCCTTGAAGCTTTACAAAGTGTTTTCTTCACAACTCTAGATCGTAAATACCATTATCATTCCCATTTTACAAATGAAGAGACTGAAGAGAATTGAGAAGTCCATGGTTATGTAACCAGTAAACGGCAAAGCTGGGATCTAGACTTGGGTCTGACTCCCAAGTCAGGCATTCCTGGCCAACAATCCATCAGTTCTCTGTCTTCAGCTGTGGTCAAGAAGACCCGATCCTATTTGCAGATACCACCTTCCCAAATCAAAGCAACAACTGTGAAAATATTCCCTGCACTCCTCAGACCATGTGGTTTTTTCCCCCCAAGACTTCATCATCTCCGTCCTCTAGGTTCCATTTATTGCAATCATGTCCCCATGTGAATCACTGGAAGTGACTAGTGGCCATCAGGTTTAACAAGCCTCAGGACATTATTCTCTGACCCACACCTGATGAAAAGAGTGTTCTTCTCTACTGTTCATGTCAGAATGACATCTTAGTACTCTGCCCTCTGCCTCCCACGCAGCCACCACTACTCAGCCGTCTCTTCTGACCAGCATCAGATGGCCTTTCTCATGGAAGCCCTGGTGGATCACCATTAGCATTCCTGGGAGCCTTTCTTCACCTCTAGGGAAAGAGGCTTGGTGGTTACATTGCTTCCAAAATTTAGAGGAGGTCCTCCTTACCTTCTTTGTGTCATTCCTCTACTTTCTAACACCTAAGGAAGGTTAGGATTCCCCTTCACTGCTTCCTTCCCAAGATTTAGTCTATGGGTAAAACTATTTTTTCTTATTTAAAAAATGCATTTTGTTGGTATCCTTGTTTTCTCTCAAGTACTTTTTTAAAGGAGCACTTCCTTTCTCCCTGATAACCTGAAGTGAGGCATCCTTCCAATCCTTTTACCAACTCTGGTAAGCAGACTGTGCTGTGTTTTGTGCATATGTGGCTTTTACTTGGTAATGTCAGAAACACAGTGTACTTTCTGCAGGTTATTGGAAAATTCTCTTTCCCCTCCTTACTAACTGGAACGGAAACACTCAGTTCTCTATATTCTTTGCCAGCTTATGTGGCCAATATCCAGAGACTGCTTCAGGAGGTTCCTGAAGCTTTATAACTTCAGCAAGCTTTCCCAACTTTTTCTGGGTCTTTCCCTGTCTTGAAATGTGTCCTCTTGTTCATCAGCATTTAGGTTCTTGCCAAAGCCCTTCAACAAACAGAAGCTGCTTTCATTGGTTCTTATATTTAGAGCTGGAAGAGACTTGACAGGTCATTTTATAGATGAGGAACCTGACAGTCACAGAGTTGTTAGCAAAAGGCAGAACCTGGTCTTCTAGTCCAAATCTTTTCCACTCCCATGCTGTCTCTCCTAGAGAAATCAAGCTAAAAGCCACTTCTTGCTTCGTCCCTTCTCTTCTCACCACTATTTCAGACATGGGATATATGGAGTGTTCAAGGAAGACTAGCACCTCTGGTGTGAGGGCTTGCTGAGCCTTTTTTAGGACTGCTCATCCACCCTCAGTGTTTTTTTGGCACTCAGCTCTCACCTGTGCCTCCAAGAAGCTATATCACGTGCAGTGATCACACCCTGGTAAACCAGGTTGAGGGTTACCCACAGGCCTCAAATAATTGGTGGGAAGGGGGGGCAGGGAGGGGAGTGACTTCCCCAGGCATGTGAAGATTTCCCCTGGACAAATGGGCAGATGAGAACAGTTTGTTCCAACCAGCCATGAAACAGGCACTGTGAAGCGTTTAGCACTTGATCATACATTGACATGGTCATCCACTGCGTCCTGGGCCATCACCATAGTCCTGACTTTTGTCTTGCCACTAGACTTAAATGAGTCTAGAAGAGATAGTGAGGCTGATGACTTTGTACAACTCTTTCTCACTTAAATCCAGTTCACCCATGAGTTAAGATATCACCCCGTGATGTCGCTGGTCCTTTTAAAAGACAAAGGACAAACAACAACTATTATTTTAGACTTCTACATGAATTCTCTGGTTCTAAATGTGTCCTTTTAAAAAAATTAGTACAATTATGAAGCTGTTTTTCTCTGGTTTTGGATTTACATAGTTCCTTTCCTTTGGAGAACTCAAGCGCTTGTTAAACTTATTTATTGATTCCCCTACTTACCAGGGTGAGGCTTAAGCACTACCTAGCTGCCAGATATCCCAAAATCAGAGTAATGCATTTTCTTGGAAGAAGTATCTGACTTCACTGAGGAAACAAAGGAGTATATTTCTCACCTCTCTCCTCATCAAAAAATTTTTACCTTTGTCCTTGATGAAAGCCATTTACAGGGAGAGATTTAAAAAAAAAACTGTTTGTCTTTCCTTTTTCATCTATGGATCTCCAAGTACTTTACATTCCTTAAACATCTTTCAAGAGAAGTGTAGACCATGTGGCTCATGCTATACTTCCTTAGAGAATACCCACAATTTCATATTCCATTAAATAAATTCCGGTCACTTAAAAACCTTTTTAAAGGAATATCATCAAGAAGGAATTCTAAGGAAAACCATAGTATCATTCGTGGGATGAACATGGGACAAACTGGGTATGGAGCTCATTTTGTTGGAGCATTGAATGGTTAAGGTTTTCACATTAGAAAACTTCAGCGTAGCTTTTGACTGAAAACTAATTTGGGATTATAGAGCGTGGTGGCAGAAGACCTAGTTTCTAACAATAGCCATGTCCCTTACTTATTCTGGCTTTCACTATCACTTTTCCCCTTTATTTTTCCTTCTTCAAAATAAGCCTTATCTAGAGAGAAGAAAGGGGAGATCAGTCTTAAGGAATGAATAAGTTTTCTATAAAGCTCTTTGGAAAGGAGAGCAATAGGAAAATATTTTCGAAATGCCCTGGATTCTAATGAGATAGCTTACTTCCTTTAATGGTCATTCACCTTTCCTAAATATATAGACTGTGGGTCAGTAGTTTCTTTTAATCTACCTAAGCCACCTGAGGAAATAAACATTACTCCTGGAAACCTCTGACAAGACTGAAAAGGCATATATGGGCATGACGAAAAGAGAGGAAGGAAGAAAGTAAGTAAAAGGTTGAGAGATAAAAGGAGGAATGATAGTGGTGTGTGGTTGCCAGGGCCGAGGAATACCTCCAACAGCAGCCAACCTGATGAGCCTTCCTTTGCTTAAGCAGGTTGGTCCTAAGACCAAGTCTGCCAAAGTCTTTCCAGCTTGGAACAGCTTGTAAGAGCTTTTGCTCTGGTGGCACAGACTTTGAAAACCCGAGGTGACTGCCACATCCCAGGGAGGCACTAGAGAGGGGCTTTGTAATCAGTCTTTAGGAAGCCAGAAGGCAAGCGAGTCCCCTTCCAGTCTTGTTCTGGTTGAGAATGGTAGTGTTGGAAAAATAAAATATTCTGCATTCATTTCCTCTGGATCTTCTCAAACTGGTTTTACATGAGGTGACATTGGAGCCCATGTGGAGTGGAGGAAGAAGAGCTTCCTTTCCTAGAAAACCCCTATTTATTCATTTGGTGCCTTGGGTGATGGTGTTTCCTGCTATGCCCAGGTCACCTTTGAGGAAGAACATTCACCAGAAAATTTCTGCCTCATGTTACTGATGAGAGGCAAAAGGCTAACACTACCTGTCCCTTTAAAGATAAAAAAAATGGAGGGGACCTTGATGTTGATAGTCAGCCCCTTCCTAATCTCATCAAAACCAACTTCTCTCTTCTCTTTCCCAAGGCTCCATTGCTCTCCTTAGCTTCCTGATGAGCCCTTTTTCGCTGGCTCTTGGCACCGTTGGGCAATTGATGAAAGACCATGGGAGCTAAAGGAAACAGCAGCAACTCACATTTCACACTTCTAACTTTGGGGGCATGATGGTAGGACTGAGTCCCCAGAGCTGGGACTGTGCTCGTGGGAGGCAGGCAGGCAGGCAGAAACTGCTTCTTGGCAGGGTAATCAGGCCTCTATAGCCTCTAGCTATAGAGAATTAGTTAAAACATTGAGGATTCTGGCCAAAAATGGAATGAATGGGCTGCCTCTAAAGGGTGGTGAGTTCTTGGAGGTCTTCAAGCAGAAGTTGGGTATTTATAGTACAGATCCCCTTCATATAGGGTTTGGACTTGAAGTCTGCTAAGTTCCCCTCCCCACTCTCCTGTTCTGTGGTTCTGAGCCTTGTTAATGAGTAACTGTATTCTCCTAATGGGTTACTGATAGGAGCTTATCTGCTTTTATTGGCTAGTGGTATACTGCCCATGTGGACTTTGGCAATTATAACCTGGGTCAGCTTGCAAACAGCAAAGGAGTAAACAGTGAACAGTAATAGGCCCATGCAGAAATCATGGGGCCATGCCCTGCCCTGTCCACCCTATAGTTTGAGCAATCATTTTGGCAAGTGCTTCTTAGTGCTACATTTGGGGTTGCCATGTTGGCTGGGAAGGCCAGAGGGCCACTTTTGAATTTTAGTTCTAAAGAACAGAGATGAAACTGCCTTGGAGTAGAGAAATCTTCTAGGTCTCATGGTCCTCAGAGCTACACAAGATCCATATTGTAGACAGGTTTAAAGCATTCTC
Organism: Trichosurus vulpecula; assembly: GCF_011100635.1. Lineage (NCBI taxonomy): Eukaryota > Metazoa > Chordata > Mammalia > Diprotodontia > Phalangeridae > Trichosurus > Trichosurus vulpecula. The sequence continues at coordinate 295,541,790 of NC_050575.1, read as the reverse complement.
TTCTTCACCTCCTTTAAGCTCTTTACTTCTAGTCCTGGCCTTGATGCGGGTAGCTCCCAATAAACAAGCTGCCTAAACCTGTACCAGTTGTTCAGTGTATAGTCCTAGTTGCTTGGGACTGGGGAGGTTAAGTAACCCACTTGGCTAGGGTCACATAGACCAGTATGTGTCAGAGGGAGGCCTTGAACATTAGGTTGATGCCTGGTGCAGCTCTATCCACTTGACCATCCTGCCTTTTCCTGTACTGGGAGGCTGTCTCTTTCTCCTTTTCTTTTCCTGTCTCTCTGACATTGTCTCTCTCGGTCTCTCTCTCCTCCCCCACCTTGCACCCCTCTTTGTCCCTCTCCCCCCTTCTCTCCTCTTTCATTTTCCCATAGAGTAAAAGGGAACAGGGGCAAGATTGGATCATTCCTGACCTGTCCTTTTAAAGATGAAATTGGAACCCAAGAATCCTGATTTTACTTGGGTGTTTCATTGGGTAAGACATTGTGCTGAGTCAAGGCCCCTCAATCCCATTCCTGACCCTGACATAGGATGTGACACTCTACTGTCCTGTTTAATTTTCCCTTCTCAAGGTGGACACATGAATCCTGTGCTTCTTAAACTTGAAAGTGTTCCATAAATTTTTTATCAGTTATCATTGTACCCACTTTTTCCAAGATGCTGTGAGACTTAATAATAAACTACTCTGCATTCCAGAGACAAAAAGAGTCATCTATGAAGAGCTATTATAAAGATGAAAGGCTCCCCGAAGGGAAATTCAGTTGGGTGACTCTGTTACTTTGAAATTACATGGAAAACAGAAGGAATATAATCTTCCTTATCCCTAGCACACCTTAATTACAGGGTATGAGGAAAGCTGGAACTTTGAAAAACAAAGGTCTGCCCATCCCAAGAGTAAATAACAGTGGGAATAGCCACTTTGCCCTTTTCTCTCTAGAATTAAACAATTTCAGACTGCTGAGCACCGTAAGAACTACCTCATCTCTTCTGGGGGTGGGGCAGGGGTGGAGGAGGTGTGAAGCAGTGAAACCCAAGAATCTAGACTCCACAAGGTTCAGGCAAGTAGATTTGGTTAGAGGTAGGTTTGGTTTTTAATCGCATTTAAGAAAGGGGCTGTATCTTTCCTGATAGACCTGGAAGGCCCCCAACTCCATTCCTGTAAGGACGAGGCTTCCCTGAACTGCCTCCTCCCATCAGCTCTAGATAGACTTCTGATAACTTTGGGCCACTCCTTCCTTCCATGTTGGGGAGTGGGAGAGGAGAGAGAGCTATGCCAGTTGTGAATTTAAAAAGCCAGTTTCACAGGTATTAAAAAGGAAAGTGAGGGTAAGCTCCTTTTTATTAAATGAGTATTATTAATAAGCTTTTTATTCATAGAAAGTGAGGGGAAAACTAGACCATTGGAGCAAGCTTCAGAGGTGGGGGTGAGAGTGGGGAGGGGGTGCAGTTTCTCTAGATGGAAGATTATAACCTTGGCAAGTTTATTGCCTGGGTCCCTTGTTTTTAAATACCCTGAGGCACAAAATTAGAAGGAAAACAGGGAAGTGGAAAACATTTTTTGCAGCAAGTTTCTCCTATATTCCCATTTCTCAAATATGTAAGGAATTGAGCCAAAAAGCGCCATTTGCCAAGTTGATAAATGGTCAAAGGATATGAACAGGCAGTTTTCAGAAGAAATCAAAGCTATTAATAGTCACATCAAACATGTTCTAATTTACTATTGATTAGAGAAATGGGAATTAACTCTGAGATAATACCTCAGATCTATTAGATGGGCTAAAATGACAGAAAAGGAAAATGATAAATGCTGGGGGAAGTATGGAAAAATTAGGACACTAATGCAGTGTTGGTGGAGTTGTGAACTAGTCCAACTGTTCTGGAAAACAACTTGGAACTATGCCCTAAAGGGCTTATAAAACCTTGCATGGCCTTTGATCTTACAATACCACTACTAGGTCTGTGTCCCAAAGCAATTAAAGAAAAGGGAAAAGGACCTATTTGTGCAAATTTATAAGCAGTTCTTTTGTGGTAGCAAATAAGTAGAGAGGGGATGCCTATCAGTTGGGGAATGGCTAGGTTTTGATATATGATTACGATGGAATACTATTGTTATAAGAAATTATGAGTAGGATGGTTTCAGAAAAATCTGGAAAGACTTACCTGAACTTATGCAAAGTGAAGGGAACAGAACCCGGAAACCAGTGCACACAGTAACAGCAGTAATCTAAGGATGATCAACTGTGAAAGACCTAGCTACTCTGATCGAGAGTGATCCAGGACAATTCCAAAGGACCCGTGATGAAAAACGCTGCCCACTTCCTGAGAGAGAATTAAGAACTCTGGGGTGCAGACTGAAGCATCCTTTTTTTTTTCCTTAAAAAAACTTTCTTTATCTCCTGTTTTCTTTTGCAACATGGCTAATGAGGCAATATTTTGTATGGCCTCACCTGTATAATCTTAAATTGCTTTTCTTCTCAGGGAAGGGAGGGAGAAAACTCGGAACTCAAAATTTTAAAAAAGGATTGTTAATTTTTTTTGCATGTGATTGGAAAATAAGAAATAAAATAAAAATAATTTTCACAAAGACCCTAAGGCACAAATAAACTTCCTGGAGGTCAAAGACCCACCCAGGCCTGAACCTGTGAGGCCAAAATCCCCGGTGCAGAAAGGTGCCTTGGGGAAGGGGAGGCACTGGAATCTAAGTGGGGTTTTCCCCCGAGTGGAGCCGGGTCGAACTGTACCCGCTGGCATCATTCTCAGTGTCCATGCAGGCTGGTGCTGGAGGAAGGTAGGCTTGGGTCAGCCTCCTGTAGTCTCACTGAGCGGTGCAGCTCCCCTGCCCGAGAAGAGCATCCTCTATCGGGGAGTAACCTTGGCACTCGCATCCTCACGAGACGGGGAAGTAACCAGGCGGCACCCGGTGTAGTGCGGACGCTTGCCCAAGACCTCGTAGGCTACCGTGGCGTTGCCCACCTCCCCGGACGAGTCCACGGAGCTCACGCGTGTTTAACCTCCTCGCCCCAGCGGCTCCGGTCCTCGGGGAGGGGCACGGATGCGCGTCGCGCCTCTCCCGGTCATTGCCCGGCCCATCCCATCTGGGCGGCAGGACCCCCGGCGAACACGCGGCTGTCCGAGCCTCCGGGGCTCTCCCGGGCGCGGGGCGCGGGGCGGGGCCGGGAGGAGGGGCGGAGCCAGGACGGGGCTCCGCGGTGGGTGGCCCCTTGCTGCTGACGCGCGGGGTATATAGTCGGGCATGCGCGCGGTGGCGGGAGACAGGCGCGGGGGGGGGGGGCCGGAGGCGGGGAAGGGGGGGCGTCCGAGGTTGCAGCCGGTCCGAGTGCGCAGAGCTGCCGCCGCCGCCGCTAGTCATCGCCGCGGTGTCGGAGGGCCCAGCCGGTGCCGAGGAGCGCCGAGAAGCCGGGGTCACCGCCGCGGGAGCCGCAGGTGAGCGAGCCAGCGGGCTCCGGGATCGGCGGGGGAGCCGGCGCGCGTGGCGGCCCCGCGGGGCTCCCCGGTGGAGCGGGAGCATCGCGAAGAGAGGGCGTCTGGGGCGCTGGCACCCGGGGAGCAGCTGCTACGCTGTCCCGAGCCCGCCCCGCCGCGACCTCCGGGCAGTGCCCGAGCCGGGCACGCGCCCGTGCCCCCGGGGGATGGGGAGATGCTGGAAGGGACCGGGCGGGGGGAGCCCCGTGGCCTGGAGCAGCTTCCTCACCTGTACACGCCGTACCCAGGTTGTCAGTGGACCCTGATGAGTGCCGCAGGGAGGACGGGCCGGTCCCCGTGGGCACAGAGGGCAGAAGAGGAGGGAGAGACGGACACGTCTCGGTCCGTGGTAGGAAGTTCTCGGAGGTGGCTTCCTGAGGGCTCTGGCTTCCAACCTTGCCGCCGCCGCCTCCTGCCTTCTTTGTGCCTGGGCCGCCTCCCGGCCATGTGAGAATGCTGCTGCCCCCCAGCCCTGCCAATGAGGTCGTGGGAGGACGGCGCAGGAGCCCAGGAGGCAGACCTTCGGGGCTATATAGTTCCATTCAGTAAACGTTTATTAAGCGCCTACCGTGTGCCTGGCATTGCCCAGCACCCCACCCCCTCGCGTTTTGAACTCTTAGCTGTGCATTGGAGATCAGGGAACAGACTTTCAAGAAGGCCAAGGTTCTCATGCCTGGCATAGCTCTGCCTTCCAGAATCCTTCTTTCAAGGCTCAGTCCAGGGGCTGCCTTGTCCGTGGCCTTCCCTGGTTTTCCCCTCTCCCCAGTCACCTCCTCCCCAACTCCTCCCAGCTGAAAATGTTCTTTCTCATACATTTTCCTAAAGCTTTTTGGAGCTCTCCTTGGCCCACATTACACTCTGCCTTGTATTCTGTCAAGAGAGGATGTGTTGGGTCCCCCGCCCACCTTCCCCAGGCTATGGGTTCTTATAATTTTCAATACGATATAAGCTTCTTTACACTTTTAATCTTTAAGTGCCCAGCAGTTAGTTGGCACTTTAATAGGAAATTAATATATGTTTGTTGGATGAGCACAGGGACCAACATTTTCCAACTTTGTAGCCCCAGGACTTGGCATTTGGCCTTAAACTTGGTAGGGGCTTAATAAAAATTTGTTGATGAATTGAATTAAGGAAAGTTTCTCTTTCTCATCTTCTCCCAGAGTTTCTGGGCTCTCGCCCTAGGAGGAACTTGCCAATGAGGTGATAGGTCCTGAGCAAGCAGAGCTGCCAGCTGATAGAGTTGCCTAGGTGACTCAGATAACTCTGGGTGTATGGTTTGGAGTGGGACTGTGAGCCCTCTTCTCTGGCCTTGGGGGTAGGGGTGGGAGAAGGGGCTGCAGAATTTCAAGAATAGCTCTAGTCTGACTCTGCCTGGTGGAATACAGATTATAGGTAGCAAGCCCTCATTATGAGGAGTAATTTTTTTTTTTACCCTCAAACAAGTACTCTTTGTTTCTTCCTGGGCTGTTAGAAAAGTGAACACATTCCTAGTCATTGGAAGGCAGGAGAGCTGGGTTCTAATTTTGGCTTTAGCCAATGTGGTCTACAGTGGAGAAAGTGCTAAACAGAACTAGAATAAGGGAACGTGGATTAGAATCCTGATTGTGCTGCTTTGCTATCTGTATGGTCTTGGGCAAGTCATGTAACTGTCCTGGGCTTCAGTTTCCTCCTCTGTGAAATTCCTGGGTTGGACTAGATGACCCCTGAAGTCCTTTTCAGCTCTAAATCTACAATCCCATAATCTTTGATACCTCTTTGGACTTCAGTTTCTCTTTGTCTGAAAAAAATGAGGGAGTTACAGTGAGGTGAGCTCAGTGTCTTGCATAAGGCATGGCTACTTTATCAATGTATATTGAATTGATTGGTTTGTTACATACCTAAGGGCCTTCAAAGGGATAAATTTTATTATTGATGATCATTCGAAATCAGAACAACCCCTAGAAATAAGGCGTGGGGTTAGGCTTTGGAGAACATTTCTTTTGAGTCAAGAAAGGAGAGACAGTGTGGAATCACATGGCAATTACTAGCTAGAACAAGGTATTCGGACCCCCAGGTTATGATCAGTTGTTTTTGTCCATGGGAGTAAAGCTTCTCCTAAACCATGCTGGATGACTGGTTTTTGCAGTGAGAGACTTGGATTAAGAGCTTCTCTTATGGGAAAAGTATAAGAAAAGAGATCCCCAGCCCCTTCCTTTAGTCAAAAGTGATGGGGATAAAAGGTACAGGACCTGTTCTTCTTCCTCCAAAAGGAGATTCCTCCCCACTCGGCCCAGCATGCTTCGGTCCCTTTTCCCAGTTCCCAACGCTGTGCCAAGGTAAACAGAGGGAACAGGATAGAGCTGACTCAAGAGGGCAGCTAGAAGGTGAGGCAGGAGTACGAGTCTCTGTGGGAGAGACCAGGTCAGCAACCCTAGTGAGAGAACATCAGCGGCTGAATTGGAGAAGGAAGCTCCCTCAGGTATGTGGAAGAGGTTTTGATTATTTGGTACCTGGAGCACCATCACCTCAGTGGCTTATGTTCATTTGTTCATTCATTCAACATGGAAAAACTTCTTTGTGCTCTTGTGATGGGAGAAGTGGGAGAAGAAATTTACAATCTTTTTGGGGGGCAGGGGAGAAAAGGGGTCAAGGAAAGGAGAGGAGGGAGATGTGAAGCACACATATATATTTTAGTATTTCTAGAATCTGTGACTTCTTCAATGTGGGTGCTCCCTCCACCAGGGCAAGTCTCGGAACCTTTGAGCATTAGTAGACAATATTCCATAAACATTGTGCTTTGATATTAACAATCATAACTGGCATTTGGTTTGCAAGGTAAATGTAAAGACATTATCACATAAGTGACCATCCTGCAAGTTAGTTACTCCAGGTTTTATGATTCCCATTTTACATAGAAGGAGACAAACTGAGAGGGTAAGCAGTTTGCCCGTGTTGATTCAGCTGGAAAGGGTTGGAGGTAGGATTTGAACCCAGGTCTTCCTTGCCCCAAGCCTACTGCTTTTTTGCTGCACCATGGTGCCTGAAAAATTCATCACCCTGTGGCCAATCTAAGGATGATTGTCTCCAAAATGATCTGTGTTCTTAAGTTTTTCAATATCGTTTATAGTGTCAGTTATTCTCCTGGTTCTGCTCACCTCGTTCTTCATTAGTTCATAAAAGTCTTCCCAGGCTTCTCCAAAATCATCCTTTGTGTCATTTCTTAGAGCACACTAATGTTCCATTGCATTCCTTTGCCTTCAGTGTTGAGCCATTCTCCACTTGATGGGCACCCCTTTCGTTTCCAGTTCTTTGCCACCCAAAAAGAGCTGCGTTAAGTAGTTTTGTGCCTACAGGTTCTTTTCCTTTCTTTGATCTCTTTGGGGGTATAGGCACCTGGCCCATTCTGAAATCTTTTCCAATGAGGTAGGGCCTGCCTGAGCTTGTGTTTTGCTGGCTTGGTGGGCCCACGGTCACTCTCACGTCAGAATGAGGTGCACATACTTTTCATATAGAGTAAAAGCCAAAAACCAGAATTGGGCATCATCAGGTCCATATAGGTCAAGTGCCAAATGAGTGATCCAGGCAGTGGTTAAGTGTCTGAGTGATTCAGAGGGGTTAGTGTGGGTTGGGCCTTCAGGGAAGACTTCTAGGGGAATTAAGACTTGAGCTTAGCCAGAAAGGATGAGTAGGATGTGGACACTCAGAGGGGTGGGTGAGGGATATTGAGAAAAGACTCAGAAGTAGAATGTTCTCATTTATAAAGATGGGTAGGCTGCCTCTGCCTGCCTACTTGGCCTCTTCTGTCACGTGTTCTGCAGAATATCCCCAGCCTAGCCTTTCTCCCTGAGGATATTGGTCATCTTTTTTCTCTTGGGCTACTGATTCAGTGGTGACAAATCATGCTCTGGTTTTAAGAGCTTTCTCCCTGACCTTCATTCCAGCCCAAGGTCTTGGGAGAATCTGCCACAGAGCTCTTGTCACCTTCTGATAAAGGAGCTCTAATGAAACAGATTAGAGCACATTCCCCTGTTTTCCCCCCTGTAGGAGGTTGGTTGGGAATAGACCCATTGCTGTGTTCCGCTTGCCTTTCTTTATCTCATACCCCTCACTTCTGGAAGGATCAGGGTCAGCCTAGGTGCTTTTATGGTGAAGGTAGAATGTAAGCCCAGGCCTTGATGGATGGGAAGGTTTAGACAGGAGGAGGAAAGGAGGAAGGACGTTTCTGGCGGAGGGATTAGTATGAGCAAAGGACAAGGTGAGGTGCAGTAAAAGGTATTCCAATAGAATGGACACTTTGGGGCATGGGTGCTTGTCCTAGTATTCTCAGCATCTCACCAAGGGCCTAGCACATAATAGATATTTAATAAACACTTGATGAATTGAATTGAACATATGTTCAGGGAATGGTGAATTAGTCCAGTTGGTCTAGAGCAGAAAGATTGTATAGAGGATTTGTAAGTGGTACAGCAAGAAGCTAATAATGGTTTGCTAAGTCCTGATCACTGATGGTTAGGCACAGAGAAATGCTGTCTGTCTCAAGAGCTGATGGGCTAGTGGTCAGAGACAGCTTCCACGTTGTCTGTGTCTATACTGCAAAGTTTGGTCTCCAGATCTTTGGGTGCCTGAATTCTCAGTCAGTTTATCATATCAGAGAGTGAATGACACTGGAGACAATGGTTAACGCTGTTCTGTCTTTCCTCAAAACGGATTTACTTATACCAAAAATGCCAATCTTAGTCTTTATTTCATGGAAGGAAAATGCCTTTTTTTCTTGGAAGAGGGCCATTTGGGTAACCAGATTCTGCTTAGAAAGCAGCCCGATAAAGGCAACAGAATCTGAGTAGGGATAAAGCTTTGCTAGTGGCTTCCTACCCTCTGCTCTGAAGCCTGTGTTGGGAGAAATGCCCACCTTTCTTCATTAGTTGTGGACTTGCGTTCAAAGTCATTGTTGAGGGATTTTTCTGGTGGGTTTGTTTTTTTTTTTTAACATCTCCTGAAAGTTCAGAGGATAACTCCAGGAATTAGAGCTGAAAAGATTTTGAGCTAGGGAACAATACAAAAGCATTCAAAGAATCTCAAAAATGAAGAGGGGAACCTCTGAGAGCTGATAGATCTTCTTCTACCACCACTGATAAGCAGAGGTCCAAGATTATCCCTAGCCCCTCCCCTGAGGCAGTCGGCCCATTCAGATTTTGGACTAATCTACTCTGTTTGTCTGGTTTCTGTGTATGGAGCTGAGATCTGCCTATCACACCTATTGTTCTGTCCTCTGGGGTCAAGTGGGACAAAATGTTTTATGTGCATTCTCAGGCTATATGGACTGTGTGAAGGCCTTTAATGCCCACCTGAGAGACTTGAAGCTTGTAATTACTTTGGTGGTACTTGAATCTATCCACAAGTGGGGACCAGCTGCCTGCCTCTAGAGGTGGTGAGTTCCCCAACATGGGAGGTCTTTTAGTGGAAGGAGGCTGGGTGACCGTTTGCAGCAGAGGGAATTTTTGGTCTGGTTCAGGATGGACCAGATGAGGTCCCTTTCAAATCAGAGATTCTGGGATTCCCTGCAATCTAAATCCTCTTCCACATAATAATAGCTAGAATTTGTTAAAGTACTTTAATGTTCACAAAGCACTTTACAAAGATTTTCTCTTTTGATCTCACAACCACCATGGAAAGTAGGTAGAAACCCCGAACTAATAATGGTTTGCTGAGTCCTGGTTATTGATGGTTATGCATAGAGAAATGCTGTCTCTGCCTCAAGAGCTGATGGGCTAGTAGTGGTCAGAGACAGCTTCCAGGTTTGGTCTCCAGATCTTTGGGTGCCTGAATCCTCAGTCAGTTTATCATATCAGGGAGTGAGTGAATGGCATTGGAGAAAATGGTTAGCACTGTTCCGCCTTTCCTCATAACGGATTTACTTATACCAAAAATACCAATCTTAGTCTTTATTTCATGGAAGGAAAGTAGGTAGATGCTATTATTTTCATTTTTTTACAGCTGAGGAAACTAAGGCAATCATCGGTTAAGTGACTTGCCCAAGGTCATGTAGCTAGTAAAGTGTCCAAGGTCTAATTTGAACTCAGGGTTTCTTGACTCCAGGACCAGCCCTCTATCTGCTGAGCCACCTAGCTGCCTTAACCAAAACTTAAAACACTTGAAGGTAGACATAATTGATCATCAGATATCAAAATGCTTTGACTGTATGATCTGTTCACCTTAACCTTCTGGTGACTAGGAAGTGACCTCCTGGGTTATTCCTTTCACACGACACTCAGTCTCTTGGCTCTGGGTTTTTTCATAGGCTGTCCCCTCCATGCCTGGAACTCTCCCTCTTTATCTCCCCCTCCTGGCTTCCCTGGCTTCCTTCAGGTCCCCGATAAACTCCCACCTCCAACTGGAAGCCTTTCCCTATTTCCTCTTAGGGCAGCTAGGTTGTGTGGTAGATAGAGGCCACACCTGGAGTCAGGAAGACTAGTCTTTCTGAATTCAACTCTGACCCCAGACATTTGCTAACTGTGTGACCCTGGGCAAAGTGTTTACCTCAGTTTCCTAGAGAAGGAGGTGGCAGACCACTCTAGTATCTTTGCCAAGAAAACCCTAAATGGAATTACTAAGAGTCAGACACAACTGAACAGCAACATCCCCCTTAATGTCCCTGTGCCTTCCTTCTGTTGATGATCTCCAGTTTTCCTAGTATATGTCTTACTTATACCTACTTGCTGGCATGATGTCTCTCCCATTAGACCATGAGTTTCTTGAAAGCAGGACTTTTTTTTTTTTTGCCTTTCTTTGTATCCTGAGTGATCAGGATAATGCCTGGCACATAATAGATGCTAAACTGGTGACTTGCCATCTCTTTCCACTAACTTCTATGCTTCCATAACTTTACACCACCCGGACTAGATCTGCCAACCATCTCACCCCTCTCAAACCTCTTAGATTCATAGGAACAGCCTCCCTCTCCATCTTCAGTACCAAGCCCACCTCCTTCAGGTCTTCCAGGAAGGCTCCTTATATTAACTCTGCTCAACTCTGTCCCTAGCCAGGAGCTGTAATTAGCATGTTAATCTGTACATCAGATTGCATAAATGTTTTTCTTGGCTACCCTACTAGTCTGAGGTCTTTGAGGGTATGGTTGAAGACTGGTTCCAAGAACCAGCATCAGTGTACTATAAGCTCTCTGTCAATAATATTTGATGACTGAACACCATTAAGATTTATATATTCCTTCATTCATTCCTACATTTATTTAAAACAACATTCCTGTCTCACTTGGCTTCAGAAATCTTGAGGCCAGAGGGGAGGCAAAGGGACCCTTGGAATTAGTTCTGTAGATATCAAGAACAACTGATCTATTGAACTGAATTTGAATCCACAATATTTTTATTTTTGTTGGATCACATAATAGATGTTGGCTTAGGAGTCCAAGTCCAGTGCTCTGGTCCTGGCTCTGGCATTAATGAGCTCTGTAAATTTAGGTAAGCTCTTCTCTCTATACTTATATGAGGAGGTTGGGGTCAATGAGCTCTAAGACCTTCTGGCTCTAACATTCAGTGATTTAGTAAGATGCTTGATAATGTAGAAGAACACACTGTGAATCCATGCTCTTTTGGCATCAAAAAAAAAAACTTCTGAGCTATCAGACTGATCACATCACTCCCCTGCTCAATAAACAAACAAATGAGCAAATAAGCAAATAAATAGATTTTAAAAACCAGCTAATTTCCCTCTTGGCAGGCCCTAATTACAGCATTATGAAAAGTAGCCCTGAATTTGGGAGCCTAGACACCCCAAGCCTTCCCCTTTCATACTGTGAAGGATATCACATTATTCTCCCAGTCACCATAACCAAGGTGTCACCCTTGCCTCCTCACTCTCACCTCTCATAATATCTGATCAGTTGCCAAGTTCAGTCAGTTATGTCTTTGTATGATCTCTTCAATATGGCCCCTTCTCTCCTCTGACACTGCCACCGCTCTGGTGCAGGCCCTCATCACCTTTCCCCCGGACTATTGCAGTGGCCTTCTGGTGGATTGGCCTGCCTCAGATCTCTCTCCACTTAGATAGCAAAGTGATCTTCCCAAAGCACCTATCTCACCACATCTCTCACCCTACTCTATAAACTACAGTGGCTCCCTGTTGCCCCCAGGATCAAGTATAAAATGTTCTGTGTGTCTTTTGAAGCCCTTCATAAACTGGACCTTTGCATTCTTCCTCTTTGCTGTTCCTTGCCCAACATACTCCATCTCCCAAGTAGGTCTTCTCATTGGCCATCTCCCTTCACTGGAGTTCTTTCCCTTTTCTCCACCTTCTGGCTTCCCTGGCTTCCTTCAGGTCCCAATTAACATCCCACCTTCTACAAGAAGCCTTTCCTGATCTCCCTTAATGCTAATGCCTTCCTTCTGATCTCCAGTTTAGCCTTTATTCAGCCTGTTTGAACATAGCTGTTTGCATGTGGTCTCCCCCATCAGAAAATGAGCTCCCTGAGGGCAGGGATTGGCTTCTGCCTTTCTTTTGAATCTCCAGCACTTAGTACAATGCCTGGTTTGTGCTTAATAATAATAATAACAATAAATATGAATTGTGACTATATTAAAATAAACATGAATCATGTTGTAATTAATACTAATAGACAACCAAGGATATATTATAAAATAAATATATTTAAAGTATATTAATTAATATTAAATTGTTGATTAATTATTAAATACCATGTTAATATTATAGTCTATTAATTTAAATTATAAATAATAAAATTAACTAATAAATATATTCTATTAGAGTATAATCAATACAAATTATTGATAATATGAATAATAATTTGTTGTTGTTATTGTAGTAGCTAACATGTATATAGCATTGGCACTATGCTAAGCACTTGACAATTATTATCTCATTGGAGTCTCAAAGCAACCCTGGGAGGTATTGATGTGACTGGAGACTTGGTTTCTCACCATTTACATGAGCCCACTTGCCATGGGGCCATTTTGAAGACTAAATGAGATGGTGCTTCATTTAAGATTTAGACCTAGAAAGGAAATTAAATCTCATTTTACATATGAAGAGGCTGAGCCCCAGGGTCCCTAAAGGATTTGCCCAAGCTTGCACAGGTAATAAGGAACAGAGGTTTCTTAAGTTTCCTCGAACTCCAGATCTCTTTATTTTTTTCCCTTTGCCCTGCAGGAGCCCTGGGAAGGAAGGTGCTCACTTCCTCTGCCTCTCACATGCCAGTGTTTGAAAGCACTTTGACAAAGAACTGCCTTGCAATCCCTATGAAATGTTTGCCTGTTGCCACCTCATAAGAGAGCTCCCATTCTCCCTCCCTCTACACCTTTAGTTAGGATTCTCTACCTCCCCGACCCCTTTCCTCTGCAGGGAAAGTAAACTTCTTGAAGGAAGGGACTGTTTTCACTTTTGTCTTCACATAAGAAATGCTTGTTGATTGATGCTTACTGACTTCCTTCTCTTTTCTCCTTTGCCCTTATGTGGGATCACCTGTGTACTGTACTGTCTCGCTTGTAGACATGAGAGCTAGCCATGCATACCTAGGACTGGTTTTTACTCCAACATGGAGCAGAGGCAATAGATATTCATTGAACACCTATCATGAGCAGTGTATGGCTTTAGTTTCTTGATTTCCATTTATCTCCTGGTTTCTAGAACCTGGTTTTGACTTCTTGACTTCAGGTAATAGAATGCTTTTTGGTCTGCTAGGACTTAAACACATACACACACACACACACACACACACACACGCGCGCGCACACACACACACCAGTTTTATCGATAGCTTTTTTTGTTATATCACCTTCCTTTTCCAAATTTATCCTTCCCCTCCCTAGAGATTCATTTCTTATAACAAAATTAAAAAAGAGAGGATTTTTTAAAAAGTAATTTAGCAACATATGAACTGAGTCTGACCGGGTTCAATACCTCCTCCCCTCTTCCTCAGCCTAGCCTCCCCCTAAAAAAGAAAGGGAGGTACATTTTCTCCTCTCTTCTTCAGGGTCAGACTTGATCATTATAATTAAGCAGCATTTATCTAGCTATTTAGTTAGGTTTTTTCCTATTTACATTTTCTATATTGCTTTCTTGGTTCTTCTTACTTAACTTTGCATAAAGTTTATTCATCTAAGTCTTCCCATGCTTCTCTATTTTCCTAGACTTGGTTTTTTCTATTCCATTACCTCCCTGAATCACAGTTTGGTTAGTCATTCCCTTAACTAATGGACATTTGTTTGACTACTACACAAAGTGCTGATATAAACATTCTGGCATCTTAGGTGGGGCTTTGTCTTTGACCTTTTTGGGGTATATAGCTAGCTAGCAGTGGGATCTCTGGCCAAAGGACGTGGATACTTTAGTTACTTTCTTTGCATTTGTTCAGTTGTTTCAGGCCTGTCCAATTCTGCATGACTCCATTTGGGGGTTTTCTCGGCAAAGATACTGGAGTGGTTTGCCATTTCCTTCTCCAGCTCATTTTACAGATGATGAAACTGAGGCCGAGTTAAGTGGCTTGCCCAGGGTCACACAGCTACTAAGTGTCTGAGGCCACACTTGAACTCAGGTCTTCCTGACTCCATGCCCCTGGCAGTCTATCCACTGTATCACCTAACTGCCTCTCTCTCTTTGCCTCAGGGACAAGTTCACATGCTTCTGTCTGATCTGAATTGGCCAAAGTCCAGGTATGCCCTCTGTTGTTCAGGGATCTGGCCACCAAGGTCACACTGTCCTTGACATTATCCTTTCCCTTGTTGTGGCAAGTCACTGCTATCAGCACCTTCCCCTTAGGGAGGGTAAGAAACAGGGAGAAAAGAGTTGGAGAAAGCCATGGAATTTTGAAAGTAGGCCTAGAGAAAAGACTGCCAAGGAAAAGAGATAAAATGAGTCCTTGGCTGCAGCTTCAGGGACCACTGTCAGAGTCTAGCGCCTCTCCCTCCCCACCCTCACCCAAAGGCTAGTACATCGAAGGTGCTGCCTGGGGATTAGCATTAATTTAATCCTTTCACAATTAGAAAACTGTCTTCTTCCCCAGATGCTCTGTACTGGTTTTTCCTCACCTGTCTTTACTGATCTATCATTTCTTCTGTTCCTAAGTGACCTTTCCCTAGTTCTATGTATCTTCCCTCTGACTTTTCCCCTAGTCAAATATATAGCCAGTACCACCCCATCCCACAGTCACACACAAGTGCTGATACTCCATTGGTCCCTTGTGGGAAGGGAGCATCTTATTGACCACAGTATCTCAGGCTTGACATAATGAGTTGCACATTTCTATAAAATTTTATTGATCCTTTTTATTTCAACAAAACAGTCATTTCCAGATATATCCCTCCCCTTTGGCTTCCTTTCCCTAACCTCTGCCCCCAGTGAACTTTCTTTAGGATCAAAGACCAAAAACCAAACCAAAACAAAAAACCAGTTAAACAAAACCAACTAAGCTGCGTTTTGATACTGTTTTTGACATCACACACCCGTTGTCCCTCACTTCTCCAACAAAAGAATGCTAGCTAGTACGCTTTCCTATTTCTTCTCCCAGTCCAGGATTGGCTGTTAGTGCTATGTTCAGCTTGTTTTTTTAATCCTTTCCATTTGAGTTATTGCTGTCATTGTGGAAGTGTATTAAAAATCTCCTTTTTACTTTCTTTCAAAATAGATATAGATTAATGATAAATAAAAATGTCTTTTTGGTGGATTGGTGCCTAAAGTCAGAATACAGTAGTATTATTATTAATATTTTTCTTCAACACATTGTGCGTATGTTTTTTGGTTCTTCATATCAGTTCCTATGTTTCTTTGAATTTCTCCTATTTGTTATTTTTCACAACACTATTTGATTGCATTCATATTCATTCAATAAACATTTATTAAACACCTACTACTGGACGGGCTCTAAGCTAAGCCCTGGGGATACAAATAGAGGTAAAAGACAGTCCTTGCTCTGATGGAGCTTCTAACATAGAGACTGTGTACTAACAAATACATGCAAAGCAAGCTATATACAGGAAAAATAGGAAATAATTAAAGAGAGAGGGCACTATAATTAAGAGAGGTTGGGGAAGGCTTCCTGTGGAAGGTGGGATTTCAGCTGGAATTTAAAGGAATCCCAGGAGGTCAGTAGTTAGAGTGGAGGAGAGTGAGTGTTCCAGGCATTCAGGACAGCCAGAGAATGGAGTGCCTTGTTTGTGGAGAAGCCAGAAGGCCAGTGCCATTGAATAGAAGAGTACATTTTGGGGAGTAAGGTGTAAGAAGACTGGAAAAGTGGGAGGGGGCTAGGTTATGAAAGGTTTTGAATGCCAAACAGAGTGTTTTGTATTTGCTCCTGGAGGCAATAGGGAGCCACTGGAGTTTATTGAGTGGGGGTGGGGTGGAGTGACATAGTTGGATCTGTGCTTTAGGAAAATCACTTTAGTAGCTGAATGGAGGATAGATTGAAGTGGGGAGAGACTTGAGGCATGCAGACCCACTACTATTCCTTACTATTGCAGTCATCCAGGTGTGAGGTGATGAGGACCTGTACCAAAGGGGTGGCAATGTCAGAGGAGAGGAGGGGTCATATTTGAGAGATGTTGAAAAGGTGAGATTGACAGGCTTTGGAAACAGCTTTAATGTGGGGGATGAGAGATAGTGAGGAATCCAGGTAACTCCTAAGTCATGAGCCTAAGGGACTGGAAGGGTGGTGTTGCCCTTTATAGTAATAGGAAAAGTAGGAATGGGGCTGGGTTTAGGGAGAAAAATATTGAGTTCTGTTTTGGACATAATGAGTTTAAGATGTCTACTAGAAATCTAGTTCAAAATGTCTGAAAGGCAGTTGGAGATGGGAGATTAGAGATCAGCAGAAAGACTGGGGCAGGTCAGACATACTGGAGAATCATCAGCAGGAGCTGATGAGATCACCAAGGGAAGTAGTGTAAAGGAAGAAGAGAAGACGGCCCAGGACAGAACCCTGAGGGACACCTATGGATAGAGGGCATGATCTGGAGGAGGAGGATCCAGCAGCACAGGAGACCGAAAAGGAGCAGTTAGGTAGGAGGAGAACCAGGACAGAGCGGTGTCCCAAAATCCTAAAGAGAGAATCGAGGAGAAGAGAGTGATCATGATCAACAGAGTCAAAGGCTGCAGAGGACCGAGGAGGATGAGGGCTAAGAAAAGGCCATTGGATTTGGCAACTAGGAGATCGCTAATAACTTTGGAGAGGGCAATTTCAGTATAATGATAAATAGCAAGTTGTTTATTGCCAAATCAATGGGTTCCTATGTCATATCTATTTCTTCACTACCACAAAAACTGACTATTGTGGTACAGGTTTCTGTCTCGGAACTCCTTGGGGTATGTGCCCAGCAGTGGGATCTCTGGGTCAGAGGGTATGAATGATTTAGTCACTTTTTTCCCTTGTTTCCCAGTTCTTCAGAGGTCCCCAAGTTCTTTGGTAGGGTACTTCTTCCACTAACACTTATATGACTTATTAGGTAGTTTAAGGTAGTTGCTGTGGCCAAAAAAATTACTCACCCAATAGTCAGCCTAATTATCGACCTCCCCAGATTTATCTAGGCTTATCTTGGAAGATAGTCATGCAGTCTTAGACTTTTTGCATAAAGTAGGCACTCAATAAATGTGTTTAATTGAAACAAATTGAATTTTGTTTAACCTTTATTTATAAATACTTTCTAAAGTCCTGACCTAATTCCCCCAATTTTCTCCAAACTAGAGCCTGTGGACTGAGATGGATATTTGGGGGTGGGGTTGCCTATGAATTGAAATGACTGGTAGTCTACTCACCTTCAATTGTTACTGAGAATGAAGAGAGAATTGGCCATATATATACATCTAGGCAGAGTTAAAGACTGACAGATTCTGATACAGAGAGGCCAAAATGTCTGGAGAAAATATCTTGTATAAACTTTCTGGTCCACATTGCCAGAAGGTTCCTTTTTTTAGGATAGGATAGGCAGAAAGTAACTAAGTTCCAAGACACCCCCGAGGCTTCCTGCTCTTAGCAGAATGCTGTTCCTAAGAGTAGTCAAGAGACCCCTTTGGTCATAGGCCTTGGAGTCTGAGCATACAAGTAAGTTTAAATTCTAGACCACCAAGCAATATTTTGCAGTAGCAACTAATGGCAACTTCAATCTTTCTAAGTATATTTCTATATATTATTCATTCATTCATTCAACAAATTGTCTTATTCCACTAAAATCCTCCTCCTATGCATCATGATATCAAAGAGAGTGACCTCTGTGTTTCAAAGGTTATAGCAAAGGTATGCAAACTGATGGAACTTTTCAAGCGTGGGCCCCAGGGTGGGGGAAAAAGTACGGGCCCAAGGACAGGCTGTATGTTTGTTTTCCAAGGATTTAGTTGCTTATCAGCAGGCTGACCACAGGACAGTGAAATATTAGGTCACAGCAACTCTCTAAGACCATCAGATCCAGACAGTTTGGAATCTAATTTCACTGGCTGTCCCTCCTACCTGGAATTCTCTCCTTCCTCATCTCTACCTCCTAGCATCCTTGGCCAAGTCAAGTCAATGAGCGTTTATTAAGTCCATGACTTCCTTCAAGTCCCAGCTAAAATCTCACCTTCTACGAGAAGCCTCTTGTCTCTGCCCTCAAGGAACTCACATTCTAACAGGGAAGACAACATGCAAGTACTGTGTACAATCTAGGATGTACACAGAGTAGATGCAGGTAAATCTCTGTAACAACAGTTCAGCTAGCAGCTACTGTGGCTGTGTAAAACCAACAACAACCAGCACATAGAAGGCCACTAACACAGGTTCTTTTGATCTGCTTTACTAAGGAAAGTAATTTTAAGGGGTTAACAATCCCACTCTAATCCAACATATAAATATCATTCACTTAGTTCAGGAGGAAAAGCCAGCACCCTGAACTTCAGAGCAAATACAAACAAATTACAAACATCCACAGTACAAACAGACCAAATCACAATTCATAGTTAGCAGGAAAGCATCAACATCTGGGTTTACAAGCTGGGTGCTCTTAAAATGGCTGCCCAGAGTCCCACACCACTCTTCCAGTGATTGAGAGCCCCAAGGGAGAACGTCAACTTCTGGGTTTTTATGTCTTGTTCAGGGTCAAAGGGCATCACAATGTGCCACTCAAACCCATGTGGCCTAGAAGCGTCTGGTGTCACAAACATGTCACTCAAACCCATGCAAACCAGGCTTTCCCTTGCGGCAAGGAGAACATCGAAGATTCCTAATTTAATCAAAGAAACAAAGACCAGACTCAGCAAGGGCACTTGATTAAATAAGTGCTCCAAAAGAGAAAACAGTAAAAAAGTCCCACCTTAATTAATATTACAATCTCAGAGGAAAGGCCCGAGCAATGTGGGGAACTTGGAAAGACCTTCTGCAGAATGTGGAATTTGAGCTGCATCTTGGAGGTGGAGGTGAAGAGGGAGAACATATCAGGTATGGGGACAGCTAGGGCAAATTCATGGAGTTAGCATATAGAGTGTTCTGTGGGAGGAACAGTAAAAAGGGTAGCTGGTGCTAGAGTTCGTGGAGAGGATCGAGATGTAAGAAGACTGGAAAAGTTATGAAGGGCTTTAAATGCCAACAGAGGATTTTATAGTTGATCCTGGAAGTAAGAGGGAGCCATTGGAGATTATTGCTTGGGGGGTGGGGGGTGGGAGGGGCAGGGGGCGGCATGGTGAAACTGAAGTTTAGGAAGACCACATTGCCAGCTGAGTAGATGAGGGGATGGAGTGGGGAGAGGCTTGAGGCAAGGTGACCAATTAGAAGTCTGTTGCAACAGTTTGGAGCTGGGGGTGGGGAGCTGATGAGGGCCTGCGTGAGAATGCCAGCTGTGTGAGGATAAAGAATAAGTATATACAAGAGATGTTGTAAAAGTGAAAACAACAAGATGGAACGATAGACTGGATACATGGGGTGAGTGGGGTTGAGGAGTCGAGGTTGTGAGCCTGGGTGACTTGAGCAGATGGTGGCATCCTCAAAAGTAATAGGAATGTTAGAGTTGGAGGCGGGGTGTGAAGAGTAAGATCTGTCTTGCACATATTAAGTTTGAAATGCGTCCCCAGCATCTAATTAAGATGTCCGAGAGGCCACTGGCAACGAGGGGCTGGAATTTAGGAGAGATTTGGGCTGGATATATAGATCTGGGAATCGCCTGCATAGAGATGACAGCTGAACCTATGGGATCTGATAAAATCACCGAATAAAGAGCAAAAAGAGAAGAGGGCACAGAACAGAGCGTCAGAGGACACCCACAGAGAGTGACCCAGATGTAGAGCCAGTGAAGGAGACTGAGAAGAAGCAGTCAGATGGGTAGGAGAAGAAGCAAGAGAGAGCAGTGTCGCAAAACCCGAGAGAAGAGAGGAGGAAGTGTTTGGGAGAGGATGATTTCAGTGTCCGAGGCTGCAGAGAGATCAAGAAAGCTGAGGATTTTTGTCAATTAAGAGATCATTAGTGGAATCCATTTTGCTTCATTGCCCTCATTTGTTAAAAGAATTCTAGCAACCACCCAAAATGCATGATAATTGGGTGAAAAAAAGATCATTGGTAACTTTAGAGAGAACAATTTCAGTTGAATGATGAGGTTAGAAGCCAGATTTGCAGAGGGTTTAAAAGAGAGTGAGCAGATGGGAAGTAGAGGCATGAAGTGTGATGTCTTTCTCAAGGAGTTTAGCCCAGAAAGGGAAGAGAGAAATACAGGACAATAACAGATGAGAAGAAAGGCAGCTCAGAAATCAAGTGAGTATTTTAAGAATGTAAAAGACATAGAAATGTTTCTGGCAGCAAGAAAGAAGCCATCCGATAGAGTTAGGGCTACAATCCTAACCCTGTCTAACATTTAAGAAATAATATGTGCAGGTCACATTCAGTTTGCTGATTAGTCTCTCTGCCTCAAGTGTCTCCCCCCTTCACTCAGTTATCAAATTATCTTCATAATGCATGGGCCTGACCGTGCCTCCCTCCTCTTCAGTAACTGGAGTGGCTCCCAAATACTTCATAACTTGACCCCTTCCTACCTTTCCTGTCATACTACACCTTACTCCCATCCACATACTCTACAGACTTAGTGACGCTGGCCTCCTCGTTATTCCCGTCTCCAATGTACCATCTTCAGACTGACCAACTATGCCTGGAATTCTCTCCCTCTTCATCTCCCTACCTCCTGGCTTACCTGGCTTCCTTCAAGTCTCACCATCCTAGACCTAACCTCTGTGATGATCTCCATTCTATTCTGTTATTATCTTGTTTGTACATAGTTGTTTGCGTGTTTCCTTCCCCCATTAGAATGTGAATTCCTCCTAAAGAGATCATAAAAATGGGAAAAGGTCCCACATGTACAAAAATATTTATATACCCTTTGTGGTGGCCAAGAACTGGAAATCGAGGGGATGCCCATCAATTGGGGAATAGCCAAACAAGTTGTGGTATACAAATGTGCTATAAGAAATAATGAGCAGGCGGACTTTGGGAAAACCTCGAAAGACTTATATGAACTGATGCTGAGTGAAGTGAGCAGAACCAGGAGAACGTTGTACAGAGTAACAGCCACACTGTTCAAGGACTGATTTTGATAGACTTAGCCCTTCTCAGCAATGCAAGGACCTAAAACTCATCCAAAGGATTCATGATGGAAAATGCCATCCACATCCAGAGAAAGAACTATGGAGTCAGAATGCAGAGTAAAGCAGACTCTTTTCTCTTTTGTTTTGTTTTGTTCTCTTTCTCATGGTTTCTCTCATTCATTATAATTCTTCTATGCAACATGACTGGTGTAAAAATGTGTTTAATAGGAATGTATGTGTAGAACCCATAGCAGATTGCATGCCGTCTTGGGGAGGGAGGTCAGAGGGAGGAGGAGAAAATTTAAAACCTATGGAAATGAATGTTGAAAACTGAAAATAAATAAATTAAATATTTTTTTAAAAAAATAGAAGAATGTGAGCTCCTTAAGGACAGGGACTTTTTTTTTCTGCCTTTCTTTGTATCTGCAGTACTTAGCACAGTGTCTAACACATTTTATTGTTATTATTCAGTCATGTCTAAGTCTTTGTGACCCTATTTGGGGTTTTCTTGGCAGGGATACTGAAGTGGTTTGCCATTTCCTTCTCCAGCTCATTTTATAGATGAGGAAACTGAGACAATCAATGTTAAGTAACTTTCCCAGGGTCACATAGCTATTAAGTGTCTGAGGCCAGATTTGAACTCAGGTAGATGAATCTTCCTGACTCCAGGTCTGGCACTCTATCTACTGTGCTGCCTACCTGCCCTACCTGGCACATAGTAGGCCCATAATAAGTGCTTTTTGATTGATTGATACGTAGGCCAAAAAACAAATTAATAAAGTTTATGCCTTCAAAATGCTCTCTCTAGGGACAGCTTAGTCTAGGGATACTAGTCAAGTAGTGGCTATTTTTCATGTGAAGTCTTGTTAGACAGATAATGCACAGGAGGCACTGGAGGCTTGGACTCCAGCCTCTAAGAGGTTCGCTCTTGATCTGGTCAGACAGGAAAGACAGCTTCAAAGGGGTTAATAATAAGCTTTATCCTAGTCTAGTCTTCTGTAACACAGTATTGCTGATAACGGAAGCACTACAAACTCCTACAGCATTCCCTAATCACCCTTCTCACAGGGGCCGGCGAGAAGCAGGGACAACTACCCCTACGACGTCTTGATGGGGCCAGTCAAGATTCAAGATGGGCACAACTTGTGCATTCAACCCTAAAGGATTCCCCTAAATCCGGTCAAGCCTCAATGGGGGCCAGTTGAGGCAAACACAGATTCCCCCTCCCAATCCTTGACGGGGCCGATCAAGGTGCACAGCATCCCAGCTTGTGCATTCAACCATAAAGGTTCCCCAACTCACTGACCTCTGCCCACCTGTTTTGTAGGGCATCAGACAAAGAAGGCATATTGCCAGCAATAGCCTCACAAGTTTACATCACCTCATCCCTATATCTCACTGCGCAGTCGCAGTGGATGTTTACAATTTCAGCACACGTTTGTATTATTTATCCTTATATAATGCTGCTCAAGCATGGTGGAGATGTTTTAAAGCCTGGGAACTCATATCTAATACCTGGGAAACAGAGATTGTCATGGTCATGGATCCTGAGAAACTGGCCATAGATCCTAGAAAACTGAACTCTAAGAAATAATAACAAAAATCCACTTTACACACACTAAAATATACCTTACTCACACTAAAATCTACCTTACTTACAAGTCTGAAAATGATCATTCACCTCCTTGCGTTCAGGGGCTATTTTTCCCACATCTATGTATACCCGTCCATCTATGCATAGTAGGTGCCTAATAGATGCTTATTGAGGGGAGCTAACAAAACTGATCACAGCTGAAAAGAACCTGGTGATTGCTCAGATCCTGGTGAGTCAAGTGGGAATGGAAAGAGCTGCCACGCCCACCATGTTCCATTCCTCTGGAGGGAAGGAGACTGGGCTGAACTTGCAGGCATTTGAGATGTTTCAGCTCTGGGCCATGAGTTTGTGGTGAAGTTTAGTGTGCTTTTCTGCATTCTCCTGCCTGGGCCTGGTGGTAGACCAACGAAGCCTGAAGGAAAAGAAGATTCTTCAATCACTGCTCTCTCCTCTCCCCTGCCCCAATCTTTGGCTTCTTCTTTTGATGCTCTGCACCAAAGAACCTTGTTGACTTTGCATGTTGCCAGGACTCTGGGTAGGATTTCCTGGATCAGTGGTTCTTTCTCCCCTCCCTTTGTGCCACTCTGTCATTTCTCGTTTTCCCTGTCCCTTTGTCTAAATTGTTTGTGTGCCTGCAAAGGTGGTTCTCCCCAACTCCCCATCTTCCTGACCTGCAAAGCCCCTGGGCTGGTTAACAACCCTGCCTGAACACAGTATAGCTTCCTCTTGGCTCTATACACCATCATCTCTTCACCCTTTCTCTCCCTGCCTCCTCTTCCCCACAACTTGTGTGCAGTTGGCCAGTGGTAGGGAGTGAAGCTCAGAGTTTCCATGAGCAATGGAGATTTCTGGAAACTGCTTGTATGGTCTGGAGTTTTTCACTTTCCTCTTCAGCAACCAGAACAATTAAAACACCATTTTAAGCAGGAACATCGAGTGACTAAAAATACCCTATGCTCCAGGGTCAGAAAATGGGGCCAGCAACTCCAGCACCCCCTTTTCAGCTGTCTCCTCCCCACCCCCCACCCCCACCTCTCACTCACTGGCTTGTTCTGAATCCTAACCTAGGGCCTCTAGGAGTGATTCCATTTACCCCCACCTCCATTGAATTTCCTAACTTGGGGCCTGGGAGGCAAGCTCAGTATATTATCCCATTACTAGACAAGGAGCAAGCCAGAAGTCAGGGAACAGGCTGGAATCCAGGTTTTTCAGCTCCTAGCAGAGACCGGGTAACTCCTTCTTTCCCAAAGCACAAGGACCTCCCCATAGTCTCCTCTGTATCCTTTAATCAACTAAATACCATCTTATTAAAGAGATTAAAATAAACTCCCAATTCCCAGAAAATCGTTCAAGGGAACATAAACTGGTATATGATGATTTAGTATGTGTTGTAATGTTGGAAAAAATCGAAGGAAGGGGACTCTGATTCATGTAGGCCTACAATCTGTTCATTTCCTCCCATAATAATAATTATAATAATAGCTGGTGTTTATATAGGGCTTACCATGTGCCAGGCACTGTGCTAGGCACTTTACAATCATTGTCTCATTTGATCCTCACAACAACCCTGGGAGGTGGGTTCTATTATTATCCTGTTTTACGGATGAGGAAACTGAGGCAAACAGAAGTTAAATGACTTGCCCAGAGTCAAGCAGCTAGTAAATGTCTGAGGCCAGATTTGAACTCAGGCGTTTCTGACTCCAGGACCAGTGCTGTAGCCGCTGTACAACCTAGCTGCCTATATCCCATCTCCAACCCTCAAGTCAGGTGCCAAGTCCTGTCTGTTCTAATTCTACCTATTGCATCTGCTCCCTTTTTACTACTCTAGTTTGTGCCCTCGTTAGCTCTTGCCTGGACTATTGTTAATAGCTTTCCAAATGGCTTCCCTGTATCCTGCGTCTCCTCATCTCTCACCATGTAAGTCAGTTTTGTGTACATCCTTGCTCTGCTCAAAATTCTTCGATGGTTCCCCTCTGCCTGCAGAGCCCTCCCTCACTCAAATATAAGTCAGCTGCCAATCATGTCCTCATTTCCGTGATGTCATGGTCCTCTTTGAAAATGAAGGACAAACACCACAACAACAGCAGGATAAAATGCGTATTGGTATTCAAGACCCTCGGTAGTTTGTTTCCAGTCTCCCTTTCCAGCCTCCTGAACACTCTTCTTCCTTCACTGGGGACTCCAGCCAACCTGGGCTGGTCGCTGGATTCTCCCTTATCTGTTCCATTCCTGCCCCGTAGTCTTTGCTCACACTATTCCCTACACCTTCCTTCTTCTTGCCATTTCTCCTTTGATTTGTTTTCTTCTCCCCTTTCCCTCCCAAAGCTGGAATTTCTTTCAGATATCTCTGCCCTTTGTCTGGACCTTTCCTACTTTCTTATCATATTATTGTTTGTTTGCTTTTTGTATTATGTTATCATGTAGTTGTTCAGTCATGTCTGACTCTTCCCAAAGCCATTTGGGGTTTTCTTGGCAAAGACTATGGTGGTTTGCCATTCCCTTCTCCTTTATGACCCCATTTGAGGTTTTCTTGACAAAGATACTGGAATGGATGGGTTGCCATTTCTTTCTTCAGCTCATTTGACAGACGAGGAAAACTGAGGAAAACCCAGTTAAGTGACTTGTCCAGGGTCACACAACTACTAAGTATCTGAGGTCAAATTTGAACTCAGGTCTTCCTGACTCCAGGCCCAGCACTCTTTCTATCCACTGTGCCGCCTAGCTGCCCATGTTATTGTAGGGCGCCATTATTATTTTTCAGCTGATACTATGGAGTTAGCTAGGGAGTGTAGTAGATAGAGCACTAGACTTGGAGTCAGCATGAGTTCAAAACCTACCTCAGACACTTACTAGCTCCTTGTCTCAATTTCCTTCTGCAAAATGGTGATTAATACTAGAACCCACCTCACAGAGTTGTTGTATAAATCAAATGAGATTGTGTGTGTATCACTTTGCAAACCTTAAAGTACTATATACATGTTAGCTTTAAATTGTAGTGGCAAAAAGGGCACTGAATGGAGCCTGAGTTATAACCATTCCAATCTGACAAGCATTTATTAAGCACCTGCTGTATAGCAGGGCACTGTGCTAGACTCTGGAGATATAAAAGCAAAATAAAAATCAGTCCCAACTCTGGCATTATGCTATGAGAATCAAATGAGGTAATAATTGTAAAGCACTTAGCACAGTGCCTGGCACTTAAAATGTTAGCTATTGTGAATATTATCATAGTTGGACATTTTTTTTGGCTGCCTTCTAGAGTGCTTGCAGTATGTAAACCCTAGATTATTTTCAGACATTCTGCTAACTGTGCCTCCCCCAACCTTGTATTTATGAAGCTGTTTTTTTTTTAACCCAAGTGTTGACGTTTATCTCTATTGAATTTTCCTCTTATCAGATTCAGCCCAATAGTTTCCAGCCTGTCAAAATCTTTTTGGATGCAGGCATCAGCTAGTCTGTAAGCTCTGCTTGCCAGCTTTCTGTCAGCTGCAGAATTGATAAACATGTCACTTATGCCTTTGTCCAAATAATTTATTTTTTTAAATGTTACACGGCACAGGAGTTCTGGAGCACTCCACCTTCTTCCAAGATGACATTGGGTCATTAATTGATTTTTGACAGTCAAGCAGTGCTGAATCCTTCTGATTGTTCTTTTGTCTGGTCCCCTTTTCTCCATTTTCCCCAAGAATAGTATGAGATACTTTATCAAACCCTTTCCTAAAACCTAGCTTAACTATACAGAAAACCTTAAAGGTCTAACTGATACAGTAATCCCTATGATCTGCTTGTTTAGTAATCTTACATTCACAAAAGGAAATAAGGTTAGTCCAGAATGACCATTGACAAAGCCATGCTAGAGGTAGTCAAAAACAAACACTGTTGAAAAGGGACAGGGTCAGAGGAGAAAAGTGAATAAAGGGGGACAGGATAGGATGGAGGGAAATATAGTTAGTCTTTCACAACATGACTATTAATGGAAGTGTTTTGCATAATGATACATGTATAACCTATATTGAATTACTTGCCTTCTCAAGGAGGGTGGGTGGGGAGGGAAGAAGGGAGAGAGAATTTGGAACTCAAAGTTCTAAAAACAAATGTTAAAAAAAATTGTTTTTACATGCAACTGGGAAATAAGATATACAGGCAATGGGGTAGAGAAATCTGTCTTGCCCTACAGAAAAGTAAGAGGAAACGGGATGAGGGGGAGAAGTGGGGCGATAGAAGGGAGGGCAGAATAAGGAAAAGGGCAATCAGAACACATGCCATCTTGGGGTGGGTGGGAGGGTAGAGATGGAGGGAAAATTTGTAACTCAAAATCTTGTGGAAATGAACATTGAAAACTAAAAATAAGTTTGAAAAAAAGAAAAAACCATGCTAGGTATTTGCTATTACTTTTTAAATGTTCATTAATTACCTTTTTAATGATAGGCTCTATAATTTTGCCAGGATTCAAAGTCAAGTTCACTGACCTATAGTTTGACTTTGTTTTAGTATTTCTTGTTATCGCATAGAGTCATTAACTTCCTTTGTTCCATTCTAACTTTCAGACAATCTATTGTTTACATAAGGTTTTATACCTCATGTGCCAAATTGTTGACAATTCTCTTTATAATTTTTTCTTTCATAGCTCTCATTCATTTTCCAATTCTTTCCTCTAGTACTCACTTCATTTATAAAATAACTTTTAACACTTAAAAAAAAAAAACCTTCATTTCTTCCAGAAATTCTAGTTGAATCGAGTCCAGGCTGTGTTTTTCTGTGAGGCTTTGCAGATGTTTTGGGGTCATTCTGTTCTTTAGGGTATATGTCCTAAGCCTCCATGTTCTCATAAGAGTTTCTTATGGTGGGACTTTTTTTTTTTGTTTTTTTTTTTATTCTCCTAGTCTTATTTTCTGACTTTGGACTTTGCATAAGGGCCAGGATCTGCACACTTTTGAAGGGGATGTCTGTATTTAGTCCTGGTTTTTGTTCTCTTGGGTTCTCCTGCTGCTTTCTCAGAATATTGAGTGTTGTATTATTTAAGGAATTCACAGATAGCTCAGGCTGGGAACCTGCAAACTTTCAGTGTGTCCAAAATGATCTTACGCCAGCCTGAGCACTTCGAATTTCGTGATCTAGGTTTGGGTCTGAGACCCAAACACAGACCTTGGTTGGAATTCCAGGAGACTGGAGCTTCTGGACTCAGTCCCTGTCAGCCCTCTGGAAAGCTCCACAGATTCAGGAGGATTCAGAGCTGCAGTCTCTCTCTTGGCCTGGGCTTCCTGCCTTGGTTATATTCTGCTGCAGGCCTTACATGGCTCTGGATCTGAGCTGTATCTGAGGTCCCCTCTACTCTGCTGGTCAGAGCCACACAGCTGCTGCTGGCTTGCTCCATAGACAATCTAGATACCTAACTTCTCTACTTCTCTTTGTGCTGGACCTCGGCTCGTAGGTACAGGCTCTGCGACAGCTGTTTGCCCTAGTCCTCCACCCCTAGATACAAGTTCCCTTCTCAGTCCGCACTGGATCTCTGGGCTGTGAGTGATAGAGTTCTAGTTGGCATCTGTTCCTGCTCCCTGTACCAGAGCAGGCCTCTCTCTGCCAGATCTGGGATTTCTTCTTGCCCTGGTGCATATCCATAGGCAGGCCTTCCTTTAGTCCTTGCATTGGAATGCTCCCTGGATCTGCTCCTGACTAGATAGCCGTGTTCCCAGATCTCTCTGTGGGTCTCCCTATAATGACTAGGTGTGGAAAAATGAGTCATTATGGGTTTTTTTCCCCCTGGATTTCCCAATCAGAAGTTTTCTTTTCTAAATCTTAGTGGAGTAGTTGTCAGGGAGAGAGCTGGGCTGTATTGCTTCCCACTCCTCTGCCTTCTTGTTTGATCTCCTCATTGGCCCTATAGTTTACAGAATCCACTTCCTTCTTTTTTTTGAACAAGGACTTTTGCCCTTATCTCTTCCTAAGAGTGCCTCATTTATACGCCACCATCTTTCCATCATGGAGACTAGGTGATAAAGCACCTCCTAGTACTTTCAGAGATAACATTTACTGTTGCCTAGCTGAGTCTGGAAATCTAGGTTAGGAGTAACAGGTGTTAACATGCCTTCAGGAGCCCTCCTAGGCAAGAATTCCAGCATCCTCCCCACCCCCAGGAATAAAGGAGCTAGAGAAATGCTAAGCCTTTAAGACTAGCTAGAATGTAGATCCTTTTTTAATGGGGAAACATTTGGTGCTGAAGGTGGGAGCCCCTGGTTAGGAAGAAAAGAACAAATGGAAATGAATTCTATTGTTTTCACTAGACAGTTGCTCAATTTAATTCTACAAACGTTTATATTAAGTGCCTACTATATATATCATCCCTGACTACTTGAAGGTATCTAGAATTTGTATGGGTACATATTCTATTGCACATAACCCTACATTTCAGGCATGTGCTGGAGCCAGCTAGATAGCTCACCAGTACCTCACCACAGTTCACCAATCATTCAATTTTCAGTGTGAACATTTTTATCTTGGAAATCAGCAAATGCTATAAACCAGGGTTTGACTTATTGGTTTGTTGATTGTCTGCACTTAAGAAAGTGATGGAGAAAATGCTGGTAATGCAGATTGAGCTTAAGTGTGTCCTGCATACATTTTATTTTTTGGGCAGTCAGTTATTAAATATTTACCGGCACATCCATACTTCATTTCCCCTCTGAGTCTTGACCAGCCAGAGTGTCTGTCTCTCTGTCTGTCTCTCTTTCTCTCTCTCCCTCCCTCTTCTGTCTCTCTGTCTCTCACACACACACACACACACACACACACACACACACACACACACACGCTTCATAGTAATGCAAAAGGACATCTAATAGAAATAGAAATTCAAGATAAAAAAAATAAGAAAACTATAATAAATAGCAATCATTCACTATCTGTTCTCTGATCGTCATCATCCCCCACCCCCAACCCACTTACCCTCCTCTGAGATGTAAGTCTGGCCTTGCCTGTGCTCTTCTAACTCTCCAGAATGAGCTCACACTATGGAGGTAGTGACTTACCAGTTCTGTGAACGCTGAAGTAGTTGGATCTCATTAGCTGAGAAGCTGTGATCTCTTGCCCTAGACTGGCTTCAGGATTCTGTAGCTGCTGTTTCTTGTCACAGAAGGACCCTTTGAAGCTAAAACTCCTCTGTGTCAAGTCCAGAAGCATTTGTTAAGCACCTACTATGACGAGGAACAAGGGGCTGTCTTCCACGTGTAGCATGGGGGTGGTGTGTAGGCTCGAAGAAAGGCACAATAGATATCCCCAGCCTCTTCTTCCCTCCACCTTTCTCCAAGGCTTTTGATTCCTGCCAAGAATGCAAGTAGGAGATGGAGAACAGACCACTCTGCTCTCCTCAGAGAGAGGGGGTACTGGGCTAGAACTATATCTGTCTTCTCCCTTAAATATTATTAGACTAGAGGATACAGTTTTCAGGTTTAAGCTAACTTCTGATCACTGTTTCATTATTAGAGAAAACAAGAGGACCCAAGCTTTATATCCAAGGCTCGACTCCCTTCCTACCAAGTACCAGTTCCAAAATGAACCTGCACACATAGCAATTACCAGAGAAACCTGTTTATGCAATTCTATAGCAAAATAGAAATCAGAGGAAGTATATCTAGAATTCATGTCAGATGATACTGAGTGATGATACTCAGTTCACCAGAGAGAGTCTCAGATCTCCCCCAAGGGGAAGTTCCTTCAAGTCTCGACTATACCAAGCCAGGGACAGGGACATGGAGGAGACCACCAGCTTCTTCCCAGAGCTTTTTCCTTCAGTAACCTGAAGTGGGGTTGTCATCTTCCATCTCTCAGAACTGGAAGCTAGAAGCGCCCAAAGTCCAAAAACTCACAGAGTGAGTGTAAGAAAGACTGAAGAGGACTCCAGACCTGAAGAAAACTCAAGGTATCTGGAAGAGACTTTCAAGGCCAGAGAGAACTGGTGAGAGTGAAGAGACTGTAATGCTCCTGCTCTCCCCAGCTCCACCACATCCCTCCCTGCAGTTCGGACATTGATCTCTGCCAATAAGGAAAGAATCCCATACCCTTGTGCTTTGCAGACTCCAGTTACACCCTAGAACAGTGGTGTCAGACTCAGATCTGAGTGGGGCTGCTAATCTGTACATAAAGATCTCTGGAAGCCACGTATTGACTTAGTTTTAATAGGAACAGTAAATTTATAGCGCTTACTTTGTGCCAGGCCCTGTGCTGAGCTCTTCACAATGATTAGATCCTCACATCAACACTGGGAAGTGGGTTCTACTATTATCCCCATTTTACAGGTGAGGAAACCAAAGCAAACAGGTTAAGTGACTTGCCCAGGATCACTCAGCTAGTGTCTGAGGCCGGATTTGAACTCATGTCTTCCTGACTCCAGGACTGATACTCTACTTGCTGCCCATTTTAGAATGTAATATTACCTATGTTTTATTGTACTTTTTTTATTTGGTTAAATATTTCTCAATCTCATTTTAATCTGGTTCTGACTGCACTCAGGAATATTGTGGGCTGCGTGTTTGACACCTCTGTTCTAGAACTTAGAGTATACAAAGAGAAGAGTAGTGCTGGAAATAGTGCTGGAAAATTGGTTGGTGTCAGATTTTAGACAGCTTCAAATGCCAGGTTGAGGAGTTTGTATTTAGCCCCAGAAGCATTTTGAGCAGGGGATTGATATGTCCAGAGCTGTGTATTTGGGTAGATTGGAGAGAGAAGAAATTACAAGCAGAGGAACCACAATTGGGAGATGTTAAAATAGTCCAGGGGAGAGTCGATAAGTGCCTGAACTATGTTGGTAGCCATGTGAGTGGAGATAGAATCCACAAGATTCAGCAGCAGATTGAATTGTCAAAGGAGACTTGAGACAGAGGAAAGAGTCCAAGCAGACTCTGGGTACCTGGGAGGATGACATTAGCAGAAGTGGGAAAATGTGGGAGAAGTGCCGGTTTAGGGGGAAAGGTGATGAGTTGTCTTGGATGTGTTGAGTTTGAGATGCTGATGAGACATCCAGGTGAAGTCCAAAAGCCAGCAGGGCCACAGGAGTGGAGTTTGGGAGGAAGATGGGGGCTGGGTGTGCAGATTTGAGAGTCTCCTCCCTGAAGATAACTGAACTTGGGAGAGGTGATATCACCAATAGAAAATATAGAATTAGAAGACATGAGCTCCTGAGGATAATGAACCTCCAAAGGAAATTGAAGAGGAGTGATCAGACAGGGAGGGGGAGTACCAGCTGAAAGTGGAGCCATGGAAGCTGATACAGAAGAAAGTTTCCAGGAGGAAGAGACCTGGTCAGCAGTGGCAGAGGCTGCAAGAGACAACAAGGAGGATGAAGACTGAGAAAAGGCCACTGGATTTAGCTCCTTTTGGAACATGAAAAGCTAGCATCTATATACTGCTCCTATTAAGTCTTTTCATGACCTTCCTATGAATGGGATATTCCATGCTGGATGAGATCCTTTTGGGCTTCACTTTTCTCTATTGAATCAAATGCTCTTTTTAAAAACAGGCAAAAATACCATGGGATCATGTATTCTCTGTACCTTTCTCTCAATTTTGAGAATATAAAACTGTAGTCTGCTATAGAAAACTGTTTACAAAAGCCTCTTTGTTGCCTTAACCTATTTTCCTCAAAGATGACCTCAAGATCATTCTCATAAAGTTCCTGTAGAAATGAGAAAATAGGCATATGGGTGGGTCAGTAGTTATTAATATTCTCTATATGACTTAGATATAAAAAGTCACATCATAAATTAGAGGGTCAAGGAAAAAATTAATTCTTTGAGCTATAGATAAGGAAAGAGTTCATTAGTAAATAAGTGATAACGAGGATCACCCAAGATAGGATGGACAGTTTTAATTACATAAAATTTAAATTTCTGTGCAAATAAATCTAATGTAGTAAAATTTAGAAGGTAAGCAAGTAACTGGGAAAAATCTTTGCAACAAATTTCTCTGATGAAAGTCTCATTTCTAAGATATGTAAGGAACTGATTCAAATTTATAAGACTAAGAACCCTTCCCCAGATAGATAGATGGAAGGGATAGAAATAGCAATTTTCAAAGGAAGAGATCCACAACTATCAACAACCCTATGAAAAAATGCTCTAAGTTGATAATAAATATATATTAAAGCATCTTGAGGCTCCTCTTTACACCTATTAGATTGACAGAAGTGACTAAAAAGGAAAATAGTAAATGTTGGAGGGGTTATAAGAAAACATATGGTACTCACTAGTGCACTGTTGGTGAAACTGTGAATTAGTCCTACTGTTCTGGAAAGCAATTTGGACCTATAACCAAAAGACTATATAATTGTGCATACCCTTTGACCCATTATACCACTACTAGGCCTATATGCCAAAGAAGTCAAAGAAAGAGAAAAGGACCTACATGTATAAGAATTGTTGTAGCATCTCTTTTCATGGTGGCCAAAAATTGGGGAAAAACAAAAAATTATGGCATAGAAATGCAGTGGCACATTGTTGTGCAATAAAAAATGATTAAATGGACGATTTCAGAGAAAATTAGGATGAATTTTGAACTGATGCATAGTGAAAGTGAACAAAGCTAATTGAACAATTTATATATGATAACATTGTAGAGAAAACAACTTTGGATGAGTTTTAGAATTCTGATCAACACAATAATAAATCACAAATCTAAAAGAATGATGATGAAACACACCTGACAGAGAGGTGATGAACTTAAAACTCAGAAAGAGATGTACATTTTTGGACACGGCTAATGTGAGAAGTTATTTTGTCTGACTATATAGATATGTATCAAGGGATTTTTTTTAAAAAATTGTTAATGGAGGGAGAGGTGGGACTGGGAAGGACAAATTAATTTAAAAATAGTTGTTACTTAAAAAGTCAAAAACAGTTTAAGAAAATAAAAGGCCAAACATGGCCTTTTGTTAAACTTAAAAATCTAGTGAAGGAGGCCAAAAAAAGTTACTAGTCTTTCAAACATCTTTTTTCATCAGTAATACCATCTACAGTTCCCCGCCCCCCCCCCCACTTCCTTTCTCTCAGATCTCTTGAAACTCCATCCCTCTATGTCTTCAAAATTGTGCTATTTGAACCTGGACCTCTTTTATGTATGCTGGATCTCATCTGGCTCCTTTTCCTGCCTTTGCCCTTTTTAAAAATTGCTTCTTCCTCGTATGGCACACTGGGGAATATGATGTTAGAGTTCAAATGTGGTTCTGTTTTCCTTGACAGAGAAAATCAGTGTTTACAGATTTTTTCCATTTATTGTCTGCCTTCCTTCCACTTTAGCACTCTTGGAATGATCTAGTTTAATTGAGTTTCAAGCCAGGCTTTCTACAAATTTGTTTTCCTCTCCACCACACTTTGCTGTGTTTATGAGGTGATGCTGCTCTTTGGCTTCCACCATCCTTCTCTGAAAGATTCCCTAAGCGAATTTGTGTTCTAATCCAGTGTTACCCTTGGCCGCCATTCCTCTCCATGTGCAAAGAAGACCCAGTGTTTACAGGTGCTGTCTGAGGTGGTTTCTAGTGTCTATTCATTTACATTGGTTAAAGTTGTATAGGAAATACTGTTAGTCTGAGTCACTGTATTTTCCTTCATCTATTTTTCAACATCAGTGGCTTATTTAAATATTAGTCCAAGTTTGAGTTGTTTTTAACAGCATACTGTCTGTTCTCTTTAACCTTTTTCCTGTTCAGTATCGATTTAGATCCTTGTTCTAACAAATGGACATTCTGCTTAGACATTGACAGCTGATTTGGGAAATGACTCCCACATGGGTAAACAATCATTTCTTGTCAAGATACAGTTGCTTTAATTTTTTCTGATATTAGGTGCTTGTCATGGCCACATACCTTCCAACTTTATTCTTGAAGAAATTATTCACAATACAAAGAAATGCGGCATCCACGTCGATTTCTTTTGTTCCTAAATCCTACTGCTCCCTGTAGTGTGTCCACCATTGCATTGAAGTCACCCAGTATTAAAGTATATGTTGATCCTGTATGGAGGATCTTGTCAGTTTCTTCATAAGGAGAAGACGACCAAGTGTCCCATGGAAGTAATTTTTATTTTATTGCTTTTGGATGCATGCTAAAACCTACTCCAGCACAATTGCTTTTGCAAAGGGAAATCTGTAAGTTACAACATCTTGATCAGGGATTCTTAACTTTTTATCATGTGTCATAGACCCCTACAGCAATCTAGTGATGAAGCCTCTGGACACCTTCTCAGAATAATGGTTTTTTTTTTAATAATGAAGATTTTTTATTTTTGGTTCACAACACTCAGTTCCACATAATTTTGAGTTCCAGATTTTCTTCCCCCGCTTCCCCCTCACTCCCCAAGATGGCATGGAATCCGTTATATCTTCTACATGTAACTTCGCATTGAACTTATTTACGCAATGGTCAAGTTGTAAAGAAGAATTATGACCAATGGAATGAATCATGAGAAAGAAGAAACAAAACAAAACAAAAAAACCAAACAGAAACAAAAACGAAAGAGAAAACAAAAAGAAAAACCAAGGGAAAAAATGGAGAGCATACAGTGTGCCTCAATCTGCATTCAGACTCTATAGTTCTTTCTTTGGATGTAGATAACTCTCTCCCTCATTAGTCCTTTGGCGTTCTCTCTGCACCTTGTATTGCTGAGAAGAGCGAGGTCTATCAGGGTTAGTCATGACAGAATCCATATATCTGTGGTTGTATATAATGTTCTCCTGGTTCTGTTCCACTCACTCAGCATTATGTTGTGTAGGTTTTTCCAGGTTACTATGAAGTCCGTATCTTTCACATTTCTTATAGCACAGTAGTATTCTATTACCTTCCTATACCATAGCTTGTTCAGCCATTCCCCAGTGATGGGCATCCTCTTGATTTCCAATTCTTTGCTACTACAAAAGAGCCACTATAAATATTTTTGTACATATGGGTCCTTTTCCCACTTGTGTGATCTCTTTGGGATACAGCCCTAGAAGTAGTATTGCTGGATCAAAGGGTATGAACATTTTTATAGCCTTTTGGGCATACTTCCAAATTCCTATCCAGAATGGCTGGATCAGTTCACAGCTCCACCAGCAATGTAACAATGTTCCAATTTTCCCACATCCTCTCCAGCATTTATCATTTTCCTGTTCTGTCATTTTAGCCAATCTGACAGGAGAAATGCGATACCTAAGAGTTGTTTTGATTTGCATTTCTCTAATCAGTAGTGATTTAGAGCATTTTTTCATATGCCTATAGATGGCTTTAATTTCTTCCTCTGAAAACTGCCTGTTCATATCCTTTGACCATTTCTCAATTGGGGAATGACTTGTATTCCTGTAAATCAGTTCCCTGTATATTTCAGAGATGAGGCCTTTATCAGAGACATTAGTTGTAAAGATTTTCTCCCAATTTTCTGCTTCCCTCCTAATCTTTGTTGCATTGACTTTTTTTATACAAAAACATTTCAATTTAACATAATCAGAATTATCCATTTTGCGCTTTGTAATGCTCTCTATCTCTTGTTGTGTCATGAATTCTTTGCTTTTCCATAAATCTGATAGGTAAACTATTCCTTGCTTTCCCAAACTCCTTATAGTATCAGCTTTTATTCCTAAATCATAAACCCATTTTGACTTTATTTTGGTATGTGGTGAAAGATATTGGTCTATGCCCAGTTTCTGCTCTACCATTTTCCAATTTTCCCAGCAGTTTTTGTGAAATAGTGAATTCTTAGCCCAGAAGCTAGATTCTTTGGGTTTTTTTTTTAAATAGATAAGATTAAATACATAAGATTACAAAGGAAACTGATTATATCAAAATCCAATTGCCAAAATATTTTTTAAAATAGGTTCATGTATCCCAAATTAAGAACTCCATGTACCTCAAACTAAGAACCCCTGATCTAGCTACTGCCTTCTTCTATCAGTTGGTCAGCATTTGCTAAGCATCTATTATGTACCGGGGATTGTACTGGAGATAGAAAAAAAGACCAAAATGGTTCAAGGAGCTTAAGTTCTAATGGGGTAAACAATGTGCATCTAACTAGGTCCATGCAAGATAGATACAGATGAGATAGAAGGTAACCTGAGAGGGACAGGCACTAGCAGCTGTGAGGAGAAGACAGGGAAAGACTTTCTCCTTCATTTATGTAAATTTATGTGTCAGTGTGTTATTCTTTAGTTCTTTCTGTAGTGTGACAACTCATTGAACTAGGATATTTATTCCATTTAGATGACCAACAATTCAGACACCTTAGATGATCTGAAAGCCTTATGATTCCTTTTGGGGTAACGGGGGGTATTTTTGCAGGTTTGAGAACCAGATACCTTTACTAAGTTATTGTTTTAATTAATTTTAGTTCAATTTTTAAGGTTCTCTAAGTTAACTATCACATCATCTGTCAACAGTGATCATTTTGTTTCCTCTGTCTTTTTAAAAATTCATTTTTATTTCATTTTCAATCCCGAATTATCTCCATTTCCCTCCTCTAACCTCTCCCTCACCCATTGAGATGGCAAAAAAAGCAAGACCCATTATAAATATGTATAGCTGTGAAAAATAAACTCTTGCGTTAGTCATGTCCAAAAAAAAATAAAGAGAAAGAAAAAGAAGAAAATATGCTTTGACCTGCAATCTGAGTCCATCACCTGTCTAGCTGACGAGAGATAATGTTTCATCACAAGACCTTTGGAACCGTGGTGGGTCATTAAGTTATTAATGTTTTATTTATTGGGTTATTAAGCCTTTCATTTCACAGTTGATTATCTTTACAATATTGATGTTCGTTTAAGAATTGTTTGTCTTATTTTGTTCATTTCACTGTTCAGTTCATACAAGTCCTCCCAGGTTTTTCTGAAACCATCTTGTTCATCATTTCTGACAGCACAATAGTACTCCATCACATATACCACAACTTGTTCAGCCATTCCCCAATTGATGGGCATCCCCTCAGTTTCCAATTCTTTGCCACCACAAAAAGAGCTGCTATAAATATTTTTGTGCAGTGGGTCCTTTCCCTCTTTCTTCTTTGGGGAAGTAGACCTAGTAGCTATGTTGCTAGGTCAAAAGATATGCACATTTTAATAGCTTTTTGGACATGGTTCCTAATTGCTCTCCAGAATGGCTGGACTGTCACACAGTTCACAAGTTATATGATTCGTAATACTCTTTCCCCTTTTACTGCCTCTCTGTCACCATCGCAGCAGGAGAAGAATACAGAACTGAGGACTTTTTTTCTATTTTTCTTTGTTTCATGGCTTGCCATGGCCACAGAATTTATCATCTGCTTGCTGACCTACTGATAAGAAGCCTCTCTACCCTCAGTAAGGTTCGAGTTCTTGAGCAGTAGACATCTTATGTCATTGGACCACACTTAAAGCCTTTACAGCCTGGATTCCCAACTTTTTTTTTTTGGTTCCTCTCACCCTTGGGTACCTTCTAGTACCCCCTGTTCCATATGAAAGGAAGCAAAATCTAGATTTTACTATGCATATACCCATAAGAAAAACCTTCAGAAATGGAATTCGGTATGAATAAATTCTAGCATTTGCTATGAATTTGCACATAGATAAAAAAGACTAATTTAAACATTATAATATAGTTATTTCTCAAATATTCCCCATACCCTCTTTGACAGGCTTCTCATATCCTAGGGATACAGGTATCCCAGATTGGGAATCCTAGACTTAGAGCATAGTAGAGCCTGCTAGGGCTTAAACTCCTGTGATATAGCCTGCGAGAAAGCCAGATCCATGAGGAAGCATTGGAGTGAGATGTTTATGGAGGCTTGGTGGAAGACAGGGCAACTTAGTGGCGTAGTGAATGGAGTGCCAGGCCTGGAGTCAGGAAGACCCATCTTCTCGTGTTCAAATCCAGCCTCAAACACTTACTAGCTGTGTAACCCTAAGCAAGTCGCTTATGCCTGTTTGCCTCAGTTTCCAAGTTGGTAAAATGAGCTGGAGAAGAAAATGACAAACCACTCCAGTATCTCTGCCAAGAAAACCCCAAATGGATCTGGACTAGAAAGCTCCACAAGGGAAGACTTGGTTTGGGAAGTTCAGTTTGCCTAGATCCTGGGAGAATCCTCTCCTGCTCTTTCCTTTTCCTAGCCTGCTGACTCTTTTACTGCTTGTGGGCGTCTGGTTGGAAAGGTGCTCTGGGAAAAGAATTTTGACTCCATGTCCTTAAGGGCTTCCTGTTGGTTGTTGAGGACCTTAAAGAGTCAGTAGTTGACTGGGCCAAGTCCTACATCCTGCAAACCTTCCTGACTCAGGCCTGTAGGAAATGGAATTCTTCCTGTGACTTCAGAGAGAAGAGGAACTTTGAGGTCACTCCTTTTGAGTAGTTAAAGAGTCTCATAGTTCGAAGAGGTCATCTAAGCCAGCTAAAGCAAGAATTCCTTCTCCAACATTTCCAACAAGTTAGCGTCTGGGCTTTGATACTCAAGGCAGACCACCTACCTCCTGCATATCTACTCCAACAATCCGTGAAGTCCTCTCTAAGCTGAGATCTAGTAAGAAACTAAAAGTCAGTGATTTCTTCCACCTGAGAAATGCAAAAAGAAGAAGAAGGAGAAGGAGAAGAAAAAGAAGGATGATGAAGAAGAAAGAGGAAGATGAAGAAGAAGAAGAAGATGAAGAAGGAAGATGAAGAAGAAGAAGAAGAAGAAGGAAGAAGAAGCAGAAGAAAAAGAAGAAGAAGAAGAAGAAGAAGAAGAAGAAGGAAGAAGAAGCAGAAGAAAAAGAAGAAGAAGAAGAAGAAGAAGCAGAAGAAAAAGAAGAAGAAGAAGAAGAAGAAGAAGAAGAAGAAGAAGAAGAAGAAGAAGAAGAAGAAGAAGAAGAAGAAGAAGAAACTGCAGACAATAGAAAACGGGGGCCAAGGGGTTCGCGTAGACCGTAGCCTGCAAAAGCACTTTTTCCTTTGTCCCTGGGGTGGAGAGTTTGGACGTGCTACAGTGCTGAGGTTTCAGCTCTAAACGTCAAAAATCCAAAGAGGCCGAATCCCAGGATGTTTAAGTCACTGCAAGAACCCAGGGAATTGAGGATAAGAGGGGGCCTGGTTAGTCATGCCACCAGGGGTCCTAGCCTGGGCCTAGTACAAAGCCTTAACTCACCTGGAGAGGTAAATACATTAAAGATGAAAACATCAACCAGTATCAAATCTAGAGATCCTCCAAAAGAAGAAAGCAATTCCGTAACAACTCTAAACATAGATTCAAAGGAAAAAGTGGATTTTTTCCACAAGGACTATGTGAATTCCTAGAAGAAATGAAGGAAGAGATAAAAAATGAAATAAAAGACCTGGAGGAAAGAGTTGGAAGTAGAATAGATAAGTTAGAAGAGAAAATGGTAGGCCTTATGCAAGAAGTGGAGTCCTTGAAAACAAGAATAGATCAAACAGAAATCAATGACTCCATAAGACAGCTAGAAATATTAGAACAAAATGAAAAGATTGAAAAACTCAAGGAAGAAAATATAAGCTATCTGGTAACAAAAACAACTGACTTGGAAAACTGGTCAAGAAGAGATAATATAAAAATTATTGGGCTCCCTGAAAACATTGATAAGTAAAAAGCTTGCATACTGTATTTCAAGAAATCATAAAAGAGAATTGCCCAGGTTTATTAGAACCAGGAGGCAG
The DNA here is from genome assembly GCF_011100635.1 of Trichosurus vulpecula. Lineage (NCBI taxonomy): Eukaryota > Metazoa > Chordata > Mammalia > Diprotodontia > Phalangeridae > Trichosurus > Trichosurus vulpecula. The sequence goes on along the minus strand of NC_050575.1, from coordinate 295,501,555 downwards.
AATAAATTCTATAGAAAGAATCCATAGGTCACCTCCTCTTATAAATCCCCAAATGAAAACTCCCAGGAATGTCATAGTCAAAATTCAGAACTCCCACGTCAAAGAGTAAATATTATAAGAATCCAGAATGAAGCTGTTCAAGTACCAAGGAATTACAGTCAGGATCACACAAGACCTAGCAGCTTTGACCTTAAATGAGAGGAAATCTTGCAATTCAATATTTAGAAAGGCAAAAGAGATGGGCTTACAACCAAGAATAAGCTAGCCTGCAAAACTTGGTATAATCCTTTGTGGGGAAAAATTGACATTTAACACAATAGAAGATTTTGAAGAATTTTTGATGGAAAGCCTTGAGCTGAGTAGGAAGTTTGGAATACAAAAACATAAGTTCAGAGAAATCTAGAAAGGAAATGAGGTGATTTCATGGAATCCTGGGTAGTATGGCCTGATGCAAAGTGAAATAAGCAGAATCAGAAGAATTTAAAGCGATACAACAACAATGCAAAAAGAAACAACTTTTGAAACAAGCAACTCTCCAGAAAGACCTGAAAATACTCCTTCAGACAAAAGATGACCATACAAGATGGAAAAAGCATACATTTTAAGACATGGCCACTTTGTGAATTTAATGGTTACAGTTCTCTACCCTGTTCTACCCATCCCACCCCTCCTTTTTGTGGGTTTTTTTGGAGGAGGGATTTTTTTTGTTTTTGGGTTTACAACACTCAGTTCCCCATGATTTTGAGTTCCAGATTTTCTTCCCTCCCCTCCTCCTTCCTCCCCAAGACAGCATGGCATCTGATATATCTTCTACATATAATCTCACATTGGGCTTAGTTACACAAAAGTCAGGTTGTAAAGAGGAATTATGACCAATGGAATGAATCATGAGAGGGAAGAAGCCAAACCAAGAAGAAAAAAAGAAACAAAAGAGGAAAAAAAAAAAGGAGAGCAAATGGTTTGCCTCAATCTGCATTCCGACTCCATGGTTCTTTCTCTGGATGTAGATAGCTCTCTCTCCATCAGGAGTCCTTTGGAACTGTCTTTGAACCTTGTATTGCTGAGAAGAGTGTCTATCAGGGTTGGTCATCGCAGAATCAATATATCTGTGGTTGTGTACAATGTTTTCCTGGTTCTGCTCCGCTCACTCAGCATTATATGGTGTATAATGGGGGCCGTATCTTCCCCATTTCTTGTAGCACGGTGGTGTTCCATTGCATTCATATACCACAGCTTGTTTAGCCATTCCCCAATTAAGGGGCATCCCCTTGATTTCCAATTCTTTGCCACCACAACAAGAGCTGCTATAGATATTTTTGTACATACGGGTCCCTTTGGGATACAGACCTAGAGGTGGTATTGCTAGGTCAAAGGGTGTGCATATTTTTGTAGCCCTTTGGGCGTAGTTCCAAATTGCTCTCCGGAATGGTTGGATCATTTCACAACTCCACCAACAATGTAACAGTGCCTTTTTGTATTCTTAATTGGGAGGAAGAAAGGGAGGTTAATGAAAGGTGGTGGAAGTTAGTAATGTGATGAGAGTAAAAATGATGTCTTAAAGGGCCATTGTAATATTTTGCGTAAATTCGCACAAGGGAAATTCAGCTACTAAGATGACAAAACAGTTCTCTGTTTTGAAATGAAAGTATAGAATTATATTTAAAGCAAATGGTATGAGGTAAAATTCATAGTTTCATATACAGTTCTATTCTTTTTGCATGTTTCTATGTATGGAAATTTCTTTTTGTGGTGTTGAAACTTAGTAATAAATAAAAACAGTTCTAATTAAAAAAACCCAAATGGGGTCACAGAGAGTCAGACACTGAACAACAAATAGGATCACAGCTCTAGAGTTGGAAAGGACCTTAAAAGTCCCTTAGTCCAACCCCCTCATCGGTCAGTCAGCCAACATATATTAAGTGCCTACTGTGTGTTAGGCCTTGGGGATACAAATACAAACAATGATACGATGTGTACTCTGAAGGGGCTTACATTAAGTTAAACTGGGGTAGTTCAGTAGGAGGGGCACTAGTAATTAAGGGGATTAAGCAAGGCTTTGTGCAGAAAGTGGACTGCATCTTAAAGGAAGAGATGTGGAGGTGAGGAGAAAGTGTTGTTCAGTCAGAAGTGTTGTTCATTCGTTTCAGTCTGACTCTGTGACCCCATTTGGGGTTCTCTTGACAAAGATACTGGAGTGGTTTGCCATTTCCTTCTCCAGCTCATTTTACAGATGAGGAAACTGAGGCAAACAGGGTGAAGTGACTTGCCCAGGGTAACACAGCTAGTGTCCAAGGCCAGATTTGAACTCAGGGAGATGGGTCTTCCTGACGCCAGGCCTGGTGCTCTGTGCACTATGGTGCCACCTAGCCACCCAGAGGAGGCAATACATTCCAGTTTATATTCTATTTTAAAGGAAAATAAGGAGTCATTGGTGTTTATTGAGTTTCCTCCTTGATTTACAGAAGAAGAAACTGGGTCCTCAGGGGATTGAATGGCCTGCCTCAGGCCGTGGAGGTGGCAGAACCGTGGATTGGATTAGGGTCAGCCCCTCAGGGCTTCGTCTTGCGGCTTCCTCCACTTGTCCTGTTGGCTCCTAGTGTGGGAGTCTACCAGGGATGTATTCAGGTTGCAGATTTTAAGTTGATGTGCAGAAACATTTCCTGACAGTTAAAGCTGTGCAGAATGGGAATGGGGGATGGCTCTGGAAGTGTTGAGGTCTTCATGCAGAGATTGAAAGACCACTTGCTGGGAATAATGTAGAATGGATTCTTGCTCAGGTTTGGCTTGGACTAAATCTGAGATTTGGAACTGTGCCCCCGGCTCCACCACTGGCTCCTCAGTAACACTTGGGCTGGTCATTTTTGTTTCCATATCTGTAAAATAAAAGGATTGAACTGAAAGACTTTGAAGGCCCATCTGGGGTTTTGTATTCCTTGTGAGTCTGTGATTCCAGACCAAAATGACCAGCCTTTGGTAGAGAACTGCCCGTGGTGTTTGTGAAGTTCCTCAAGATTTCTTCACTTCCAGCCTGATGGCCGAGAAGTATGGGAGTGAGCCAGGGCTAGAAACACAAGAGACTTTTGGGAAAGGAGGCATGTGGGCCCATTCTACCTGCCAGTAGAGATGTTTGAAATTCATTGGTTTATAAATGACTGCTCAGCTTTCCTCTGCCCAAAGGGATTGATTGAACAGACTTCTTCCAATTGGATTAAGCCACTGCCGAAGAATTCGGATTTGAAAAACGAGGTTTTATACAGCACGTCAAAGTATTTTTTCAGGGTAGGACGTCGGGTGTTGGTTTTCTTTAAGTAATAGAGCGAGCAGGATAAACAGAAAGGGCCGCTCTTGAGAACTTACCAGCAAAGACTTTGAAAGCCAGTAAGGAGGTAGATAAATAAAGCATTCACCCCAGGCTGAGCTCTCTGTCTACTGGGCCAATTACCTGCTTCTGAGCAGGGGGCAAATTAGGTCCCACTTTAGCCAAGCTGCTTAGGGGTTGTAGTTCTCCTTTCAGCTCTTTTTGGAATGAGTTGACCCCATACTTATCACCAATTAATTTAGGGCCTTACTTTATTTAGAACCCTGGAATCTGAGTTGGAAAAGCCATCCAGTCCATCCCCTAGTACATCAGGCATTTCCTCTCCATCCTCAGTACATGTTCAGCTGGTCTCTGCTCATAGGCACACCCTCCCGGCAGGGAACTTGCATGGAGCATTCCACTCAGGAACAGCTCTGGTGGTTAGGAAGCCCCTCCTATGTCCCTCCTCTGGAACATGCCTCCATTCATTGTCCCTCAGGGACAGAAGACAAGAGCGGCCCAGTCCCTCATCTTGGCCACAGCCCTTTGAATTCTCTTCCTCTCCTCCCTCCACACCCCCACATCATCTTTTCTCCAGATAAAACTGTGTAGCCGCTTCCTAAATTTCAGATAAGCCTGAAACTGGAGTGTGATGAGAAGAGGGGACATTCAAGGAGAAATGTTGGGCACTAGAGTCAGTTTGGTGGTTAGTCTTGGAGAAAGGTCACCTAAGGAGCCTGTGACCCTGGGACATTCTGTAGACTGTTCTCCAGGCACACAAAGTCAGAGGTAGAAGGGACCTTAGAAGTCAACTAGTCCAACTCTCTCCTTTTACATGTGAGGAAACTGGGAGGCTAAGTGATTTCCCTGCAGTTACGCAGATACTGACTGGGGTGGGATTTGAACCTGTGTCCTGTGACTCCAGATCTATAGCTCTTTCAGCCCTGTGCCAAAGGGAGTATGTTGATGGTTTTCTAATTCAACAAATTTAGTAGCACCTAGAGGAAGGAAAGATCAATGGTGGCCATAACAGAGGGGGGAAGGTTTCATGGAGAGGTTAGGATTTGTAGTTTCATAGGATTTCAGAGCTAGAAGGATCTATAAGGTGGCGACACGGGCAGAGTGCTGGACCTAGAATCAGGAGGACCTGAATTCAAATCTGGCCTCAGGTGCTTGCTAGCTGTATGACCCTGGGTGAGTCACTTAACCTCTGTCTGCTTCAATTTCCTCCACTGTAAATTGGGGAAGATAATAGCACCCACCGCCCGGGTTGTTGTGATGATCAAATGAGATCATATTGGTAAAATGGTTAGCACATGACAGGAGTATATGAATGCTAGCTGTTATCATTATTCTTATCATGACTATCATTGTTAACATCTCTTCCTTTTACAGACTTGAACTAGGCCCTGAGAGCTGGGTAGTGATAGGAAGGTGAGAGAGCAACACGAAAAATAACAACCAGAGCCATAACTAGGGCAGGGTAACCTGTCCTTTGGAGGCAGCTAGGTGGTTCAGTGGATAGAGCACTGGGCCTGGAGTCAGGAAGACCCGAGTTCAAATCCAGCCTCAGATGATAGCTGTGTGACCCTGGGCAAGTCACCTACCCTCTGTTTGCCTTAATCCACTGAAGAAGGAAATGGCAAACCACTCCACTGTCTTTGCCAAGAAAACTCCATGGACAGCATGGGTGTGCTACGGTTCAGAGGGTCATAAAGAGTCACACATGACTGAACAGCCACAACAACCTGACCGTTGTCCTTCAACAGAAATAACTAATTAGTGTTTCATTCCCTAAAGGCTTCTTGTGTTGTTCTCATATCATGAATTCCAAAGTTGAATGGAAGGGTCTGGCCGCTCATCCCTATTCACAGCTGTTTGCTCTTGTAAGATTGCTTGCTATCCATATCCTCCGAGGATAGGATGGGATTGGGTTTAAGACTGTAAGACTGATAGAAGTGTGAGTTCACTAGTGTACGAAACTTCCTGGTGAGGGAGGGGGCTTCCTCTACCGTTGGAGGTCAGCACCTTCTCTGTCTTAGAGAGTTGCCTGGAACGCTTAGATGGTCAGGCAGGGCAGGGTAACTGTGACTGGCCATTTCATGTTTCAGAGTTCTTAAGTTTTTTTCCTTCATATTGCTGTTATCGTTCTCCTGGTCTGCTTGCTTTCCTCTGCACTCATTCAGACAGGCCTTCCTGGGTTTCTCTGAAATGGTCCCTTTCTTATTTCTTTGGGTGCTTCAGTGTTCTCCCCACTGTACCGTGCTGCCTCCCCCATCATCTCGTCTAAAAAGCTGAGGCAGGGACTCGTTTGTTCTAAGGATCCTGGAGTTTGTGAAGTGGAGTCATCTTCAGTAGGGATGGAAAGGTCGGTTGGGGCCAGGTGGAAGGGCTCTAAAGGCTAAAGAAATTAATATATTTGAACCTAAAGGTGGTAGAGAGGTTGTTACTGCTGTTCAGTCGTGTCTGGCTTTTTGTGACCCCGTGGACCATGGCACACCAACACTTTTCATGGGGCGTTCTTGGCAAAAATACTGGAGTAACTTGCCATTTCCTTCTCCAGTGGATTAAGGCAAACGGAGGTTAAGTGACTTGTCCAGGGTTACACAGCTCGTCAGTATCTGAGGCTGCGATTTGAACTTGAACCTTCCTGACTCCAGGCCCAGCACTCTATTCACCAAGCCATCCAGCTGCCCCAATAAGGGAGGTACCAGAGTTCTTTTAGTAGGGAATTGATGCAGTTAGATCTCTGCTTTTGTAGCTATGTAAAAAACAAATTAGAATGGGGAAAAATTTGAGGCAGGGAAAGCTTGTAGGAGACCACTGCAGTCGTCCAGAGGAGAAGTGATGGGGGCCTGAGCTAGGGTGGGGGTTTCGTGAGAGAAGAGCAGACTTCTGCAAGCGGTGCCGTGAAAGTAGAAATAGCAAGATTGGGCAGATGAATTGAATCAGTGAGTGATGAAGATTCCTGTGAACGGACATGCTGGGCCAGGTCGTCTGCGTTGTGGCCCTCTTCCATTTGTACTCCAAGGGGAAGGCATCATGGAAACTTTCTTGTCACGGTTCTCTTCCTTGGAGTGAGAAACCCTCCTCCTTCTTGATGTCGAGTTTGCTTTGGAAGCCCTGGCCAGAGAAGGCTGGAGTTGGACTGTTGGCACTTTGCTTTGTCAACATGCTGGAGTCTGGAGATGGGGAACCCACACACAGAAAGACACCACTCCCTGTTTCCTCTCTGCCTGGCTCCAGCCTTCTGTGCACTTGGTCTCACTCTCAAGGGGCCCAGTGTTCTAAATAAGTAGTCGCTTGTGTGTGTTTCCCGCCTCCTGGGGGCAATGACCGCTGTCTCTTTACTCTGCAGACCTTCCTCTGGACAGACGGGCGCACAGTGGGCGCTGGGTAAATATTGGTTGATGATGAGAACACTGCTGGTTCTAATCTTGTCTCCCTTCAGGGCTGTTTTGTTTTGACTTTGCTCGATATATTTCCACCCCCGTCCCCTCTCCCGTCAGGCTTCATAAGCCAAGGAAGCAGACCTGGGTCTCTAGCTCCCCTCCCTGGCTGCTTTGGGTGGAGGGGGGAGTGGCCCAGTTCAGACCATGGTTCCTGCTGAGCAGGCTTTGGAAATCTCTTTACTTTGGGTGGCTCCTTACTCTGCTAAGGATATGAGGCAGAGATCCAGGGAGGGAGGAATGACAGGATCCCTTTAGGTCACTGTGAGCTGATAGGTTAGGTTAGATCAGAGCAGAGATTCTTAACACTTTTTGTGCCTGTCTTGGACCCCTTTGGCAGTCTGATGTAGACTACAGAACCCTTCTCAAAATAATGTTTTAAATGCATAAGATAACATACAGAAGATTACAAAGGAAACTAATTATATGGGAAAGCATTTTTAAAATTCATATACCCCAGTTTAAGAACCCTCAGACGAAGAAAGAATGTTGTTGTTCAGTCCTTTTCAGTTGTGTCCTACTCTTCATGACCCCGTTTGGGGTTTTCTGGGCAGAGACACTGGAGTGGTTTGCCATTTTCTTCTCCAGCTCATTTGATAAGCACCTGGAGCAGGTGGAGTTAAGTGACTTGCCCAGTGTCACACAGCTAGTAAGTGTCTGAGACTGGATTTAAACTCAGGTCTCCCTGACTCCAGGCCTGGTGCTCTATCCACTATGCCCGCCTTTGTGCCCTTAAAGAAGGAACCATCAGTTGGTAACAAAGCCTGGGGCATGATCCAGAGTTAGTCGCTAATAGTAATAGTTATAACAGCTAGCGAAATCTTTACAATAAGCCTGTGATATAAACCTTTACAATAAACCTGAGATATAAAGGTCATTGTTATCCCTATTTTACAGTTGAAAAAACTGAGGCAGACAAAGGTTAATCTACTTACTATAATAGCAAAGTGGGACTTTTCACTGGTTTTTTTTTTTTCTTTTTGGAGTGCTTCTTAGCATTAAGACAACCAAGTGCCTTTGATTGGGCCTTGCCTTTGTTTGTAGGAAGGCCCACACCTTTTTGCTAATTAGGTCATGAGAAGTGTGAAGCCCTCAAGAGTGTTGGTGTGGAGACTCTGGGTAGCCTTTAAGGAGCCCCCTGACTTTGAAAACCCAGATGTTGGTGCTTCTGTCTGTGATAACTATGTATGTAATGTCTTAGTCAGACAGAAGCCAGTCTGTTGATTCGTGTTTATTTGCTCTGTTTATATTTTCTCTGTTTGTAATTTCTGTTGTATTTGCTCTGAAATTCAGCGTGCTTACTTTTTCCCCTGAAGTAAGTGAACGATATATGCATGTTTAATTCAAGTAAGATTATTAACCCCTTAAAGTTGCTTTCCTTAGAAAAGCAGATCAAAGAACTTATGCTAGGTCAAACAGCTAGAAAGCGTCTGAAGAGGGATTTGAAATTAGGTCTTTCTGACTCCAAATCCAGCACAAAGTCTACCTGATCATTCAGTCCCGGAATTGGATTTATACAATTGTGTTTCTGTTGGAAGCACTTGCTGGGGTGGGGTAGGGGTAGAAAGAGCCTTGTCTCTGCCATGGGAAATTCTGGGTGAAAAGGAGACCAGGGAGGACTAGATTGCATAGTTTTTCTTAAGCTTGCTTCCAAACACAGAGAATCTTTGGAGCCCAATTTGCAGTTGGCGTGACTGAGAAAAGTAAAGACTGATTTTGTGTGTGTGTGTGTGTGTGTGTGTGTGTGTGTGTGTGTGTGTGTGTTTACTAAACATACCAGAATTTATCCATCCCTAAGAATATTGTCTTCCAAAGTAGTCACCTTGGGAGCTGGCAGTCCTGCGGCGCTAAGCTTAAAGTACATCTGGCATTAACTCTTCTCCAAGAATCTCTTTCTGTGCCAGTTTATGAGTCACTGGGGGAAAAAAAAGTCCTCCCCTTTTCTTGGCTTTATAATGACAGCTCTGTTTGGGCCCACAGTGGCGTTGCCCAGCTTGGTCACTCATTTTCATCACTGGGCTTAGTAAAACAAAGTGTAGACGCCGGCTGACTCAGTGGAAAGATTGCTGACTTTGGAGCCAGAAGACCTAAGTTTAAATCCCATCTCTGACATTTCCTTACTCTGTGATCAGGTCAGTCACATTACCTCTTTGAGCTTTCATTTTCTCATCTGTAAAATGAGAATTAAAAATAATACTCTGCCTTACAGGGGTGTTGCAGAAAAGTGCTCTATTACAATTTAAATTGCTATATAGAGGTGAGCTATAGTTAGTGAAAGCAAACAGGGACCTTAGCACTTGATGGTGCTTGACTGAACACCTAATCTCACCCCCTCATTCCACAGAATGGACTTGCCCATGGTCACATCGGGAATCAGAGCCATCCTCTAAGAATTAGTGGGACAAGGATCTTGTTCTGTGATCTTCAACCATGTAGGGTTACTGGGAGAATATTGGTATTTAAAAATAACAAGGTTTTGGGGCAGCTAGGTGGCACAATAAGTAGAGCACCAGCCTTGGAGTCAGGAGGACCTGAGTTCAAATCCAGCCCTAGACACTTGACACACTTACTAGCTGTGTGACCTTGAGCAAGTCGCTTAACCCCAATTGCTTTGCCTTCCCCCCTACAAAAAAAAATGAAAAAAAAAACGGGGTTTTGTTTCAGGGAATCACTTGGTGTCCTTGGGAGCTCTGAAAAGTATTCCAAATATTATTTAGCCTACCTTCCTTTAAAAAAATTAATTATTTTTAGTTTTCCACATTCACTTTTATAAGATTTTGAGTTCTAAATTCCCTCCCCCCTTCCCAAGATGACATGCAATCTGATATAGGCTATACATGTACAATCATCTTAAACATATTTCCACATTAGTCTTGTTGGGAAAGAAGAATCAGAACAAAAGGGAAAAGCCTCAAGAAAGAAAGAACAAAAAACAGAGAAAATAGTGCGCTTCTGTCCCCGTTCAGACTCCTTAGTTCTTTCTCTGGATGTGGATAACATCATCATGAGTCTTTTGGAATTGTCTTAGGTCATTGCACTGCCGAGGAGAGCTAAGTCTGTCCAAGTCGCCTCCCCTCTTTCTCCTACTAAACTCTGGGCTCACCCATCCGCCTGCCCATCTGTAGCTTTCTGTCCAGTACGCGTATACCAGTAGATTAGTACCATGGATTCTCTACCCACCTGAATGTTAGAATCTGCACAACGGGCTTTCTTCATCCACTAGGTTTTGTCTGTATAGATTGTTAGGCCTAGAAGTTTTTTCTTTTTCTTTTATAAAATTATATTTTGCTTTATTTTCAAATGGCCTGTTTTATGTGGTTGCGAATCCAATTTAGTATGCTCTATAGTATTGGGGCAGCTAGGTGGCACAATGGATAGTGCTGGGCCTTAATTCAGGAGGACTTGAGTTCAAATTCAGCCTCAGATGCTTACTAGCTGCATGACCCTGGGCAAGTCATTTCACCCTGTTGGCCTCAGTTTCTATTTTGAAGGTTATCGGGGCTAAGTGACTTGCCCAAGGTCACACAGCTAGTAAGTGTCTAGGGCCATATTTCAACTCAGGTCCTCCTGATTCCAGGGCTGGTGCTTTATCCACTTTGCCACCTAGCTGCCCCTATAAAGCACCTTAACAACCAGGGAGAGAGGTTTGGAACTGATTGAGTAATAAGTAAGCATTAAGGAACTAAAGGACATTTATAAGGGAGAATTGGTGGGACTTGCTGACTCTATTTTAGGGATGAAAGAATAGAAAAAGTCAAAGGTGACAAAGGGGATGGAATACTATCGTACCTTAAGAAATTATGAAAAGAGTGGTTTCAGAGACACCTAGGAAATCTTGGAAGAACTTATGCAAAGCAAAGTGAACAGAATCGGGAAAATAATTTACACAGTAACCACATAGTAAAGCCAAACAGTGTTGAGAGACCTAAGGACAGTGACCCACCATGATCCAGAGGACCAGTAATGAAGATGGCAGGAAAGATGCATTAGGAGACCCTATTCTTGAACGTGGCTGATGTGGCAATTTGTTGTGCTTGGCTGTGTTTATCTGGTAAATAGGATTTTTTTTCCTTTTTTTTTTTTCCTCCAATAAGGGGTTGGCATGAGTAGGAGAGAAAATAAATGCTTGCTCATTGAAAACAATTACTTTTTTAAATAAAGAGTCAGAGGTGATATCCAGATTTTGAACCTGAGCGAGGAGAATGGCGGCAGGAATGAAGAGATTGGTTTGTTGGTATGTGGAAGGCAGAGATTCATTATTACTTGGCTCTTCTTTCTTGTAGCCTCATCTGGTCACCATGAAGCTTCACCGAGCACCCCAGAGCTTCCTGTTAATGCTGCTGTGCTTCCTAGGCATTGCTTCCAGAGCAAGTGCCTCATCTCCTGGGCCACCAGCCATCACTGCTGCCTCCTTCCTTCAAGACCTCATGCATCGCTACGGTGAGGCAGACACCCTCACCCTGCAGCAGCTGAAGGCCCTGCTGAACCGCCTCGACGTGGGAGTCGGACGGGACAACATCACTCAGCCAGAGCTGGAACAGAGGAATCTTTCTAGGGTAAACGTGCTTTCTGTCTTCTCCAGCACAGGAAAGAGTGGCTGGAAAATAGGCTGATTCTTCATCCATTTGTCTGTAACATAAAACTACTGGATCTCCAGTACTGGCCTAATAATAACAGTAATAGTAATTCACCTTTCTCCTTTAAGGTTTGCCGAGGATTCTCCTCACAATGACCCTGTATTATACAGGGCATTCCAAAAGTCTTAGTTTTAAGCTATCAGAGCTTAATATCTGAATTTTATAAATGAGGAAGCTGAAGTTTAGAGAAGCTTATAGCATCAGAGCTAGGATAGATCTCAGAGATGATCTAGTCTGGGGATTCCTAACGATTTTTGTGTCATGGACCTCTCTCGCAGTCAGTCTGGTAAAGCCTATGGACTCCTTCTCAGAATCCTATTTATAAATGCATAAAACAAAAAATACATTGGATGAAAAAAAGTTAATTATATTGACATACAGTTATTAGACTTTAAGGAAAAAAAACAAGTTCATGGACCCCAGTTTAAGAATCTCCGATCCAGTCCATTTTTACAGCTGAGACAGTTGAGGTCCTAAGCCACAAAACAGCTTGCTCAGGGTCACACAGCTAATGAATGGCAGCCCTGTACCTAGTGCAAACGGTATAGAAGAGAAAGCATTTGCAAAGCATTTACTAGGGGTGAGGCACTGTGTTACATGCTGGGAATTCAAATACCAAGAAGCAGGATAGTCCCTATCCTTAGGAAGTGTACATCTTACTGGGGGAAGACAGCTTGTGACAGCAAGCTGGAAAGTAGGGGGATGGGGATGTGCCAGTTGGATGAGAAAGAGAAGTCTGAAGACCTGAGTTATTAGCAATGTGAAGCCCCCACCCCCTATCCCCTGATGTAGCGGTGTGGGCAAACAGTCACCAGTCAGGAAAGGAGGGCCTCACCTGAAGAGATCTCTAGGATGGGAGGGCTGCTCGGAAGGAAGTGGAGGACCAGAAATCTGGAGAAGCAAGGTGAGTGAGAAGAGTCATGATCCAGTCCTCAAGGAGGAACCTAGGCCAGCTGGGGAGGTGAGACTAACCCATGGGACAACTGGAGAAGAACACAAGATAGCATGCACTTCAGTGCTAAATGAGATAGTTCAGATTCTTAGAGACTTAGTAGTTCAGAGGAAGAAGTCACTGAGGGTTGAGCATTAGAGCAGGAATCGACCTGGGCCTTCAGAGGGGGTCAGGGGAATGGTGGAAGGCACTGGAGTAATGATGATACTCAGGATGGATAGGGCACTTTGAAGGGAGATCCGGCTTTAAGTCATACCTCTGATGCATCCTGATTTCATGACCAAGGGAAACCTTTTTGCTTCTCACTGTCCCAGCTAACTCTTTAAGGCTATAAATTACAGATGAGTTGTTGATCTGTATTCCTGGAGGGAGTTTGCACATTGGGAGTCCCCTGCTCCCTAAAATCAGAGGTCTGAACTCCCCAAAACAGTCTGCACAGCACTTTTACTTGTATGATGTCATTTGATCCTCAGAGAACCCCTAACCCTCTCTGATAAAATCCTATGTAAGGTGGTATTGGAACTCAGATCTCTCCTGACAACAATTCTAATAAGTTTTCCACTGTGCTGTATTGTTGCACAATACATGATGTATTCTTGGGGGAAGGAAGGGAGAAGAGTCTGAAAACATGACAGTAGTCAGATCAGCCCTACTGTGCACATGAGAAGGACTAGGCCACTCCCTTGTGCCTAGGTTGCACACCTCCTCGTCTCTGCCCGTTGAAATTCTCCTTTCCTTTCAAGAGGAGGGCGAGTAAGGGGGTGACAGGTGAGGCCATGCCATAGTGAGGATCAGTTTTGAAGCTAGAGCTCAGGGGAGCATGAAAGGTGCCCCTAGCATTGCGGGGCTCTAAGGTGGAAGAGGGGTTAGGCCCGTTCTCTTTGTCTCCAGAGGGCAGAACTGGTTAGCACTAGGTGCTGGGCAAGGGCTGGGCGCCTCCTCCTGAGATAACTGGAGAACTTGCCAGGTACCCACCAGGTACATGGTGGGGATTCCTTTGGGGTGTGGCTTAGACAAGGTGACTGCTTAGGTCCCTTCTGACTCTCCAGGTGCTACGTTTGCTGTGAAGTCTTCCCTGATTTTGTACTCCACTCCCAGCAGAGAGTGTCGTCTGCCTTCTCAGAGTGACTTGAGATCCCTCCTTGTTTGGTTCTCACATGTATTTATCTCAGTGTGTGCTGTATCCCTCTAGAACCACAGAAAGTGAGCTTCGGGAAGCTAGGGAGCATAATGGGTAGTGTGGGGCTCAGACTTGAAATCTTGCTTCAAACACGTATTAGCTGTGTGACCCTGGGAAAATCATGTGGCTTCTCCCAGCCTCAGTTTCCCCATCTGTAAATTGGAGGTAATAATAGCACCTACCTCACAGGGTTGTTGTGAGAAGATGAGAGAAAACATGGTGCGCTTGGTCAAACTCACTGTTATATAAATGCTAGCCATCATTATTATTATGGTTATCACCAATGCTTTGTGAATAGTAGGCACTTTATCTTTACTGAATCGAATCATAACAGTGGATCCATGTGTCTGAGTAGGAGTGAACAAAAAAGTCAGATACAGTCAGTCTGCTGTAATTCAACATAATGCATTCCCAGAAAGCACTGTGCTATGCAAAATCTCAAAATAAAAACCACAGGGCTTATGGAGAAAATGGCATTAGAGGTACAGCACTCAAAAACTTTATTATGAACACATGAAAAAGCATTGGGATCTAATATAAAAATGGTAGCATGCTTTTTGGATGGCTGAGAAATAATCTAAATACTACAATGGCTGCTGCTCAGCCTGCTCCCCAGTTTCCAGGGGCTGGGGGCCTTGACCATGGCAGAAGATCAGGAGTGGGGACAAGGTCAGACCAGCTCTCCTCTACTCAGCTCCTGCTGTACCAGAAGATAAATAATAAATGTGGCACTTGACCTTGACAAAGCTCTGAAGTTTGTTTGTGGAAGTGGGTATTTACAAGGGTTGTGACCCGTGAGTTATGGTGAAGCATGCTGCAATTTTCTATGTTCTCAATTGTTTCTCAAAATCAAATATACTTGACATTCGAACAATGCTCAGAATGCCACCTAATAGATCAGTCGCGTTGGAACAAGCTTAGGTTTCAACAAGTATTTCAGCAGAAATGATTGTACATAGGTGGGGTCAGGTCGTGGCGAGCCTTGACCCGTTCAGACTGCTTTTCAGTGGAGAAGCCGGGAGAGGTGTGGAGAAGGCGAGGAATGCGTTGGGGAATCAATTCGTAGCTGGCATTACCTGGAAATAAGTGGCCTTTAGAAGGGTAGAGAGTTCTAGGCTTTCAAAGCAGCTTCATCACAAAAGAAATTGGAAATTTCTAAGCTTCTGTGAATATGGAAAACCGCTCTTATCTTTAAGAAAGACAAAGCAAAGCTTCTGGACTCACCTTTGGTTTGTCCTCCCTCCCAACCCCACTTTTCTCACCAGTGTTTTAGCTCTGCAGACCTCTTTGCCGCCCACAATTTCAGTAACCAGTCGAGGATCAGCAGGTCTGAGTTCCAGGAATTCTGTCCCACGATCCTGCAGCAGCTGGACTCAAGAGCCTGTACCTTGGAAAACCAGGAGAATGAGGAGGATGAGCAGACGGAGGAGGGGAAACCAAGCGCAGTAGAAGGTGAGCAGTAGGGGAGGGGCCTCGGTGTCTGAGGACAATGCTGCTCCTCCCTCTGGGCATCCTCAGTATTCCATGTATTCCATGTGCACCCCCAGAGGTGACTTTCTCGAGCCTGCCTAGCCCAGAGCATGGTGATGGGGAGAACAAACACTGTACCGTCAGTCATTCTCTCTATTCCTGATTCTAACCCAGCTGCTTGTTGAACTCAAATAATAGGCCTGGCTATCTTCTAATTTCCTGAGAGTTGAATACTCCTGTCTGGTTAGACTTTAAAAATGAACCACCAATGGCTCTGTAGCGGCCTAAGCTCTCCTCCAAGGCCCTCCATGGTCTGGCCCCATTCTACCTTTCCAGACTCATCTCCAGTGACTCTCCTACATAAACGCTCCCCTCCCACCAAACTGCATGTTGTCCCCTGGTAACACATGACTTCTTTTGGCCCCTTCCCCCTTGGATCATGCCTTCCTGCCTGTTGTTGGAATGTCCTCTCTGTTAATTTAAATCCTGCCCAGTTCAAGTCCTCCTCTTCCCACTCCAGCCAACCTTGTCCCTCACTGTCCACTCTAGCTCAGATCAGTCTTTCCCTCTTCTAAAATCGTAGTTATTATCAGGCCTACTCACATGACAATTAATCACGTACTGCCTTGTGATATCTCTCGTATGGTCTATTATTGTCTTTTAACTCATTGCTCAGGTTCAAATTGTAAGCAGGAACCTAGGATTTATCTCCTGAGTCACGGACAGATTGCGGTCTGCTTTGGTGGAGAGAGTTCTCATCCTGGGAGCTCCCCCCCCCCGGGACAGATTCTCAGCTTTTCTGTTTGAGCGTTATCGTTGAACTTTTTGTGTGTTTATGTCTTTAGTTCCCAAGTAGATTGTAAATTCCTCAAGAGCAGAGCCACTGTGTCTTTGACTTCTTTGCCTCTCCCACAGTGCTAAACTCAGAGCAGGAATTACCCAGGTACTGGTTGTTGTGGGTATTGGACAGGGCCCTCCTCCCTGGGAGAAGCCCCGAGAGTCCTCCCCCGCCCTCTCCCCCTGCCTGCCCTCGGTAACTAGGGCTGCTGTCTGTTCTTATTCCTCCACAGTGTGGGGCTTTGGTTTCCTCAGTGTGTCCCTGATTAACCTGGCTTCTCTCCTGGGAATTGTCGTCCTGCCCTGCACCAAGAAGACCTTTTTCAGCCGAATCCTCACTTATTTCATCGCCTTGTCCATTGGAACGCTGCTCTCTAATGCGCTCTTCCAGCTGATCCCAGAGGTGTAGTAGACCAGAAAAAAAAAAAACAACCCACAGTTTTCTTTTTGCGTCGACAGCTGGCATTTCCATCAGCTGACTGCCCCTCCCCCCATTTCATCTCATTCACTCATCCAATCGCCTTCCAGAAAATAAAATTTCTCTTTTGTGCTGAGCCTCGACACCAAAGATGCTTCTTCCTGTTGGATCTTTAGGACCTTCTCTTATTCTTCAACAACCCTAGAAAGCTGTCAGATTTGTCTCTGGTCTCTTCAGGCATGTCAGGTGCAAGGTCCTTCCCTATTCCTTCCTTCCCTTTCCTCTATTTAGAGTTCCCATGTACTTTGCCTTATCTTTTCTTTTTTTTTTGTCCAGACCATCAACATGGAGAATTCCAATTGTGGAAATTCCCTCCACTAATACAGATCAGCAACTCCTCTGCAAATTATAACCTTCAAAGTTGCCTTTAAGGCATTTAAATGAATCAAGAGGCAGGATGTGTACTGAGGTCTTCCTGACTTTGAGGCTGGCCCATTATCCCATTCCTGGGACCTACTGTTCCTCAAAGTCTCTCATTATGGGAACTGTAAAGGCAGCTGATACTTCTGGGAACTTCCTGCCTTGGGTAAATGTAACCCACTAAGGGCATGTGTTCCTTTGAGGTCTTAGTGCTGCCCTTAACTCATGATCCTGGTGAGAGGTTAAGCATGATCACAAGGAAGAATCCTAAAAGATGAAATGTGGATCTGGGAAGGAAGGAAGATCATTCACAATATGGCTGATAGAATTAGCCTAGGTGCGCAAGGTGTTTCTTGTCCTGGTCTTCCAAGTGAAGCACCCAGAGAGCCGTACAGAAAACAAAGGCAGAAGAGGATGAACACAGGAAGGGTGGGTAGGGAGCTTTATTTTGGCAGTGCCTGACCAACTAACTGTCTAGACCTTGCATCTTGACACTTTCCTGATAGAGCTGGTTTCCTGATGGCTTATTGGGGCTTTTGTGAATTATGAAGCATTCGTTAATTTTGGTTTTTAATTATGTGATTCAAGAGCTGCAAAAATTATACCCAATTTGATGATCTTCCCAACGGAAGGAAAGTCTGCCCAAGGAGCAAGTTCTTAATAAATGCTTGCTTGCTATTGACTGACCGCCCTGGCCCCTACCTGCCCTTTGTAACCAGTAGGTAAAGAAACAACAGAACCTCATGCCCTGGCCAAACAGAATTTGGAAATCTCTGGACTTCTGCACTATTTCTTTTAGGAATGAGGTCTGTGATCAGATTAATTTTTCCTTGGGTTAATCCCTCAGCAGCAATTCCGAGAAACTCAGTTAGTTTTGAGTCAAGGGCAGGTGAACTTTTGTCCCTTTTCTCAGGGAAAAAAATAAATGCTTCCTGGCCTCTAAAATCCCTTTTATCTCTTTGCCTAAGCCTTTTGTAGGCCTTTTGTACATTACCTACCCTTCCAAACTCACATTTAAAGTTCCTATAACATGATTAAACTCCCAAATTACAAGATGAATAGGTTTTGTTCCTATAGGGGAGGGATGACAGAAAGACACAGGCTGGCATCTCACATATACCCACTCAAGATACTCACAAAGCCAAATGAGGCTTCTCTGTTTGACCTAGGGTTTGGCAGCTTTGGCCAATGCCAGTTGAAAAGACCTCACCAAATGTTTCTCTCTCCACCCTCCACCCAGGGCAATCCTCATATTCTTGGGTTATTGTTTTTGCAGCTCTAAAAGTGTGATTTTGTTTTCTTATTTGACATGAAATGCCTTTTTTGCCTAATTGAGTAGAAATGAAATAATTATGCACATGCTCCACCCCATCATGGTTCACAGGTACCATTTTCTGGAATCCTCATAGCAACCAGTATTTGACACAGCCTGATTCAAGATGATGGCTGTGGCTCGGGGTCTATGAAGGAACTGGGACATGGAGTGTGTGATATTGGGAAATGCTGCAGGAGAAATTGTACGATGATTGGCGGTCCTAGAGCTCTGTCTTCTAAGTTTAGGTCTCCCAAAAAGAGAACTAGACAAGTCTAGACTATAAGACTCTGAAGGATGTGGGAAGAAGCCCTCATTCCTTGTCTACCCTTCTTATCCGTCCATCCATGCCCACAAATTTTGTTTGTATTTACCTTCCATTACTGATCCAAATAATAGTAGTGTGTGCGTGAATACATACTAGAGATTGGATTTACCCGGCAAAAGTACCAGATGGAGTTCTGCCTGCTCCCATCTGCCTTTGCTTCTGCAGAAGCAAGAGGCTTTAGGTCCAGAAACTTTCATGGTCATAGAGAAGACTCACGACACGCGTAACTATACTGCTCATCATTCAGAAGTTGGCAGATGTGACTGCAACAGCTTTTGGGAGAATCTATTGGAAGGAAACAGGAACCCAGGCAACAGGGCTCGAAGGCCGCCTTAAAACTCCTCATTGCTATCTGAATCAATTCATTAAAATTTTTTCCAACTCAAATCACTAACAAATGTTCTGTTTTCTCTCTCCCTCCCTACTTCTCCCCATCTCTGATTCTCCTTTTATCCCCCCCTTTCCCCTTCTCTTCCCATTTCCAATCTTCTGAAACCTATGGGTTGATCTTCTGGGGCCTTTTCCCTTTCCCTTTCCCCCTTGGGTGGGGTTGGCCCCTCCGACTGCAGTGTGGGGATACGGTCTCCTCTGTGTGACCGTCATTTCCCTCTGCTCCCTCGTCGGGGCCAGTGTGGTGCCCTTCATGAAGAAGACTTTTTACAAGAGGCTGCTGCTGTACTTCATAGCTCTGGCGATTGGAACCCTCTACTCCAATGCCCTCTTCCAGCTCATCCCTGAGGTAGGCCAAGGACCTTCCCACATGGGAGGAGGTCTGGTCTCGGGTGGATGGGTGGGCTCTAGTGGGAGAACTCGAGTCCTGCTTGTAGCAGAATTAGGACTCAGTCTGATAGAATCAGATTACTTGGTGCTCTCCCTTCATCCCCTACTTCAGCTCTGGGCTCTCTCTTAACCACAAGTAATTAGTTCCTAAAGTATAGGCTCAACTCAAAGGTCGGATTGGTTTCTGGAGTAAAGAAGTCAGAGAAATGACCAGAATTTGGGTCTTACTTAGCAGCTTCGTTCTCCTCTGGGTAGAAGGGTGGATGTAGAGCAACAGTATGAAGTCATTCATGGTCAGGATCTGCATGTGTCGGTGGCACCTTTGCCCCCTTGGACAGCTGAATTGGCATGTTCTCCACAGTGGGGAACAGCGTGCAAATATTTAGAAAGTTTGGTAATCAGCTTCTGAGATTCTTAATTTGATTGTGGCGTAACCAGAGTTACTTCCTGCCTTTTCAGCTCAGGAGATTTTTTCAGTCAGTTGTCTCTGGCAGATCTGGGCCTAGATGTAACTGAGACAGACACAGAATATGCAACTCCATGTTTGTATTTGTTCTGCAAAGGGTTTTCATGCCTGTTTTCTTCACATGGTATTTATAACAACCTTGTGAGAGATAAGGCAGGTAATCTTCTCTTCCTTTTAGATAAGAAAGGTAAGGGATTTACTCAAGCTAGTGTCACTGGGAGAGTAGGAGCTAGATACTAGACTGCTTCCTGGTGCAATGACTGCAGAACACAGCCTATTGATGTTGAAGGACAGAGATTAGTGGCCTGTATCTTACTCAGCATGTTTTTGAAGTGATTTGACTCTCTTAGGTAGCACAATTTATTCTGTCCACAACTATTGTGTACATTCAGTTCACCTACTGATTGTTCAGGCTTATTAGCATATAAAGATGTTATTGGGAAAAGGCTGGTCGTTGCTCAAGCCTTCTAGGGAAACTCAGATACAGGGATGGGCCTCCTGAAGTCATGAGCAGATGAACTTAAGGTTCACATCTCCTCACTTCTAGTCCTGTCATCTTTCCATCAGATTGTTTTCTTCCTTAGTGTAAATGGGGAAGTGTAGGAAAAACCTAGAACACAAATTGACATGTGCTGGAGTTGGTAGTCTGCTTTCTTATCTGTCCCCCATGTGTGTTTGCGCCCAGGAAGGGGCTACAAGTCTTTCGGCATAATGACAAAATAGATTTCCTCTTATAGATAGTCTGATTTACATCATGTCCCTTTGTGCTCCCAGATAGTTCAGATAGGGACGTTCTCTTAGTAAGAGGAAAAGATAGCACATTGACATTCTAGTCAAATAGAGTTGATTGCTTGATCAGAGGAGCTTAATGATGAAGGATGTACTTTTAGGGGAAAAAAAAATTAGTTAAGAGATTCAGAAAAAAGCATATTATGCCAAACCAGAGGTAGGTGCCCACAGTGGTGTCATGCCCAAAGTCACATCCCTACAGTTTCTCTGTTCTTATATAGAAACAAACTATAGGTTTAGGAGAACTTTTCTCATAAAGCGCCTCTGAACAGGTCTAAGAGTCCTGTATCAATCAAACTTCAATGATCGAATCCTCTTGGAAGGAGAATTCTTGGCTTGTTAAATCACTGAAGTGGTCTAGAATGTTGGTGCTTATGTTCCTAGAGCCAGCGGGCCCCGGTGATGATTTTACATTGCTGTAAGCTCATTCTGTTGTTCTGGGTCCACAGGCTTTTGGATTCAACCCCCTAGAAGATTATTATGTCTCAAAATCAGCAGTGGTATTTGGAGGCTTTTACCTCTTCTTCTTCACAGAGAAGATTTTGAAAATGCTTCTCAAACAGAAAGACGAGGTGAGGCTGAAGGGGCTGGCAATGGAATCTCTCCTAACAAGGTTCTCTTCTCAAATAATTTTTATATATTTTATGTTATTACCATAAGTCCACCACCTTGAACTTTCACATTCCTCTCATGGTGTTATAAAGTGTGTTTGCATCTCACCTCATGGGCAGAACCAGTGGGAAGGAGATCCACATTAATCAGTGACTGACCCAAGATGACAGCTCTAGTCCAATAACATGAGTACATAAGCATCTTTTTGGTCTTATTCTAGTTCCAAATGGCAGTTCTGTTCTCAGGGTTTCATCCACATGGGGTGAGGTAGAGAATAATAATTGTGTTTGAAATATGATGATAAAATGATGAAACTGGTTTTCTGGTCTGTCTTCTTAATTTACTATAATTAAATTATATATGTACATATGTAAGCATATGTACATATAATTTGCCTAAAAAGACTACTCTAGAAAAAAGGATTCTTTGAGTAATGTAAGTCTTGTTAAATTAGGTGTACATATGTATAGCTTCCTAAGGTGATACCTTGAAGTGGGGGAGGGATAGCAGTGTTCAAGGCTTTTTTGGATGTTATAAGTTTGGATATGTTTGTTTTTTAAAAAAATACAATTTCATTTTATAGTCATATTTCATACTGCCTCATGACATATTTTATTGTTATCTTGTACAATAAATCATTTACACCTTTCATTATTATTTAACTTTGCAAGTATATTACCTTGTCTCTCCCAACTAGATTGTAAGTACCTAAGGATGAGCTGCACGTCTTATATTTCTTGGTATCTCCCCATGGTACCAAGCAAAATTATCTCATGCATAGTTAATAGATGCATGTTAATTTTATGGATGATCAAGAAAGGAAATTCCTCACTTTTAGTTGATCATTGCTGTGTGTCTTTCATCTTCCTGTCCCTCTAGCATCACCATGGGCATAGCCATTATGTTTCTGAGACTCTCCCTTCTAAGAAGGACCAGGAAGAGGGAGTGACTGAGAAGTTGCAGAATGGAGACCTGGATCACATGATACCACAGCACCTGAATAGGGATCTGGAAGGCAAGACCCCAGGGTTGGATGAGAAGGTCATTGTAGGCTCTCTGTCTGTCCAGGTATGTGGGTCTTCATTTGTTGAATGTCAGGGAACTGTATAATTAGTGGTGGAGCCCTGGGGTTTGGTTCTCCAACCCTTTGTAGGAAAAGCTCTCTTTTCTCTCTAATATTCTTCTTGGTTGGGGGGGAAATCGACTCCCTTATAGGACCTGCAGGCATCCCAGAGCGCATGTTATTGGATAAAAGGTGTCCACTACTCTGACATTGGCACGTTGGCCTGGATGATCACCCTCAGTGATGGCCTCCACAACTTCATCGATGGCTTGGCCATTGGTGCCTCATTCACAGTGTCTGTTTTCCAAGGCATCAGCACTTCAGTGGCCATTCTCTGCGAGGAGTTTCCGCATGAATTGGGTACGTAGGGGCCTTTTTGTTCTGATTGTACTGCTCACCCTTGTACCTTTTATGGGTCCTATACATCCCTACTTCCAATTCCACAAAAATACTTTTTTATAATCATCTGTAGAATGTAAGCTTCTTGAAGGCAGGGATTGTTTTGGTTTTATCTTTGTATCCCCAGCACCTTCCATAGTACTTTACACATAGTAAGTGCTTAATATATTTTTAATTGAATTGAATTAAAACCTAATCTGGTTTGAAATGTAGCCACTGCCTCTTTCAAGAGATATTTGCCAACTTTTGAATAGAGGCCACATAAGATTTTCTTTCTCTCCTTACCCTCCTGTATAATATCATTATGAAAGACAAGTGTTTTTCCCACTGCTCGATTGTGGCGTAGACGTGACCCTTGTTCTTGAAGACTTTACCCATGGAGTGCAAGCTTTGACAGGTCTCACCAAACTGGAATAGGCCCAGCCATGAGCTCCCTGTCAGCTGCTATAGGCCCAGGCCCACTAAATGCAGAAAGTTGACCGCCAGATAATTGAAGTTTTTTCACCCTCACACTAGCTCATGAAAACCAACTACCAAGGCAAGAAGGGATTGTTATCTTTGTTGGTGCACCCACTATCTGATGAAATGCTGCATCTTTCTAATATTAACGTGGTATTTACAAAGAGATGTCATATGTCCTATGCCCATTCTTTCCCTGACTGAGACCATTAAAAAGCTGTCAGAAGTCTAAGCTGGAGCTTCTGTGAAGCCAGTTAGCTGCGAAACTGTGAGCCAGAAAAAGGAAATGAGGATTGTGATGAACTTACACATTTTGCTTCTCCATCAAACAAGACAGAAATCAAAGCCAGTCCTGATCTGTATACCTTTATTAATTCCTGTGAGTTAGTTTCTGCCACTGGGCCAGTTTTCCCAGTCTTCCCAGTCATTGGCAGCTCCAGAGCCTTTGGATGTATTTGCTTCTACCCTCATTTGTTTTAGGATAACTTTTGGGTAAGCCCTGATTATCCATGAACTTTATCTTGAAAGTCTGTCCCTCCAAACTTTTCCCATCTTCCATAGCCCATGTTATTCTTCATAGCGTCACCTTATTTTTTCCTCCTTCCTTTTTAGGAGACTTTGTCATTCTGCTGAATGCTGGGATGAGTATCCAGCAGGCTCTGTTCTTCAACTTCCTCTCTGCCTGCTGCTGCTACCTGGGTCTGGCCTTCGGGATTTTGGCTGGCAGTCACTTTTCTGCCAATTGGATCTTTGCTCTGGCTGGGGGAATGTTCCTGTATATTGCCCTGGCTGACATGGTAAGTCTTAATTGGGAAGAGCTGAACCTGGTACTTACATTCTTTGCCTTTCAAGAAGATATTATGTTCCATAGGGAAGTGTTCTGAGCGTCTTATCAAATAAAATAATATATGTACAGCACTTTGCAAACCTTAAAGTGCTGTATAAATGCTAGCTTTTTATTATTATCATTTTTAGGAGGGCCCTGACTTAATGCTACTTAAAGATCATAGATAGTTTTTACAAGAGATGATGAATGTGTTGACTGTCCTGGTCCATTATCACTTTATGGAATGCCCCAGGCTCTCTTGGGTCTTCGAAGGTGTATGGCATCCTTAAATTGGCTAACTATTTGGACTGTGTTGCTGTATTTCCAGCACAAAGCATTCCTGAAGGCTGTGGTTGCCTCTGTTGGCTCATTCCCTACCAATAGTGTGAGGCTTAGGGTAAGAGCTAGTGAAAACCCAGCTTCCTTTCTCCAAGCCACAAATGGCCATGGGCACAAGTGTATACTTGTTATATATGGCTGGCTTAAATAGCTGCTGTAGCCCACACCATTGCTGACTGCATTCTGGAAGCAGATC
Source organism: Trichosurus vulpecula (assembly GCF_011100635.1). Classification (NCBI taxonomy): domain Eukaryota; kingdom Metazoa; phylum Chordata; class Mammalia; order Diprotodontia; family Phalangeridae; genus Trichosurus; species Trichosurus vulpecula. The sequence goes on along the minus strand of NC_050575.1, from coordinate 295,477,325 downwards.
AAGCCATAGCTGTACTGTGTACACAATAAAAAGAGTTGCTTCTGTTTGGGAAAGGCTTATTTTCAGCCAGAGTTTAAAAGCTAGTAGGGATAAGACCTTGTTTCCTGTTATTCCAAACTGTAATTGCCATGAAGAAAAGCTGGGCATATGTGAGTATTAAATTCTACCTGCTGCTTCTGTTGCCTTCTCTTCTTTCACATGGGAATCATAGCAGCCTTCAGAACTTGCTGGGACCTGTGCTGGGTTAATAGGAAGATGTGTAAGGACAGAACTTTAACTCTCTTGCTCTTGGTTGTTTTTTCTCAGTTTCCAGAGATGAATGAAGTTTGTCGAGAAGATGAAAGGAGTGGCAGCATCCTAATTCCCTTTGTCATCCAGAATCTGGGCCTGCTCACAGGCTTCACCATCATGCTAGTTCTCACTATGTACTCAGGGCAAATACAAATAGGGTAGTGCCATGCCGTAAATAGTGGGGCTGGCAGCGGAACACACTGGGGTACCCTGTCAACAGGTAGCACCGGCTTGAGGACTTAATTTCAACAAAGCATGACAGAAGAGGCATTTCTGTTAAAGGCTATTCTGTGGACTGAATTCCCTCATCTAAATGTCAGATCTCTTAAAAACACTGTATCCTAGAATAAATTTCCCTAGTAACTGGTTGCTAGGTAGTGCCTCCCACCCCTCTGCCCGCTCTCTTTTCTCAGAGTGACTCTGGACACTGAAAACAACATGGAAGACAGACCCAGCTTCTCTTTTTGGCCACTTTTTGGTATTTCTCTGCGGACAAGCCCTGCTGGCAGTGGTACCAACGAACTCCAGAACCTGTTTCCTTTCTGACCCAGCACATATCCCAGACTCTATAACACAAAACTGTAACTAGCTGTCATTACTTGATATTAGGAGATGCATCTGGACCTCAGTATGTCCCCTTTCGAGAAAAGTTCACCTGTCCTGTAGAGAAAGAATCCATCTCGTCCCTTCAGAGTTTCTTTAGTTGCCTCATGCTTTTCAAAGGGAATGGGGCTAAGGATGTTTTATGAGAAGGATCTGTTGAGTGGGGAGAATGAAGGCAAAAATGAGAAGAAAGACAAAGCCACATTTCTTCTGCAGTGATGATGGCCTCTCCTTACTGAGGGACTGTTGTGTGTTGAGCTTCCACAGGCATCCCCAGCATTTTGTGACTTTTCCTCTTCCAAACTAGTTAGACAATAGACCTTACCATTACCGTTTCAGCCTCCTCTTTCCTCCAGAGTAACAGAGAATGGAGGAAAGGGATTCCTGCAGCTTCCAGGAGGTTCTCCTTTCCTCTTTAGAAGCATCTCCCTAGAGTATTCAGGGTGCTCTTGTTAGGAGACTGTACACATCTCTTCACCAAGTCAAGACCTCTACCATTGAGGCAAGTCGAGGTGGGACAGATAGAAGAGTGGGGCTGGCCAAGATTCAGAATGTGCTGGACATGGTGAAGTGTGAGGTCAGAAGACCTTGGTTTGAGCAGTGTAGAGGACTTAGTGATTGCACTGTGAATTAGCTTACAATGCCACTGCCTACTGTAATGCTTTCCAAGAAAAACAAAAGCAGAGATAGTAGCGTGACTGGTCCTTGAGGATACCAACTTTCTAAAGAACATGGATGTACCTGTTGAAGCTAGAGCCCAGCCCTAGGGAGTGTGATGGTATGGTCAGAACTTTGGCTTCAAGGGATAGCTGTTCCCCAAGTTCACTAGGTGAATTGATTTATTATTATCATATTGATAATGTCTAATTCTTCAGCCACGTGGGCAGTGAAGACCCCTGGAAGCCATTTAGGCAATGCCTCACCGTTGCAACGCAGGGGCTCTCTTGGCTAATACTCATCTACTTAATTGGGAAGGTTGGTAGTTCACTGCTAGCATCTATGAGGGTTTTTTTCCTTCTCATGTCTGCAAATGAGCACAGGGCTAATCTGTAAGAAAAGGTACTGCAACACCCTCCATCATAACAGCATCTTCTTTTTTTTGATCCCCTGGGAAACTTTCTTCATGCCACTATCCTGGAGGAAAAAAAGTGAGAGAATTGCTGATTCACTCACTGACACGAGTTTTCCTCTTTGTTTTTCTGTTGCCTTGGGTAGGCTAAGGGGCTAAATGAGAACTGTTGGCATTAAAGGTTGTGGGATGTGCAACTTTCATTAGAATTAAGTCCACTTGTACCAAAGAGTCATTTCCTTGAACTTTGGAACCTATCTTTCTCATTTTAAATCAGGCCTTTAACTTCTTTTTTCCCCAGAAACGTTTTTAGGAGCTGGAGAAACCGAATCTACTATAGATCATTCTTCTATACAGGAGAACCAGCAGAAAACCTTTATTTTTCTTAACTCACATTTATATTAAAATGTGTCAAGTCTCTTCTAAAGGATTCTGCATTTCCAAAACAATATTAAATTCTTGGCCTTAGAAGAGACCATCAGTTTAGGGTTGATGGCTTCCTGACATAGGACAGTTGTTCAGTGGTATAAAAATTATTTGAAATCACTTAAAAATCTGAAACATTATAAAATATGGCATTTTCTTCTTTCTTGCATATGTATTAACTTAAGAACTTTCTTTCTTTTCCCTCGTAGCTGCCCCAAAGAAGTTCACATTACAATATAAAATGGTGAAGAGGCCAGTTGTAGCAAGGGGAAGGGACTTCCAATATTTTTGCTACAGATTGAAAGCTGCCATTAGTAACAGAAGTGCCTCATATGCTGGAAATATGGCTGTTATGTATTGGTGGAAAACTCAGTGACATTTTGATATGCATTTCCCCCACTTTTTATCTGCTGAGTGTATGGTTTTAGAGCAATGTGATATAGATGTCTAAGGATTATACTATCTCTCTACCATCTGCACCCCCACTTTTACTGCCTTTGTGGGCTAGCTCTATTTTACTCTCTGAAGTAGGGGAGGATTGAGATGGGAGAAGAGGAGAGAAAGTGGTAAGAAGTTTTGTGCTTCGTCCCCACAGAAGGAGAGAACACAAAGTTAGGCTGATACTATTCCCTACCACTTTTGGGGGAGGCAGCTGTCCATGCTGTTATTAGGCCACAGGGTTATGCTCAGCCTTTGCAGAGTTAGGAGCTGGGTTGAGGTGACAATGTTTGGAGAAACTACCCCTTGAATGCCCAGTGTTGGCACATTCTTCAACCTATATTCACCCTTCATCCTGAGTTTGTAAGAAGCCCTTCAGTCTACCTTCCCTATGGTCTATTCTTAAATGAGCCATCTACTAACACGGTGGTCTCAAGATGGCAATTTGAAGAGGCACTCTGTTATTTCACTTAGCAGTACACATTGCATTGAGGGTATGCAAAAGGGGAAATTGACTGAGTTGAGTTTTTATTGTTCATTTCTTTTTACAGTTCTACAATTCCATCACAGTGTTCTTTTAAAAAAAACTCAGGTGTTATAAGAAAAAACAAAACCCAAAAATATATTGTCATGTGGACTGTAACCATTTTATTTGTAAGATTCTATAAATAAATTTATATTCTGTAATGACAGAATCCTAAGTGTGTCTGTTGCCATACAGGATTCAGCCAGCCTATGGGGTAATGAAAGCTTTTAAACACCAGGTGGTGCAAGTGTACAGCTTTTTTCAGTGGAGTGGGGTGGAGTTAATTCAAACTCAGTCCTGTTCCCAGGTGGTTTCTCCTTGCCAATTCTGAAAATGGACTACATACTCATTTTTTAAAAGTAGTTAGATGACTCATGGTGTCCTTGATGTTGGCAATAGAGAATTTGGTAAGATGTTTTAGAGAAATTGTGTCACTGTCTATTTTCCCACCCCAAACCAAAAAGTTTGGGGTTAGCTTAGTTCATTTAAAGTCACATTTCCAGAGGCAGGCAGAGAGGGGGAGGGAATAAGGGGTAGAATCCTTTCCTCTGTCCCAGAGAACCATCCTTTATAACAAAGAATTTTTTAAAATTAAAAAGTAAGAAAATTCAGCAAAATCAATCAACATATCTGATGTTATTAAATACAGTGTTCCACACCTAAAGACCTTCCTTCTAAAGAGGGTGGGAGGTATCTTCTATCTCTTCTTTGGGGCCAAGTTCCAAAAGAGTTTTAAAATCAGAACCTGAACCTATCCACATGTTGATTTGTCATCATCATACACTGATGCAGGGAAAGGTTCTGAAAGAAGAAAAGGACCATCTGTATAAAAATATCACAACTCTTTCTGTAATGTCAATTGGAAATGACGGGAGTACCTGTCAGTTGGAGAATGGCTAAATAAATCATGGTAGTAGTATATGAATAAAATGGAAAATTATTTTGAAATAAAAAGGGACAGAGAAACTTAGGAAGATGCAGAGTAAACTGATAGTAAAGTGAGCAGAACTAGGTATACAATTTGTACATCCTAAAGATGAGTAATTTTGAAAACCTACAGGACTGATCAAAGCAGTGACCAAAGGACAGATGAGGAAGTCTGCCACCCAACTTGCGACAAAGATGTGATAGATTCAAAATGTAGAATAAGACATACATTTTTGGATGTGGCTAGTGTAGGTATTTGTTTAATTGTATATTTGTGGGTTTGTTTTTTGGTTTTTTTTTTTTTTAGTTTTTTCCTTGATAACAGAGGGAAAGAAAATACATTTTTAATTGAAAAAAGATTAATTTTATAGAACAGAAAATTGGGGCACAAAAGTAAACTAAGAAACAAACCTATATTGCAAGAGTTTTCCTCCTACTTTTGCCTCTCCCTTGCCAAAATACATATATATATATATATATATATATATATAATTATAATAAATTGAAGAGCAATGAGTCCTACATTGGTCCACCTACATATGCCATACCAGGTGTAAGTTTTTCCAAATCACAAAACTTTTGATGTTCCCAGCGCCAAATATCAGCTTATAGTATGCTATGTTTTGTCTAGAAAAATACTGGCTGTCCCATAAGCTGTATTCTGAATTATTTTTCTGGGAGTGATAGATTTACTCATAAATTGTTCCACTCTCAGTCATTCAAAAGCATTTATTAAGACAACTATTGGGGGTAATTGTGTTAAGCAGTGGAGAGAAAGGCAAAAACAGTTCCTCCCCTCGGGGATCTTAAAAAACTAACAAAGAGGCAACATTTGAATAACTGTAGACATACAAAATACATATTGGGTGAACTGGAGATAATCTCTGAGGGAAGTGGGGAGGGATGGAATGGACTGGGAAGGCCTCTTCCACAAGGGATGGATCTGAGATGAGTCAGAAATCCAGAAGGCAGAAACAAAAAAAGAGTATTCCAATCATGGTGGCCATCCAAGGCAAAAAATGGAGATGGAGTAGCATATGCAAGGAACTGCAAGAAGGCCCATGTGCTTGGATTGTCCTTTCATTCCTCTCTCGGCTGTACTCCTGACTATCCCAGATTCTCCCTACAATGCTCTAGAAACCTCAACCTAGAAGCTGACTTCACACAATGAAAATACTCTCTCTGCCCCTTTAGCCTCTACCTCTGGTTGGTTCTTCCCACAGCTTCCATTTTAAGGAAGAAGCCCAGGCCAGCCACATCTTCATTCCTTTCTAGGCTACATTCCTAACTTTCAGATGTGTTGTCTCCCTTGTTAGAATATGATCTCCTTAAGGGTCTGCTTTTGCCTTATTATGTACCTGGCACATAATAAGCATTTCAATGCTTCTTAACTTGACTTAACTTGGATTGTAGATTATACAGAAAAGAGTGAAGTGTAAGAAGACTAGAAAGGGAGGAAGAGGCCAGGCAGTGAAGAGCTTTAAATGTGCCATAGACTAAGTGGCTTCACTTTGTGACCATGATAGAATGGCTGTGCAAGATTCAAACTTTAGATCTTGGTCCTGTTAGCTCTTGGCTCTGACCAACTAGCCTAACTCTACGAAGTTTAAGAAGGTACAATAAGTGGGCAGCTAAGTGGTACAGTGGATAGCACACTGGTCTTGAAGTCAGCAGGATCTGGGTTCAAATTTGACCCCTGACACTACCTGTGTGACACTGGGTAAGCCACTTAACCCTGATAGGCTCTTAAAAAAAAACTAATTAGATAAAATGTTAATTGCCAGAAGTTTGTTGATTTTGTTGTATATGCTACAGAGATGTAATAGTCAAGACTTGCAAATCAAAATTCTCTAATTTTATATCTCTATTCTTCTTCCTTCTGGTCTATATTCTTTTTATCTACAAAGAAATGTCATGATGCCTATATGCTGGGCATTGTGCTAAACACTAGAAATACAAAGAAATGCAAAATACAGTCCCTCTTAAGTTCACAGTCTAAATTGGGAGTGAGATAGGAAAATATATACAGTTATCTACAAACAATAAAATAAAAATGATCAACAGAAGGAATCACAAGCATTAAGGTGGAAATGAAGAAAGGCTTCTTGTAGAAGGTAGGATTTTAGCTGAGCCTCAAAGGAAGTCAGGGAAGCTAGAAGGCATGGGAGAAAGCCAGTGAAAACACCAGTCAGGAGATGGAGTTTTTCTTCCGTGAATAACAGCAATACGGTCAGTATCGCTCAATGAAAGAATAATTGAGGAAGGGAGGGAGGGAGAGAGAGAGAGGTATAAGAAGACTGAAAGGGTAGGAAAGATCCAGGTTATAGAGAACTTCAAAAGACAGATTTTATATTGGATCCCGAAAATTCTAAGTAGCCACTGGAATTGATTGAATAGGGAAGGGAAAGGAACAAGCATTTATTAAGCACCTACTGTGTGTCAGGAACTGTGCTGTATCTCACTGCTTTACATATATCTCATTTGATCTTTACAGCAACCTTGTAAGATAAGTGCTATGATGTCCATTTTACAATTGAGGAAACTAAGGCAGAGGTTAAAAAGTCCAACGTCACATAGTATCTGCGGTTGGATTTGAACTCAGGTCTTCCTCTCTCCAAGGCCAGCACTCTATCCCCTGTGTCACCTATCAAAGTATGGGGGCTGGTGGGGGGATAGCAGCAGGGATGATACGGTCAGATTTATACTTTAGGAAAATCAGTCTGACAACTTGAAAGACAGACTGGAGTGAGGCTATTGGAACAGAAGCTGATAGTTGTTTCATACAGAAGCCATTTCAGGAACAAAGGCAAGGCACCAATGTAGAGTATTCCAAGTCAAGGAAAAAGTGTGGCCCATACTATTTTCAGGAGGCTACTCCCTACTCTTAATCAACACACATGAAACAATTAGATTTCTTGAGGTCTTGGTAGTATTGAATAATCTTTTTCTTAAAATAATTTTTATTTAAATGTAATAACTATACCCCCAAGCCAACTTCAAAATATTTTAAAATTATACATAAAAATTCCAAACCACCTAGAATTTAAGGTTAATATATACATTTATTTTAACAAAATAATGTCTTATTTCTGTGTCCCTAGTCAACCTTTTCTGTGAAATTTCTTAGATTTTGTTGATTTGTGTGTATTATTCAAAATCTGCTTTATGCTGCATTACTTTTCCTGTTTATATTCTTCATGTGTTACTTTTTAATTAAGCTTTCTTTTTTTTTTCAATAAGCAAAAAATCCACCTTCTCTCCCTCTCACCAACCACTCTAATCAAGAAACAAAGAAAAACCAAACCCATTACAAACATACATAATCAAGTTAAACAAATTTTCATACTGGTCATGTCCATAAAAAAGCGGCTCAATCCAAACTCTGAGTCTTTTACTTTTCTGTTTGTTTTGGGGTTTTTTTGTTTGTTTGTTTGTTTTGGCAGGGCAATTGGGGTTAAGTGACTTGCCCCAAGGTCACATAGCTAATACATGTGTCAAGTGTCTGAGGTCAAATTTGAACTCAGGTCCTCCTGACTCCAGGGCTGGTTCTCTACTCATTGCACCACCTAGCTGTCCTGTCTTTTACCTTTCTATTGGGTGCTAGATAGTATGTTTCACTACAAGTCCTCTAGAATCATGATTGATCATTATACTCATCAGGGTTCCTAAATATTTCAAAGCTGTTTGTCTTTACAATATGGTTCTCATTGTATAAATTGTTCTCCTGGTTCTGTTCACTTCATTCTGCATCAGTTTATACAAGTCTTCCCAGGTTTCTCAGAAACTATCCCCCTTCATCATTTCTTTTTATAATACACTAACATTCCATCACATATATTACAACTTGTTTCCCAATTTGTGGGCACCCTATTGGTTTCCAATTCTTTGCCATTACAAAAAAAAAAGAGCTACAAATATTTTTGTGAATCTTTTTATTTTGTTTGGGCCTAAGCCCTTCCTTAGTCCAGTCTCTTTAGAATTCTCCTTCTTCTTTCTCCCCTTTCACTGTGGAACGAAATGTATTTCTGTACCTCTGTGTATGTGTGTGTATTCTTCCTTCCTTTGACCAGTTATGATGAGATTAAATATTTGCTGTTCCCTCTACCCTTTCCTCCTTGTTTTTATAGACTTCTACTTGAGCACCCCAATTATGTGAAATAATTTTTCCTAACTTCTCTCCCTTCCCTCCCCAGTGTATTCTTCTTCCCTTCCCTTTACACTCTTCTTTTAAGATCATCTAGACATATTAGAACTACTCCCAGACCTTTTGACTTAGACTTCCAAGTTCTGCACACTTTTGGAGAAATGTCTGGCCTGGTCCTGCTGCTGCTTTCAAAGCAGTGCTCCCAAAGCAGTCTAATCCAAGGCAAAGTCTGACCACTGGCCCCCTAATCTGAACTCCGCAGGTTTCTGACCTGGATTTAGTTTTGAGCAACAGGGCTATGGGCTTACTCCATTTCTAGTTTTAGTAGACTGTAGGTAGATTCAGCTATTGATAGTCAGCTGGAAAGTTCTGCTGGTTCATTCTGACAGAACTATAGGCTTCCCTTTGGTCTCGGACTGGCATTCTGTTTATTCCTCTGCAGGCTTCAGACTGGGCTTTAAGGTGGAACTAAGACCCTTGTCCACTCTAGTGGTCAGAGCCACACAGCTATTGCATGCTGTTGAATCTGCTGCCTGCTCAGTACACAGGCCAGGGTAGAGACTGGTCTGTACCCTGAAATGCCACCCCTAGCTGCAGGTCCTCTCCTCAGGATGCCCTGAATCAGCGAGCCAGAACTGGGTAGTAAGCAACAGAACTGCCATTTGGCACCTGCTCCTGCCCCCTGAACAAATTTAGACGCTCTATGCTAGATCTGGGACCTCCTTTTGCCACAGTGTCCTATAGCTCCCTGCTCTGGAATGCTCTGTGCAGTCATGCTCCTGGCCAGATTCTGTCCCCAGTGTTAGGGGCCCTCTCTTTCTCCCTTGCTGACTTGGTGACCTTTTTTTCTTGAATTTCTCAGTTAGAATTTGGTCTCTTGCATTTTTCACATCTTTTTGGAGGTTGGGTTTGGGGAAGAGCGCTGTACTTCCTGCTACTCCACCATCTAGGCTCTTCCCCATATTTGTCACTTTCTGATGGCATAATATTCTATTAATTATTCAGCCATTTCCAAATCATTCATGAGTTGCTTCTAGTTTTTGTTTTGCTGGCTATTACAAATAAATGTATAGCTATTTTTTTCTCTTTAATAACATCCTCAGGGGAAAACTCCAGGAGTGGGATCACTAGGTCAAGACAAGAGCAATTTTTTAGCTGTTAATGTATATTGCCATACTGCTTTCCAAAAAGCCCCAATCAGTTCACAGCTTTAGCAGCAGCTCAATTGTTTGTCCATTTGGGCAGCCAGGATAGAAAATCAACCCTGGAGTCAGGAGGACCTGAGTTCAAATTTGACCTCACACACTTACTATCTGTGTGACCCCGGCAAGTCATTTAACCCCAATTGCTTCCCCACAAAAAAGTCTGCAATACTTTGCCCTATACATTCATAATACTGGATTTTTATCATTTTAAAGATTTACTATCAGACTCCATTCATGTAGTTGTGCTGAACTGTATTCTTTTTTTAGTTACAAGGGTGGAAGAATTGGAAATTAAAAGTTATCAATGTAAATTTATTAATTTTAATAAAGTGACTTAAAAAAGAAAATTTATATTTCTTCAGGCTACGAATAAGCATTTATTCATTACTTCTTTTACTCCTTACAGTATGCTGCGTTCTGGGGATACAAAGCAAAAATTGAACAGTATCTGCCCTCAATGAGTTGATATTCTACTGCAGGAAATAGCATGTACATATATAAGTATACAAAATGGATATAAGCTAATTTCGGGGGAGAAAGCTTTAGCACCTGGGGAGAGGCAGAATCAGGTAAGGCTTCTTATGGAAGGCAGTACTTGAACTGAGTCTTGAAGTAAACTAGGAATTCTAAGAGATGAAGGTGATGAAGGATCGTATTCCAGGCATGGGACAGCTAGTGCAAAAGCAAGGAGGTGGGAGATGAAGAAACCTAAGAAGGCCACTTAGGCTGCGTTTCACAATGTACAAAAATAAGTAATGAGGGTGAAAAGGTAGGTTTGGGCTCTGTTATGAGGCGCTGTAGTTTATGGGGGATGGGGGAAGAAGGCTGAAAAGGGGTGACAGACTTGCACTTTAGGAAAATCACTTTGGTAGCTGTGTGGAAGATGGGTTAGAGTGGGGAGAAATTTGAGTCAGAGAAACAAATTAGGAGACTATTATAATAGCCTACACAACGGGCTCTGAAGTAGAGTGGAAGATGTGTGTTAGAGAGAAAAGGACAAATGCAACAGATGTTTTGGAGTTAGAATCAATAGGATTTTGCAACTGACTGAATACATGGAGTTACTGGGTGTAAGAAGTTGAGAATAATACCAAGGTTACAAACTTGGGTGACTGGAAAGATGGCAGAGTCCTTGACATTTATAAACAGGATGCATGACCTAGATATAAAAGATTATATCATGAACAAATCTGAAGAGTAAGGAAATTATCTTGGCTATGGAAAGTAGAAGCACTTGTTACTGAACAAGGGACAGAGAGGATCACAGAAAATAAAATGGAGAATTTTTGCATAAAATTAAAAACTTTTTGTATAAAAAATCAATGCAACTAAGATTAGAAGAGAAGCAGTTAAATGAGAAAAATCTTTTCAGAAAGTTTCTGTGATAAAGATCTCATTTCCAAGGTATAAAAAGAACTATTTCAAATGTTTAAGAATCAAGATCCATTCCCCAAGTGATAAATGATCAAAAGATTATGAACAGGTACTTTTCAAGGGAAGAAATAAAAGTATCTCTTAGCCATATTAAGAAATGTTTTAAATCACTAATAACTAGGGGAAATGCAAATTCACAGTCATCAGATTGGTTCACAATTAATGCACTATTGGTGAAACTGACTTGGTTATTCTAGAAGGCAATTTGGAACTATGTTACTAAACTGTACAATGACTTTTGACCTGACCACACTACTACTGGGCCTATATAACAAAGAGATCAAAGAAAGAAGAAAATGTCCTGTATGTACAAAAATTGGCGGAAAACTGGGAGCTAGAATGTGCCCTTCAAATGGGGAATGGGTGAAAAAATTACGGTATATGAATGTAATAGAACACTATTATACTCTAAGAAATTTTTAAAAGACAGTTTAACCTGGGAAAACTGGTATCAACTGATGCAAATTGAAATGATCAGAACCAGAAAAATTTATACTATAACATCGATGAGATAAAATGAACAATTTTGAAAGATTTAAGAACTTTGATCATTGCAATGATCAATCATGAGTCTAGAGGGCTGATAATTAAAAATACTGCCCACTGCATGATAGAAAGGTGATTATCCAATGTGCAAAATAAGGTGCACATTTTTGGAAGTAGCCAATGTGAGAATTTATTTTGACTGCATGACTTTAAATGGAATCTTCTTTTTGTGTTCTGCTATGTATATGAAAATACTCTTTCGAGGTAAGTTAAAAAAATTAAATGGAAGTTACAAGTACACTTGTGAGATGAAAAATAAACCCACAAAAATCATATTTACAGAGCAACATTTTTCTAACAAAATCCAACTGGAAATAATAGAAAGAGAAGTGTCATTCAAAATATCTGGGAGTCAATCTACCAAGACATATTCAAGATGTATATAGATAAAATGACAAAACATTCTAATGAAATAAATGATTTAAATAAGTAGAGGGATATTCAACGCTCATGACAGGACCACACCAAAATAATAAACAATAATACTATATAATTTACAAATTTAGTTCTATACCAAGGGAATACTTTATAGAGCAAGATAAAATAATCTCAGAATTCACTTGGAGCAACAACAGACCTAGACTTTCAAGAGAAATAATGAAACAAGTAAAAATGAAGGGAGAATAGTACTTCTAAGTCTAAGATTTTACTATAAAGCAATAAAAATCAAAACTATTTGGTACTAATTATTCAGAAACAATTGAACTCAATAACCCAGTGTTTAATAAACCCCAAAACATAAATTATTTGGAGAAAAACTTCTTAACTGATAATAAATTTTAGGAAAACTGGAAAACAGTATGGCAGAAATCATGTTTAAATTATAGTTTCTTGACCTTTTAAATGTCATAAACTTCTAAGAATTAAGATTTTAAGTGCATAAAATACATAGGACTACAAGGGAAGCCAACTATATTGAACTACGGGTATAAAAAAAATTCAGACTGCAGGTTAAAAACCCCTGGTTAAATGCTGAGTGAAGTGAGCAGAACCAGAACATTCTACACAGTAACAGCAACGATGTGCGATGACCCACTTTGATAGACTTAGCTCTTCTCAGCAATACAATGAGCTAAGACAATTTCAAAAGACTCATGACGGAAAATGCTATCCATATTGAGAGGATGAACTATGGAGTCTGTAATGGCAAGCAAAGGGGGGACTTTTCACTGTTTTTTCTTTTGGAGTGCTTCCCAGCACTAAGGTAATCCAGTGCCTTTGATTGAGCCTTGCCTTTGTTTGAATCAAGAGTCTTTGATGACCCGCTTAAGTCACAAGAAAGCCTAAGTCACATGAGTTCGAGCCACATGGTTCTGACGCCCTCTGACCTTGAAGAAGGGTATATACTCTGAGGTTAGCATTTTGCTTGCGGCTCACTCATTGGAAGAGTGTGCCTGTGATTTGGTCAGACAAGTCTCTGGGCAGCCGTTAAGGAGCACCCCGCCTCCCTTTGAAAACCCAGATGTTGGTGCTTTTCTCTCTGGCAACTATGTAGGTGTTGCTACGGACGGACAGTTAGAAGCCTTGTCTGCTGATTCATGTTATTTGCTCTGTTTATATAATGTCTACTTATAATTTTTATTTTCGTTTTCTCTGAAGTTCAGGGTGCTGACTTTTCCCCCTGAACTAAGTGAATGATATATGTATGTTTAAAGTGAGATTGCAAACCCCTTATTTTCCTTAGAAAAGCAGATCAAAGAACCTGTGCTAGCAGCCCTCCTGTGTGCCGGTATTTTGGGCCTTACACCTCCTACAGCAGCTGCAAGTAGCATTGTCGTTACAGAGTCTGAATGCAGATCAAAGCATGCTATTTTCTCTTTTTTGTTTGTTTTTTCTTTCTTGTGGTTTTCCCTTTTGTTCTGATTCTTCTTTCACAATTTGACTAATGTGGAAATATGTTTAATGATTATACATGTATAGCCATATCAGACTGCATGCTGCCTTGGGGAGGGCAAAGGTAAGGAGGGGGGAAAATTTAGAACTTAAAATCTTATAAAAATAAATTTTGAAAACTAAAAATTAATTAATCTACAAAAAGAAAAAAAGAACCCCTGGTTTAGATCAACAGCTTAAGACATACTATAATAAGCCTAAAATGGATATGTGTCCTGAATGTTAAAAGTCATAAAAATAAAAATCTTAAAAACTGGAAAGTAGTGGATCAAGTATTATTTATAGCTATGGCCAGGGGGAGAGTTCTTAACCAAATAAGGTACATATGCTATTACAAATGATAAAATATATAATTCCAATTACATGAAATTTTAAAGTTTCTGAATGAATACAGTGCAATTAAAATAAAAGGGAAAGCATTCAATTAGTAAAAATGAAAATCTTTGCATCAAAAAATTTGATAATGGCTTGATATCAAAGATAGAAAGGAATCAATCAATCAACAAATAATTATTAAGCACTTATGATGTGCCAACCCTGTGCTAGGGATACAAATAAAATGAATTAATCTCTACTCTTGAGAGTTAACATAAGAGCCACATACAAGTATATACAGAATAAATGTAAACAAATACAAAGTAGTTGACTACAAGGTACTTCGGGAAGAATGGCACCAGCAGGTGGGGTATCAGATAAAGCTTCATGTAGAAGATGTGTTTGAACTGCATCTTGAGGAAAGAGGGATTTCCTGAAGTGGATGGAGGAGAGCACAAAGTGCATTCCAAGCATGGGAGTTAGCCAAGGCAGAGGCACACAGAAGCAGAAGAGAGCCAGGTTATCATGTGTAAGGGAACATAGTGAAGAACCAGGTTGATAAATCGAAGATCTATGGGAAGGAGAGTAATGTCCAGCGAAGCTGGAAAGATAGGTTGGGGCCAGGTAGTGAAGGGCTTTGAAAGCTAAACAGAGGTTACATTTAGTTCCAGAGACACCAGGAGGCCACTAGAATAAACTGAGTAGTGGAGTAACATGATCTGATCTCCACCTAAGAAAAATCACTTTGGCAGCAATTCGTACAATAGACTAATGTACGGGTAGAGTTGATTCAGATAGCAGATGAGTTACAAGATAGCTTCTCAAACCCATCTATGTCAGTCGATAGTTAACTGTAACAATAATGCTGCTATTTTTAATGCTTCTATCCTGATTGCATTGAGATAGCAATTAATTAATTACAGTTGAAAAGTATCTACTGTTTAAACCACTCTGCTTCTTTTCCAGAAGCTCATTTTTTTTTTCTCCCTTAAGCCTCAAAGGCACTTAAGGATCCCTTGATTATTCCTTTTTTTTTTCAAGCCAAAGCTATTCTGTTTTCTTCAGAAACTTCTGAAATTCATTAAATACCCATCTTTTTTTTTAAGACTACTTAGCCATGCTAGGGAACTGAATAACAACCATATTTCAGCTTCTAATATTTTTCCTTACGGAAAAGTCTTGTGAGATTCGTTTTGCTGTGTAATATTTTTCTTTTTGCTTTGTGTAGGATAACTCCACTTCCACTATATACTTGAAGTTTGATGATGGTGTGTCTAAATGAGTTAAATTTTAGTTTTTTCCGTTTGGCATTAATTCTTTGTTTGTGATTTGTCCATTTTCAATAATTCTGGTATATTTTCTTAGGTGATTTTCTGAAACATGGTCATCAGATTATTTTCTTTCAACTTTTAGGATCACTGCTAATTCTCACATTTTCCCTCTTTAATCTATCTATCTATGGCATAGCTATAGATCTGTCACTTTTTTGTGTATAACTTCCAAAACTTTTTCTAGTTTGACTATTTTTTCTTTCTGAGCTTGTATATTTGATTCTACTTTTCCTTCTTCCATTCTCTCTTCCAACATAAGAATTCTAGTTTTCATTACTTTTACTGATAGTTTTCTCATTTTTCCTCACTTAATATTTTTCCAATTACATGTAAAGATAGTTTTCAACATTTATTTTTGTAAGATTTTGAGTTCCAAATTTTTCTCCCTCCCCTTCCTTCCTTCCCCCCTCCCTAAGACAAGCAATCTGACATAGGTTATGCAGGTACAATCATGTCATACATATTTCCACATTAGTCAAGTAGTGAAAGAAGAATCAGAATAAAAAGGAAAAACCACAAGAAAAAAACCAAAAAAATAGTGAAAATACTATGCTTTGATCTGCATTAAGTCTCCATAGTTCTTTCTCTGCATGTGGATAGCATTTTCCATCATGAGTCTTTTGGAATTGTCTTGGATCATCGTATTGCTGAGAAGAACTAAGTTGATCATAGTTGGTCATCACACAATGTTGCTTTTGCTGTGTACAATGTTCTCCTGGTTCTGCTCATTTCACTTTTCATCAGTTCATGTGAGTCTTTCCAGTTCTTTTCTAAAATCTACTTGTTAATCATTTCTTACAGAACAATAGTATTCCATTACATTCATATACCACAACTTGTTCAGTCATTCCTCAATTGATGGGCATCTTCTCAATTTCTAATTCTTTGCCACCACAAAAAGAGCTGCTATAAATTTTTTTGCACATGTGGGTCCTTTTCCCTTTTTTATGATCTCTTTGGGATACAGACCTAGTAATGGTATTGCTGGATCAAAGAGTATACAGTTTTGTAGCTCTTTGGGCATAGTTCAAAATTGTTCTCCAGAATGGTTGGATCAGTTCACAACTCCACCAACAATGCATTAGCGTCCTGATTTTCCCACATCTTCTCCAACATTTATCTTATACCTTTCCTGTCATAATAGCCAATCTGATAGGCATGAAGTGGTACCTCAGAGTTGTTTTGATTTGTATTTCTCTAATCAATAGTCATTTAGAGCATTTTTTCATATTATAGGTAGTTTTGATGTCTTTATCTGAAAACTGTCTGTATCCTTTGACCATTTATCAGTTGGGGAATGACTTGTATTCTTATAAATTTGACGCAGTTCTATATATATTTGAGAAATGAGGCTTTTATCAGAAACATTGGCTATAAAATTTGTTTCCCAGATTTCTGCTTTCCTTCTGATCTTGATTACATTGGTTTTGTTTGTGCAAAACCTTTTTGACTTAATGTAATCAAAATTATTCATTTTGCATTTCATAATGTTCTCTCTCATTTGGTTATAAATTCTTCCCTTCTCTATAGATCTTACAGGTAAACTACTCCTTGCTCTCCTAATTTGCTTATGCTATCACCCTTTTTATGTCTAAATCTTGTACCTATTTTGACCTTATCTGGGTATACGGTGAAAGTTGTTGGTCTATGCCAAGTTTCTGCCATTCTATTTTCCAATTTTCTCAGCAGCTTTTGTCAAATATTAAGTTCTTATTCCAGAAGGTGCAATCTTTGGTTTATCGAACAGATTACTATAGTCATTGACTATCATATCTTATGTAACGAACCTATTGCACTGATCCACCATTCTATTTCTTAACCAGTACCAAATAGTTTTGATGATTGTTACTTTTTAATAGAGGTGGAGAACCTGTGGCCTTCTAGGTCCTTGAGTCCAAGTTTTACAGAATAAATCCTTTTATTAAAGGGATTTATTTTGTGAAGTTTAGATGCAGTCAAAGGCACTTGAGAACCTAGAACACCACATGTAGCCTCAAGGCAACAGGGTCCCCACCCCTGCTTTACAATATAGTTTTAGATCTGGTATATTTTTCTTTTTTTTTAACACAAATTTCTAAACTGTTGATTTCCCCCCAAATTCCTTCGCTATATCCACTTCTTTATTTCTTATGATTTTGGGGGGGTCATTCCCTTTGTTCCCTCCTTCCCACAGCCCTATACAAAATTCTGATTTTCTGCATGCTTGCATTATGTAGGCAGTCTTGGGGACAATGTAATGAAATCACACACACAATTATGGCTTTCAGGAAGAGTCTAGTGAAAGGCACTAACTTGAAACCTTTGGAGGAAGTTACTCTATATGAAGTATTTTAAAATAGGTGTAGTTATATTAAAATATTAAATATTTTTAAAAATTAGATGTAGCTTACAGGTGCTACTTGAAATGAAAAAATTACATGGAAGTTATATGAATAGAATTTTCTTCTCTGTGATTACTTCCAATCCTGTAGGGCATATGAGAACGAAAGAAAATCTAATTCAATTAAAGGGAACACTTTTCTATTGTGAACAATATAGGATACAATATATTTGTAGTTACAGATGTTGGAAAAAATTTAATCTAGCTTAACCTACCTTCCAGAATCAGAGATGCTTTCAAGGAATGTGTTCCCTTCAACTCCTTCAGGATGATAAAACAGAAATAACTTTGAACAGTTATCTAACAGGGCTCTATGAAAAAAAGCCCTGGTCTCATAATTTTTAAGTCTTTAGGATCTCAATCCTTTGATTTTTTTTTTATTCTCACTTCTACTATGGTGTGGCACTGGAGAAAGAATTATTTAGACAGATTTCCTTTTTTGGTGGAAAACGGATTTTTATGGGGTTCAATTTACATTCAGTACAGGCCTCTATGAGTTTATGCATACTAATTAAAATTTATTTTCCTAATTAGGTTTTGCTTAGGCTAATATTATGAGCTTCGCACACTTTCATTCATTTGTATCCATTGTTATCTGATGGGATAGCACAAATGCAGCTGTATGCCAAGTAGCTTATCCTATCAAATTTTTAGCTTTTCAGTCAGACATTGGTGGTCCAGCAGAAGTCAATCAGATGGAGTGTCTAGAGTCTACACCTTTCTGTAGGAAACTGAGAAACAATTTGAATTTTAAAAGCTTTATCACTGATTTTTCTGAAAAAAGAAAGGAGGAATCTGTTTCTTATCCATTTAAGAAATACCATACTTTGGCATTAAAGACTTCACTTACCTTTGCAGATAGTTTACAACAAGGAAGTTTGTGAATCATTGCGCTTGGCTTATTTTGCACCAAATAAACATTAGTGGAGCATCTGGAATTAGGCTCATGGTAACTTTCCTCTGCTGTGGAGATCAAGCCTCACCCTAGTTTACTGCACACTATTTCTTCCCCCACCAAGGATTTAGAGCTGAAGAAATGATAGAGATTATCAATTTTAAACCACTTATTTTACAGATAAACTGATTCCCGGAGGGGAAATGACTTGCCATGGTCACATGAATAATGAGTAACAGAGTCCAACAGTTTTACATCACGTTTTATTTTCAATTAGCTTCTCTAGTACAGGGCAGCCCAGACAGTCTGGGGCACAAAGCGTCTCTAGGACTGTGGTTTAAACCTGCATCATAGTTCTCACATTTGTTGGTGTCTGCCAGAGCAAGACAGATGAAACACCCGTAACTCATAAGTACAGTGAACAAAATGGGACAAAAGTGACTAATTAGGCTACACAAGTTTCATCAACATTGCCTACAGAGTGTATGTATATGTGTATGTACGTGTGTATGTATATATGCATGTGTATGTATAGACACATATATACATACACACAAATATATGTGAGCATCAAGTTGTTTATATAAAATGTTGTTTTGGACTGTATAATTCTATTTTTAATTTTAGTCCTAACTACTCTCAGACTGACTTATTTTAGGCACTAAGGCTGTTTGCCTATTCCCAGAAAAAAATTTAAATATTTAAAATATGGTATTATATTTAAAGAAAGTATATATTCCATTCAACAAGTATTTGTTAAGTTCCTACTATATATAAGACACTGGAATATAGTATATAATATAGTATATTATTACTGTACTTTAAATATGTGTATTTATGTACAATATTGATTTTAAAATCATTTTTCTATATAGCTTTTTTATAAGTCCATATTTTAATTTAGTTTTAGTTTTTAAATGCAATGCTATATTCTTTTACCTAGAGATAATGTATAATGACATATATAGATCTGAAGTGAGTCTACATTGCTTTTAAGACTAGAGATTTCCTGAAATTTTTGGTAAGTGAAAAGCTGCCTTAATTAGCACCTCTCTCAGAGGGACTGATCATTAATCAACATTTATTAAGTGTTCAGAAACCTTTATAAATTAATACACCAAGGTTATTAGCCTTATGACTCTAGCCTAGATTTGAACAAATTAATAAAAATGTTACCTGCGTAAGAAACTTCATACGTTGCAGCACTTGTAACATCAATTCACTCTAATACGGAAAGTAAAAGGATATAAAATTAACCTATCCATAAAAAATCTGGCCCTTGCTGAGGCCATATGTCCAGACAGGTATGTAAGTTGACACAGATACTTAGCTAGTAAGAGCTGCTAAATATTCACACTGTAAAGGTTTTTTTGTTGTTTCTTTTAAACTAAAAGTGTAACACATTTGTTTGGGACAAATATCCCTCAAAGGGGCCCATTAGAGTTATAAATGACATTTTATCAGAGAGTTTCAACAAGAAATACCTGTATGAACACAACTATAGACAGCATGTTGTTGTCCAGTGGTGTCTGACTCTCTGTGATCTCATTTGGGGTTTTCTTGCCAAGGATACTGGAATGGTTTGCCACTTCCTTCTCCAGTTCTTTAACAGATGAGAAACTGAGGCAAACAGGGTTAAATGACTTGCCCACGGTCACAGAGCTAAGTGTCTGAGGCCGGATTTGAACTCAGGAAGATGAGTCTTCCTGACTCCAGGCCTGGTACTCTACCCACTGAGTCACCTAGCTGCCCATTCTACACATAACAGGTGCTTAATAAATGTTGATTTGAACTCATCACTGATCAATGTGGCCCAGTGCCCACCACTCAGGGAGAAACTATTAGTTGTACGCAGCTTTTCAAGAGCTGAGGCAAGTTTTTGTTGTTTATAAAAAGTGGTTTATCCTTTCCGCAACTTTTCTTTTCCCTTCCCTGCGCCTATCTAATAACAATGTAATTTATTCTACTTGCTTTTTTTACCTAGATGTTTCTTGTATACTGCTGTTGTTTTAAATGTGAGGCCAAGGTTATATGGAAATATGAAAAAATTTAAATTAGGGCAGAGAGCCAAACTTCTGTCTGAATGTTAGGAAATTTCCTGAGCGCTCTCAGCTATTGTAATTATACTCATAACTTTTCATCTGATACACTCCATAAAACAGCAGAGAAAGGGACCAAATATACCTGAGAACCATTATACTGCCTCTAGGCTTTAAGAAAAAGAAAAAAGGAGGCTAATTTTGTAACAGGGTGTGGCTTTTCAAATCTCTAGAGAGAAGAGAGTGAAGATTATTCTTTACCACTCCCTTGGATGATGGTCCTGGGAAGAATTCCTCTCTACCCCATGCATTGGTGAGGGATCAGAAAAGATCAATAGGCCAATTCTACCCTCTGCAACCGCAGATATCACAGTTTCCACCTTCTACCAAAAGCCTTTCTAATTCCTCCCCCAACTGGTAGTACCCTCCTCCTCTCCAAAACTACCTTTTTATTCTGTACACACAGATGTTGTATCCCACAATAGAATGCAATGTCATTGAGGGCAGGAGCTATTCCATTCTTGTCTTTGTATCCCCAAGAAGTACCAGTTCCTGGCATATAGGAGACATTTAATAAATGCTTACTAATTAGTTTCTATAATCCAGAAACGTTCCTCTGGATTATTACCGGAGTCTGAGTGCACAGCTAGAGTCACATAGTGGCAAGACAGTTTCTTTCCTAAAGAAATTTACAATCTAGAAGATAATGTTAAAGAGCTCTTGCGAGAAGTTGAGAAAACACAGCTCCTTTTCTTCATTGAAGAGATACTGGTTTGGAGAATGGGACACATACACAATAGGCATATGAAATCTGGTTATCTACTGTATGGAGTACTTGTAATGTTTGGTTTTGTTCAATTACTTTCTTTCCTTTCTTTTTACATGCTATAAGGTATGGCTTACTGGTTTCAGGGAAAAGAAATTCAGAAAATAATGTAATGTAATAACAGAAGGTAATAATAACATATTTAAAAGAAGGGAACGGGGCAGCTAGATGGTACAGTGGTACAGTGGATAGAGCACCAGCTCTGGAATGGGGAAGACTTGAGTTCAAATAGGGACCTCAGATATGTACCAGCTGTGTGACCCTGGGCAAGTCACTTAACCCTGTTGCCTCCAAAAAAAAAAGGGAATGTTAGAGTTGGAGTGGAACTTACAGATCATTTAGTTCAACCTCTTTATTTTACAGATGAGGAATCTGAAACCCTGAGAAGTCAAATGACTTGAAGATTACAATTAAAAATATTAGGATATGTCACAAACATATCCTTAGGTGACTGTAGAAATGGTTTAGGGAGTTTGAACCTCTGATAGGTGTTTCAGAGGTTGGGATACAGATCATTTAGACTTTAGAGGAGCAACTTGCGATGTGTGCCATCATACCAACTCAGAAAGCTTTTGACTGAATGCTCCTAAAGAAAAAAAGGATCACACTATGTATATAACAAGCTAATCACTGTAGGAATATATCTTAGAGTTTTAGAGCTTGAAGAGGTCTTCAATATCAGCGTTTTTCACTCAAAGCCAAACTATTGCACGCTTATAAAATATCTGAATTTCTCTGAGTACTTTCTGTGCTCTCCTTTTGGTGAGGCTCAGTAGCTTGGGTAGAAGAGGCAAGTTGCTGGAAACAGAGAATAGTGTTTTCTAAATAGTACAGGGTTTAATGAGGACTGTATAGATTGTTATAGACTGGTAAAAATTTGCCCCAAAATATTAATCTATCTCCCTCATGCTGGTTGGATAGAGTGGAGGTTGGACATTGGAGAATTCCGTAATTCTAGATCTACCCTTTAAGGAGGGCAATCAGGATATTCACCTCATTTCCCACTCAGCTGACTTCCTGGATTTCATGATCTCCAGTAACTAGTCATTCTGCAAGATGAATTCATCTCTGTAACTCCCGTCTCCTCAGATCAGTCCCCACAAGGTTTAGAACTTCTTTATTCTTGCCCTAAGTCAGGTCCTGCCTGCCTTCTCCACCTTCCCCTCCCCCCCCCCACCCCATTCCGCTCTAGCTTCTACAAGTGGTTTTCCCGGATCGATTAGCTCAATGAGGTAGGGGCTGTTTTATGCCTTACTTTGTATCCCTAATACTCAGCACAGTGCCTG
This sequence comes from Trichosurus vulpecula, assembly GCF_011100635.1. Lineage (NCBI taxonomy): Eukaryota > Metazoa > Chordata > Mammalia > Diprotodontia > Phalangeridae > Trichosurus > Trichosurus vulpecula. The sequence goes on along the minus strand of NC_050575.1, from coordinate 295,454,751 downwards.
GCACATAGTAGGGTCTTAAGGTTTATTTACCTAATCCATCGTCTGCCGTCCACAACTCCCCACATGGGCTTTTACATAGTGCATTGTTTTTGGTGCAAAGCCCAAGTGAAAGAGCAGCCGCCCTACTATTCCACCCCAGCCACCTCCCCTTGACTAATGTTAAATAAAAATCCATTGGGAAGTTGAAGTTATTATAACTGTACATAGTAGGGTCGAGTGCCTTAGGGGGCAAAAGCCCAATATGTGGATGGGGCTTCTTACTGTCCCTAGAAAAAGTGAGAAACGTAGCCTAGGATTTAAGGCCCTACAACACCTGGCTTCAGTCATATTTCACAAGATCATCCTTCATAAATTCTGCTTCCCACTAAAACTGAACTGCTACCACGACATGCATCAACTTTTCCCTCCCTCTATGCTGGTCAGTCAACAGGCATTTATGAAGGACCTACTATGTGCCAGGCATCGTTGGGACTCCCCCTCCCCCTTAAACTAGAAGCTCCTGGAAAGGTCTTTTCTCAGCACGGCTTCCTCGGTGCCTAGGACACAGCCCCGGGTGGGTGGAGGGAGTGCGGAGCGCGTGCAGGGGGCTGCGAGGCCTTGCGCGGTAGAGGTGGGGAGGCGGGAGGATGGAGACTCTGGAGATGACCTACTGGGAGAGGCGAAGGCAGAGGCCCCGAGGCCCCCCAAAGATGGCTGCGGCGGCCGCGGCACTCGAAAAGCCCCGTCCCTACCGGGTCTCGCCCCCTCGAGAAAGGGGCGCCCCTGAGCGGTGGGCATGGGTGCCAAAGCAGAAGGCACGCGGAGGGAGAGAGAAAACAGTAGAGAAGGAAAGCCCGGCGAATAGGAGGGGCGTATGGATGCGCGTGCGCACGAAAACGAGCGTCTCGGGCGCCTGCGCGGCAGCCGCGGGAAGGGCCGCTGGGGCGGTGCGGGGGGTGGGGGGGACTTGAGGAGTCGGGCAGCGCGTTGGAGCCGCCGCGGGGCGGCGGGGGCGCGCGGGGTGGAGGGGAAGTGGTGGCTCTGGGGAGGGCTAGTAGAAACGGCGCGCGGGGGAGGGGGGGGCGCGCTCCACGAGGGGCGGTGCGCGTGCGCGTTAAGCTGGGACGGGTCGCGAGAAGCCGCCGCTGGCACTGTTGCCTCGGCAGCTGCTTCGGACTTGCAGCCGCCGGCCGCTGCGGCTTGAAAAGAAGGCGGGCGCGCGGAGCGGGATTCTGTCAGGCGAACGCGAGCCCGGAGCCGGGGGGCTTGCTCTGCCTCCTCGGGCCTAAGCCGCCCTGAAGAGCCCGAGACGGGGAAGAGTGGGCCGGCCGGCCCTGGGGGAAGCGGAGACCTCCAGGAAAGGAGGCGGCGGCCCAGGGCCCGGCCGCCGCCCGGAACGAGGAGGAGGAGGGGACCATGTTCTCGAGGGCCCGCAGCAAACTCTCTACCACCGACCGCGTCATCAAAGGTACCGGCCCAGCTCCCGGGAACGGCCTCCGGGCTCTGCGGCTGGAGAGGGCGAGGGAAAGGGCAGAGCCGGGGGTTCTTCTGGGCCGAAGCAGGGGAGTCCCGGTCTGCTCCTCCGACTCGGAGGGCCCTGGGAGGCGGTGTCCGGCTGTGGGGCTAGCGCGGAGAGGCCCTGGCCGGCGGGGCATCTGGGAGCCTAGTGCCGGTCGGTGCTTGGGAATGTCCCTGTGCCGGCTGATCCGATCTCTTGGGGATGGGGTGTGTATTTCCTCTCTCGGCTTCTTTCCTGGACGAAGGATCTCATTGATTCCTTAGGGGTAGGGAGTGATTCTCGAGTCTGATCCCACTCGCTCTCCTCCTTCTCTACCTTGGGATTTGCTTTTATTATTCTGCTTTTTCGACCCCTTGGCCCGTTCTCTAACTTCCTCCCAGTATCCCCCAAAGTTACCTTCTAGTAATTCCTTGCTTGAAAGTTGAGGCTCGAAATGCCACCAGTGATTCCACCTGCCTAGTCTCTTTCCCCTTGCTGCCCCCTCATCCTAGTCTGGTGCATTACTGCATTAAAGTTCTCCTAAAACATAAATAAAATAAACCATCAAAGAAATCGCTTTAAGGGATGTACATATTTCCTAAAAAACACGCTTTTGGTATTTGTGTTTTTGCTCTTCAGTCAGAGCCCGAGAACAATATTTTCCGATCTAGGTGTTCACATCTTAGGAAGATTTTTCTGTAATGAAGATGGCTAATTCGGAAAGCTAAGTGCTGTCAACATGACTGAATTAGTATAGAATTTGTGCTTCGTTAAACTAGCAACGTCTGTCAATGTGTATTCTCTTTAGTGTATCTTTTATTCAGACTTCTTGTCACACCCTTTGCTGGCATTCCTGAGTAGCACAACTTAGTTTCAGAACACTAATGTGTGCCTGCATAATCCTGAGAACCGACCTTCACTTTGATTTGGAGGGATTAGTTGTAGTTTGCTGTTAGAAAAAGAAAGGAACAAATAGTGATTGATGAAGACAGTGAGAAGGGTCTCTAAGGTCCCCCAGTTTTGAAGGGAGAAAAACCAACTGAACACTTGTTTTTTGTTTCTAACAGAGCAGCTTCATGGTGTTGTTGGCTAGATATGTATTTAATAAATATTCTAGTTCAAGTGGAGATAAAGTGGTTGTATAGTGGGAAGAGCACTGCCTCTAAGTGGGAGGACAGTCAGAGGGTGAGATTCCACACTGACAATACTGTGTAACCTTGTGCAAATTACTTGACCTCCTTGGGCCTCAGTGTCTTCCCCTGTCAAATGAGAGGGTTGGACTGCCTGGCTTCTGAGTCCTTTTCAGCCCTAAGTCTGTGATCTGATGACAAGTATCTGGCATCATCAGGGCTTGAGGTATTCTATGTTTTACAAATAATTTGAGCTTACCCTTTTTAGTATTAAAACTTAAAAATTAAACCATTTTGATTGTAAAGAGTTCTAAAATCTATCCTATTCTTCCCAGTCTTAATCAAGGTAAACTGAGCACAGCATGTTATTTTTCGATGACTCAGAATCATCATTATGAATAAGTTATTGTACAGGCCCTTTAAAGCCCCTTATTTGTTCTAAGTAGGGATGTGAAACTTGAATTGAGTGGAGAAAGTATGCATACAAATCACTGATTTTTTGGAAGTATATAATTAAAATAGCACTCCTGATGGAGATTTGGGTTCTAGTTCTGGCCCTGCCACTAATTTGCTGAAAGTGCCTTTCAGCAAAGGATTTCCTTTTTCTGTGTTTGCTTTCTTGTCTTTAAATTGTGGATAATAATACCTAGTCAATCTTCCCCACAGATATGATGTTAAAATCAATTGGCAGTGACCGTGTAAGGCTTAAAACACTACCTAAGTGCAAGGTAGTTTCAGTGATAAGATGGTGATAATGATAAGTTTAAATAATTCTTGGAGTCCTTGGTGATAGGAGCCACTGACCATTGAATTTTACTCATAAAGTTTAACAGGCATCGAGGAAATTGGAGAGGCCTTGTGGTATAGTGACTAGAGTGCTATTTTGAAGCCAGATAGTCCTGCCTCTGATGCACACTGTCTGTATGACCCTAGGCAAATCACTTACCCTCTCATTACTAAGTGATCACCTGAGTTGTAAAGAAAATGTCCTTATCCAGAAGTATCCTATACCAATGAAATCACATGTCCAGTCCCTTTTTGTCTTTGATATTAGTGCACACTGGAATGAAAATACTCCGTTTCATAAAAATATACATAGCGTACATGAACAAGCAGCTTTACAAAGACTAATACACTATTTTTTCTAGTTTTATGGATCCTAAGTTTTTCTGTTGACCACATTGACATGAATATAACAAATGTACTAATACAGAATGTTTATCATATCATAATTTGATTAATTTTTATAATATGACATTCAGTTCACTCAAATATTTATTGAATGCGTATTTTGTGCAGTCATAGATTCTGGTTTGACATTTTGGTTCCTGGTACTAACTTCCTCCCAATGTGTGGAAGTGGCTTTGTAACTAATAAAAAACAGTAGGTGTTGAGGTAGTGTGGTACAGTGAAAAGAGAACTGACTCGTCATAGGATCTGCGTTCACATTCTTCTTTGATACTTAATTATATGTGACCAAGTCATTTTACCTCCCTGGGCCTCAGTTTCCACATCCACAAAATAGGAAGATTGGGCTAGATGGCATCTGAGTCCCTTTAGCTCTTAGATCCTATGATATAAAGATGTTCTGCTTTTAAAAAAATCTTTTCTGTGCTTTGTTGTAATGATTCAGATTCATTATGTCACCACTTCTAAAACCTAGGAAAAAAAAAACTAGAGACCCAAATGCTTAAATCCACATGAAAGGTTCATTTTCAATTTGATTGATGAAATTCTGAATGGTATATTCTTTTATTTGGTTCAGGAATGTTACTTTTCTTTGACAGAATTTTTTAAAAGTATTTGTAACTTCAGATTGAATCATTTCCAGAAATAAGGAAGTTTGCTTTAGAAATATCCATACTCATATATGTGCGTATGTGATCTGTCTATCTATCTATCTATATCTATATATATAGATATATATATGTAGCTACATCGATATAGATATAGATCATATCACCCATATGTCCGTGTGGCATAGTGCAGAGGCACCAAACTCAAAGCCCAGGAGCAGATCAGTGGGCTGCAAAACTCCTAGTGAGATTGGAATCAGATTAGAATGTACTTGGGAAATGTTTAACAAAATAAATAAAAATACAGTACAACATAGATAATGGTAATTTGTGGTTTTCTAAGCTCTCTGGGATCTGGTTCACTGGCTTAGTAGGTAGAGAGCTGCCCTGGAAGCCAGGAAGACTTAGGTTCAAGTCCTGCCTCTGGTAGATACTATCTGTGTGACACTTAGTGCCTTACTTACCCTCTCAATACTCTTACAACTCTCACAGAGTGTAAGTTTCAGAGAAGGTGGTAACCTGCATTGGGAAGAGTTTAACTTCTCAGGAATTTCATATACAGGTGAAATTACAGGTACTGTCTCTACTGCTTTCCATATGTGTGTGTATGTATGTATATATGTATGTGTATGCATATATATACATATATATATATATATATATATACTTTTACAAGCAGGCACTTAATAACTGATAACATATATACATATATATGTGTGTATATATACGTATATATTTATCAGTTATAAAGAGCCTGTTTGTAAAAGTTCATTTTCAAAGTAGGTACACCTTAGTAGAAGTTAGACTTCTTGTTTTGTTGGAGACAAAGTACTCCCGTTCTGATGGAATTAATAATTATAATAGCTAGTTTTTATATAAAGCTTTAAGGCTTAAAAAATATTTTACATGTATTTTGATATTTGATCCTCATAACAACCCTTTGAGGTAGGTGCTAATGTTACCCCCATTTTCCAGGTGATGATACAGAGGCTGTCAGGACTTAAGTGATCTGCTCAGGGTTATACACCTAGGTAAGTATCCAAAGCAGGATTTGAATTTGGATCTTTTTGACCCCAAGTCCAGTGCTTCATCCACTTTGTTGCCTAAATATATTGTGTAGAGAGTCACACGAGCTAAAGACTGTGGTGTACCATTGAACCATAGGAGATCACTAGTTTTCTTCTCCCTTTCCCTGGATAGATGTTTTGAGTTCACTTTTTCTCTTAATGGTACCCAGATCTTCCAGTGTCTTTTGTTAGAAACCTCTGTCATCCTCAATCTCCTCTTGGTTTCTAGTCAGTTTCCAAGTATTGTTGATTCTACCTATCTATCATACAGCCACCTCTAGTTTACCTTTCTCATCCAGACTATTGCAATAGCCTCTCAGTTGGTCCCCTTGCCTCTGATCTTTCCTCTCTCCAGTCCATCCTCTCTCAACACAGCTACCAAGTGATTTTCCTAGAGCACAGATCTGACATTGCAATTCCCTGTTGTCTCTAAAGTTCAATACAAACTTTTTTATTTTGCATTAACACTTCATATTCTGATTCCTGCTTACCTTTCATATGTATTTCATACTGCTTATCTTCATTCACTCACTCTACAATCCTAGCCAAATTGGTCTACTTGTTATTTTTTCACTCGGCATCCCATCATCTGTCTCTGGATGTTCACACAGGCTCTTCCCCTTTCTTGCTCTTCTTCCTCACCTTTACCTCCTAGAATGCCTAGCTTTTTTCAGAGCTCTGCTCAAGCACCACCACCTATGAGATCTTTCCTGGTCTCCATAGGTGTTAATACTCCCTGAATTACCTTGTACTTATTTCATATATGTTTTTAATCTATTTATACATGTAATATTATTTTCCTGGATAGAAGGTAAATTTCATGAGAGTAGGGACTGTTAGGTTTTCATCTTTGTTATCCTCATGTTTTATATGGTGTCTTGCATATAGAAAGCAATTTATAAATTATTTAATTTGTTGATTATGTTCATCGTTTTTATATTCTTGGATTTTTTTAAACATTGCTGTCATTTTTCCATGACTCCTAAGTGGTCATTTCTCTCCAGCCCCCCAAAGAGAACTCTCCCTTGTAACAAAGAAATATAGTTTTTAATATTTTTAATCTTATTTTTATCGCTATCTTTTGCTTTTATAGCATCTTCATTTCCAAATATTTCATTCCTTCATCCCCTGGCTACTGGGCCATACTTTGTAGCAAAGATTTAAAAAGAAAGAAAGAAAAAACAGGTCGGCAAAATGACCCATCACATCAGCTGTTTCTGAGAGTGTGTGCAATGGTACACTTTCTGCTAGGAAGTGAAAGAGGTGTATTTTCTTAATTCTTTCCTAAGACAGATTCTTGCCTGTTATGGGGCAGACTATGAAGTGCCTCTCATGTTACAATATCACTATCTACCACAAGGTTAGATCTCAGGGGAGGATCTTGAACAGATAATCCCTTCCTCAAGGGACCTCTGACCTACCGCTAATGCACTGACTGGACTTATTCCTCAGTGGTTTTCATACTCCCATGCAAGTGATTCTGAACCCTGGTTGCTGAGTACTCCTATTCTCCATCCCCATCACTGACTATCTTCTTCCTTAGTCCACTCTACTTCAATCTGAGCCCCTCAAGGTCCCCTTCCAGATCTGCCCATTCTTTCCACTGTGCATTCTGGAATTTCTTTGCCTTCAGACTTTCTTTCATATTACATTTTTTCCTTTCTCACACTTTCTCACATTTCTGGCATTTACTGACACCTGACTCCTTGATGATGCTGTTACTATCAACATTGCACCCCTCAAATGGTAGTTTTGGACAAGTGGGAGTACTCCTTGCTTCCCATTGCTATAGACTTTCCCTCTAACACCATCACTCAACATCTTCATTTGAGGTCTGTGCCATCCAAATTCACCACCCAATCCAGATTCTGATCACCATTATCTCTGAACACCCTTTTCTCTCTGCCTTCCCCTGCACTATTTTCCTCTTTTCTCAGAGTTCAGCACCTTGACCAATTTCTGCTCTCATATTAGGAGACTTGTTGGTGTGCCCTCAATTACTCAACTTCCCAGTTCCTCAATTTACTCAGTTCACATACCTTAGCCATACATAGAGATAATCATAGCCTTGATCTTGCCATCACCCATGAGTGTTCCACTTTCGTGTCCGTAAACTCTGAAATTCCTTTATCTGATTATCGTCTATCGTTCTGTTTTCCCCTTTGTCTTATGACCTCTAAATCTGTTCTTTTTTATGCTTTTATTTTACTTTTTAAAAGATTAACAAGCATTTATTTTCTTTCCCTACCACTATCCCCTCCACCATGACCTCCATTCACTCTATCCTCAGTTCTTTTCGTAGCCATCATACTTGACTGTACTGGATACATTTTTCTCCTGTCCTTTTCTTTCTATTTTGGTGAATTAATTCGGGTCTATTATCCTCTACTCTTGAACCTTTCTTCCTCTTGTTGCATCTTGCCAAACCCCGATTTTTGATTCCTTTCACTGTCTGTCTCCTTCCTTCTTATTCATGTGCTATTTAATGGTATTGGAGAAAATCACAAAATCTTGCTGATTAGGTCCACTATGAATTTATCTAATTTTAACTGAGCCTTCATTGCTGCATGGCCTTTTATTCCTCCTCCTGGTTCCTCCCAGAGTACAGCCCTTATTAACCATAAATTTTTTTAAAGTGGAAGAGAAGGGAAAATTTGGCTAAATAGATCAACACATCAAAAAAATCTGATGTTAAGTGCAGCGTTCCACATTCCCATCTCTACAGAACAGCAGAGAGAGGTGTTTTACATCTTTTCATTGAAACCAAGATTATTTTTTACACTTTAACAATATCTAAAGAAGTTTTAAAAGCCTCTTAAATGTCATCTGGAGTATTGTGTTCATTTCTGGTCACTACGAGGACATTTATAAGCTCAGTAGATTCAGAGGAGGGCCCCCAGGATGCTGAAGGGCCTTGAGTCCGTGTCTGTTGAAGGAATCAGATATGTTTAATCTGGAGGATAGGAGGGAAGATGTGTTAGCAGTCTTCAGATAGCTGAAGGTCTATCTCATGGAGGAGGAATTAGACTTACTCTTTTTGGCCCTCAAGGGCAGAACCAGGAGTAATGAGTAAAAGTTTCAAATTTAGACTTGATATCAGGAAATGTTTTCTAATTAATAGAGCTGTTTTAAAGTGGAATGGACTACCTCAAGACTGGTTCCACCTCCTTGGGGGTCTTCAAGCAAGAGACTGGATGACCACTTGACAGGCATTTTTTTCGTGGAGATTCTGTGTATATATGGGTTGGACTAGGTGGCTACTAAGATTCCTCAAAGTTTTAAATTTTGTGATTCTCTGAAAGACTGTCATGGAGAGAGAAGGGGAGGGGGTGGTGTGTGGCACAGCAGAAGAAAAGGAGAGGAGAGTTTTGTAATATCTTTGTATTTCCAGTGCCTAGCCACAGTGCATAGTGGGTGCTTAATAAATGATTGGTTTTTTGGACTGTATTGGGATATAACATGTAAGTAAACTCAGACATATATACAGATAAACTCAAAGTAAATGAAAGTCGAGAGAATGCTAATAATTGAGGTGTTAAGAAAGGCCTCATGTAGAAGATGTTGAGGCACCTAGGTGGGGCAGTGTATAGAGTGCTGAGCCTGGAGTCAGGAAGAATCATCTTCCTGAGCTTAAATCCAGCCTCAGACACTTACTAGCTCTGTGACCCTGGGTAAGTCACTTAACCCTGTTTGCCTCAATCCTCATCTATAAAATGAACTCGAAAAGGAAATGGCAAACCACTCTAATATCGCTGTCAAGAAAACCCCGGATGGAGTCGTGAAGAGTTGGACACAACTAAAATGACTAAACAACAACACCTCAGCTATCCTTTAAAAGAACCTAGAGATTCTATGAGGCAGTTCAGGAACTGCTACATTTCATTCATGGGGGACCATCTGTGCAATAGCACCCAGGCTTTTGATGTGTATTGATGTGTGTAGTGTTGTATATAGGAAACATCTAGAGAGCACATGATGTGAAATAAGACTGGAGAGGTAGACGGGAACAAGACTGTGAAGGGCCTTAAATGTTAAACTGAGGAGTTTGTATTTTCTTAGAGTCAGTAAGGAGCCTTTGAAGATATTTGTGAGGGGAGGAGGAGGTATATAAGAAAGAGCAACAGACAAGCAGACAAAGTCTGTGTTTTAGGAGTATTTGACATTTGATTGAAAAGATGTGTTGGAGAGGTAAGACACTACGTAGGCCACTTAGAACATTATTCCTGTGGGGTCTGGGACTGGAGTAGAGACTACTTGTGTGTCAAGAAGTGAACAGTTGTGAGAGATGTATAGAGTGTTGACAAAGATTGGCGGCTGATTGGATGTTGGGGTTGAGGGAAAAGGAGAAGTTAAGGATGACTCAGAGGTTGCAAATGAGGATAATTGAAAGAATGATGCTATTGTTAACAGAAACAGGGAAGTTTGGGGAGGAAATAAGTTGTTTTGGACATGTTGAGTTTTAGGTGTGTTTGGGACATGTACGTGGAGATTACTGACTACTTGATGGACCTAGAGAATATTCAGAAAAGACATTAGGATGGTCAACAAGCATTTATTAAACTCTTAGTCACTCTGCTTGGCATTGGGGATACAAAGAAAGGCAAAAACAGTTCCTACTGTCAAGATGCCGACATTATAATTAGGGAAACAACAGGGTAAGTGAGAGGAAATCTGAAAGGAACAAGGAAAGTCTTCTTGCAGAATGTGAGACTCTAGTTGAGACTTGAAGGAAGCCAGGAGGCAAAATGAGGAATGAAAATTCCAGACATAAGTAGCAGCTAGCGAAAATGCATGAAGTTGAGAGGTGAAGTGTCTTACATGAGGAACAGCAAGACTGCCTTGGAAAGGTAGGAAGGGGCCAGGTTATGAAGGACTTTAAAAGCCAAACAGAAGAGTATATTTGATACTGAAGCCACTGCATTTTATTGAATAGAGGGTGACTTGTTCAGACCTGAATTTTAGGAAGATCATGTTGGTAGCTGAATGGAGGATGGACCGGCACAGGGAGAGACTTGAGGCGAGAAGATCAACCTGCTGCAGTAATCCAGGTATGAGGTGATAAAGGTCTGTACCAGGGTTTTGGCAGCGTTAGAGGAGATATTGGAGCGCATGTGAAAGATTTTGTGAAGGTAGACTCAACAAGACTTGGTGATTTTTTGGATCTGAGGGATGAGAATGTCAGTAATTGAAGATGACACTTATGTACTTATCCTGTGGTAGGTGGTGGGCCCTTCAAAAATAGTAGGGAAGTTAAGGAGAGGAGAGAGTTTTGGGGGAGAGATAATAAGTTCAGTTTTGCTTATGCTGAGTTTAAAATGTCTTTGAGATGTCCAGTTATTGATATCTTTTGTCTTCACATCACCAGGTTTCCCTCATATCTCTCCTTCAGAGAACCATCCCTTCCATTATGAGAGAGGATTTAAAAAAAGAAAAAGTGGAAGAAGAAGAAAAAAATAAGCAGAACCAACATAACACCGTTCCTCATCTGTGGCTCTCCCCCATCCCACCTCTGCAAAGGAGTGGGGGAGGTGTCTTCTCAGACCTTTGTAATTTCACACTATTCATTTTCAATTGGTTTGTAGTTATTCCCTCCATTTACATTGCTGTGGTCAGTCCCATTCCTGGCTTTGTTCACTTCATCAATTCATGTAAGCCTGTTCATGCTTTTCTGTATTCACATATTCATTCTCTCTCATAGCACAGCAATATTCGACTAAATTCATGCATCACAATTTGCCTGGCCATTCCCCAATTGATGGATATTTGTTTCTAGTTCTTTACTACCACAAGTGCTCTAAGTATTTTGGAATATAGCAAATCCTTTTTTAACAGTGACCTTTTTGGGGTATATGCCTAGCACTGGGTCAAAGTGTATAGATATTTTAGTTGCTTTAGTAGAAGTTAGACTTCTTGTTCTGCTTCCCAGAACAATTGTACCAGTTCCATCTCCGCCAACGATGCATTCTTTTTCCTGTCTTTCTAAAATCCTCCAGCATAACTATAACTGTTTGTCATTTTCATCAGTATCACCATCCAGGGTAAAGCCATGTTCCCAGTCACTCAGCTTACATCTAGGATCATCCTCAGTTCTTCAGTCCTTCACTCCACACCCCCATCCAATCTGTTGCCAAGTCCTTTTGATTTACTTTTGTATCATCTTTTGTATATTCCCTCTTTTCTCTTTTGACATTGCTACCATCTTGGTGCAGACCACCATCACCTCCCCACCTAGATTATTTCACTAGCCTGTTGATTGGCCTCCCTGCCTCAAGTCTCTCCCCATTCTAGTCCATCCTTTGCTTAGGCACCAAAACAATTTTCCTAAAGCACAGATCTGACCATGCCACCTACTGTTCAATAAACTCCAGTGGCTCTGTCACCTCTAGTATCAAATATAAAATCCTTTGGCATTTAAAACCCTTCACAACTTGACCCCCTCTTACCTTGCCCTTCTTATACCTTATGTGCATATACTCTTCAGTTCAGGGACACTGACCTCCTTGCTGTTCCTGGAACAAGGCATTCCATTTCCCAACTCCAGGCATTTTCATTGGGTATTTGCCATTACTGGAATACTCTCTTGTCTCATCTCCATCTTTTGGCTTCCTGACTTCTTTCAAATCTCAACTAAAATCCTATGTTCTATAAGAAGCCTTTCCTGGTTTCCCTTAATGTGAGTGCCTTCTCTCTGTTTATTATCTCCAATTTGTACATAGTTATCTTCATGCCATCTCCCCCATTAGACTGTGAGTTCTTGAGAGCAGAGACTGTCTTTTACCTTTCTTTGTATCCCTTATACTTGACACAATGCCTGGCACGTAGTAGGTTTAATAAATGCTTATTGACTGACTTGTTTTGATTTACATTTCTTTTATTGTTAGTAATTTGGAGCATTCTTTCATATGATTCTTAATAGTTTGTAATTCTTTTGAGAATTGCTTGCTCATATCCATATCCTATCAATTGGAGAATGACTTTTGATCCTACATGTTTTTGTTAGTTGTCTATATATCTTGGATACTAAACCCTCATCTGAAAAGTTTAATAAAAGACTTCTTTTCTGTTTGACTGCCTCCTTTCTCATTCTAGATACATTAACCTTGTCTGCACAAAAGCCTTTCAATTGCATGTAATCAAAATTACCCACTTTAATTGTCTCCATTACTTGCCTGGTTAAGAATTCATCTATTACCACATTTTAAAAAGCTTAATAAATGCTTATTGACTGACATGATGCCTAAGCAAGTCACTTAACTTCTCACACCCCTAGACAACTCTCTAAGACTACCACTTGTTGAATTGCATTGATAGTAGTTTCCTCACTATTCTATTAAATCATTAGTCTAGACCAAAAAACTTTTGAGTATAAATATAGCCAAATATGCATACTTATGTTTATATAATGTTGCCAATTTTGGATGAAAAATTGTGCATTATTCCTTCAATGTAAGAGTTTTGCATTGGTTTACATTTTGGACTGTACATACTTAATAATTTATCAATGTAATGAGCTTTTAGTACAGCGAAATGTTGGAAGTCTGAGTGGATCATCTTTCTCCCGGGCGTATATACAAGAGAAATCACTGGAGAGGAAATAGCTACTTTCACAGTGTTTTTGCACTAGTGGTAGCTGCTAGCAGGCTAAATAGTTTTTTCTTTATATAAGCCTTAAATCATAAGCATTATCCAAGAAGTAATTGAACAGATTTTTTTCGAATGTCACTCAGACATTTGGTGTCAAAGTGGTTTCTTCTTCCCATAAAAAATATGCCACTTTTATCTCTAAAGTAAAAGGAATGCAGTTAAGAGAAACCTCCTAGGAAAAATATCATAAACGTCTTTCCATTTGGTAGGAAAAGAAATGTGATATTTAGGAAAAGCTTCACTTATGAACTCATGACTTGAAGTGGATTTAAGGAATAATAAAAAAACAAAAGCACATTTGATGTGAAAAATTCTAGATTGGTATGGCTGATTATTTTAAACTTGCAGCTGCTTCAAAGAATTTGATGCTTTGCTGGTGACTTTTTAAGGTAAAGAATAATGTCAGTCGGTTTGCATTTTGATTCAATATATGTAGGAATATAACTAGGAGACACCCACCTCTTCAGGTATTGTTATTTGATCTCTTTTTTTGGGCAACATCCCTTGCTGAAACATGTATGTAGGGGTGTATAGGAATGGGTAAATAAACATGTTTGTGTGTGTGTGTGTAACAGAGATGACAAAACATGAACAGAAATTTCAGAGCTTTCTTTGCTTCCTCTTCTGCTGCTGTTCTTACAGGAGTTTAACACTATCATTTATTCTTTTATTTGAAATTTTAATATCTAATTTTTAGCCCTTTTGCACTTTTACTTAAGAAAACTACTTTAAAGATTAGATTGGAAGGTTTCAATCCCACCTGCTTTCAAAACAAGATCTGGTTAAAGCACTATATGTTCAGATACATATATATATATATGTATGTATGTATATTAGAATGGCTTGCTAGTGAATTTAGCTTTTATTATGAAATCTTTCAGTTACTCTGTTCACATATTGTTGTTTAAGAATTTAAGCTTGGTAACCAGGCTATCTCAAAAAGAAGATCAGAAAATATATACAAAATATATGCACTTGACCAAGAAAATATTTATTGTTATTATTATCATTTTTAACATTTTAAGGTTTATTTAATATATTCCCCCAATTAACATGTAAAACATGTTGACATTTTTTTTTTTTAAATTTGAAGTTCCAAATTTCCTCCTCCTTTCCCTTCATTGAGAAGGCAAGTCATTTTATATAGGTTATATATGTCATCATCATTACTATTATTACCTTAATTATTGAATGTCTGCAATGTTTGGTGTCTTGGGGGATTTAAAGTCTAAATTAGATAAACACTAGAAGATTAATATGTACTTGAGGAAAAGCAGCCATGTACAGTAACTAGATCTTTGAATGCCCATGATCACTTTGAAGGGTCATAAGATCATAAGTTTAGAGATGTAAAGGACCTTTGAGGTTGTCTGATATAGCTCCTTCATTTTACAGTTTAAGCCTGGAGAGGTTAAATGACTCATCCAAAGTCACACAGCCAAAAAGTGATAGAGACAGAATTTGAATTCAAGTGTTTTGACTTCACCTCTCACTCTTTCTACTATACCTCACTGATTCAGTGAAGTCTTAGAAAAATTGTCCGATAAGAAAATAACTTAAAGTAGTAGGTTGTAACTTATTAGGGAGAACATTTTGTTTGGTCAAAGGGAAATTGTTTCAGATAATTAGGCCTTACTGGAAAGAAACTTAAAAAGGGGAGATAAACAATGAAATCCTAAATAATGAGTGGGCCAAAGAACCAACTATATAAACAATAGCTATGTAAAAGAAAATTACAGTGATGAAACAATATATCAGAATTTCTGGGATGCAGCTAAAGTTCTCCTTGGGAAAAAAAACATATCCTTATAAATTTATATTAACAAAATAGAAAAAAGAGAATGAACGAATATGTGTATTTTTAAATTAGAAAGCCAACAAATAAACCTAAAATATGCACAAAAGAGATTTTAAAAATTAAAGGGGAAATAGATAAATTGGAAAGAGAATCCTAGAAATGATAAATAAAACTAAAAGCAGGTTCTTTGGGAAGACTAATAAAGTTGATAAACCCCATAGCCAATCTGATTAAAAAGGAGAGCAGAAAATCAAAATAGCAAATAAGCAAGGTGAAATCACAGTAAAACCAGAAGAAATAAGAATAAGCAGAACATATTATGCGCAGTTATGTGAACAAAACTGAGAACCCAAAAGAAATAGAGGAATAACTTCAAAAATATAAATAATCCAAACTATGAGAAGACCAAGTAAAAATCTTAAATAACTCATTCTCAGAAAAGGCAATAGATCTAGTCATAAAGGAACTGCCAAAGGAAAAAAAACTCCTAGTTCTTATAGAGTCAAAGGAGAATTCTTTCAAACAGTTAAAGAATAGTTAGTACCTATACTTCTCAAATTATTCTCAAAAACTGAGAAAACACCCTACCAGAATCTTTTATGAGACAAATGCAATCCTGCTACCTAGGCTAGAGAAAAATAAAACACAGGCAGAAAACTGTAGACCAATATCATTAATGAACATTGATTCAAAAATTTTAAACAAAATCCTGTCAGACTCTTTAACAGTTTATCCAAGAAATCAATCATGATGGTTGGATAAACCAAGAAGGGTGGTTTAACTTTAGGAAAAGTCAGTACAGTTAATCATATTGAAAACCAAAGCATCCAAAATTACATGAACATCTCAATAGATGCAGAAAAACCTTTTTAAAGGTTTTAAAGGTTGTGCTAACCTTTAAAAAAATATAAAAACATTGATCTAAAACCAAAAGGAAGCATCACATGCAATGGCATTGCACTAGAAACTTTTCCAGTAAATGCCAGAGTGAAGCAAGAATGCCCACTGTCCCCACTCTTATTTGCTCTCATTTGGAGATACTGTCAACAGCAATAAGATAAGAGAAAGAAGTTAAAGGCATAAAAATAGGAAAAGAGAAGGTAAAACTATCCCTGCTTGCTGATGATATGATGGCTTGCTTGGCAAATCCTAGGGAATCAGCAAAGATACTATTAGTTGAGACAACTAATAGCTTCAGAAAAATTGCAGGCTACCTCACACCTATCATATTGGGTAATATGACAAAAAAGGAAAATGATAAATGTATGAGAGGGTGTGGGAAAATTGGGACCCTAATGTGCTGTTGATTGAGTAGTGAACTAAACCAGCCATTCTAGAGAGCGGTTTGGAACTATGCCTAAGTGAGCAACCAAACTGTGCATACCTTTTGATCCTGCAGTATTACTACTAGGTCCATCCCAAAGAGAACATATAAAAGGAGAAAAAGGGCCTACATGTGCAAAAATATTTATAGCAGCCCTTGTTGTGTGGTGGGAAAATACTGGAAATTTAGGGGATTACTATGATTTGGGGAATGACTGAACAAGCTATGTTGTACGAATGTAATGGAATACTATTGTGCAATAAGAAATAATAATTTCAGAAAAACCTGGAAAGAATTGTATGAACTGATGCAGAGGGAAATGAGCAGAACCAGGAAAACATTGTACACAGTATCAGCAACATTGTATGATGATCAGCTATAATAGATGTAGCTCTTCTCAGCAATACAGTGATCCAAGACAATTACAAAGGAGTCAAGAAGGAAAATGCTATCCACAGCCAGATAAAGAACTGATGGATTCTGAATGCAGATCGAAGCATATTTTTTCATTTTACTCTTTTTTATTTTTTTCCTTTTTGATCCATTTCTCTCACAAATGTAATATGGAAAAAAAAAAAAAAACCTGCGCTTGCACTTCAAAGGGGGCAATGTTTTGGGGCAGCTTGGTGGCGTAGTCAGTAGAGCACCGGCCCTGGAGTCAGGAGGACCTGAGTTCAAATCCGGCCTCAGACACTTGACACAAGTACTAGCTGTGTGACCTTGGGCAAGTCACTTAACCCCAATTGCCCTGCCAAAAAAAAAAAAAGAAACAAATGTAATATGGAAATGTTTTACATGATAGCACGTGTATAACCTATATCAAATTACCTACCATTTTAGGAAGAGAGGAAGGAGAAAAAATTGGAACTCAAAATCTTGTAAAAATGAGTGCTAGAAAGTGTCTTGACATGTAATTGGGAAAAAAATAAAATATTAAAAAAAGAAAAATTACAGGCTATGAAATAAATCCTCAAAAACCAACAGCATTTGTACATGATAAAAACAAAACACAGAAAATAGAAAGGGAAATCCCATTCCAAATAACTACAAAATGCATAAAATAGCTGGGGATCAATCTACCAAAGCAATTGGAAGACTTGTATAGATTAAATTACAAAGCATTCCTTAAAGAAATAAAGAATAGCCTAAATAACTGGAGGGATGTTCAGTGCTCCTGGCTAGGCTGTACCAATATAATAAAAATGACAACATTACTAAAATTAGTTTACACTTTTAATGCTGTATCAATCAAATCCAAGAGGTTATAGTACTATACAGAACTTGTTGAATAATAAACAGTTCATTTGGGGAAAAATGATCTATAATATCAAGAGAAATGATAAAAAAGAAGCAGGGATGAAAGGAGAAAAGCACTTCCAGACCTCAAACTATATTATAAAGCAGCAGTTAACAAATTCATCTGGCATTGATTTTTTCTTAAAGAGTGATTAGTGGAACAGACTAGACAAGGTAGAAATCATAAATAATAGAACTCAGTAACCAAATGTGGAAAACAAAAATTACCTAGGAAAAAATCTTCTTGATTTTTAAAAATGGGACAACTGGAAAGCATTCTGGCAAAAATTAGGGTTAGATCAATACTGTATAACAGATTCCACAGTACATTCTTTTTTTTCATAATACATTGTACATGGATATGACATCATTATTAAAGATCATATTATTATAAAATTAGAAGAGAAATAGCTCATGTGTCTCTCACAGCTTTGGGGAACGGGGATGTATTCACAGCCAAACAAGATAAAGACAGTTACAAAAGATAAAATAGATAACTTGGAATACTTGAAACTGAAAAGCTTCTGCACAAAAGTAATGTAGAAGTGAGGGAGGGAAATGTTCAAATGGGGAAAAAAATCTTGGTATAAAATTTTTCTGATAAGAATTTGGCATCCAAGATACACAAATAATAGATGTATGTGTATATATATATAAATAATAGCCATTTCTGAATAGGTAAGAGGTCAAAAGTTATGAACGGTTTTCAAAAGAATTGCAAAGTATTCTCAACCACGTGAAACAATGTGCTAAATCATTAATAACAGAAATGCAAATCAAAACATCTCTGAGATTTCACCTTACACTCTGCAGATTGGCAAAAAGGACAAAAAATGGCAGTAGTCAGTGTTGGAGGGGTGGTGAGTGATAGGCACAGTAAAAATACATTGTTGGTGGAGCTGTGAAATGGTACCATCATTTTGGAATTATGCAAGTACAAATATTCATACCCTTTGAACCTGTGAGAAGAAAATCTTCATATCCTCCAAAATATTTATAGCAGTACTTTTTGTGATAGCTAAGAATTGGAAATAAAGTTGGGCAGCTGCCTATCAGTGGCAAAAATAAAATTGTGGTACATGAATATAGGAAATGTGCGATGAATACAGAGGAGCATGTAAAGATCTGTATAAACTATTGCAGAGTGAACTAAGAGCCAAGAAAGCAATAAACACAACTACAATAATGTAAAGAGCGACACACCAAAAAATCAAAAATTAATATAACAAAATTATAAAGATCAAGCAGGACTCAAATGAAGAGATCTGAGAGGACATCTTCACCTTTCATGGGTGAGAGGTACACAGGTGTCACACATTGTACATTTTTCAGATATTTTCAATGTATTAATCAGTTCTGCTGATTTTTCTTTCTCTCTAAAAAGAAATACTATTTGCCATATGGGATGGCTCTCTGGGAGGTTTGGGAGAGGGATACTTGAGATAACCATGATGACATAAGAAAAATGTCAATGAAGATATGTTTATAAAAAGAGAAAACTGAGGAGAAAGGTAAGCCAGAACTAATTAGCAGAAAAAGAATTGGAGAGGTGTTGGAATAACCTGAAGTGGTTCTTTGGTTGTGAGAGTAACTATTTTGATTGTTGTATCCTCCCAGTAGAACCTAAGTTCCTCCAGCACAGACACGATTTCATTTTGGTTTTGTATCCCTGGTGCTTACCATAGTAGTTTGTACACAATATAGTAAATACATAATACTTGTTGAATTTAATTATAGCTACATTGTGAATTGCCTGAAGAAAGGTAAATAGGAATTTCATATGTGGCAAGTGGGAAAACATGAATAAAAACTGTAGCACAGTAAGTTAACTGAAGAAACATTTCTTATTAGTGAGATCTGAATGGATATTAGTTTTCCCTCTGTAGGCTACTTGAAGGTGGAGGGAAATTGGAAAAGGTGAAATTGGAAAAGGTGAAATTAATGATTTGAGAGTATTATGGTACATTGTATATAACATTTAACAGTTGACAGGTATATTTAAATTGAAAAATAAGGGGTGGGGGCAGAGCCCAGATGGCAGCTGGGAAGCAGGGACTTGCCTCAACTCTCCCCCAAATCCCTCGGGTTAGGAGGAAACTGCAGGATTGAGTTCAGAGCAGTCCTGTCACCAGCTCTGGGGGTGTAGGAAGTGGTGCAGGGGTGGCCTTAGCAGCAGCAGGAAGCTCCTGAGGTTACTCCCAGAGCTCCAGCCTCAGCTGCTTCCCAAGCCCCTGTCTCACAAGGTGGGAGGAATCTAGCAGTGGATCATACTGGGAGTACAAGGAGCGCTTTGTGGGCACAAAGGCAGATTCTCTTGCTGTGCCTTGCTCAGATCTGTATTGCGGTCCTGGTTGGCGGTTCTTGGGGGAGGAGGAGCGTTGCTGTGACAGAGCCTGGGGTAACTGTGGAGTAGAAGTAGCTCTGAAAACAGCAGTGCTTGGACCCTAAAGCTTGGGACAAAGTACTCTCTACTCTACAAGCAGTCATATCCTGACAAAAAGCTCAAGGGTCAAGTAGTTGGCTGGGAACATGAACAGGCAGCGAAACAAACTCAGACTCAAACTCAAATGCTGGATTCCTTTTTTGGTGACAAAGAAGACCAAAACATACAGCCAGAGGAAGTCAACAAAGTCAAAGAGCCTACATCAAAAGCCTCCAAGAAAAATATGAATCGGTCTCAGGCCATGGAAGAGCTCAAAAAGGATTTGGAAAAGCAAGTAAGAGAAGTAGAGGAAAAATTGAGATGAGAAATGAGGGTGGTACAAGAAAACCATGAAAAACAAGTCAACAACTTGCTAAAGGAGACCCAAAAAAATACTGAAGAAAATAACGCCTTAAAGAATAGACTAACCCAGATGTCAAAAGAGCTCCAGAAAGCCAATGAGGAGAAGAATGCCTTGAAAGGCAGAATTAGCCAAATGGAAAAGGAGGTCCAAAAGACCACCAAAGAAAATACTACCTTAAAAATTAGATTGGAGCAAGTGGAAGCTAGTGACTTTATGAGAAACCAAGATATTATAAAACAGAACCAAAGGAATGAAAAAATGGAAGACAATGTGAAATATCAAAAAAAGAGCCTAGACATCATCTTTCAAGAAATTGTTAAGGAAAACTGCCCAGATATTGTAGAACCAGAGAGTAAAATAGAAATTGAAAGAATCTACTGATCGCCTCTTGAAAAAGATCCCAAAAATAAAACTGCTAGGAATATTGTCACCAAATTCCAGAGTTTCCAGGTCAAGGAGAAAATACTGCAAGCAGCCAGAAAAAAACAATTTGAATATTGTAGAAACACAATCAGAATAACCCAAGATCTAGCAGCTTCTACATTAAGGGATCGAAGGGCTTGGAATATAATATTCCAGAGGTCAAAGGAGCTAGGATTAAAACCAAGAATCACATACCCAGCAAAACTGAGTATAATGCTCCAAGGCAAAATATGGATTTTCAATAAAATAGAGCACTTTCAAGCTTTCTCAATGAAAAGACCAGAGCTGAATAGAAAATCTGACTTTCAAATTTAAGAATCAAGAGAACTATGAAAAAGTAAACGAGAAAGAGAATTCATAAGGGACTTACTAGTAAGTTGAACTGTTAAGTTTACATTCCTACATGGAAAGATGATGTGTGTAATTCATGAGACCTTTCTCAGTATCGGGGGAGTTGAAGGGAATATAGACAGAGGGCACAGAATGAGTTGAATATGAAGGGATGTTACCAAAAAAATGAAATAAATTTAAAGGGTAAGAGAGGAATATATTGAGAGAGGGAGAAAGGGAGGGATAGAAATGGGGTAATTACCTCACATAAAAGTGGCAAGAAAAAGCAGTTCTGTTGGAAGGGAAGGAGGGAGCAGATGAGGGGGAATGAGTGAATCTTACTCTCATCGGATTCAACTTGAGGAGGGAAAAACATACACACTCAATTGGGTATCTTACTCCACAGGAAAGTAATAAGGGAAAGGGGATAAAAAAGGAGGGGATGATAGAAGGGAGGGCAGATAGGGGGAGGAGGTAATCAAAAGCAAACACCTTTGAAAAGGGACAGGGTCAAGGGAGAAAATAAAGGGGCACAGGATAGGATGGAAGGAAATATAGTTAGCCTTTCAGAACATGAGCATTGTGGAAGTGTTTTACATAATGATACATGTGTGGTCTATGTTGAATTGCTTGCCTTCCTAGGGAGGGTGGGTGGGAAGGGAAGAGGGGAGAGAATCTGGAAGTCAAAGTTTTAAAAGCAGGTGCTTAAAAAAAAATTTTTTTTTGCATGCAGCTGGGAAACAAATTATATAGGGAATGGGGCATAGAAGTCTATCCTGCCCTACAAGAAAGTAAGGGGAAAAGGGATGGCGGGGAGGGGGGTGAAAGAAGGGAGGGCTGACCGGGGAACGAGGCAATCAGAACATATGCCATCTTGGAATGGGGGGAGGGTAGAAATGGGGAGAAAATTTGTAACTCAAAATCTTGTGGAAATCAATGTTGAAAACTAAACTATTAAATAAAATAAAACTTAAAAAATAATAAATTGAAAAATAAAACAGCCCAGAAAATGAAGTTCTTTAGAGCAGGTGCCATTTCATAACTGCCTTACATCAGTCAACTCACTTTAAGTGCCCACTTTAGACAAAGCCCTATGCTAGTCTCTATGATGTATAAAAAGTACGAAACAGGATTCTTAATCTCAAGGACTTTATATTATTTGTGCTATGAACTTAATTTTCACATTGCATTATTATTTATATGTTGAAATTTCTTTAGGAATTTGGATGGTGCTTTTCATATAACAAATCATAGGCATTTTGGATTTGGAATATTCTGTTACAGTTGGGATAGGATAACTGTCCTTGTTAGGTTATGCTTCTATGCTTTTACTGTGTTCTGAATAGAACTTATACTGTATATTATATAATCTCAAAAAGTAACAAGCAGTGGAACAACCTATGACTAATACCCATTTGGAAGAACAGAAAACTATACTGTAGCTATCTCTTAGGAAATATCTGCTTGCCTTTTAAATTAGCAACAGCTATGTAAACAACCTTTAATGCTTCAACTGAGAAGTGATCTTGAGAAGTAAGACTTGACTATGGCACATTTACTGCAACTCTACATTTATTTTAGGCTTATTCTCTTTGAAGTTTTTGAGTGACATTCATGTGTAAAATCATGATTTCCTTTGAAAAATTGTCTTTTCCTGGCTTTGTGAATTTTTTTAAAAAAGGGATTATTTTAATAAATGCCTAAAGTGATAAAATAGAAATACAGTTCATAAATATGACAGTGGCGAAACCTATTTGTGGAAGCCAAGGCCAGATATAGGAATTTTGTATTAATAGAGCATCAGCAATAGTTATTGGGCGTATAAATATGCAGATAACTAGGGAAATTGGTGATAGTAGTGAAAATCTATTAAGGGATAAAAGATTATATAGAACTAGATAGTTTCTGTGCTTTGGTGTTATAGAACTGGTGGATATAAGTTGTTTCTTGGCAGTTGTAAATAGTGAATACTGAAATTTTTCTGCATAATTATTTAAGTATTCTTAATTGAACTTAATTTTTTTAAAATTAAAAATATATCTTCTCACCTTCTCTCCCAGTTGGGAGAAGAAAAAAAAAAACAACCCTTGTAACAAATATGTATGATAAAAAAATTGCTACATTAGCAATATCCAAGTATATGTATTTTTCATTCTGCATCTTTGCAGAATCTTCCTTTCCTTGTCAAGAATTGGGTAGCATGTTTTTATCATTGGACCTCTGTAATCATGGTCAATCATTTCATTGATCAAAATTTCTTAAGTCTTTCAAAATTGTTAATTTTTATAATGTTATTGTATAAATTGTTCTCCTGGTTCTGCTCACTTCACTCTGCATCAATTCATATAAGTCTTTCCAAGTTCCTCTGAAACTATTACTTCATTTTTTAAGGCAGAATAGTATTTCATTACATTCATACACCATTATTTGTTCAGCCATTCCCCAGTTAGTTTCCAGTTCTTTGTCATTACAAAAAAAAAGCTGCTGTAAATATTTTTGTACATAGAGAAATTTTCTGTATGATATGGCTGGGTCAAAAGGTATGCGTGGTTCAGTAATTTTTGGGTGATGGTTCCAAATCGCTTTCTAGAGTGGTTATGCCAATTCATAGCTCTGCTAATAGTGCATTAATGTGCTTGTTTCCCCCAAACCTAACACTTCTCATTTTTCTTTTTAATTCACCTTTGCCAATTTGATGAATGTGAGGTGAAACTTCAGAAGTCCTTTAATTTTCATGTCCCTAATTACTGGTGATTTTGAGCATCTTTTCATGTGACTATTGATAGCTTGGATTTCTTCCTTAAAAAAACTGCCAGTTCATAGCTTTTTTTTTTTTTTTAGTTTTTGACATTCAGTTCATATCTTTTGACAGTTTATCATTTGGGCAGTTGCTCTTATTCTGATAGATTTGAATGAACTCCTTATATAGAGTATCTCAAAAGTTTTAGTGCTCTTTCAAGCTATTAAAGTTTAAAGTTATCCTACCACTTTTGGGACACTTTGCATATCTTAGAAATGAGACCCTTATCTCAGAAACTCACTGCAAAGATTTTTTTTCTACTCATTTAACTTTTTCCTTAATAATTTTTGCTGCATTGGTTTTATTTAGGCAAAATATTTTATTTTTTTTGCAATCAAAATTATCCATTTTAATTTGATACTCTTTAACCCCTCGTTAATCACAGACTCTTCCCTTGTCTGAATATCTGAATGGTTTTTCCTTCCTCGTTCCTTTAATTTGTTTATGTCACAGGGGTGGTGAACCTGCAGCCTCAATGCCACATGTGGCCCTCTAGATTTTCAAGTGCGGCCTTTTGAATCCAGACTTCACAAAACAAATCCTTTTATTAAGGGGATCTGTTCTGTGAAGTTTGGATTCAAAGGGGCTGCACTTGAAGACCTAGAGGGCCACATGTAGCCTTGAGGCTGTAAATTCCCCTATCCCGATTTGTGATTTCACCCTCTAGGTTTAAGTCATATATAGGTGGAACTTATCTGGGTATATCATATGCTCCATGCCTAGTTTTTGCTGGAGTGTTTTTCTATTTTCCCAACAGTTTTTGTCTAATAGTGTGTTTTTGTCCCAGTAGCTGTGGTCTTTGGGTTTATCACACAGTAGGATACTGTGTTCATTTACTTTTGTGTGTTGTGTACTGTTGTATACTGATTGTGTTTCACTGATCACCTAGTTCTTAACCAATACCAAATTGTTTTGATGATTACACCACTTTATAATATAGTTGGAGATCGTCTTGTTAAGCTCCCTTCCAGCTGTTTCTTGTTTCCCTTAATATTCTTGACTTTTTCTTTCTCTAGTTGAATTCATTATTTTTCCTAGCTCTTTAATATATTGATAGTTTGATTGGCATAGCATTAAATAAGTAAACTAATTTAAATAGCACTGTCATTTTTATTATATTGATTTGACCTACCTGTAAGCATTTAACATTTGTTCAATTATTTAGGGCTGTTATTTCCGTAAAGATTGTCTTGAAATTGTTGTCATATAGTTCTTTTGTTGTCTTGGTAGATTCCAGTTATTTTTACATAATCTATAGCTATTTTAAATTAAATTTTTCTGTCTCTTATTACTGGTTTTTGTTGGTGATATACTCAAATGTGGGTGATTTATTGGACTTACTTCATATCCTACATATCCATCACTTTTCTGAAGTTATTAGCTATTTAATTTTAATTGACATGAGGGTTCTAAAAGTAAACTGTCATCTGTAAAATTATTGCTTTTTGCAAATGATAAGATGATATACTTAGTAATTTTAAATGTTAAATTACTTGGGTATAATAGATGAAAAAGGTTTTAAAATTAATAGATCATTGAAATAAAATTACTTTCCTAATTCATTTTGCTTTAAGTTGGTTTTTTTTTTGTAGTGGAAAAGAATTGGAAATTGAGGGATATGCTCATCAGTTGGGATATGGCTAGACAAGTTGTGGTATATAATTGTAATAGAATATTACTGTGCTACAAGACATGATGAACAGGCAGGTTTCATAAAACCTGGAAAGCCATATATGAACTGATGCAAAATGAAGTGAGCAGAACCAGGAGAACATTATACACAGTAACAGCAAGACTGTAAGATGATCAACTGTGAATGACTTAGCCATTCTCAGCAATACAATGATCCAAGACAATTCTAAAGGACTCATGATGAAAAACGCTATCCACCTCCAGAGAAAGAACTGATGGAGTCTGAATGCAGATCGAAGCATATTGTTTTTCACTTTCTGTATTTTTTTTATGGTTCCGCCCCCCACTTTGGGTCTTTGTCTTCTTTCACAGCATGCTTTGTATGATTGTATGATTTGTGTGATTGAACATATATAACCTATGTTAAATTGGTTACTGTCTCTGGGAGGGGAGAACTAAAATTGGAACTAAAATTTTTAAAAAGTTAATTGTTAAAAATTGTCTTTACATGTAACTGGGAAAAATATTATTAATTCACTTTGCTTTAAATAAAAGTCAAACACTACTTTTAGCAGACTATATGAAGTAACCTTTACAATGTTTACCTGGTTTATGATTGTTCATAATTATAAACTGGTTTATAATTTAAGAGTATTATAAAGTCATCACATTGAAACAGGGAATTTGGTGCCTGAAATAGAGGTAAAACGCTAGGTTAAAATAAATAAAATCAATTTATTTAAAACCTTATTAGATGGATACAGATAGCCTGGGATATGGGTTTTGTTATACCCTTTGCTTTTACTGTACAAACAAGTTACATATTTTCTGAAGATAGCTTTAAACTATAATGTCAGAGAGATAAAATACTGACTCAAGGTATGGAATGCAAAGTTTAGGGAACAACAAATAGACCATTTTTGGTTGGATTGTAGAATCCGTGCAATAAAGCAATGTGAAACAAACCTGGAAAAGTAAGCTGGAGCTAAATTGAGAAGGGCGTTGGTTGCCTGAATTTATATTTTATCCTAGAAGTAGAAGGCAGCATTTGGGCAGTGGTTTGTGGGATGAACCGAAGAAGGGAGAGACTAGAACCTGCTTGGAGGTTGTTAAAATAGTCCAGGCAAGAAATAAAAAGAACAGTATTAGTGGAGAAAAGGGCATAGATTTGAGAGATTATAGGCATAGAGTTAGGATAGACCAGACTTTTGACAATTGATTGCGTGGAGGGAGTGAGAGGAAAGGAGTCCAAAGTCAAAAGAGGAAGACAAGGGAGGATAATTGGTGGTGGTGGTGTCTGCAAAACTATGGAATTTGAGAGCAGTCAACCTGGGGAGGAAAAGAAATTCAAATAGTATGTTAGTAATTGGGGCTACCAATGTTTTGGCATTTCACAGATTCTTTTTTGTGTAAGTTTGTGCTTTAAGTTCATAAAAAGCATTTTTAAAAAGAGATAGGCAGCATGCAGACTTGGAGTTAGGAGAAACCTAGGTTCTGATATTAGCTTTGTTTGATTCCTGCTGTGTAACCATAGGCAAATCTCTTAACCTCTCTGAGCTTGTTTATTCATTTGTAAAATGAGGATAATACTTTATATGGCGCCTTTCCAAGATTATTGTAAGAAATGTGCTTTGTAAACTTTGAAGTACTCTAAACGTCACTCCCTATTTCTACTATAAGTATTTTACTTGAATTTTTTCCAACTTCATATCTTTGATGTAGAGGTTGTTCTAATTGTAGTCATCAAATGATTTCATACTGAACAGCTTTTTAAAAGGCAGCATATATAATCAAGCAAGATAGCTGGGATGGTAAGGAGCAAACTTTCTTTTGTTTATTGCGGAAAAAATTGGGCTGTCTTTCACATGAAATTTTAGGGTTTTACGTATTGAAGCAGATATGAGAGATTTGGAGGATTTTGCCTGCACTTTTAAGTTTTTCTTACTTATAGTATCTGTATAGATTACAGTTCTTATGTTTTGAACTTGAAAACTTTAGTATCTTATAATGCTATCATAGTATTATAGTAATTCTGTACTTAATAATAATAGCTAACATTTATATAGCACTTACTGTGTGCCAGGCATTGTGCTAAGCACTTTGCAGTTATAATCTCATTTAGCTTATTTTATGCTACTATCAATTTATTTTTGTTGGTTATTGCTAAAAGTATACAACTAGTCAAAATGATGATTCCAGTTAGAGATTCTGAGACCTGAGAGATGCTTAAGAGAATTATGTACCTACTCATTCTTTTTGATAGTTTCTTATAAGACATGGAATTTTAGCACTAGAGTTTTTTTTTAATGAAATAACTCATATTAGCTTAAAAGTCAGTGTTTGGCTGAAGTCAAGTAACTGAGAGTGGCAAAAAAAAGTTGCTTTATAGAACCATATTTTTTTGGGTCTGTACATTCTGTTGGGAAGTCCCAAAGAAGTAAATAAATACAGAACCATTTCTCTGGAAACTTGAAGGAAATTATTTTTTAGATAGGGCTAGGAACTGGACCTGTGATTTCCACGATAAAGGGAACTCCTGAAAAAAACCCACAACAATTCACTCTACCAATGTAAGTCAGCCCCTTCTCTGGAGTTTATAGTTTTGGAAGGTTTTGTGTAGAGAGCACTGAGAAATTAAAGGACTCATCCAGGTCACACAGCCACTATGTGCTAGAGGCAGAATCAGGTCTTCCTGGCTCTCTCCAAGGATCAGCCTAGTTGAATACAGATTAATTTATCACCAGACAGTTGGTCCCTGATTGATGAACATTTTTGGTTACAACCATACATGAAACAAATAAACATAGTAAGTGCTTAATAGTTCATTTTGATTGCTTGATTAAAAAATGATGTCTTAAAAAAATTCTGAGAAGATTCCATCAGTTTCACCAGACCGCCAGATGGGGGTTTATGACATAAAAAAGATTAACTTGTGAACTAGAACTGAATCACTTTCATAGGGATGCATTCACACTAAAAATAAAATCAGAAACCATAAAGAAATTGCACCTAAAGGGAAGGAGAGACAGTTCACAAGTTCTCCTTAGACAAAGAAGTGGTAGGAGTTTCATCATGTGTCTAATGGCAACAATAAACATCATTTCATAGGGTCATTGTTATCTTGAAGTGCCCCTAGTCGTCTTGATCATGTGACCACTAGAAGATAATGGCAGGTTATGCATCATCATCATCTATTGCAGGAAATGAAGGAGAGAGAAATTCTATGAAGTATCTGACAAAATCTCCAAATTAAAGCATCATCTTAATATTCAGTGACTTCAGTACAAAGGTTGGGTCAGGGACCTAGGCAGGTTGGTTGGTTGAAAATACATTAAGAAAAAAGAAATTTATATGTATACCTCTCCAAGTCTTCATGTTTGTATAAATTAAAACGATTCAAGAAAAGTCAAAGACAGCAAAAACATAATAGGTAAAAGAAAAAATATCTGGCTGGGAAGAATTTATGGTAAATATAAAACTTTATAAAAACTTTAAAAACTAAAAACTTTACATCTGAAATATAAAAGGAAATGGTAAAGAACAAAGTCAGTGGTAACTTTCAGTCTATAGTAGATAAAAAGATTTCCTTTAAAAGAGACAACAAAAATTTTCAAACATCATGTTAAAAAAGTTATAGCTTCACTAATTTAAAAAAATAAAATCATTTTGATATTTTGACAAAAATGGCCAAAATAAATTATTAAAACTCATTACTGATGGACTAATAGAGAATTTTGATAGAACTGAAACTATGTAGAATTTGTTTTGGAGAACAGTCTGGCAGTGTGCAGTAAATGTTGCAAAAATAATTATACCTTTGGCTTAATAATTCTATTGCTGAGAATATACCTTGTTGTAATCAAAAACAAAGAAGGCTATTTGTTCCAAAATTTTCTTGTATCAGATGTAATTGCAAAAAGTTGGAAGTAACCTGAAGTAACAGGAGAGTATTGTATGATTAAACAAATTGTGATTCTCTAATGTAATTTAAATAGGATCTTTCTGAAATAATGCAAAGAAAAAACCAAAAATGGAGTAAATACAAAATACAGTCATAAGAGGAAAATAAGGGACAAAGATGAACAAGAATGCATAGATAAAGAATCCTGATGGAGAGACTAAGAGAAAAGGACCTTCTGTTGAAATTAATTAATTTAAACTGAAATAGTAATTAACAAGGATAGTTGTTGATACTTAATTTATAATAAATTAGTTAACTTTTTTTAAGTGTGGGGGAGAGGTTTACAAGACATGGCAAATATCCCCAAAATAAACTTTCTATATCTTTTAAAATTTTTTAATTTTTATTTAGTATTTTATTTTCCCCCAGTTACATGTAAAAACAATTTTTAACATTCGTTTTTTAAAATTTTGAGTTCCAATTTCTCTCCTTTCCTCCCTCCCCACCCCCCTCATTGAGAAGGCAAGCAATTCCATATAGGTTATACATGTGTAGTCATGCAAAACATATCCATAGTAGTCATGTTGTGAAAGAAAACATTGACAAAAAAAAACTCAAGAAAAATAAAGTTTAAAAAAAATACGCTTCAATCTGTATTTAGACACCCTCAGTTCTTTCTCTGGGGATGGATAGCATTTTTCATTATAAGTCCAGAGTTGTCTTGGATCACTGTATTGCTGAGAATAGCTAAGTCATTCAGAGCTGATCATCTTACAGTATTGCTGTTATTTTGTACGCAGTACATTTTACTTTGCATCAACCCAGGCAGAACTTTCTGCATTTTAATGTATAGGAAACAACTCATTATCACTATAAGAATACTTTTCAAAATTAGCTTTCAGAATTCAGTTAGATGATTAACTGGATAGAACAAAGGTTAAAATCAATGCCTTATTAGCCAAATTTAGAAAATAAAGATGAGAAAAAGGCATAATCACTGTATGTGATGAAGGTAGCTTCATCCCAACTCTCTGATTTTATTTCTGTTGCCTTATGATTTTATATCATATTTACCTCTGACTATAGCCTACTCCAATCCCCCTGCCTAGCAAACTTTCCCTCATTACAAAAATTTAAAAAACAAACAGCAAAACCAGGTATCATGTTAATCTTGTTTGATGGTATATACAGTCTTACATACCATTAATCTCACTTCTGCAAATGAAGGGAGGAAAATGCAAATCTTTTCTGAGATCAGAATTGACCATTATTCATTATATAGCTGTCCATTTCTTTTATTTTTTCCATTTACATTGTTGTGACTACCATTTAAATTGTTTTCCTGAATCCAGTGATCTCATTTTGCATCAGTTCATACATCTTCCCTTAGGTGATTAAATTCTTCCTATTTGTTTTTCTTTCAGTGCAGTAGCATGCCATTACATTCAGGTGCCACAATTTCCTTAGCCCAGCCAATGGGCACCTGCTCAGTTGCCAGCTCTTTGCTACTGCGAAAGATGCTGGGTCTCTTGTGTTTGTATTTTAAAATTCCTACTCAGTTTTAGTCTTTTCATTGGAAATGCTTGAAAGCCCTCTCTATTAAAGGTACACTCTTTCTCCCATATGATTATATTCACTTTTGTTCAAGATAAGTTACTTTTTGGTTGTAAGCCTTTATCTTTTGCTTTTTAGAATATTGTATTCTGGTATCTTGAGCAGCTAGATGGTTCATTGGATAGAGTGCCAGGCCTGGAGTTAGGTAGACACATCTTCTTGAGTTCAAATCTGTCCTCAGACACTAGCTGTATGACCCTGAGCAAGTCACTTAGCCCTGTTTGCCTCAGTTTCCTCATCTGTAAAAATGAGCTGGAAAAGGAAATGACAAACCACTCTAGTATCTTTCCCAAGAAAACCCCAAATGGGGTCACAAAGATTTGGACATGACTAAAGATAAAATAAAGAACCTCCTTACCCCCTCACATTTTTAGGAGAAGCTGCCAGGTCTTTTGTGATCCTAGTTGTGTGAACTTGAACTGATTCTTTTCTGGATGTCTACAATAGTTTTTCTTTGACAAGAGAGCTCTGGATTTTGCCTGTGACATTTCTGGGACTCTTCCTCTTGGGATTCCTTTCAGGAGGTGCTTTTGGACAGGAGCTAAAGATGTTTATCAGAGATGTGAGATTGGAAAGAGATTAAGACTGGATAAATAAATCTGAGAATTATCAGCATAGAGATAATAATGAGGGGGAGTAGTAGGCCATTGAAATTAAGTAGATTGAGGAACTCAGAAGTTAGGGTATTTGAGAGGGAGCATTAATTTGTATGTTGGAGATCCCTAGTGTGAGGGAAGGAGTTGGAATCTAGAGATTGTGAGGTAGATATTGAACTCATTCAGGATGGAAGGAAAATGACCTGGGGGTTAGTACCTAAGGGCCATCGTGATCTTGATTAGGTGATATATTTGGTTAACATGAAACTTAAAATAGGAGTAGTTGCTAAGTGATGGTGAAAGAAAGAGTCTGAAAATGGGGAGCAAGTAGTACTTTGACTCCCTCACTGTACAGATGAGTGAATTGCGGGCGGGGGTGGGGGGGGGGAATTCAAGAAAGTGTAGCTAATACTGGAAAGGGAGTCCAAGAAGGGAATATCCTTAGAAGGGAGCATAGTCTCAGTGAATCCTACAACATGGAAGGACCAAAAAAGATAAAGGTTAAGATTAAAGGAAGTTACTTGATTATAGAGCAGACTGTTTAAAAAGGTTTATTGATGCCTTTTGCTTTTACATCATACTCATTTCTGATTATGCCCCTTCTTCCTCTTCTAACCAGTAAGTCTTTCTCTTTATAAACAAAGATTTTTAAAAATCAGCAAAACCAAATAATAAAAAAATGTCTCTATCACCATTTCTTAGAGAAATGTGTCCAATTTAATAGGGTTACCACAAATATGAAACCAAAAGAATCTCAAACCATAGCCAGGAAACATTTAATCTCTTTGGTGACATGGCAGACAAAGGCAGTACTAGCTTGGTATTCAAGTTCATTTATAAAACATTATTGAAGAAGAGTGTAAGCTTTTGATTTGAATTGTCTGGAAAATGTTAAAAAAAACAATTGAGGGAAACTGAGTTTACTTAAGTCGGATTATCCCAAAAATATTAGGCAGTGAAAAAAAAGGAGAACAAATACATCTGAAATGGAAAAGAATTATTGTTGTAGCCGACTACCTTTTACTCTTAACATCTCAGGATGGGATGTATTGTATGAAGAAATCGAAGCAATATTTGAGAAGATGAAATTGTAAATAGTAACTGGACCTAACCAATTACTTGAAGAAATTTGTAATGTAGCCACATAATTTTAAAACACTCAGGATTTAACCTTGTAGATATGTCTAATTGGGGAGGATTCATAAGTATGGAAAGGAAATTATATATGCTATTACTATCAAAATAAAGTGACAAAGAAGACTCCAGTCATTTCTGACCCATTTGTTTATTTTTCATCTTTGTAAGGCTTTATGAGAATGTACACATTGGAAGCATGTTTTATGAAAGTATTTGAAAATAACAGGTAAGCCTTCACAAACTTTTCAATAATATAAACCAAGTCTTCACAATCATACTGTGACTGAAGTATAAGGAATATATGGTCCTACTGTGTGTTTCAGTTGTGAAAAAAAGTATTTGACTCAAAATTCAGTCTTAAAGACACTCTTTGAAAAAGTGGATTTGTATGCATTTTTTGAGTTGTAGCTCCACTTTTTTTTATTTTACAAATTAATTTATTTATTTTTAGCTCGCGACATTCACTTCCATAAGTTTTTAATTTTCTCCTCCTCTTTCCCCTCCCCTTCCCAAGAAGGTGTGCAATCTGATATAGATTCTACATATACATTCTTATTAAACATATTTTCACAGTAGTCATGTTGTATAGAAGAATTAGAACCAATGGGAGGAACCATGAGAAAGAAAAAACAAAACAAAGAGCAAAGTCAGTCATCACACAATGTGGCTCTTACTGTGTATAATGTTCTCCTGGTTCTGCTCACTTCATTCAGCATCAGTTCATATAAGTCTTTCCAGGTTTTTCTGAAGTCTAACTGCTCATCATTTCTTATAGCACAATAGTATTCCATTACATTCATATACCACAACTTGTTCAGGCATTCCCCAATTGATAGACATTCCCTCAATTTCCAGTTTTTGGCCACCACAAAAAGATCTGCTATAAATATTTTTGTGCATGTGAGTCCTTTCCTGATTTTTATGATCTCTTTGGGATATAGCCTTAGAAGTGGTATTGCTAGGTCAAAGGGTATGCACATTTTTATAGCCCTTTGGGTATAGTTCCAAATTGCTTTCCAGAGTGGTTGGATCAGTTCATAACTCTACCAACAATGCAGTAGTGTTCCAGTTTTCCCACATCTTCTCCAATATTTATAATTTTCCTGTCTTGTCATGTTAGCCAATCAGATAGGTGTGATGTGATACCTCCAAGTTGTTTTTATTTGCATTTCTCTAATCAATAGTGATTTAGAGCATTTTTACAGATGACTATAGATAGCTTTAATTTCTTCCTCTTAAAACTGCCTGTTCATATCCTTTGGCCATTTATCAATTGGGGAATGACATGAATTATAAATTTGACTCAGTTCTGTATATATTTTAGAAATGAAAGGGGCAGCTAGGTGGCACAATGAGTAGAGCACAGGCCCTGGAGTCAAGAGGACCTGCGTTCAAATCCGGCCTCAGACATTTGACACACTTACTAGCCGTGTGACCTTGGGCAAGTCACTTAACCTCAATTGCCCTGCCATACCCCCTGCAAAAAAAAAAAAATGAGGCCTTTATCAGAGACATGGGTTGTAAAAATTCTTTCCCAATTTTCTGCTTCCCTCTGTAATGGTAATTTAAATTTGAAGATCTTTCCCGCCCATTAATAAGCCCATATGACCTACTTATGTCACAGGAAGCCTAAGTCATATGTGGTGGGAGGAGCTTATTCAACAAGAGGAATGGGAAAAGGTGGAGCAGGAAATGCTAAGGGTGGTTAGAGCTGAGGGAGAGAGCAACGGTGTGCTGGCAGCCCTGTGAGTGCTTGTTGGTGGCAAGGCCCCAGCAGGGGGTGAGAAGGTTATGGGATGGCTTGGCTCCCTGCTGTAAGGTTGTGTTTTAGGTTCTTTGCTGTAAAGTGGACTTAGTAGTTCTGGAATTTGCTTGCTGCCTGGATGGGTTAGACTTACTGGTTTTGGGATTTGGCGTCTTCTGCCTTTTATATGGAGAGTCTCTTATATTTTGCGATACAGAACTACATAGGTATGTTTACAATTATTGTCTATGTTGCAATTATTGCCTTGCTAATACACTTTCCTAATCTTGTTGCATTGGCTTTGTTTGTGCAAAAACTTTTCAATTTAATGTAGTCAAAACTATCCATTTTGCATTTCATAATGTTCCCTAACTCTTGTTTGGTTATAAATTCCTCTATTCTCCATAAATCTGACAGGTAAACTATTCCTTGCTCTCCTAATTTGCTTATAATATCAGCCTTTATATCTAAATTCGTGTATTCATTTGGACTTTATTTTGGCATACGGTGTAAGATGTTAGTCTATGCCCAGTTTCTGCCATACTATTTTCTAGTTTTCCCAGCAGTTTTTGTCAAATAGTGAGTTCTTATCCCAGTAGCTGGGGTCTTTGGGTTTATCAAACAATAGATTACTATAGTCATTGACTATTGTGTCTAGTGTACCTAATCCATTCCACTGATCCACCACTCTATTTCTTAGCCAGTACCAAGTAGTTTTGATGATTTCTACTTTATAATACATTTTAAGGTCTGGTATGGCTAGGCCACTTTCCCTAATATTTCTTTTCATTAATTCTCTTGATATTCTGGACCTTTAGTTCTTCCAGATGAATTTGGTTATTATTTTTTCTAGCTCTGTAAAATAATTTTTGTTAGTTTGATTGGTATGGCACTGAATAAATAAATTAATTTAGGTAGAATTGTCATTTTTCTACCCATAAGCACCTGATGTTTTTCTAATTATTTAGATCTGACTTTATTTCTGTGAAAAGTGTTTTGTAATTGTGTTCATATAGCTCGTAGGTTTGTTTTGGCACGTAGACTCCCAAATATTTTATGTCTACAGTAACTTTAAATGGAATTTCTCTCTGTCTCTTGCTGTTGGGCTTTGTTAGTAATATATAGGATTCTTATGCATTATAGATCAATACAAGATTGTGTAACAGATGTATCCATGGAGATATTCTAACGGCTAGCATCAAATGAGGCATCAAGTTTAAAAAGATGTTCATGTAGGGTATCCATTGAGGGTAATTCCTATTGTCTTTAAGTTGGACTATATGGCTGCTGAGGGTCAAGTCAGCAAGCATTTATTAAATGTTTATTATATAATATGCACTGTGCTAAATGCTGGAAATGAAAAAATACAAGCTAAAAGAAAGATAGCCCTTGACCCCAAGGAACTTATATTCTAATAGGAGAATATAACACATAAGAGGGTGATAAAAGTGGGGGAGGTGAAGGGAGAAGTAGCTGTAAAGGTTGTGGGGTAGCATGGTGGAGAAATCTGGAGAGTAAAACCAAGAGAGAAATGAAAGAGTTAGCATAGCTTACCCAGGCACCTCTTTAAAATAAAGCTTCCTGGCAGAACTCACCAGTCATAGAAAGAGCCAAATGAGGGTGGAGGCATATTCCAAGGTGAGAAGACAATTGGGGAATGGTGGAGAAAGCCAGAGTCAGGAGCAAAGCTGGGAATGGTTGCTGCCACAGCTAGCATCCTATGAAGTTCTGATGTACAAGATGCATAGAGATTGATACCAATCCACCTCTCAAATTCTCTGATTCTTATACAAAGTTCATATGCAAGAGGAATTCCCCATTAATGGAAAAAATGTCTTCCTGATTTTAGATAGCCTTGCTCTAATTCCATCAAGCCTTCAACCACTTTGGGCCTTCTCAGGGAGCTACACAGTGGTTCAAAAGAGACTAACCTAGCCATCCATCTACATGAAAGACAAAGTGGATAAAGAATGAATATTGTCCAGATTTTTAAATTTAGTTGATGGTAGGAGATTGGACCAAGCTCTAGGGCTTTCTCAGTGAATCAGCCAGCCAGATCCAAGCTACTCCCTTGGGAATCCATTCTCTCCACCAAACAGACCTCACACTGACCTCCTGCCTCTGATTAGATTCCCCAAGCCCACATATTTACCTGCTCCTCCCTATTAAAATGTGAGTCTCCAGAGCTTTACCCAACATAACAAGGTTCAACTTCTAGTCAGGATTGTGAACAGTCTAATCACCTATCTTCATCTCTCCAACCCACTGATACTCTGTACTTATTCCTCAATGAGTGTATATTCTTGTTTCCTCAGACCCTCCCTTTCCCAGTGATTCTGAACCCTTAAGTTACCAATATACAAACCTCAGTTTTCGTCACCTGATACTCATCCCTTTAACCCTGTCTTCCTGCCACCTCCCTGCCCAGCGTCCAAATCCAGATCTTCCTGACCCTTTTACGGTGCTCACTGGATGCCCGCTACATAATTCAACTTCTTTTCTTACTCCTTTCATTCTCTGACTCTCGTCTGATGACATTGCTTCCATTACTATCCTTGGTTGTACTTTTACACAGTTTCTCTCCTCCAGTGGGTTGTGGTGGGGCAGGTGAATACTCCTCACTCCCCATTGCTACTTTCAGAATCTCCCTCTATCATCATCACTCAGCCAGCTCTCCTCCTTTGAGATTCACTCTATTCAAATTTATCTCCTCATCTAACTCCTGATGACTATTATCAACTCCCAGGGCATTATCTTTCCTTACTCATCTGGTTCTTTGTGTGGTTCCTAGTCTTCCTTTCTTCTTCAGTTCCTCTACCCCTCACTTCTTTCCTAGATTATCACCTCTTCAGTGGCTATACACTCCCCCTCCCCTTCCCTCCCAAAACTCTTGGTGAATCATCTCAGCCCTCCACTTAACACTTGAATTCTGTGCCAAACCTCAATCTTGGATTACTCCCGCCAATACATCTCCTTCACTCCTATTCACATGCTGCTGAACAGACTGGAGGAATTCTTAAAATCATGTTGATTGGATCCACTTCAAATTTGTTGTGTAATCTGACTGCAGCAAGGTACACCTTTTACATCTCCCTAACTCATTTACTACTATACTTCCTGTAGTAGGTTCCAAACCTTTCATCCCTCCTCAAGCCTCTCGTAGTACCTTTGCCCCTGGCCCTCTCAGCTAAGGACCTTGATTCATGCTTCAGCAAGAAATTGAGGCTATTTGCTGAAAAGTTCCTCTTATTCTTTCTTCCTCGTGTTGCATTACACAGATATTTCCCCTACTCTGCTCCTTCAATGCGCCCCCTCCCCCAAACGAAGAGGTGGTACTTCTTCTTGCTAAGGTGAACACTTCTACATGTACTTTTGATCTTATCCCTCCTTTCTTCTCCGGTAGATTACCTCCACTACCCCCTTATCTTCATTCCCCTCCTATCTCCTGGCTCCTCCCCTTGCTGCCTAAACATTACAGTGTCTCCTCTATCTATAAAAAAACCTTCACTTGATCTGACCATCCCTGTTAGCTATTATCTTACAGCTTTCCTCCTCTTCTTAATAACTAACATTTATATAATAGCCCTTTAAAGTTTATAAAGTGCTTTGCATATAATAATTCATTTGATCTTCACAATCTTTTGAGGTAGGTGCTGTTATTAAAATTTCCTCATTTTATAGATGAGGGACTTAGGGTTACACAGCTAATGTCTGATACAGGATTTGGGTCACATAA
This sequence comes from Trichosurus vulpecula, assembly GCF_011100635.1. Taxonomy (NCBI): domain Eukaryota; kingdom Metazoa; phylum Chordata; class Mammalia; order Diprotodontia; family Phalangeridae; genus Trichosurus; species Trichosurus vulpecula. The sequence goes on along the minus strand of NC_050575.1, from coordinate 295,416,520 downwards.
GTAGTATGTGTCTGAGGTCAAATTTGAACTCAGATCTTCTTGACTAGAGGTCCAGCACCCTGCCCACTTTGCCATTTAGCTGAGGTAGTTGGATCATTTAATGAGTAAATGTACCTATATACAAGTTTAGAACTCTGGTGTAGGGAATGACTTTGAGACTATGAATTCAAATAAACAGTCTATTTAATAAAAAACATATACAAATGTCCTCAGGTTAAATTTGGTTTCCAAAGGTGGTTTGAAAAAAGTTCAGAATGGTAAAAGCAGATAAAACCACAGCAAGGAATTTAAAAACAGTCAGCAAAAAGGTTTCCTGTGGTCTCAGGAGCTTTCCACCAAAGATCTTTAAACTATCTGTAAGATCTTCTTGTCCAAACAGCCAACAGTTGAGTCCCAGATTAATACACCTAAGGGCACAGTTAACCCAAACCATCCCATGTCTCCACCACAACTTCCTGGTTCACAACAACTAGGGCTGCTAGTGTAAGAATGTGGGGAGAGGTTATGTCATTGCCTCCCAAGTTCCACCAATGTCCTGACCTACAACAAAAGGAAAATAGGTGAACGCCCAGACTGTTGTACTGATGTCCATAAAATATTTTTAAAATCAGAAGACTTTAAAATAAGAAGTCTATGAGGTAGACTCTCTTTGGAGGAATTTTGAATTCCAGCTCTGCCACTTAACTATCACTGTAACCTTGGGCCTCAGTTTTCTCATTCGTAAGTGATAAGGGGGTTGTGCCAAATGACCTTTATAGACCCTATAGTTTAGATTTATAATCCAGATTATTATCCTAACTTTTATAGGTAAAAGTGAACTAGAATTATATAGGAGGGACCAAAATAGTTATCGTCTACACTGTTAAAAGATTGTCCTGGTGCCTATAAGGTTATTTGTCTGTTGAACTTTAAGGAGCATTAATGTTGGTTGATTGGTTATGTTTTTATGAAGTATATTTTTAATTGTTTAAGGGGCCTAGAGATAACTTTGACTTAAAAGTCAATAAAAATAAATTTGAAAGTTAGTAAAAAATTTCCTGTTATCTCCCAGGGACTTTTCACAGTTTATAATTGCAAATTAGATTTTACATGCAGTTTTTTAAGTAATTTAGCTAGAAGACAGTTTTGGGAATGGTTCTCTTGAATTGGCAAAGAATGTTTAAATTACTGAACATTATGCTCATTTTATATGCCAGCAAGGTTATGCTTAAGATTCTGCAAGCTAGGCTTTAGCAATATGTGAACCAAGAATTACCATAAGAGTAGGCTGGTTTTTGAAGAGTCAGAGGGACTAGAGACCAAATTGCCAACATTTGTTGAATTATAGAGAAAGCAAGGGAGTTCAGAAAAACATCTACTTCTGCTTCATTGACTACACTGAAGCCTTTGACTGTGTGGATCACAACAAAATGTGGCAAGTGCTCAAAGAGATGGAAATACCAGATCGTTTTATTTGTCTCCTTAGAAACTGTATGTGGGCCAAGAAGCAAAAGTTAGAACCATACATAAAACTACCAGTTGGCTTAAAATTAGAAAATGAGTGCAATCAGGCTGTATAGTGTCACCTTATTTAACTTATATGCAGAGTATATCATGTAAAATGCCAGGCTGGATGAATCAAAAGCTGGAATGAAGGTTGCCCAGGAGAAATATCAACAATACAGACGATACTACTCTGATGGCAAAAAGTGAAGGGAAATTAAGTGTAAGAGGTGGCTTGAAGCTGAACACAAAAAAACCTAAGATCTTGGCAACTGTTCCAATCAGTTCCTGGCAAATAGAAGCAGAAGAAATAGAAACAGTGTCAGATTTTATATTCTTGGGTTCAGAGATCATTGCACACAGTGACTGCAGCCATGTAATTAAAAGATACTTGCTTCTTGGAAGGAAAGCTGTGGCAAATCTGGACAGCATGCTATAAACAGAGACATCACCTTCCTAACAAAGGTGCATATAGTCAAAGCTATGGTTTTTCCAGTAGCGATATATGGTTGTGACAGTTAGATTGTAAAGAAAGCTGAGGGCCACAGAATTGATACTTTCAAATTGTAGTAATGGAGAAGACTATTGAGAATCCCTTAGACAGCAAGGAGATCAAATCAGTCAATACCTAAAGAAATGAATGCTGGCCATTTATTGGAAGGTAAATAGTGAAGCTGAAGCTTAACTACTTTGGCCACATAATGAGAAGACTGGTCTCATTGGAAGACACCCCAATGTTTGGAAAGATTGAAGGCAAAAGGAAAAGGGGCCAGCTGAGGATGAGCTGGATAAATGGTGTTACGGAAGCAATGAACATGAACTGGGACAGACTTAGAGGAGGCTAAAAGGGCCTGGCATACTATGGTCCATATGGTCATGAAGAGTCAGAAGCTATTGAATAACAATAACCATTGAGAAATGCTGTATTCCTAGTTGGTTAACATGGTGAGAGTACTTACTAATGGAATTCAGTTTTCCTTTTATTCTTCTTAGTGTCCCTCATTTTGAATCATGTTTTCAAATTTCCTAATGCTTATGACAAAGTTCTCACAAATCAGAACATCAAATAATAGTTTTAACTGTGGATTAATTTCTTTTGGGGAGGGGGATATGTTCTAAAGTTAGTATGTCTACTTTTCTGCTGGTCCCTAGGTACTACTGAACCTTGCAGTTTGTTTTGCAGCCAAACTCTTCTATATATGTTGTTTTCCTCATTACAATGTGTGCTCCTTGAAAGCAAGGACTGACCTTACTTTTTCTGTTTGTATCCATAAGTACTTAACATTGTACTTTATACATAGCAGACTCTTAATAAATACTTTTATATTTATTCATGTAAGGAGAAAAATCCTGCATAAAATATTTAACAGTTAAGATAGTTTTTGTTTGAAAAGGCCTAGGTTCTCTTTAAAAGAAGTCAGTCTATGTAGAAACAGATGGACCTGAGATGGTGGTTATAAAAACAGTTAAATGTAAATTTTATATTTCACTATAGCCAACATCTAAACTTTAGGTCCGGGAAGAGAAACCAGCACTTTGATCTTTCTCAAATTCAAAGAAAAAAGCATAGATAAGGAAATCAAACAAAAAAGGCCAAACTTTTGGAAGGACTTCACACAGAAGTGTGGTTTTATTAGAGTATGGTCACACCACCCTCATAGCATTGTCTTCTTGTTTCATATTGAGACTGTTGCCAAAGATACAAGGAAGTCAAAGGCAACATGGAAGAGCCTTCTAGTAGACCAGGAATGCTTAGAAGGCCAATTGAAGTTATTCTTCTCCTTAGTTTTACCAACTTAAGGAGAATAAATAGATTGCAAGTATGTTAAAGAGCAGATTGTAGAATCATATACGTACAGTGGAACGCTCAGTCTGTGAGAGGCTCACTGTGACTGAGATGGACTGAATGAGAGGAATGACAAAGGAGGGAAGCACCTTTGACATCTGCAGTCTTATTTCTGAACTTGGTGTTACTCTCTTTCAGATGGTTAAATGGCAACCCATTGTTGTGTTTATGTAGACCTTCAAGATTCGAAACCACATTGTCTCTATTTACCCTCAGTCCTCTGTAAAGTGTTTTTATTATCTTTGTTTTACATTTTGGGAAACTGAATTTCAGAGAGATTGTGATTTCCCTACGTTCACACAGCTAATACATGTCGTCTGAGTGGCTTAGAGTCTGAGACCAAAAGTTAGGAAGACCTGAATCAAATTAAACTTCAGACACTTCACTAGCTATGAGCTTGCCTTGGGCAAGTCATTTAACCGCCATCTGCCTCTGTTTTCTCATCTGTAAAATGGATCAAAATAGCACCTACCTTTCAGAGTCATTGTAAGGACAGAATAAGATAATATTTACAAAGTGCTTTACAAATCTTAAAGTTTTATATAAATGCTATTTGCTTATTATTTTATTGTTATGTCTCAGGTGAGAGTCACACTCAGTCAGGCAGCATGTACTAGATGGGCCAAACATTGCCAGCAGTTTACCTGCCACCTTCCCTCAGACTCCTTTGCCCAAGAGTTCCTATAATAGCAAGTAGTCCCTGCAGCCATTATCTGGGAGAGTAAACCCTGTACTGATGGGACTGGGCAGTCATCTTTGTAAGTGTTCTAGTAGCTGCCTCACTAGCAGCCCTAGCTCCTAAAGACCCAGGAAATAAAGTTTCGCCCCTAAAGTCCTTGGCAACAATCAAGTAGTTGGACATCAGAAACTGGTAGTTTTATCAGTAGGAGTGACACTAACAATATAGTGTTGCCCCTTAAGGGCCACTGAAATTTCCATCTACCTTGCTGAATTTTTCTGTATGTTGTTTCTCTCTATTGAAATGGGAGCTCCTTGAGATCAAGGACTGTCTCATTTTTCAGTTTGTTTCCCCCAGTGCTTTGCACATACTAAGCATTTAATAAGTCTTTTTAAAATCCATTCATTCATGAAAAATGACAAAGCACTACAGTACAAATCAAGCTATCCATATTATCATTTTCTACCTATTTTTATACTTCTAATGCATCTCTTTATTAAAAATAAAAATTATGTAGCACCTGGCAAATTTGAGAGTATATATAGGACCCTAAATTATTCTGAAACACTTTGAAATTTATCTACTTGATTTACTGCTGATATAGTTAAGCGGTTTTGCTTATTTAGTAATAGCTTAGAAAATCTAAGGGGGAATTAGCTCAAATGCTGGAGTGCTTGCTTAGCATTTGAGAGGTAATGGGATTGATGCCTTCATCTCCAGTGAGTTTGGAGTGGGGGGAGACGTTCAGAAGGACTAGCACCTCTGGTGTGAGGGCTTGCCAAGCCATTTTTAGGGCTGCTTATCCACCTTTTGTGTCCACTTAATCCAACTCTCACCTGTGGCTCCAAGAAATTGTAGCATGCACAGCAGCCACACCACAGCAAACTAGTCTTGGCAGATGGGCTAAACCAGGTAAGGGGTAACTGACAGACCTCAGAACCCATCAGTGAGTTAGAGGGATGTCTAACCCACAGCATGTGAACACTTCCCTTGGTGGAATGGGCAGACAAGAACAATTTGTTCCAACAGCTGTGAAGACAGCTGAAACAGGTGCTGTGGAGCGCTTAGAGCTTGGTCAGATGTGGAAGACACTAAGGTCATCTACTACATCTTGGGTTGTCTTGATTTTTGTCTTGCTACTGGACTTCGATGACTGAAAGAGAGAGGCTGACAACTTTGTGCGACTCTGTCTTACTTAAATCCAGGTCACACACAAGCAGGATATTACCTTGTGATGTCGTTGGTCCTCTTCAAAAAGCATTTGACCCAGCAATACCATTACTTGGTCTATTTCTGAAGATGATTAGGGAAACCAGGAAAGAACCGATTATGTTCTGAAATGTTTATAACAGCTCTCTTTGTGTTGGCAAAGAACTGGAAATTGCAGAAATGCCCATCAGTTGGGGAATGGCTGAACAAGTTGTGGTATATGAGTGTGATGGAATACTACTGTGCTATAAGAAATGATGAGCTCAGTGATTTTAGAAAAACGTGAAAAGACTTGCACAAAATAATGAAGAGTGAAATGAGCAGAACCAAGAGAGCATTGTATATAGTTAACAGCAATATTGTTTCAAGAATCACTTTGATTGAATAAATTACTCTATTATAAATACCCTAACTAACTGTAAAGGACATGTGAAGACGCTATCTGCATCCAGAGAAAGAACTGACAAATAGAAGCATGTATAGAATAATTTTACATGTTTTATACATGTATATATATATGTATGTATACATGTATATACACATACCTATCTGTATCTAATGGTAGCTGAAAAAAGTTTGATAATTTTGTTGTATTTTTGAAAGGAATAGCAAGTTGTACATAGTAGATTTGCGGTTTCGTGTACAGTCGTCTTTTTTTTAATTGTACTGTTATGGAAATGTTTGTTTTATTCCATAAATTTAAAATAAAATTAAAAAATTTATAAAAGGATGAATGATAGCTTAGAAAATCTAGAGCAGCATACTTAAAATGTGCTTTGATTTGAAGGTTTGCTAGTAGTTTTGATGATTTGGATTTCTATGTCGTTATAGCAGATGACCACAGCCATTCTGCTGCTGTGTTTGTCACTTTCTTTGTATCCTGAGGCAGGGTCTTGTACAACTTGGGTTTCTGAATGGAAGCTAGTTATGACATACTCCCTCTTTAGCATTCTTTTCCTCTTCCTCTCTTCTCCCCTCTTCCCCACTCTTAACTTGTTGGCTTGAGGAAACATTTGACTTATCTTCTGCCTCCCTTGATATCCATCAAAGTCTCTTGTAGTATTTATGTGCATATTTGTTGCAAATTCCTAGAAAGCCAAAATTACTTAATTTTTTTTGACCTTTTAAGTTGTAGCACTTAGCACAGTGCTTGGGGCTTGGTTGATGCTTAATAAATGCTTGTTGATTGATAAATAGTAATGAACTATGTGGGACCTATTTTAAGGGATACGGTTATCCTGTATGAATCATTTCTGATTTCAGTTATATAGTAGACTGATGAGACTGCTCAGGGATTCCTTCTTGCCAATCTGAAGTCCAGAGATCCTACTTGGCTCAGTCTAATAATGCTATTCTATTTTTGGCACATCTGCCCTAGGAGACTTATGCCATAGATCCTGTATTAACCACTGTACCTCCTACTCAACTTAACTCCATTCATTGTTTCTGGTTTGTCCTTGTCCCATTTCTCTCACTTCCCCTAACCCTAACCTAGTTTAGACTTCCTTTTACTTGCTTCCTTTTGCCCTGTTTGAGAAAGAAAGCAAGGAAGGAAAGAAATTATTGCTACTAGATAACTGGAGAAAGAGTAAAATTAAACAGTATAAGTTACCCATTCTGATTTTCTTTATCTTCAGATCACTTCCACTTAGATTATTTTTCATGTTAGGTGAAAAATCTGAAGCTTGCTTACTTTCTGTCTGACAGTATCTCATTATTCAGGAAAGGAAGAGTTTCTCCTCTGTTCTCTTACCTTAGGGGTTAGCAAAAGCATAGGATTTATTCCAGTATAACACTGAAAGGTTGGCTGCCAGATAATGATGTTTTGTCCATAGCAACTAAAAAAAACCCCAAACTGAAAACTACACAATGTATAGCTGAGTTGTGAGGGAACAGATAGCTCATCAATGAAATTTTAGATTTTTTAAAAAATACTGGGATAAATAATGACAGAACTAGATTAAAGCTAAGTATTAACACATTTATTGCTTTTTACAACAGGAGGGCCACCTGCTCTTTGCCATAACGTCTTCATCTCAAAACTTCAGATTCTACCTCAGTTTTAGACATCACTTTGAAAGAAATGAAATGTCTAAAGTAGGACAGGCTGTAATTTAGGCTTTCCATAGGTAACCTGCCCATTTCCTGATTATCAGAGGAAGAAAGATGGGGTGATTTGATTTGGATTCAACTAAGTTGAGATAGGCAACAAGACATAAAAGGGAGATTAAGTATGAAATTTCATTTTGTACTTTGTATTTTATATCATAAGGGACTGGTGATTTTCTAGGGAGACAGCTCCAAGAAATCTTGTTTAGGTGACTTGTGTTTCTCCTTTGCCCCTTGAGACATGTTTACTTTCCCCTGCTTTCTGACCCTTCTGAAGCCAAGGTTCACTGCCCTCATTTCTTTGTGTAACTTTTTTTGGAGACAGACCAGACCATGCCCTCCCAGTTTAGATATGTTTTGAGCAAATTTATTCATGACTTTTCATTGTTGGTCTCTTCCTGCTACCATAGAAATTCATCAGCTAAGTAAAATATTAGTCACCTTTTTGTTTATTTCTTTTTTAATCAAATTGCCATTTTAAATGGCATTTTGCTTTTCTTTCTGGACTGTGAAAATATCACTTCATTATTGCAAAGATCCATTATTTCTTTGGTGTGGTTATTTCCTCTACAAAAATACATTGCTACCCCCCCCTTCAACTGTTGTTAGATACTCTATAATAGTTTTTATGGCTGAAAATTTCCTCACCTTGAAGCATACCTGGGGTCAGGGTTTAGCATGGTCAGTTTTTAGACAACAGGAATACAGCCAGTCCGTCACTAAGCCCTTACCTGAAGGCTTTCTAGCTTAGTAGGACTTGTTAGATCTTTTTTGCTCTGTGATGAAGCCTTTGAGCTTTCAGGATCATCTCTTTGCCCGGATGAGACCTTGAAGGTGGGGAGGATGTTGGTGGAGTAATGGATTTACATTTACTAAGAGTTTTGTCATCTATAAAAAGTGGTATTCTCTTACTTTACTGTCTCAATAACTTCTGTAATTTCTGCAGTAGTTTCCTAGTAGTTAAGAAATGGGATTCATGAAGGTTGTCATAAGGAAAGTATTTTGAACTTCTAAAATCAGACAAAATATGACTAGAATAAGTCATTTTATTCCTGCTACCCACTGGGTCTCTCTTAACCCTTTCATAGTACAGGAAATGTCACTTTAAAGATACTTGTATAATAAATTTAGTTGCGCTTTTTTCTTTTTGAGAAATTTGTGACTTTGAGTTTGTCACCTAGGGAATATGAAACAAAGTAGGCTATATTTGTCACTATATTAGACATTAAATTAAGCTATTTAATTTTAAAATGTTACATGTTTTTCCTAGCAAGATTATTCATTAATTGTATTATCATGCATACTTCACACCACATATATAATTGAGATAAATTGTCCTCTTTCCAGTTGTAAGATCAGAGATAGGTTGAGTTGACTCTCAGATCTGCCGAAGTCAAAATGGGCAACAAGATGGAAAAGGGGATGGTTACATATGAAACCTCCCTCTTTGGCGTGCTTGGTCATTAAGAAACAGAGCTATCCTTTTATATCAACTCTTTTCAAGCTTAAGTTTATTGGAGCAACAATTTATACTACCAGATCAATGATATTCTTGATAGTATTGGAATTAAAATACACCATTCTCTTTCTAGAGAACTCTGTAATCTTTTTATGCATAGCGTACTAACTTGAACATGTGTTTAATAATACTTGTTAAAATAAATAAAATGTACATTATGTAATTTTGTACTTTGTCCACCTGACCTAGAATTTATAGCATCATAGAATTTCAAGTAGTAAAGGACTTTAGTGCTTATGTAGTCTAATTGTCTTATTTTAGCTGCCCCAAAGTTACACAGGTAGTAAATGGCACAGTAAATGATCAATGTCCTTTGACTCCAAATCCATTGCTGTGACCATTAAACTAATTCAAATTGAAAGGAATTATGCAAGCATATGATTTCATTGGGACAGGTCTATGGATATTGTCTTTGAGCATTATAATTTTTCGTTTTTAATCTTATTAAATGAAGAATAGTTTGGAATCACTTTTTTTTAATCCCTTAGTAGAATGTAAATTCCTTGACTGTCTTGTTTTTTGCCTTTCCATCTCCAGAACATAAAGCACAATCGGTGCCTTGAACATAGTGGGCAGTTAGTAAATAGTTATTGTTTTGGATTATATTTCTCTTTTCAAGTAAAGATGCATTTATGTAGGGAAGTCTTCTTATATTTTGCTTGTTTAAATCAGTTTCAAATTCAGGAAACATTATTTTAATTGCCTACTATATGCTAGGTAAAAATCTTTTATAATCAAATATGAGGCATATTACTTTTGTAATAAGTTGTTTCAAAACTGGCTTTGGATTTACCTACAGCCTTTCTCAAAAACAATAAAGGATCAGATTTAATACACAGGATCTTAGAAATTTTTCATTGTATTATTTAAGTGTTATGGATATAGAATCAGCACTGTATTAAATAACCACAAAGAGCATACATTTGTATTCATAATATTGCCACATTCTCTAAACATAAGTATTTTTATTCTTTTGTCTGTTTCTAGCTGTTCCTTTTCCTCCAACTCATAGGCTCACACTAAAAGAAGTATTTGAAGATGGAAAACCTAGACTTGATATCTTGAAAAGCCATTTGGTGAAGGAAGGTAGACTAGAAGAGGATGCAGCCTTAAAGATAATCAATGATGGAGCTAACATTCTGAAAAATGAAAAGACCATGATAGAATTGGAGGCACCTATCACAGGTCTGAGAAATACTTCCATGATGATGTATATGGGTCAATTTGAGACATTAATAAAAGTATTGGGTATTCTTGTAGAAGAAATATGCTATGCTAATTTTCTTTGGTATAGTAAAATATTATTAGCATTACTACAGTATTTTCTTTGTTAATTAAAAAAAGTCTGAAATATCTATAGAAGAGCATTTTGCTATGCCAAATTGAGCATAATTTTGTAAAATATTGCTCATAATAATAATTCCTCTTGTTATAAAGCCTTTTTTCTTCTGAAATTGTATATATTATTCCCTGTATGCTCTCTTCTCTTATCTAGTGTGTGGTGACATTCACGGGCAATTCTTTGACTTGATGAAGTTGTTTGAAGTTGGGGGATCACCTGCTAACACACGCTACCTCTTCCTGGGAGACTATGTGGACAGAGGTTACTTCAGTATAGAGGTAAAAATTAAATTGGAAAAATAAAACAGATTTGTAAAAAATTTGGACGTGTTAGAATTATGACATAAAAGACAAAGTGCTTTTCTTTGTTTCAGTGAAGTAATTGAAATGAAAATATTAGCAGCATTTTAGGTCTTGTTACTTTTTTAAGAGTAAATAGAAAAAAAGGATTTTAGTAATATTAGGCAGCAATTATTTCTTGTATAACAATAGGACTCACATAAAGGATTATATTAATTCAACATTGCTAATAATCATTTTTTAAACTAACCTGCCCTCCCTGTAGTTAACATACAATTAATAAATAAATGGCCTGTCATTACTTGTCATGAGCCATGGCTTAATCAATTGTTGTGGTGATTATCTTTGACTCATCTTTCTCCTTCACTTTATATTTAACCAATTACCAAATCCAAAAAATTCTTTTTTTATAAATAGTTTTTATTTTTTCCAATTACATGTAAAGATTGTTTTCAGCATTCATTTTTTATAAGATTTTGAGTTCCAAATTTTTTCCCTCTCCCCTCCCTAAGGTGGGCAAGCAATCTGATATAGGTTATTCATATGCAAGCATGTTAAATATATTTCCACATTAGTCACGTTGTGAAAGAAGAATCAGAACAAAAGGGAAAAACCATGAGAAAGAGAAAAATAAAAACAAAAACCAAAATAGTGAAAATAATATGCTTAACTCTGCATTCAGACTCCATAGCTCTTTCTCTGGATATGGATAGCATTTTCCATGATGAGTCTTTTGGAATTGTCTTGGATCATTGTATTGCTGAGAAGAACTAAGTCTGTCATAGTTGATCATCACACAGTGTTGCTGTTACTGTGTACAGTGTTTTCCTGGTTCTACTAATTTCATTTAGCATCAGTTCATGTAAGTCCAGTTTTTTCTGAAATCCACCTGTTCATCATTTCTTATAGCGCAATAGTATTCCATTACATTCATATACCACAACTTATTCAGCCATTCCTCAATTGATGGGCATCCCTTCAATTTCAAATTCTTTGCCACCACAAAAAGAGCTGCTATAAATATTTTTGTGCGTGTAGCTCCTTTTCCCCTTTTTATGATCTCTTTAGCATATAGGCCTGTGTAACAACAATGTTGCTAGCAGCTGTTGTGGGGGTGAAAGACCAACAACAAAAGCACACAGGAAGGCTACTAGCACAGATTCTTTGATCTGCTTTTCTAAGGAAAGCAACTTTAAGGGGTTAACAATTTCAGTTTAATTAAACACACGTATGTCATTTACTTAATTCAAGGGGAAAAGTCAGCACCCTGAACTTCAGAGCAAATACAAACAGAAACTACAAACAGATCAACAGACAGGCTTTGTCTGATCAAGACATCACATACGTAGTTACCAAAAAAAAAAGCACCAACATCTGGGTTTTCAAAGCTGGGAGGCTCTAAACTATGGCTACCCAGAGTCTTGTCTGGTCAGATCACATGACACTCTTTCAGTGAGTGAGAGCCACAAAACAAAACGCCAACCTCAGATCTTATATACCCTTCTCAGGGTCAGAGGTCATCACAATCATGGAACTCGAAACCTATGAAAAAAGTCCCACCCTAATTACCATAACAGCCTAGTAGTCATATAGCAGGGTCAAAGGGTATGCACAGTTTTATAGCCCTTTGGGCATAATTCCAAATTGCTCTCCAGAATGGTTGGATCAGTTCACAACTCTACCAACAATGCATTAGTGTTCCATTTTTCCCACATCTTCTCCAACATGTGTTATTTTCCTTTTCTGTAGCTAATCTGATAGGTATGATGTGGTACCCAAATCTATTAATTTTATCTGAAAATATTTTGCATCCATCACCTCTTTTCTATTCCTACTGTCATTACCTTCATCCACTGCCCCCACTTACCCCCTACCCCACACACATTTACATGTGTCTTCCTGTCTCCACTCAAATAATCTTATGTAGTAGACCTGATCATGTCATTCCTCTGCTGAGATATCTTTACCTGCTTCCTCTTGTTGACCAAGTCAGCCTCACAATTTTGCCATTTTCCAAGGTCATCCACACCTTTGGAGTGCCCTCACTTTCCATCTTTCCATTATATTACCTGCTATTCTTTTCTACTCTCCTTACCCTAGACAAATTCAACAGCTTTCTTTCTCTACTGCTCTAAAAAGTCTTTCCTGCCCACAACTCCTCATTAATTGTATTTCCCTGTAGAATTTACATGGCACATTGTTCTGTAGCCACATTTATCATATAATATTTTCTCTTATACCTCTTTCTGTTGTTTGGCATCTAATCTACCTTCTAGACATGAAATGAAAGCACTCTTATCTTATCCAGCTTATTATTCCCCCAGCACCTAACATGATACTTCCACCATCACATAATAAAATTTTGTTGATAGTGGCTGATGATTTAGTTAAAGAAACTAGAAAAGAACTATATTGTAGAAACCAGGGGAAAATATAATAAAACAGGAGGAAGTGGTTAGCAGTGTCAAATGCAACAGAAAGGTAAAGGACATTGAGAACTAAGAAAAGTGGTCTTTTTGTGTTTTAGTAGAATGGTAGGGTGATGAGGGAGTAGAGGCAGCTAGAAGTTTAGAAGCAGAAGGGACAAGGAGATGCTGTTAGTTTAAGGACATTGCAGAGTCAAGGAATGAATTTTGTGTCTTCTTTTGATAAGCGGAAACCAAACATGTTTTAATCAAAGGGTAAAGGGACCAGGGGAACAGGAGAGATTGAAAGAAAGGAAGAAACAATTTCTTCCAGGTTACTATCCAGTTTTCCCAGCAGGTTTTGTCAAATATTAAATCCTTCCCCACAGTAATTGTAGTTAAGGAATTTTATCAAACACTCTACTTTTGTGTCCATTTGCTTCTATGTCTTGTGTAGCTAATCTCTTCCACCAATTGACTTTTTTTAAAAAAAATAAAACCAGTACAAAGTCATTTTAATGATTAATACATTCCTAAGTATAACTTTTGTAATAATTTTGAATGGAATTTCTCTCTCTAGCTCTTCTTACAGTGTTTTGTTGGTTGTTTTTCGCTCATTTTCAGACGTATCTGACTCTTCATGACCCCATTTAGGGTTTTCTTGGCAAAGATACTGGAGTGGTTTGCCATTTCCTTCTCCAGCTCATTTTTATAGATGAGGAACTGAGGCAGAGTTAAATGACTTGCCTAGGGTCACACAGCTAGTAAGTGAGGTCTGATTTAAACTCAGGAAGATGAGTCTTCCTGACCTCAGGTTCAGCACTCTATCTACTGCACCACCTACTTGCCCTCTTTTGTTAGTTATACATAAGAGAGCTGACAGTTTATATGAATTTACCTTAAATCCTGCAACTTTGCTGAAGTTACTATTTCAATTAATTTTTAGTTTACTCTCTAGAGTTCTCTAAGCACACCTTCATATCATCTGCAGAAAGCATTCATTTTGTTTTCTCTTTGCCTGTGCTTATTCCTTCAATTTCTTTTTTTGTCCTATTGATATAGCTAGTGTTTCTTGCATTAAATAGTTAAATAATAATGATTTAGATAATAGGCATACTTGCTTTACCCCTGATCTTACTGGACAGGCCTCTAACTTTTTTCCATTACATATAATGTTTGCTCTTAGATTTAGATAAATACTATTTACTGTGTCAAGGAATAGTCCACTTGTTCATATGAATCATTCCTGCATTCCTGGAAAAAACCCGATCTGGTCATAGTATATGATGTTTCTAATAATTTATTTTAAGCTACTTACTAATACTTTATTTAAAGTTTTATATCAGTGTTCACTAGGACTTTGGTCTGTAGTTTTCTTTCTCTGCTTTGTCTCATTTAGGTATCAAGACCATTTTTTGTTGTAGAAAGAGATTGGAAAAGTATCTTCTTTTCTTATTGCAAACAATTTAAGGTAGCATTTGAGTTAATTTTAGTGTTTAATAGAGTTTACTTTTGAATCCATTTTTGTGACTTAAAACAAAGTTTTATTTATATAAGAAGGGATAAGGAGACTAATAAACTCAAATATAGACTAAACACTTTCCGTGCCATCTCTTGAAGTCCTTGAATAATTTATTTGATTTAACACTAACTGAAACAATTTAAAACTACATTTCTTGTGGTTTTCAGTTGCTTGTTATCCTTGAAAGTTGCAGAGATTCAGAATCTTTGTTGTCACTTAAGCTATTATTGAAATATCATAGTCATTTAGCCTCTTCAAGCAAAAACAGACATTCTATCCAAGGTATGTCATAGTCCCAACCAGTAATGGAATGAAGACATATGACGATTTCACGTTAGTAAATTATTTCAGTTTAGGGACATTGCTATAAAGTACCAGGACTTTCTTTTCAAATTGTCACAGTTCATTCCAGTGGATATAATCAGACCTATGTTGTACAGTCATTTTAATAATCAGTATCACAAGGAGGATAGTATCAAATACCCATACTAGTATGAATACAAGGAACCAATTCCATGGTGCTTTTCTTCTAGTTTCAATAACGTAAAAATCCAGGTGAGCAGAATTTTCAGAGCCAGGGATGGTTCGGTGAAGCAGCTTAGAGGAGTTGCTACAGACAACTGAAAAAAGCAAACACACCAGTACCCCTTAAGTATTGCTACTGGCTATAAAACAGAAGGGATGCCTAAATCAGGGATTCATAAGTTTGTATCCCCAAGAATTTCACAATCATTTTTCCCCATTAAATTTGGAATTTGTCACATGATAATTAAGAGGGACAATAAAACCCACATCCATTTGTTCTGGATCCTAGAGCTGCCAAGTTAGGACTTCAGTCAGCTTTTTCCTTGGACTTTACAGCATCCAGAGTATGAGAAAAAAGACATGATCTGTGAAGCAAGGTTTTGAATAGAGTGAGATCCACAGCACAAATAGAGGGGCTAGTCTTGATCAGAAATTAGACAGCTACTTCATCTTCTGAAACTAGAGAAAACCATAAAAGGATGGGTGAACACAGATCTTTTGATGTGTAGAGCAGGGCTGTCCAAAATGTGGCCTGCAGGCCACATGCAGCATTCACTAAATGCTTTAGTGAATGAAGCCAAGCTACCTCAGAGCTCTCACTAAAATGGCAAATCAAAATATATTGTCTGTTGTTTCAATAAAAACCTAAGGTTGGACAGCCCTGATATAGAGCATTGGTGTCATATAGAAAGAGATCCCCTCAGTTGCATATTGACTTAGAAAACTACAAATTAATATTATCTATGATGTATTGTACATTTATTTTATTAAACATTTCCCAATTACATTTTAATCTTGTTCTCGTGTGCTCAAACTGATTGCACCTGATACCTCTGGTATAGAGGATTGAATATGAATGAGCTGAATGTGAATGACTTCACTTTTCTCACAAGCAAGAAGCAAGAGAAGAAATTGGGAGTGGGGTTGAAAATTGAGGGAAGGATTTGGAACAGCTTTTTTAAGACCTGTGAAAACCAAAGAGATGAACAGTAGAATTACAGTGTATTTATAGGATATTATAGTTAAATGTTTGATGAATGAGATAGTGGAAACTATAGTCTTCAGAACCATTTTGAAATGTTAGTTCATTAGAGAAATATGGTACCTGTTGAAGACAAGTATTAAAAGTTTTTAAATTATAAAAGCTATAATAGACTGCAGCCATGCCCTTCATAACATTACCCTGACCAATGTTATTTTTCAATAATATTACTAACACGTTATAGTCAGCATGCCTGATCAGCTCTAGATCCTGATCCTTGATTTGGTTCTCCTTGTTCTTTTCATGGAGGTTCAGCTCTCCATGGCATTGTTTTGTTTTATTTTAAGTCATGGAACCAGTTAATAAGGGACTTTGTTAGTAAGCCTTCTAATATAGCTATATAAGAATTTATTCTTCTTCAAGACATAGATGAGTGTCTGTTGTGCACAGAGCACTCACAGATAACATTGTAAATATACTAGAAGCTATTTGGAGTTTATAAGGAATTATGGGAGAAACAGATTCAACCTCTGACATAAAGGTATGATAGTCAGTTAGATGAGACAGCTATCATACAACAAAGGAACAAAAGTAACATCTACTAGTACCTTTAAATTTAAATAAGTATTAAAGGATGACCATGTATTCCTTCATATTTGAATCTATGATCATTCCTCACAATCGGAGCACAGGCCTGTTGAAAATAAAATTCTTTGATTCCATACTCACTCTTTCTATCTTTTTTTCCAAGCAGAAGGAACTTGAGCTCTTCACATAGAGTTTCTGGCTTCCCAGTCTCAGCTGTTTGTGGTCCCATATATTCCCATACAAAATAAATGGTCCATCTATTGTCCATTATCCTAGCTCAGTGTATGTCTGTACAAAAAACCTACCCTTCAATGCATTTTTTTAATATATCAGTTAGCTAGGCAACTTGAGTTCAGATTCTGCCTCAAACACTTGCTAGTGCTATCTGACCCTGGGTAGTTCACTTAACCTGTTTGCCTTAGTTTATTTATGTTAAATTTTCTGTCTCTCAGGTTGTTGTCAGTAGTCAGTCAGTAAATATTTTTCAAGTGCCTGCTAGGTGCAAGGAACTGTGCTAAGGGTCTAAGGATACAAAAAGAGGCAAAAGATGGGCCCTGCCCTCAAGGAGCTTGCAGTCTAGTGGAGGAGATAACAAGTAAACAAATATGTATAAACAAGCTACACACATACACACAAGTAGGAATAAATAATGGGAAGTAATTAACAGAGGGAAGGCACTAGAATTAAGAGGAGTTGGGAAAGGCTTCTGTAGATGAGATTTTAGTTAGGATGATGAGAGAGAAGCGTTCTAAGCATGGGCAAAAGCCAGAGAAAATGACCAGAGCAAAGAGATGGAGTGTTTTGATCATTGAACAGCCAGGAAGCGAGTGTCATTGGATCAAAGAGTACATGTCAGGGAGTAAGGTATAAGAGGACTGGAAAGGGCTAGATTATAAAGGGCTTTGAATGCTAAACACAGCATTTTGTATTTGCTCCTTGAGTGTGTGTGATAGGGGTGGGGGGATGGGGTTTGACATGGTTGGACCATCACTTTAGTGGTGGATTGGAGTAGTATTGAGACAGGTAGTTGTGAGAATCAAATGAGAGAATTTTTGTAAAGGGTTTAGCACAGTATCCCATTCCCCTAAGCCTTGTGGAATTCCCCATTTGTCACACAGTCCTACAGATTTTTATATATCTTCTTTCCTTTGCAAGCTGAAAAAAGGCAGCATGACATAGTAAATAGAATGCTTAGAGTCAGGAAGACTTAGGTTCAAATTCTTCCTCTGTTACTTTTCAGCTATGTTAACTATAAGCAACCTCACTGGATTCAGTTTCTTGACTTGTAAGATGAAGGTGATAATAATACCTGTACCTACCTCACAATGTTGAGAGGCTCAAAAGTTTTAATGTGCATAAAGGTGTTTTGGAAACTTTAAAGCACTATACAAAATGTTATTATTCTACTTGGTAACTTCAGGCTTCTCTACTGATTTGGTTATGTTATTATCCTTCTAATTCATAGACTTTACAGGAGGTCTGTGAAGTTAAATATTTTTTGTCCTGGTCTTTATAGAAATCTCATTAGAACATATAAGTACTCTCCAAAAGTATCCTAATTAGAATATATAAACAGATAGAGAACAGTCTCATTCAGATCAGAATTATAAGTAGGGAAGCATGTTAACAGAAATCTGAAAACATTATTAGACTTTGTTCCATAGGAGGCATTGTTTTAGTGTTCTTTTAGTAAGTTAACAAGCTCATTTAAAGGAAAGGATAGATGATTTAGAAGTTGATATTTGGAACAGTTAGATGTTTGGTGTGGGGAGGATCTTCCTGCCAGCAAATTTGTAACTTTTACAAACTTCTTCATTTCCTACCACCATGTTATTTCTTATGATTTTTTTTCCCCAAGGCAATTAGCCAAGTCTGTGAACAAGTAATTTCGTGAGAGACAGGATACTTAATGTTTACTTCTTTAGGTGTTTGGATATGTTGGTATTTTGTATAGATCAAAGCAGTGTTTTTGAGGATGAACACAAATCATATGGAAACAAAAAAATAGAGCAACTTAAATTATTTTTTCACAGTTTTGCAGTTAAAGGAATAAAAATCCTATAGTGCAAAGATGCTGCTCTATACTAGTTTAACCACTAAATTAAGAAATATTACTTATGTTATGGAAGTAAGGTGTCATTTGTAAGAATCTCTAGAAACTGCAGTGATTTCATTGTTCCACATATGGCCTGGAGTATCACCAAGTTCAAAGAAGCACTTGTTTAATGCATGGTCACCATGATTACCATGAATATGTTTTTTGTCTGACTGTTTGAAAGTAATGTATCAGAGGCAACTCGTGACATAGCAGATAAAATGTTGGACCTAGAGTCAGGAAAACCTTAGTTCAAATCCAACCTGAGACACTTACTATGGTACCTTGGACAGTTCACTTATAAACCCTGCTTACCTCAGTTTCCTCAACTGTAAAATGGGCACCTAATTCCCAAGATTGTTGTGAGGATCACATGAAATAATATCTGTATATAGTGCTTAACACAGTGTCAGGCACAACATAGGTGCAGTGTAAATGCTTGTTCCCTGCCCCCCCTTCTCTAGCTGATGATGGAGCTTTTTCATCATTTTAAATCCTCTTCCTCTACCTTGAAAGCTCCCTTTTCTTGAGTTTATAGGAATGGTTAAGCTATGATGGATTATTTTTAAACATAACATAAGCATTGATCTTTCATGAAGAAGCAGTAGCTTTGATCAGTCCAAATGTCACTGGTAAAATAGAATGGGAATGATTCCCTTTTCCTTTTACTTAATAGTGTGCTTTATTCCTTTTGTACCTACTACAAAATGCTGTCTGACTTTTGAGAGGTATGTTTCCTTAAGGAAGTGGAACAATGCTAATTTCATGGTGAAATGGTAATAGAACATCCTTCACAGAAGAAATGTAGGTTTTTGCTAACATACCCTGTGGAAAAGCTGCTGAGTGAAAAACATAAAAACAAAAAGAGCTGTGGGTGGCAAGGCCACACAAGAGCATGGCAGTTCAGTTGCTGCCTTTGAATATTCGGATGCCAGCTATAAGCGTGCACTTTGCTTCTGGTTTCATTTTTTTTTTAAGTAAAGAATATTAGTGTATGCAGAACCTTTTCACTTGCCATGGCAGTGCTTCCTTTGAGTATTCTTTATATTTCAAGACAGACTTGGTCCTTCACAGATTCAAAGAAGTAGCTATGGTCATAGCTGAGTTATGAGCACCTCGGGAACCTCACCTCTGTTCTGCTGGTATTATCCTTTGTCCACAGATTGTTGTCCTAGCTATTGTTGATCTTGGATTAAGATGACTCACTTGTTGGTCTTATTCCTTGTGTTATTGATTCTAATCATTGGGTGGATTAACACCTCTGAGTTGTTGGTGATAAACCCACTCCCCTTCCTAGCTAAATAAACAAATAGATAAATGATGAATTGGTGAGATAGCCTTGTCAATGGTGCAGTGGAAAGAATGCTCTATTTAGAGTGATCTTGGAAAAGGCATTTAACTTCTGTGGGCATTAGTTTCCTCATTCAGAAATGAGAGGGTTGGACTAGATAACCTTAAGGTCTCTTATAGCTCCAGGTTTGTGAAGTGGAGTTAGTACAGTTAGAAAATCCCAGTTGCTGTGTAATGCTAAAGGAAAAGATAAAGATTCTTTGGTTGCAGCAGATACTGCTGGTTTAGTGCTCCCCACCTTAGCCCAGTGATAAGCTTTCAGGATGATGAACCAGGACTTCAACTGAAAGAACCTCACTCTGACAAACTAATTCATCAAAGACTGAATAGACTAAAATCATCACGAACTTTTCTGGGTCAAAATATCTGGCTTTGTTAAATCATCATTAAGGTCTCTTAGAAGCTAAAAGATCTCTTGGAAATCATTTAGTCCAACCCTGCCCCCCCCTTTTTTGTACAATACGAAACAGACCGAAAGAGGGTTGGTTGATTTGTCCAAGTTCTTATATGTAGTAAATAGCAGAACTGGTATTCAGCATTCTTCCAAAGATAGGCCATTGGGAATCTCCAGATTATTTTAATATTTTATGGATATTAATGTAACACTGTTATACATCATTCATTAAATGAGTGAACCACTTCCTTTTCTAGTCATCGATGATATTTTATGTCACTGTTCACATGAAAGTGTTAAAACAAAAAAATCACAAGTCCGTGAGACATATGTTACAACCGGATTTATTACAAGAGAAATGAATATGCATATAGAGCCCCTGTGCAGTTACAAGGAGTTCATCGATGCAGGGAAAAGCCTTGGGTACTTAATTTACAGGGAAAAGGGGAAGTCCATAAGAGATGGAGAAGGACTAATCCCTTCCCAAAGGGGAAGAGAAAGGCAGTGGCAAAAGCAGCATTCTTTTCCCTTGG
Organism: Trichosurus vulpecula; assembly: GCF_011100635.1. Lineage (NCBI taxonomy): Eukaryota > Metazoa > Chordata > Mammalia > Diprotodontia > Phalangeridae > Trichosurus > Trichosurus vulpecula. The sequence continues at coordinate 295,395,641 of NC_050575.1, read as the reverse complement.
GAGCTGCTAGACCATGAAGATAGGATGTTTTGCTTATCTACAAGGGTCCCAGCTATACAAATAGTTTCTCACTCTGGTGCAGACTGATTGGCACCTGTTTTTGTAGCTAGTTCGACTAATAGGGACACAAAGAGAGTCCCAGCTTGGGGTGCAAACAACAAATTATGTCACCTCAGCGAGGGCTTCATCCCTTCATCCATGTTCTGGGCCTCCTGCATACTCCAGGTCCAGTGTATCTGGAAAATAACGGCAACTCAAGCAGACAAGTTCAAGGATCCCCTTAACAAAAGTCCTTATTGGTAACATAATGTATTCTACTTATACCAAACATATATCTTTCCACTGCCCTTCGAGTCACCTATAATTTTGACACCTGAGACGATGATATTCCATAATTTGTAGCAATATGATACCCCCAGAAAATAGCAGTATTATCTTTGAAGATGGGGTTTTAAAACAACCTGCAGGTTGAGATCAAAGACGCTATTTCCCAGATGTAATCCCGCCCATTCTCCTATTCAGTTTTGGGCCCACTTCACTATACATAGTGTGTGACCAAGCTATACAAACTGATAAACTTTAAGGGATCACCAGACCATGTTCATTTAATGATCAAGGCATCGTAGATACTCATTGCTTTTCGGATGTGGATGGATGACTAGGCTACTCTCTTTTGAGCCATGGTACATCTCACTGAGAAAGTCCTATGATGTTGTAATACTTGATGCAGTCAGAACAAGGTTTTCCCCGAATAAAAGCATCTTTAGAAATTTTCCATTGATAGGTAATTCCTCTTCAATTTTGACTTTATATGGAATAGCCTTCATGACACCAGTGAGTATCTTCAGTGGGCATTATGTTTCCCTATTTTGGTACCTTTCCAAGGTTTCATCCAGCAGGGCCTCTGTTTCCATTTCCACTCCAAAAGTCAGACACTTTGCCCCAGCCCTACAGCGTTATGACCTAGGAGGTATTAACCTCAGTTAATAACCTCAGTTCATCTCAGTGAAGATAGTTACAATACCAGTGGACTAGAAATTATGAAGTTTGGAGCAGCTCATGTAGGGATCTGTTTGAAGCATCATCCCCTTACCCAAGCGGGTCTAATCATTCTGCTAGCAGTACTTAAGCAAGCTATTTTCTGTCATCCAGAAAGACTTCCTTTAAGTGGGGGATGAAATGCAGTACAACAAACATTTATTACATGCCTACATTGTACAGAACATTTTGTATTGTATGTACCCATATGTGTCTCATCCCTGCAGATCATGAGTAAAAGCAGCCTTGGAGCAGCACAGTTTTAAATAAATGACTTTAGTTATACTTTAGCGAACTCTGAAGAACACTTGTTCTTGATCCTCTGTTGTTGTCCCTGCATCTTACTGATCTTGGATTATGGATTACTCTTTTTACCCTCTTCACATTTCCAATGACCCTGGCCTGTTTTTGGATTTAACCTTTGGATTGCCCTCACCCACCATGTTATGCTTCATCAGATAAGGCAAAACTTCCATGAATTAAGTGGAAGGGAACTTTTTGAATGTCTATACAGAACTACTAATAATCATGACCTTTTAATTGAATGCAATAGGAGATAATTGTATAATTACATCCTGATACAGAGTCAGGAAGTAGAACTTGAAATTGAGGGCAGAGGAGGTGTAGAAACTAAATTATATTGTGGCATATGCATATAAATTGTCCTTTGATTTGATTTCCTGCTTTCAAATGGTAGTAAAATGTTAAAATGAGATCTTAGGGTTTTCAAACAGATCAGTCAGTTAAATATAACAGAAATTAATATTTTTCTTATCAAATACAAAAGCTGATTAGAAAGTTGCTGAATCTCTCACCCACATGACTAAATCATATTGAGACAATGGCAAAAGACTCTTCTCAAGGAGCTGATATCTTATTGGGGAGCTTCCAGTAATCTGCAGCATACCTTGACTATGGAGCACAATAGGAGAAGCATGGAACTTACTGTACTCAGGAATGAACTGGATGAATCTAACAGATAGACAAAAAGGAAAGCAACTAAATATGTTATTCACTGTGCATATAAGAGCCCTGAATTTTTTTAAAAACCCATACATTTATTTACTTATTTTCAATTAGCAAGCATTTATTTTCTCACCCTTCCACCCCCCAAAAAAAATTAAGGGAGGGGAAAAGAAAGAAAAATCTTTTTGTCACAAACATGCATTGTCATGTGGAATAGTTCCATTGTCCATACCAAAAATGTTTTCGTTCTTCATCTTGAGTCCATCACCTCTTTGTCAGCAGATCAGAAACATGTTTCATCTCTGGAGTTGTGGTTGGCCATTGCATTGATTAGAGTTCTTACATGTTTCACAGTTGTTTTGTCAACTTTACTCTGCATCAAGTCTTCCCAGGTTTCTCTGGAACACCACCCTTTATTACTTCTTAAGATTCAGTGGTACTGAATTCATACTTACGTTCGTAACCCGTAATTTGTTCAGCCATTCTCCAATTGATAGGCCTCTCCTTAGTTTCCATTTCTTTGCCCATATAAAAGAGGTGCTTTAAATATTTTTTTTGGTACCTACAGATCTTTTTCCTCTTTTTTCAGACTCTTTGGTGTATAAGCCTAGTATTGCCACATCAAAGGGAATGTACAGTTTAGTGACTTTTTTGAGCATTGTTCCAAATTGATTTTCAGAATGTTTGGACTAGTTCATTAGACAGTTCCACCAATATTGCATTAATGTTTCTGTTTTCCTATCTCCCCCAGTCTGATGGGTATGGTGTATAACCTCATTCATTTCCATTTGCATTTCTCTTGATTGCTAGTGATTTAGAGCATTTTTTTTCTTGTGGCTATGGATAGCTTGAACTTCTTCCTTTAAAAACTACCTGTTCATACCCTTTGTGTGTCAGTTGGAGAATGAGAGGCCTGGATTTGGAATGAGAGAAACTGGGTTCAAATCCAATCTCTGCTACTTACCTGTAAGACTTAGAGCAAATCTGTTAATCTCTCTGGGCCTCAGTGTCCTCATGTTTAAAATGAGGGATTGTACTAGAAGGCTTTGTTAGGTCCCTTACAGTTTTAAATTTATGAACTCACTCCACTTCTTACCCCTGTAATTTTATATAAGTTGTATCCACAAACCTGGAAAGCCTTCTGTGCTCTTAGAATCCCTAGTTTCCATTTTAACTTTCTTCATTTTTTAATTTTTTAAGTTTTTTCCTTTAGTTCTGTTTCTTCTTTGACAACATGATTAATACAGAAATATATTTTACATGATTACACATGATATGTAGCCTATATCAAATTATTTGCTATCTTAGGGAGGGAGCAGGGAAGGTAGAAAATTTGGAACTCAAAATTTTATTTTAAAAAAAATGTTAAAAATTGTTTTACATGCAATTGGAAAAAAAATACTATTTAAAAGGGAAAAAAATATGAATCCACAATTTCCCTCTTAGTTCAGCCTTTGTGCCATCTCCAGTTGCAGGTGTTTCCTCATCCCCAGAGTTATTTGTGTGCTCTTTTGATCTCTCTCCTCTTCAAATTATCATGTGTTTACTTATATCATTCCAGTGAATACCAGCTCATTGACAGTTTTTAGTTTTGTCTTCATAACCCCAGGGCCTTGCATGTAATAGGTGTTTAATAAATGCTTTTTGGATTGGGTTGGATTTTAGTAATGCATTTTGAGATTATCTTACTGGAATGTAAACATTCATTTAGAAGTTTAAAGTGGTTTTGTAAAAGGTTTTTCAGTCCTCACAATGCTTTTTAAAAAATGAGGCATGTTGAAGGAAACAGGAAATAAAGAAAAATTGGAGTTGAGAAACCTCATCATTTCAGCATTGGAGTTCTGTGGTTCTTCATAGTAGGGTATTTATAATAAGCCACCAAATCAAATGCTTTGGTCAGAAAATAATATATATTGCAATTTTGCCATGCATCTAGATGGCAGAATAAATAAGAATTTCAAGAACAATAAAAAAAATGAGCACATGCAGAAACTTTCATAGCCTTCCTTCCTGTGGATTGTCCAAAGTTTTTTGGACATCTTCAGTGATGTTATGGCATCTTATACTTTTTGACAGGTTATTAGATAGCAAAATAATTGTGAAACATTATTCACTAAGATTCTCTTCCACTAAAGTATTCTGATTCCTTATTGTTGAATGTAGAAATAATGCTGTTTGTTTGTGTTAGATAGATAATACACAGGAGGCACTGGAGGCTTCAGACTCCAGCCCCTAACAGGTTCACTCTTGATTTGATCAGACAGGAAAGACAGCTTCAAAGGGGTTAATAGTAAGCTTTATTCTAACACAGTATTGCCGATAACGGAAGCACTACAAACTCCTACAATATTGCCTAATCACCCTTCTCGCGGGGGCCGGCAAGAAGAGGGGGCAACTACCCTTATGTCTCAGTGGAGCCAGTCAAGATGGGCACAGCTTGTGCGTTCAACCCTAAAGGGTTCCCCTAAATCCCTTCAAGCCTCAGTGGCGACTGGTTGAGGTAAACACAAATTCCCCCCTCCCAAGCCTTGATGGGGGCTGATCAAGGCACACACGACATCCCAGCTTGTGCATTCAACCATAAAGGTTCCCCAACTCACTGACCTCTGCCCACCTGCTTTCTAAGGCATCAGGCAAAGAAGACATATTGCCAACAATAGCCTTACAAGTTTACATTACTTCATCCCTATATCTCACTGTGCATTCGCAGTGGATGTTTATAGTTTCAGCACACACGTTTATATTATTTATCCTTTTTTAATGCTATGCAAGTATGGTGGCGATGTTTTGAACCATGAGCCTGGGAACTCATATCTAATGCCTGGGAAACTGAGGTTGTTGTGGCCATGGAGCCTGGGAAACTAAACTCTAAGAAATAATAACAAAAATCCACCTTACACACACTGAAATCTACCTTACTTACACTAAAATTCACCTTACTTACAGTTTGGTTTTTTAAAAACTCTGCCAACAGATTAGATGTTCTCAGAGATCCTACACTTCTCTGAGTACAGGCCAAGTTATGGACACTGTGTCTATTGTTTCTTGACCAACTAACCTTAGTTTTGAGAGTCTCATCACCGAAGAGTTAATTACCAGTTAACAATTTATTTTGGACCCCATTAACCATCTACAAAAATAATTTGGGATTTATAATCCATATCAGTAGGGGCATTACTCATACATGTTAAATAAAATATTCTCTAAGTGTAAAATAATTATGATTCTTATTGGGTATTCAGGGTGCCACATTGGCTTTGGCTTTTCCCGGGGGTGGGAGGAAGTGTGTATAAGTCACGGGCTCTAGATGGAGCTATGTGCCTTGATTTTCTCTTTCTGTTGACTGACTGATGTGAACCGCTCTTAATATGTCTCATTCTTCTCAAGCGTGTTACCTTTGCCCTCAAAGAAAAGTATGAGTTGCTAGGTATGAATGAATTACAGAATCTCTTGTTTATTTACAGTGGAAAAAAAGGTAAGAGTATAACTAAGGAACCTCAGGACAAGATGATGAAATGCAAGAGTTTAGTAAAATATCCATAGAGAGTATAAACATAACAGTGGATTCAGTGAAAAGTAGAAAGTAGAAATGTTTTATCAGAGAACAGTGTCAGGAATAACAGTGACAGCAGAAAAACATACACTTGGAAATATATTTGATTATTTTCCCCACAGCGTCCCAAAGCATATGTCACCCTTTATGTAATTCCATGCTCTAGTATTTCCTCTTCCTTCCTTCCACCATTAAAAAGTTGCCATTTCTAATAAATAACTTTAGCAAAGTTGCAGGTTATAAAATAAACCCACATAAATCCTCAGCATTCCTATACATTACTGACAAAGCCCAACAGCAAGAGATAGAAAGAGAAATTCCATTCAAAGTTACTGTAGACACTATAAAATATTTGGAAGTCTCTTTGCCAAGACAAACCCAGGGCCTATATGAACATAACTATGAAACACTTTTCACATGAATAAAGTCAGATCTAAATAAATGGAAAAATATCAGTTGCTCATGGTTAGGGTGAGCTAATATAATAAAAATGACAGTTTTACCTAAATTAATCTATCTATTCAGTGCCATACCAACTGAACTACCAAAAAATTATTTTACTGAGCTGGACAAAATAATATCAAAATTCATCTGGAAAAACAAGAGGTCTAGAATATCTAGAGTATTAATGAAAAGAAATGCTAGAGAAGGTGGCCTAGCCATACCAGATATTAAACTGTACTACAGCAGTCATCAAAACTACCTGGTACTGGCTAAGAAACAGAGGAAATAGTGGAATAGAGATCAGTGGAATAGGATAGGAATACAAGATGGAGAAGTCAACAACTATAGCAATCTACTCTTTGATAAACCCAAAGAGGCCAGCTTCTGGGCTAATAATTCACTATTTCACAAAAACTGTTGGGAAAATTGGAAAATGGTAGGGCCGAAACTGGGCATAGACCAGTATCTTACACCATATACCAAAATAAAGTCAAAATGGGTTCATGATTTAGGAGTAAAGGCTGATACATAAGTAATTTGGGAGAGCAAGGAATAGTTTGCTTATCAGATTTATGGAAAAGAAAAGAATTCATGACCCAACAAGAGACAGAGAGCATTACAAAGTGCAAAATGGATAATTTTGATTATGTTAAATTGAAATGCTTTTGTACAAAAAAAGCCAATGCAACAAAGATTAGGAGGGAAGCAGAAAATTGGGATAAAATCTTTACAACTAGTGTCTGTGATAAAGACCTCGTTTCTAAAATATACAGGGAACTGAGCCAAATGTACAGGAATACAAGCCATTCCCCAGCTGAGAAATGGTCAAAGGATATGAACAGGCAGTTTTCAGAGGAAGAAATTAAAGCTATCTATAGGCATATGAAAAAAATGCTCTAAATCACTACTGATTAGAGAAATGCAAATCAAAACAACTCTTAGATACCACATCTCTCCTGTCAGATTGGCTAAAATAGCAAAACAGGAAAATGATAAATGCTGGAGAGGATGTGGGAATATTGGAACATTGTTACATTGCTGGTGGAGTTGTGAGATGATCCAGCCATTTTGGAGATTAATTTGGAACTACGCCCAAAGGATTGTAAAAATGTTCATACCCTTTGATCCAGCAATACCACTTCTAGGGTTGTAATCCCAAAGAAATCACACAAGCGGGAAAAGGACCCATATGTACAAAAATATTTATAGTGGCTCTTTTTGTGGTAGCCAAGAATTGGAAATCAAAGGGATGCCCATCAATTGGGGAATGGCTGAACAAGCTGTGGTATATGAAGGTAATGGAATACTATTGTGCCATAAGAAATGGGGATGATACAGACTCCATAACAACCTGGAAAAACCTACACCACATAATGCTGAGTGAGTGGAGCAGAGCCAGGAGAACATTATACACAACCATAGATATATGGATTCCGTGAGGACCAACCCTGACAGACTTGGCTCTTCTCAGCAACACAAGGTACAAAGACAACTCCAAAGGACTCACGATGGAGAATGCTATCTACATCCAGAGAAAGAACTATGAAGTTTGAATGCAGATTGAGGCACACTTCATGCTCGCCTTTTTTTTCCCCCTTTTTTTCTTCTCTTTTGTTTTTGTTTTTGGGTTTTTTTTTGGTTGTGTTTCTTCTTTCTCATGATTCATTTCTTTGGTCATAATTCTTCTCCACAACTTGACTAGTGTATAAATTAATTCAATGCGAAGTTATACGTGGTAGTTATATGAGATTCCATGCCGTCTTGGGGAGGGAGGGGGGAGGAAGGGAAGAAAATCTGGAACTTAAAATTATGTAGAACCATGTGTTGTAAGCTAAAAATAAAAAAAAAAGTTGCCATTTCCAAAAAAAAAAATGCTACTTCCACAATAAAAGAAAAACCTAGTGGCTACTGCTTCCCCATACTACTCCAGCTATTCCTCATATTTCTAAATCTCTAGTTATCCAGACTGCCCAGCTCTACTTAAGATGTTATGTAAGGACTGGGTCTCTTTTATCCTTAAGTTCTCCCAGTCTCTTTCATGTAGTTTTAGTGAAGAAGTCTTCTACATTGAAGGGAGAGCCCTATTTAAACCCTGTGGAACTTGTACCTTCCTCTTTCTCTTTCCATCATCTTAATTATAGCCACAGTAGGCAAAAATGGATCAGAAATGCTAAAAAAATCTGCAATAGGGTGTATTAAATAAATTCATGTAGTTTTTTTTAGTTTGGATTGGCTCTAATAATTGATTTTAATTATGGAATGTATGGTAATACCGCAGGACCACAATATGCTGCTATTTTATCCAATTCATTTAAGTAGCAAAATTGACACTGACTGATACTAAGCCAAAAAACTGGCTTTATATATAGAGCCTTCTGACTTTTAGGCATGTTTTGGGTAACTAGATTTCTGTAGACTTTAATCTCCATCTTCATTTATTCAAGAAACATTTCACTAAGCACTTATTATGTGTAACATAGTTTGGAGGACAGTGAGTGAAATATAAAGATAAAGAAGACAGTGAATTTATTACATTTGTTCTAAAGACAATTTGGAGTTTTTTTTCAAGTCCCCAACTTGTGTACCCTTTGATCCACTAGTGCTGCAACTAGGCATACACTCCAAGATAGTCCAAAACAGAGGAAAAGATCCTATGTGAACAAAAATATTTATAATGCTTTTGGTCAGTCAGAAGCCTTTGTATGTACTTGCTATGGGTCAGGTACTGGGCTAAGCAGTGAGAGTAAAAGAAAAGGAAAAGAACTGACCCTGTTCTCAAGGAGCTCATATTCTATGTAAATGCTAAATATACACAACATATATACAGAGTAAACAGAAAGCAATCTAAGGGGAAGGCATCAGGGTATTGGGGAAATGGAGAGTAAGGCTTGTTGTAGTAGGTGGGATTTGATCTGAGTTTTGAAGAAAGTTAAGGAATTAAGAAGTGGGGGTGAGGAGGGAGAGCATTCCAGGCATGGGAGACAGCTAGTATAAGTGCATCGAGTCTGAATATCTAGTATCCTGTGTGAGGAGCAGCACAGAGGCCTGTGTAGCTGAGTGGCAGAGAAAGGAGAGGGAAGTAAAGTCTAAGGCTCTAAAGTCAGGAACAGGCTTAGATGCCAGTCAGAGGATTTTTTATTTTGAAGTAATAGGAAACTGCTCGAGTCTATTGGGTCGTGAGGGGGAAAAGTGATGTGATCAGACCTATGCATTTTGACTGCTTGGTGGACTGGGAAGATACTCAAAGCAGGGAGACCAGTTATAAGGCGGGCAGGTCCAAGCAAGGAATCTCTATTTTGGTTGTGGCTATGTGAGTAGAAAGAATAAACATATACAAGATATTTTGTGATGGTAGAAACAGATTTGACAGTATATTAGGTTAAAGCAAGTGAGGCGTCAAGGAGGACACTGAAATTGTTATCCTGGTTTAATGGGAGGATGGTGGTGTCCCTAGCAGTAATAGGAAACTTGGGAAGAGGGGATGGTTTGGGGAGAAAGATAATGAGTTAGACACAGTGGACATACTGAGTTTAAGATGTCAGAAAAGCAATTGGTGGCGCAAGAAGGAAGTTCAAGGAGAAAGCCTAGGGCTAAATATGTAGATATGAGAATCATCTGAACAGAGATCATGATCGAACTCAGAGACCTGCAGAGATCACCAAGTGAGATACTACAGAGAGGAACAGGAAAGTGAGGAAAGTGTCCACAGCAGTGTCAAGGGACATTTTTGTGGCAGCAAAGAACTAGATGGAAAGTCAGTGCCCATCCATTTGGGGAATGGCTGAACAAATTGTAAAATAAAATTTAATGCAATATTATTTCATCATAAAAACAACCAATATAAATAATTCAGAGAAACTTAGGAAAATTTCAGATCTCTGGTCAATACAGTGACTAACCATAACTTCAGAAGACAAATTATAAAGTATTTGTCCTATCTCACGGCAAAGAGGTGATGGATCAGGGGTGCAGAACAAGGCAAAAGTTTTTGTTTCACTACACTTATTTCTTATATGGGGGAGCTTTACTAGGGGTGTAGGGGAAACAGAGGGAAAGAACAATGAGTTTGTTGTTTGTTTTTTTTAAAGAGAGCATCAACATTAACCTTGTTGAAAAAGATTAAGGAACTTTAATTTTCTAAGTAGGAGGCATGGTAATCTACTGAGATAATGTATGTGTGTGACAGGCCTTATCATGTCATTCCCCTGTTTAATAAGCTCCAAGGGCTCCCTGTTGCCTCTGGGAGCAAATATAAACTCCTCTGGCACTTCAAACTCCTACCAAATCTGGCTTCAGCCTACTTTTTAAGATGCATTATACCTTACTCCCTTCACACATTGTATGGTCCATCTAAATCAGTCTTCTTCCTGTTCTTTAAACTAGGCTGACCCTAATTCCTGGAATTGTCTCTTCTCTCACTTCTGCCCCTTTAGGATCCCTAGCTTTCTTGAAAGCTCAGCTCCAGATAGAATCTAAGTACCGTAAGGGCAAGGATTGTTTTATTTTTGTCTTTGTATCTCTAGGACCTAGGATGGAAAAGTCACTTAATGCCCATCAGTAGGTTACAAAGGGCTTTAAATGCCAAACAGAGTATTTTGTATTTAATCCTGAAGGTGATAGGGAGCTACTGGAGTTTCTTGAGTAAGGGGATGATGTGGTCCTACATGCTCTTTAGGAAAACCACTTTGTTGACTGAATGGAGGATCATTTGGAATGGGGAGAGACTAGAGGCAGGCAGACCCACCAGCAGGCTGTTGCAGTAATCCAGGTGTGAGCTTTAGGGCCTGTATTAGAGAGGCAGCAGTGTCAGAGGAGAAAAGGAGGCATATAGGAGAGATGTTTCGAAGATGAAATTGACAGGCCTTGGCCTAACTAAACTAACCTTCACAAAATGGACACATGGCTTGAAAAGATTTCTGCAAAGCAACCTGCAGATGGAAGATAATGCTATTTCAAGCAAAAGTGGACAAACCAATGGCAAAGCTCATATTTCTACTGTATGAGCTCTTTATCAACCATGTTATAAGGAAAGAATGATGACCTAATGAGATCTGACTAGAAATTAGCCCAAAAAAATTTATCTGTCCCTTAAAGGTAAAAAGGTGACTTTTTAAATAATAAGTGAGAAAGTACCTACTTTTCAAAAAAAGAAACTTTTTCTATGGAACGGGCATTTTGAAAATGAATGTTTGGATTGTGATTTTGTTGCTAAAATGATGTAACTATGTCATCTATAAAAACTTTCTTATTTGCATTATTTAAACTTAGAATCAAAATTTTCTAATGTATTTCAGAATCTTCTAAATAGACTTACAGTAGGTTTTTTAACCCATTTACTAATTTAGCAAATATTTATTAAGTATAACATTTTCCGATTAATTTGTAAAAAGAATGAATAATGTGTTAAGAAAGATGGAAATATACTGGACGCATTTCACCAAAAACCTTTGCATAATTAATGGATGGGATTGAAAAATTAAAATAATTATTTCTTTTTTAAAAATTGATTTATTTTTAGTTTTCAGCATTCAGTTCTACAAGCTTTTGAGTTTTAAATTTTCTCTCCCTCTTTCCCACCCCCTCTCCCCGTGCAAGATGGCATGCAATCTGATATAGGCTCTACATATACATTCATATTAAACATATAAAATAATGATTTCTAAACACAGCTAATGATGCAGTTTTCCCATTTGGATCTTATCTTTGGTAACTACTCTATGATGGGCATCAAATTCAGATCTTAAAATACACCAAACTTAGAACCAGGCCTTTGAACTGCTTTATCGTAAAGTGTTATTCCAAGTTTTCCAGAATAATGAAATATATTCAATCACCTTGCCTTCATTAAAAATAGTATTAGTTATCATTTTAGAGTTTTATTGGTTTCATCTTTATCTCATCATTGGTTTCTATTTTTGTGTGCTTTAGAATGCATATTATATGTATATGTATTATTGCAGTGGTATGTGTATATCATTTACATGCATGCCCCCAAATCTTTTTATTGATGAGCTGCACAGTCAGAAAGTGTAGAGGTCACTGCCCTAGTTAAGGGAAAAAAAATACCTCTCTTTACCTACCTCTGGAGATTGTTAGGAGGCTCAAATGAGATGATAGACGTGAGAGGAATGTTTATATAGTGCTGGTTTTTTTAAGTGCTTTTTTTCTTGAAAAGAAAAGACTTAATCTTAACTATACTGTTTATTGTTAAAAATTGGATTATTCAGATTTTTCTTTAGCAAGACTGGTAAATCTGTGATTAGGTATTAATGCATCCTAGAAGTTTTAAATGATTTTAAAATAGAAGTTTTAAATTCTTTTCAAGAAAAAAAGCAATATGTAAATGTGACAGCTTTCTTTAGACTAGAGTAATGGATTTATTTTCCTGTTTCTTATTTTACATAGATTTGATGCCTCAATTGTTGCTTTTTGTGGGATTCCACTGGAATATATTTATATGTCTCACAGTCAAACTAGGACCTGAGTGTAGATCCAGTATCAGACACTTACTGTGTAACCCTAGCCAAATCACTTGACCTTTCTAGACCTCTGTTTTATTTTCTGTAAAATGGAGATAAAAATAGCACCTACCTAATGGGGTTGTGTTTGTGAATATCGAGTGATGTAACTGCGTAAAACAAATGATACATGTATCAAGTGATATAACTATGTAAAGTACTTTATAAACCTTAAAGCACTATATAAATTAGAGCCATTGTTCTTATTTTTATTATTATTGTTATTATTAATCCCCAGTTGTGAAAATCAATCAGTAAGCATTTTATTAAGCACCTCTAGTGAAAAAAAAGGAAATATGCAACACTCAAGCACAGTTTTTTATTACCCTTTGTGGTGCTGACTCATTTGGGTCATATTTTCTCTAGTTGATTTGTTCTTTATAATCACCCTGGTTGCTTATAGTTATCCCTCCTTACATGTGAATGTAACCAATTTATTCATCATTGCTACAAATTGGCTCTTGATAGTCTCACTTTCTGTGATATAAAGCTAAGGATGTTTTTTGAAAATGAAAACCATCACAGACATTTTGTTGTTTCTTTTTTTTAAATGTGTGTTTGCTGTGATGTAGCCTTTAAAAAAATGATCCCATTTAAAATGATTTATGTTAGTTTGTAGTCATGAGAAAAAAACACAATGGTGATTATAGATGATAAAACTTCAATAGGAGTCTTAATATATAAATTCCCAAGGAAACTAACAACTAAAGTTCTTTCCTTCCCACAGTTAAGACCCTGTATTTTATTCATCTTCGATATGTATACTTAACATAGAAATTTGAGAGATCCGTAGGTAGGATAAATGTGGGTGATAATAAATTTTTAGAGAGTTTGGTCACTGATGTGTGAAAAGATGAATAGTTAAGGTAGCCTGATATTTGCTGACAGGATGTACACCACAGCGTTTGAGCTATCCTCATTATTAAAGCAGGGAACATGTGTTTGTATTTAACATTAGCTTCGTCCCATACCTGATTACTAGCTTACACTTTTGAGAATACCAAATAAAACTCTTAGAATTGAAACCTGCTATTCCAGTTTTATTTGCTTTCTTCCCTTTAAACTTATGTAAAACTAGGAAGCTTCCTTGAAAATGGGTTATTTTGCTTTTTCTGCTATTGAAGGAGGAAAGATATCTACCATGTGCTATGAGAATAGTTTCAGTTGGAGGTGATAATATCTGCCAGTTATTTGAAGTGCCTGCTAAAATATAGATTTTTAAACATATATTTATTCTGTTGTTTCAGAAGAATTCAAAAAGCCTAAGTTGTAATGCTATGAATTCTAGAACTGGGAGTTAAGAAATCTAGGATTTCATTCTAGCTTAAATTTTGAACTTTACTATTAGATTTTGAACTATTTACCTAGTCTTTTTAACACTTTAGTTATCTAGTTTGTAAATTAGATATAGTATTAAATGCCCATTTCCTTAGGATATTGTGAAATACATTAACAGGGATTTTTGGAACTCTCCTCAGTGTTTTTTTTTTTTAATTAAGATTTTTTATTTTTTAGTTTATGACACTCAGTTCCACATGATTTTGAGTTCCAGATTTTCTTCCCCCCTCTCTCCCACCCTCCCCAAGATGGCATGGAATCCAGTATATCTTCTCCATATAACTTCACATTAAACTTATTTACACAATAGTCAAGTTGTAAAGAAGAATTATGACCCATGGAATGAATCAAGCGAAAGAAGAAACAAAACCAAAAAAAAAAACAAAAGAGAATAAAAAAGGAGAGCAAATAGTTTGCCTCAGTCTGCATTCAGACTCCATAGTTCTTTGCTGGATGTAGATAGCATTCTCCATCATGAGTCCTTTGGAGTTGTCTTTGAACCTTATATTGCTGAGAAGAGCCAAGTCTATCACGATTAGTCATCATAGACCCCATATATCTGTGGTTGTGTGTAATGTTCTCCTGGCTCTGCTCCACTCACTCAGCATTATATTGTGTAGGTCTTTCCAGGTTATTATGAAGTCCATATCTTCCCCATTTCTTATGACACAGTAGTATTCCATTACATTCATACACCACAGCTTGTTTAGCCATTCCCCAATTGATGTGCATCCCCTTTATTTCCAATTCCACTATAAATATTTTTGTATATACGGGTCCTTTTGCCACTTGTGTGATCTCTCTGGGGTACAGCCCTAGAGTGGTATTGCTGGGTCAAAGGGTATAAACATTTTTATAGCCCTTTGGGCGTAGTTCCAAATTGCTCTCCAGAATGGCTGGATCAGTTCACAACTCCACCAACAATGTAACAGTGTTCCAATTTTCCCACATCCTCTCCAGCATTTTTCATTTTCCTGTTTTGTCATTTTAGCCAATCTGACAGGAGAGATGTGGTACCTAAGAGTTGTTTTTGTTGTTGTTGTTGTTGTTTTGGCAGGGCAGTTGAGGTTAAGTGACTTGCCCAAGGTCACACAGCTAGTACATGTGTCGCCACCTAGCTGCCCCTTAAGAGTTGTTTTGATTTGCATTTCTCTAATCAGTAGTGATTTAGAGCATTTTTTCCATATGCCTATAGGTGTCTTTAATTTCCCTATAGATATCTTTAATTTCCAGTGTTTCTAATATATCCTATGGACTTTTCTCCCTTATAAATAATTTATTGAATGTCATTCTGTCCTTGAATTTATCTCATAGTGTGTGCTGTACTTATGGAGTTTAAAGATTCATCATCCCAGAACATTATTTCTGCTTCGAGGCAACCATGAATGCAGGCATCTCACAGAGTACTTCACCTTCAGACAGGAATGTAAGTATAATTTGTTCTCTTTAGAAAAACCTTTGTAAATGGTTGGGCCCAAAATTAAAAATATATATAAGAATAAAATGATTGTAATGTTATTGGTTTATAGGGAATGTGTGTGTGTTTTTAATTTAAGGTTAAAATATGAGAAAGTAGCAAACAGGCCATGAATGCAGTATCTCAAAAGGTTTTCTTACATTATCTTTACCTCTGATTGTGATACCTTAGATTTGCCCTATTCCCTTAAAGGAAAAATTATCTAAGGAACTTTCAAAACTATATTCACATACTGGGATTAGTTAACTTTTTTTTATTCCTTGCTTGAAAGAAGACTGAAACATGATCAAAGCACTGTCCAAAAAAAAGTCATATTACTCTGAACATAGGGCTCAGTTTTTTCCCTCTTCAATATAATATAGTTTATATAATTAACTTTCTGTTGCACTTTAAGATTTACAAAGCCATTTCCTTTGCAACTGCTTTGTGAGGTAGAAAATGAAAACATTCCTACTCCTATTTGCACATAAGGAAAATTAATCCCAGAGAGGTTAAGAAACTTGCCTATAGTCGCATATCAATCCTGTTGCTGCTGGAACCAAGACTCAGACCCAGGATTTCAAGTTTGCTTTCCATCACATTCATTATGAAGCACTAGTGTAGCCTGTAATTTTGCTCTTAATACCATAGATTGCTTAAGCCTGGGTGGTCTCCCTAATAGCAGCAGTTTCACTGACATCCTCATAGGCCCACACATGTGCTAGAGGAACCAGTGCCCCATTGCCCCATTGCTAGTGTTGCAAGGTAAGCCAGTCCACTTGCAGCCTCTGAGGGATTGCCTGCATCCCTGGGTCTATCTTCCTTGAAGATGAGCATTTCATTACAAAATCTGTCTATACTCCCCACCCCCTTCTCTTTTACCCCTGTCAACTCCCCCTTGCTAAAGAGTTGGCATTCTTATCTTGTGGTTCTGATGACATTTTCCACTTGTAAGTAGATGACTGTAAAGCAACTGCTGGCAGTAGACATGGATCTGTGAAGCTTATATAACAGAGCAGAGGAAGAAAATGTTAGGAGGTGTGAATGGATAGAGCCCATAGAAATAGTGGAGTTTTCAAACTTCGTAGCTTCATGAGGGCTACTCCGTGAGCAGAGTGAAGTCTTACAGGGAGGAGTGTTATGAGGTAAAAGAAGACAAGGGAGAGTGTTCCATCTGGTTAGATTTTAAATGACTGAGAAAATGGCTGATGTCTGTTTGCCATACTCAACACCCCCATTTCCCTGGGTTCCATTTAACTTGCTATGAGACGACATTTTGTAATTATTTGCCTGTAGGGGGAAAAAGTTCTACCATATTTTGTATACAGTAATTTTATATAATTTTTCATTGTATTCCATTTTTTTCCATTCAGAGAAATCGTATGATGGGAGAGAGGGGTTGGCTGAATCACTCTGGGCTAATTTGATAATCAGTTTGGAAAATATGATCCTCTTATTTAGTCTTGATGACGTCTACTTAAAATCATTACAGCAGTAGTTGCCCCTACCTTCACCTCTTTTTGTTGGTGCTGATGGTGGTGTCATTCAGTTTACCTTGAGCCATGGGAGGAAGTGAAGATGGACCTGAAAAAATGTCAGGAAGTCTCCCTGTTTGCTGGTATAAGATGGTAAACTTTTTCTTAAAATGATAAGATCAAATTTAACAATCATCTTGAACAATCTACTTAGTTTGAAACATTCAGTATATAGTTGCTAGTACTTAATTTCTGGTTTTGAGGATTATTAGGCTGTAGGTTAATAGTGAAGGAGCTAGGTGTATTGATTAGAATTAGAGTGCATTTTGCTATTTTCAGCAAAAATTTATCTCAGTTCTCCCTCTTATTACTAAGTTTTCGCTGACCATTAAAATAAACCTTCTGGGAGAAGATGTGGGGAAGATATAGAGCAGAGATCAGGAACCTGCAGCCTCGGGGCTGCCTGTGCGGCCCTTTGACTGAATCCAGACTTCGCAGAACAAATCCATTTGGGTAGTTTTCAATTTGGTCAGGTAGTAAAGATGATTACTTAAGAACTTTTTAACCAAGATTTTATTGGCAAAAATAAAGATGTGGCATTTTTTCAAGATCAAAAAAAAATTGAGCTAATTAAATCAGAAGGATATAATATTTATAATGTAGATAAGCACCTCAAAGTGACTTTAGAGGGCCAAAAATCCATTTGTTCTATGAAGTTTGGATTCAGTCAGAGAACTGCGCTTGAAGACCCAGAGAGTCACATGTGGCCTTGAGCCTGCAGATTCCCCACCTCTGGTATAGAGAGACGTGTTAAGTGTCTTCTGTGTGGACTTTTCCTTCTCAGAAGTCTTATGTGGTTTTTACATGATTTCGCCATAATGATAAGTAGTTTGTACAAAGCAAAATGATTTTAGGAGAAAATTCCACGCCAGTTTGCTTCCTTTTTTAAATGTCTGTTGTTTTCCTTTAGTTCTTGTACAGCATTGAGTCTGAACTGTGAAAAAAAAATTCACCTCAGTGCAATAATATGGTTTTAAAAAAATTTGTTTTTGCTTTATTTCTCCATAAGGAATATCTATATGCTGTTCTGCAAAGCTGTTTTTCACTGACAGGCTGATCTCTCTTAAAGGGCCACCCTGAATTTTAGAATCAGCACCCTGTAATTACTGCCAAGTGATATTTAGTTCCAGATTGTGCAGCTGTATCTTTTTACAGTTTGAAGAAAATAATTGACTTTATTCCCCCATTAAAGCGTATAAACTAGGGAGAATCTTGACATTTCAGTGACTTTTATTAGTTAAAAACAATTCCCACCCTGTGTCTTTTCAAACACCAAATTTGAGTTTTTAGCTTTGTTTTAGAGAGAAACAGAAAGTAAAATTTCACTTTGCTTACTCAGTCTTCTCAGACTAAAAGTATTTTGTTTGCCGTTATGTAATTGAAAACCTAGTGCTTTTACAGTGATATCTTATCATATATGAAAATCAAAGATCTTAGAATTTAGAACAGCTCATGCAAACTAGTTCTTTATTTCTAAATTTGATCATTTTTTGGATATGCAGGTAAACAACAACTTAATAGATAAGAGAAAGCCAATTTCTGGATTTTGCTAACAAAACCAACATTGTTATTAGAATGAATTGGAAAAAGTGATAATTTGGACAAGATAGTAACTTTTTTCTTTGGTGTCTGGTCCCTATCCCTAATGTTCTTCAAGAATATCACAGCTTTGGGATTGAAAATGTGAGTTGCTGGAGAGGATTCTGGGATGATGGTCGAATAAGGCAGGAAATTACATGGTTCTCCCAAATTCCCTCACAAATAATTTAAAATAGTGCCTCAGAGGGACTTTAGAGAGCCAGAAATAGTTAGAAGTTGGGGTAAAGCAGTTGTCCAGTAAGACAGCTTGGGAGGACATTAGGAAAAAGCTGACCAAAAGATGGTGGTGTGGCCTGATTGAAGTGCATATACTGGGGGCAGATGCCAACATATCAACAAACAACTAGCCCTGGGGGCAGCTGTGTTGGCAGCAGGAACTTCAGGAACTTATGTCCCATGGACAGTGTAGAGGTCAGACAGCTGATCAGGGGAATATTGCAGGGTCTTCTGCTGGTGCTGGACATAGGTTCCAGGTACACTGACCAGATGCGGTCCCAGGCTGTGGCTGTGGGCAGCAAGGAGTGAACACACCTTGGTGAGTGTGGTCGAAGAGGAGTAGAGCTCTGCTGGCTATAATCACTCACAAGAGAGCAGAGTCCCAGTTTTGGTTCCAGGACAAAGGGGTGAGCTGAAGCTTGCAGCCACAGGAAGTACTGTAAAGAGTAAGAGCTAAGAGCATTTGAGGTGACAACATTGCTGAAGAAGAGGGAAAAGGTAAAAAGAGAGGGAGAGAAGGATAAACAATGAAAAATAGAGTAGAGGGAAATAAGCTGCTAGTATTAATAACTTTGAATGTAAATGGGATGAACTTGGCCATAAAATGGAAATGGGTAAAAGAATGGGTTACAAGCCAGACTCTGACTATGTTGTTTACAAGAAACACATTTAAAAGTGAGAGATACACATAGAGTAAAAATAAAAGCCTGGAGTAAAATTTATTATGCTTCAGCTGATTTTTTAAAAAAAGGTAGGGGTAACAATCCAGATCTCAGACAAAATTAAAGCTAAAATAGATTTAATTAAAAGAGATAAGGAAACTACATTATGATAAAAGGTACTGTAGATAATGAAATAATACCAATAGTGTACCTATATGCACCAAATGCTGTAGCATCCAGATTTTTAAAGGAAAAGGTAAATGAATTACAAGGGGAAATAGATAGCAAAGCTATAATAGTGGGGAACTTCAACCTTCTTCTCTCAGAACTAGATAAATCTAACCAAAAAATAAGAAAGAAGTCAAGGAGTTCAATAGAATCTTAGATAAGCTAGATATGATACATACCTGGAAAAAATTGAATGGGAATAGAATGGAATAGACCTTATTCTCAGTGGTACATGGTATCTTTACAAAAATTGACCATATATTAGAGCATAAAAACTTTATAGTTAAATGCAGAAAAGCAGAAATATTAAATGCATCCTTTTCTGCTCATAATGCAATTAAAATATATTTGAGAAGAGACCATGAAAACAGATTAAAAATTAATTGAAGACTAAATAACCTAATCTTAAAGAATGAGTGAGTTAAAGAACAAGTCATAGAAACAATAATTTTATTAAAGAGAATTATAATAATGAGTAAGGGAAGCAGCAAAAGGAGTAATCCAAAGAAAATTTATATTTCTGAATGCTTACATTAATAAAATAAAGAGCAGACCCATGAATTGGTTGTGCAGTTAAAAAAAACTAGAAAAAGAACAAATTAAAAATACCCAATTAAACACCAAATTGGAAATTCTGAAGATTAAAATTGAGATTAATAAAATTGGATATAAGAAAACTACTGAATTAATAAAACTAGAAGTTGGTTTTATAAAAAAAAAGCCGCAATAAAATAGATAAACCATTGGTTAATATGATTAAAAAAGAGAGAAAAAAATCAAATTACTACTACAAAAATGAAAGGGGTGAATATACCGGTATTGCCAAGGCAGTATTCACAGTGGATGCTATTGTTATGAGTTTGCCGATTCTGAATTGCGAAATATAACAGACTCTCCGTATAGAAGGCAGAAGCAAAACATTTATTCAGACACCAGAAAGCCCAATCCATCACAGCAGCAAAGAAGTTAATATACATTATCAGTGCAGGGGGCACTGCCATTCCCGAGCCTCCCTCTGTTAGGGCTTTCCCACCAAAAAACACTCACATCACAGCTAACTTACCTCCACTCTCTCTCTCCCTGAGCTCTAACTGCTTTGACTGACTTCCTTCTTGCTGCACCCTTTCCTATTCCACTCATTCAGCAAGCTTCTCCCACCACACGTGACTTAGGCTTCCTGTATTAATGGATGGGAAAATCTTCAAATTTACATTACTCATTACAATGCCACCCATAAAGGTGAAATCAAAGCAATTATTAGGAGCTATTTTGCCCACTTATATGCTAATAAATTGAACAATAAGTGAAATGCAGGAATACTTACAAAGTATGGAACTGTTAGATTAACAGACAAGGAAATAAAATATCTAAATAAATCTATTTTAAAAAAGAAATTAAACAGGCCATAAATGAGCTTCCTTAAAAAAACATGTAAGGACCAGACAGATTTATAATTGAATTCTACCAAACTTAAAGATCAGCTAGTTCCAATATTAAAAAATTATTTGGAATAATAGGCAAAGAAGGAGTCCTATCAAACTCCTTTTATGAAACAAATATGGTGCTGATACCTAAATCAGGAAGAGCAAAAGAAAGAAAGAAAAATTATAGAACAATTTCACATGAGTATCGAGGCAAAAATCCTAAATAAAGTACTAGGGGCAGCTAGGTGGTGCAGTGAGTAGAGCACCAGCCCTGGAGTCAGGAGGACCTGAGTTCAAATCCAGTTTCAGGCACTTGACACACTTACTAGCTGTGTGACCTTGGGCAAGTAACTTAACCCCAATTTCCCTGCCTTCCCTCCTCAAAAAAAAAAAATTTGAATAAAATACTAGCTAGGAGAGTACAACAATATATCACAAAGATTATACATTGTGACCAAGTAAGATTTATACCAGGAGTGCAGGGATGGTTTAACATAAGGAAAACTATTAATATAATCGATTATATCAATGATGCAGAAAAAGGTTTTGACAAAATGCAACACTCATTCCTATTAAAAAACTTGAACGCATAGTTATAAATGGATTTTTCCTTGAAGTGATAAGAAGCATCTACCTAAAACATCAGCAAGCATTATCTTTAGAGGGGATAAGCTAGAAGCCTTCCCACTGAGATCAGGAGTGAAACAGGGATGTCCATTATAACCAGCTTTATTCAGTATTGTATTAGAAACACTAGCAATAGCAATAAGAGAAGAAAAAGAAATTGAAGGAATCAGAATGGGCAATAAGATAATAAAACTATCTCTTTTTGCAGGCAATATGATGGTATGCTTGGAAAATCCTAGAGATTTGACTAAAATGTTAGTTGAAACAATAATTTTAATGAAGTAGCAATATATAAAATAAACCCATATAAAACATCAGCATTTTTATATATCACCAACAAAACCCTGCAGGAAGGAATACTAAGAGATACCCCATTTAAAATAGCCATAGTCAGCGTAAAATACCTGGGAGTATACCTACCAAGACAAACCCAGTAATTACATGAACATAATTATAAAACATTTTTTGTACAAATGAAGTTAGATTTAAATAATTGGAGGATATTAATTGTTCATAAGTGGGCTGAGCCAATATAATTAAAATGACAATTCTACCTAATCTACTTGGTCAATGCCATTCCAATTAGATTTCCAAAAAATTATTCTGTTGAAATAGCTAGAAAAAAATATTAACAAAATTCATTTGGAAGAACAAAAGGTCGAGATTATCAAAGGATTTAATGAAAAATATATATATATATAAAGGGAGGAAGTTTAGCAGTACCAGATCTTAAACTGTATTATAAGGCTATAATTATCAAAACTGTCTGGTACTGGCTAAGAAATAGAAAGGTGGATCAGTGGAACAGAGCAGATATACAAAACACAGTAAATGATTATAGTAACCTCGTGTGGACAAATGTGAAGATTTAACCTTTGAGAATAAGAATTCATTAGTTGGTAAAAATTATTAAGAAAACTGGAAAGCAATCTGGCAGAAATTGGGTAGAGACCAATATCTTACACTATTTGCCAAGATGGATACATAGCCTTGAAAGATATAAAGGGAGATATCGTAAGTAAATTAGAAGAACATAAATATATTACCTTATGGATAGGAGAATTTATGAATAAAAAACATATAAAGCAGAGTGAAGTGTAGAATGTATAATTCTTGATAACAGTAAATTTAAAATTTTTTGTACAAATAAAGCCAATGTAGCCAAAATTAGAAGGAAAACAAAACTGGGAGAAAATATATAGAGACAGTCTCATATCTCAAAACTTTGACAAATTTATAAGAATACTAGTCATTCCCCAATTGATAAATGGTCAAAAGGATATGAACAGGCAGTTTTTTGATGAAGAAACCAAAACTATATAGTCATGTGAAAAAATTCTCAATCACTATTAAGAAATGCAAATTAAAAGCACTTTGAGATAACTACCTCATACCTTTCAGATTGGCTAAAATAATAGAAGGGGAAAATGACAGATGTTGGAGAGGATATGAAAAATTGAGACACTAATAATACACTATTGGTGGAACTGTGAGCTGATCCAACCATTTTGGAGAACAACCTGAAATTAGACTTGAAAAGTTATAAAACTGCATATCCCATTTGACATAGCAATACCACAATTAGGTTTCCCAAGGTGATCAGAAAGGAAAAGAACCTATATGTTTTAAGATATTTATAGCGTCTCTCTTTGTGGAGGCAAAGAACTAAAAATTAAAGGGATGCCCTTTAATTGGGGAATGGCAAAACAAGGTGTGGTATATGACTGTGATGGAATACTACTGTACTATAAGAAATGATGAGCAAATTCAGTTAGGAAAACATGGAAAGATTTGCATGAAACAATAAAGAGTGAAATGAGCAGAACCAAGAGAACATTACATACAATAACAGCAATATTGTTCAGAGAATAACTGTGAATGACTGTTACTCTAAGTATTATAAATACTCAAATCAATTACAAAAGACCTATGAAGAAAGACACTATCCATCTCCAGAGGAAAAACTGATTAATTGGAGTATGCATAGTATAGTTTTACACACACACACACACACACATATGCATATCTGTGTCAGATGGTGGCCTTCTCTAGTGCAGGTATACCCTAATAGAGGGAGGGGGACGGTTCAGAACTTAAAATGTAGCCAAAAATAAATAAATAAATGAACTTTAAAAAAAAAAAAAAAAAACAGAAAACGAGAGTTGCTGGATATCATTTTGTTGGCCATTCTGATCAAGCCTGTTTTGAGACTATTTTCAAAGCCTTCCTGAGGAAACTGAATTAAGCTTTATCCTTTTAAGAAAGTGTCAGATGACTTTCAGCAAAAATCTATCCTCAGACCATGACTAGAGTGGGGTTGGGTTTTTTGTTGTTTTTGTTTTTAATAATACTGGATTAATCAAGAATATTAATCTTTTGTCTTCTTTTGGTTCTAATTCTAGTTTGTCTATTCACACAACTTTGCCAAAGTCCTGGCATATTTTCTTTTAATGAACCTAAAACAAGCAGGTTTGAAACTGTTTTACATACTTCTGATTAGCCTGTTTAGTATGGTAAACTTTTCTACTCTTTTCTCTTTCCCTTTTCTTCTAACGCTGTATTCCTTTTCCATCAGGTCGAATCAAATATTCAGAGCAGATATATGATGCCTGCATGGACACATTTGATTGTCTTCCTCTGGCTGCTCTCTTAAACCAGCAGTTTCTGTGTGTGCATGGAGGACTGTCTCCAGAAATCAGTTCTCTTGATGACATTAGGAGAGTAAGTAGTGATTCTTCTATATTATCTACTAGTCTTATCTATTAAATCATGGATGGGTGGCTGTCATTTCAATTTGTGCTGAAGGAGGGAGTATCCATACTGAGAGTATCAGACACTGAAAACATTATAGATCAGCATATTAATATAAGTAAGATTATTGTCTTTATGTTGCTACTGTTTTACCGTTGTTATTATGTCATTTATGCTGTGGATACCCCAGGATACAGGATGTTCAGGGAAGACTAGTACCTGTGGTATGAGGGCTGCCAAGCCCTTTTTCAGGGCTGCTTTCCACCTTTGGTGTGCAGCTGCTACCCATCTTTCACCTATGGGTCTAAGAAGCTGTAGGATTCCTCCATGGCTGTTGGAACAAATTGTTCTCATCTGTCTATTCTGCTGGGGAAGTCTTCACATATGTGCAGTAGACATCCCTCTAACTCACCAATGGGTTTGAGGCCATTGGTTGGTTACCTTCAGCCTAGTTTAGCCTGTCTGCTAAAATGGTTTTACCAGGGTGTGGCCACTGCACATGCTTGGAGCCACAAGTGATAGTTGGGTGACAAGTGGCTAGTGTCCTTAATACTCTCTTCTCTCTCAATTTTTGTGACACTGCTCTCTCTTGTTTTCCCTCCTATCTATCTGACTACTCCTTAATCTTCTTTGCTGTATCTTCATCTAGTGTAGTCTTGGGTATCCCATAGAATTTTGCCTTAGTCTTTCTTCTCTTCTTCCTCTGTGCTATTTTTCTTGGTGATCTAATTATGGATTTAATTATCATTTTCCATTCTGGTGATTCTCAAATCTATTTATCCAGCCTTAACTTCTCTGTTGACCTCCTCTATTGGCTTCTTCCATTGACTTTTCTGTTGATCTCCTCTAATAGGAGTTCTCCACTAGACATCTTGATCTAGATGTCCAATAGACATCTTAAACTCAGCCTGTCCAAAACTGAACTCATTATCTTTCCTCCAAGCTCTCCTGTTTTCCTAATTTCCCTAATACTCCCCATCCTCCCTGTCACACAGGCTCAAAACCTAGGTATCATCCTTTACTCGGCCTCTTACCCACCTATTCCCATATCCACTCTGTGCTAAGGCCTATCAGTTTTACCTTTTTAACATATTTTGTAACATACCTCCTCTTCTCCGACACTGCCTCCACCCTAGTGAAGGCCCTCATCACCTCATGCCAGGACTATTGCAATTGTCTGCTGGTTACTCTCCCTGCTTCTCCCTCCCTTCTTACACCAGTCCATCCTCCATTCACTTGCCAAAGTGGTTTTTTTAAAGCACAAGTCTAACTTTGTTACCAGTTCAACAAACTTAGTGGCTCCCTATCAAATATAAAATCCTCTGCTTAGTATTGAAAGCCCTTCATAACCTGTGTCACACTTCCGTCTTTCCAGTCTTTTTATACCTTGTACTCTTCCCCCCATATATTCTCTGATTCCATCTCTTTGGCCTCCTTTCTCTCAAAAAACACTCCATCTCCAGACTCTGTATTTTTATTGGCAGTGCTTGGGCCAGGAATTCTCTCCTTCATTTCCTCCTTGTAGCTTCCCTGGCTTTCTTTGAGTCCTAGCTAAAATCTCACCTCCCACAGAAAGTTTTTCCCATCCCCCTTAATTCTAGGGCCTTTCTTCCATTGATTATTTCCATCTTATCTGATAATATAGTTTGTTTGTACATAGTTGTTTGTATGTTGTCTCCCACATTAGAATGTGAGCCCTTTAGGGCAGGAACTGGCTTTTGCCTTTCTTTGTATCCCCATCACTTAGCACAGTGCTTAGCACATAGTAGGGGCTTAAACATTTATTGACTGATTTACTAATGAGCCCCTATAGTGCTCAGGGCCGCATGAAAAGGAAGGGATTGGGATGTTAGAGGGAATTAACATAAGACCTCTTATGCTGCAGTTTTCTCACCTATACGGTGGTGAGATTAGAACTAAAACAGCAGTCACCAAAAAAAAGTTGCCGCAACTTGTATTAAAATATCTCATCTCATCTGAGTAAAGAGAAAACTCCATGCACCCAGCATTTATCAGATGCAATAAAAAGAAAGATCAGGAGGGAATAACCATGAAAGATAATAGGTGTGCACTATTATGTACCCCTACAAAATAGCAGTTTCATCATCTTTAATAAGAAAATGGAGCCAGCTTTCGTTTTTTGTGCTCCTTTTACATGTGAACCTTGTTGGAAGTTGCTGTTTACTTTTCTAAATAAGGAGAGATAGAGTAATTGCTCGACCTACAAAATACCAAAAATTATTTTGTTTTCATGGTTTTCTTTGCCTTTTATGTGCTTTCTAGTTAGACAGGTTTAGGGAGCCTCCAGCTTTTGGACCAATGTGTGACCTGCTTTGGTCTGATCCCTTGGAGGAGTATGGCAGTGAGAAGACCATGGAGCACTTTAGCCACAACACTGTCCGAGGGTGCTCCTTCTTTTACAGGTAAACATTTTTTAAAGTTACAAAGTAGAGTTGGTAAACTAGAATGATTTTTGTATTCAGATTTTGTAAAAAGTAAATTAAGTCCAGTAAAATAGACTCATTTTCCTGTTTAATATGCTAT
The DNA here is from genome assembly GCF_011100635.1 of Trichosurus vulpecula. Taxonomy (NCBI): domain Eukaryota; kingdom Metazoa; phylum Chordata; class Mammalia; order Diprotodontia; family Phalangeridae; genus Trichosurus; species Trichosurus vulpecula. Next base: position 295,368,742 of record NC_050575.1, on the reverse strand, counting down.
GTTATTTAGAGTTTAAGTTGTCAACTTAACTGTAAGTCAGCTTCTCTTTTTCCTTTTTTCTAAACTCTTCTAATGTAGTTTTCTGGTTAACTGAGCATTGTCCAGGTAACTCTTGTTTCAACTTCTTCTCTAAGTATGGTAGGTTGAATCTAATTGAGGATCCTTTAGTTTCTCATGACAATCCAAATCTATAATCATTTTCTGGTACTATAGATAAAGGTATGGGGGGTTAGTTAGATGTTTATTAGACCCAGAACTTCTGGCGTTATTATTATTGGTGGTTTTTACTAAATCTGTGGTTTAATCATAGTTTGCTATTGTTGTCTTGGAAAAAATAGTGGAAAGGGTAGCATGAAATTTAAAAAACAAAAAATAGCCTAGAATTATATTCAACTCAGTAATGCACATCCTAATCCGTATTCTTTAATCTTTATATAATTGGGCCAGAATGAAACATTGATTAAAATGTGTGGATAAACCAGAAGCTTAATGTTAAGCAACACTTTGAACATTATTCTCCCAACAATTTTTTTTTTACTGTCCATTTATAAGTGACAAAATGAAATGATTTCCATTTTCTTTGGATGATCTCCACTTTCTTTCTCCACCCCATGCTCTTATCTAGTAAAAATGCTAACATTGCCCAGAGGCTGAGCAACATGAAGATAAATAAAAAAATTTACCCATTAAATACTTAGACCCCAAGTAACCTCAGATTGATTGTATTTCTACTCTGCTTCTCAAGCCCCAACTATTTCTCCTAGAAGAATTTGACACCTGAAGATGCCCATTTTAAAGTTATTGCCCTTCATTAGGATCATATCAGATTTTTGTGTTTGTTCTTAGAGTACGCAGCTTTAAAGGCCATGTTGTTCTAATGCTGGTACTTGCCACATGGTTTTTAAGTGGTTCTTTTATTTTTTTTAGTCCTTTGATCTTTACTCTTTTAACAGAAAGGAAGTAAACTTCACAAGGTTATTGTGAGAAAAATGATCTATAAACTTTAGGGTGCTAAATAAATATGAAGACTTGTTATTCGGTTTAAGTATTTATCTGTTGATATGCTCCTATTCAGCATTGTGCTATCTGTGGTGTATTGGTCTTGAATAAGTCCAAATCCATCATGCCTACTATATATAAACATTGGAAATAGAAAAATTAAATGACATAGTCTCTGCCCTTAAAGTGTTTACAATCTAGTAGAGGAGAAAACATAAATAACTGTAAGGCAGAATCATCTGAGTGCAGAGGAAAGGTCAAATTAGGCATAATTTAGGATAAGAGAGAGAAAAATCATTTCTCGTGGAGGAGGGGTGTGTGAAAAAAAAGGAGAAAAGTGGCATGAAAGTCAGGTTTAAGGTATTTGTGTGCCCTAAGCAAGGCTTGAAAACCATACCTCTAAAATCATAAGGGACTTACTAAAGTTGAACTGTGTTGTTTACATTCCTACATGGAAAGATGATATTTGTAATTCATGGGACCTTTCTCAGTATTAGGGTAGTTGAAGGGAATATACCTATATATATATGTATGTATGTATGTATATGTATATATATTCTATATATATATTATATATATGTATATATGTGTATATATATATATAGACAGAGGGCTCAGGATGAGTTGAATATGGAAGGATGATATCTAAAAAATAAAATTAAGAGGTGAGGGAGGAATATATTGGGAAAAGGAGAAAGGGAGAGATAGAATGGGATAAATTATCTCACATAAAAGTGGCAAGAAAAAGCTGTTGTAATGGAAAGGAAGAGGGGGTAGGTGAAAGGGAATGAGTGAATCTTGCTCTCATCATATTTGGCTTAAGGAGGGAATAATATACACACTCAATTAGGTATCTTACCCTACAGGAAAGTAGGGGGGAAGGCAATAAGAGGCGGGGATGATAGAAGGGAGGGCAGATTTGGGGAGGAGGTAGTCAAAAGCAAACACTTTTGAAAAGGGACAGGGTCAAAGGAGAAAATTGAATAAAGAGGGACAGGATAGGATGGAGGGAAATACAGTTGTCTTTCACAACATGACTATTATGGAAGTGTTTTACATAACAATACATGTATAACCTATATTGAATTTCTTGCCTTCTCAAGGAGGGTAGGTGGGGAGGGAAGAAGGGAGAGAATTTGGAACTCAAAGTTCTCAAAACAAGTGTTAAAAAAATTGTTTTTATATGCAACTGGGAAATAAGATATGCAGGCAGTGGGGTATAGAAATCTATCTTGCCCTACAAGAAAGTAAGGAGAAAGGGGACAGGGGTAGAGGGGGGCCGGTGATAGAAAAGAGGACATACTGGGGAAAGGGGCAATCAGAATACGTGCCACCTTGGGGTGGGGAGGAGGGTAGAGATGGGGAGAAAATTTGTTGACTGTTGAAAACTAAAAATAAATTTAAAGAACTTGATTATTAAAATAAAAAGAAAACCATACCCTCTAGGGGTTTGGAAAATTAATTTATCATTATATACATATATATGTATACATATACACACACATTGGTGAGTAGTCTTCTGGGATCAGATGTTTGTACATTTAAAAAAGTCATATTAAGAATTGTCTCACATCATGTGTCCCCAAGTAGCCTAATTGATTTGTCTCTGGGTGACACCTGAGTTGGACCTAGGAGGTAAGGAAGAACTTCAACCCATATCCGTATGGAGGGAGCCTTTTCACAAATGCTAATTGCTGGGAGAAGACTAAACAAGCAGTTAACAGACATTAGTGCCTGTGATCTAACAGGCATTGTTTTAAACAACAGAGATAGAGAAGAAAATATGAAATAATCTCTGCTTTCAACGAAATTATGTTTAACAAGACACAGCATCAATAAATAGAAGCAAAATACTGATAATGAAATGAATACAGTCTCCACTGACTGTTCCTTCCACAAGACACTGCTTTCAACTCCAGGCATTTTTTTCTGGCTCTCCCCCATGCATGACATTCTCTCCCTCTTATCTCTGTTTCCTTACTTCCCTGACTTTCTTCAAGTCCCAACTAAAATCCCATCTTCTGCAAGATCTTTCTGAATCCCCCCTAGTGCCTTTCCTCTATTGATTATCTCCAGTTTACCCTTTATGTATCTTGTTTGCCTGCTCTCTCCACCAATAGACCATGAGCTTTTAGAGAGTGGGGACTGTTTGGAGGTATAGTTTTTTGTTTGTTTGTTTTTTCCCTTTATTTGTATCCCCAGCACTGAGTAAGGTGCCTAGCACATATTAGGCTTATTGACTGACTACAAATTTCTGGTTCATATAGATACATGAAATGTCCTACAAATCTCCCACTTTTACTTCAGCATGATCTTAAAAAGAATACAAAATTGAACAGTGACCAAGAATCTACTAAGCTCCTTCATCCAGTTCAAGTTTGAAGAGAAAAGAGAGCCAGAAGCTATGAATACTAGATGAAAGATCCTGTCAGAGAAACTAGCATGAGTACAGGTAAACAGGGGAATCCCCAGGAGGGACTGAAGAGAATTGCAACATCTTGAGTAGGGAAACCCCAGCAGGGACAGAAAACTGCAGAAGCATCCTGACTGGAAACAACTAAACACAGAGTTCTGAGCACATAAACCTGGGGAAATGGAAGCTGATGGCAGGAGTCCAAGAAAACAAGGCCATGATCAAAAAGGGCCTGTCCACCCCATTCAGTAACATGTGAATGAGTAGAGCCTAATCTTGACACAAAGTTCCAAATCAGGAACTGAATTTGAAACATGAGTAAACAAAAGATGATACAATACTACCAAATATTATGAGTCAAACAGTGACCCAGAGATAAGCCCACAAGAAGAAAACAATTCTATAACAACTACAAGTGGAACCTCAGGGGAAAAAATGGCTTTAACAAAAGGACGGTGGAACTACCTGGAAGAAATAAATCATGAGATTTTTTAATAGAATTATAGGTAAAATAAGAGTTTTGGACAAAAGAATTAGAAGGAGAATAAATAGAACAGAAAGTAGAAAAATCTTACCTAGGTATCAGAGACTACCTGAAATTTTGAATGGATCAAACAGAACTGAATGACTAGAGGAGAAAAGAGATATTAAAACAAAATTAAAATACTGAAAAAAACAAGAAAATACAATGTCTCTACTATCAAAAGGTACTAACCTGTAAAATAGTTCAAGGAGAAACAATTTAAGAATCATCAGACTCTATGCAAACCATAACTTAACCTTCCTCTTTCTACCCTGAGCCCCAGTACTCCCTCCCCCAAAGAATAGGTCTGGATCTCACATTTTCAGGAATCATAAATAAATACTGCACAGATTCTAGTAAAATCAGAGGTCAAAATGGAAACAGAAAGAATCTACTGGCCACCTCCTGAAGGAATTTCTAAAATGAAAACACCCCAAAATGTCCTAACAAAAATCTAGAGCTTATACGTCGAAGAAAAAGTACTGTAATCAGCTAGACAGAAAGCTTAAGTGCTAAGAAAATATAGTCAAGATCACATAAAACCTAGCAAGTTGCTAAAGGAGTGAAAATCTTGGAATGTGATACTTGAAAAGGCAAAAAATAAAAGCTAACAACCAAAAATAACTTATCCTGCAAGACTGAGCACAATACTGAAGGGAGGGGAAAAAACCAAATCATTAATGAAGTAGAGGACATTTGAGCATACCTGATGAAAAGAACAGAGCTGACTAGAATTTTCAGATGCAAATATAAAAATCAAAAGAAACATAGCGAAATGAATACATTTGAGCAATTTGAAGGAACTAAATAATAAAGTCCTCCTAATAGTGGAAGAAAGATATGTGTCCCTTCAGAATCCTAATGACTTCAAGGGCTATAAAAGGAATTAAAGAAGATGAACAGAGGGATTATGGGTAGTTTGATTCTGTTTTCTTGGTTTTAAGAGAGGAAAGAAAAGGTAATACTCTAGAAAAGAAATAAAGAAATGGGCAGAATTTATCACAATTGGAAAATGAGATGAAAAGTGTATAAAAATGAAGAAAGATGGAGGATTGGGTGTCATATGAACTTAACTCATCTTAACCAAACAAAGGACAGTTGAATAATCAATAAAGAGCCTTTGAGAAAAGGATTCCAACTTGACTGGTCACTAAATAACTTACTTAATTTTAAAGAATTGATGAGTCAAAGAACAAATCATAGAAAAAATAGATCACTTCTTCAAATAAAATGACAAAAAGGAAACAGCATACCAGAACTTTTAGAGAGCTGCCAAAGCATTTCTTAGGGGAAATTGTATATATTTAAATATTGCTTTCATCAACAGAAGAATAGTTCGATAAATTAAAGAACGGATTAACCAAAATGAAGGCAAAAACCAATTGATTTGATAAATACAACAGGCAGCTGAATTTTTTTGAGGAACTAATGAAATAGATCAATCAATCAATCAACATTTATCAAATGCCTTCTTTGTGGCAGGCACTGTGCTAAGTGCTAAAAGAATAGATGAATCATTAATCAATTCCATTGGAGAAAAAGAAAGAGGAAAACCAAATTGCCAGTATCAAAAATGAAAAAGGAGAATTCACAACAATGAAGTAAAGGGAATTATTAGAAACTATTTTGTCTCGTTTTGACCAACAGATTGATAAATTCAATGAAATAGATATGTACAAACATAAAATGCTCAGACAGACAGAAAGAGAAATAGATAATTTTAAAAACTTAATCTCAGAAAAAGAAATTGAGCCATAAATGAACTCCAAGGGGAAAAAGACCAGGTCTAGATGGATTTATAAATGAATTACATTAAAAAATTGTATCACATTGAACATTCAAAGGACAAATAATTCCAGTACTGTATAATCTGTTTGCAACAATAGAAAAAGAAGGGATATTATCGAACTCCTTTTATGTTGCAGTATATAATCTTGATAGCCAAACTAGGGGAAAAAAACTAGAAAGATAAATTATAGATCAGTATCCCTAATGAATATTGATACAAAAATAATGATTAACCTATTAGCAAAGAAGCCACAATAAAATACTAAACTGTTTTAATCCTATGACCAGATTTTGTTTTGTTTTTTTTTAACGAGGAATGTATGGTTCGCTTTTAAGAAAGAATAAATGTAAATCCATCCATGTAAATAGTGAAAATAATATGAATAATATGAATCATAATTATATCAGTAGATAGTAAAAAAAAAGGAATTTCACAAAATACAAGACCCATTTCCCTTAAAAAACATAGGAAAGAATGGACCTTTCCTTGATACAGTACCCTGTTGTTGAGTTGTTTCAGTCATTTCCAACTCTTCGTGACCCTATTTGGGGTTCTCTTGGCAAAGACACTGGAGTGGTTTGCAATTTCCTTTTCCAGCTTATTTTACAAATGAGGTAACTGAGGTAGACAGATGTTAATTGACTTGGCTGGGGCCACATAGCTAGTAAGTATCTGAGGCTAGATTTGAACTTAGCTCTCCAGGCCTAATGCTTTATCTGCTGCATGACCTAGATGCCCATGATGCTATAAGAAGGATCTACCTAAATAAAACCTAGAGTCAGCATTATTTGTAATTTTAAAATGCTAGAGACCTTTCCAATAAATATGAGGGTAAAGCAAGAATGTCCATTATCATTACTATTATTTGATATGGTGCTAGAAATACTAGCTAAAGAAAATAAGGGAATAAGCAAAGAACAAACAAAATTAACACCTTTTGCAGGTGATACAATGTCCTAGCCTAGTTAGAGAACTCTAGAGATTCAATTAAAAAATTAACAAAATAGCAAGATTTAAATAAATCTACACATACTATTAAAAATTAGAAGAAACAAATTGTATAACCTCTCACAGTTATATGTAGATGTATTCTTAACCAAACAAGAGATAGAAGCAATTATAAAAGATAAAATAGATCATTTTGATTATGTGAAACTGAAAAACTTCTGCACAGAAAAAATAATAATGCACTTAGGATGAGAATGGAGGCTGCCAAGTGGGAGAAAAATCCTTTCTGTATTTTTCTGATAAGAGTTTAGAATCTAAGATACATAAACATACACACACACACACACACACACACATATATATATATACATATATATATATATGACTGACAGCCATTCCTCAATACATATATGGTCAAAGTATATGAACAAATAGTTCTCAAAATATTCACACCACATGAAAGAATGCTCCAAAATACTAATAATAAGAGAAATACAAATCAAAACAACCTTAAAGCTTCACCTCACAACTGTGCAAACTGGAAAAGATAAAAAAAATGGCGATAGTCAATATCAGAAAGGTTGTGGAATGATAGGCACATTAATAATACGTTGTTGATAGAGCTGTGAAATGGTACAGCCATTTTGAAAAGCAACTTGAAATTATGCAAGTAAAGTGACTAAAAAGTTAACAAGCCTTGAACCAGAGGCTCCCATTATTGGGTTTATATGCCCCTAAGAAAATCCTTGTATATTTCAAAATATAGCAGCACTTTTTATGATAGCAAAAAAATTGGGAACAAAGTAGAGGCTCATCAATTGGGGAATGATTAAACAAATTATGGTACATTAATGTAATGAAATGTTACTGTGTTGTAAGAAATTATGTGTGTGATAAATATAGGAAAACATGGAAAGATCTATATTACCTCAGAGTGAAGTAAACAGAGCCAAGAAAACAATATGCACAATAACTATAACAATGTAAATGGAAAGAATAGTGACACAACAAAAATCAGAAGTGGTTATTAACAAAATTATAAAAATTAAGCAGTATTCAAAAGAAGACATTTGAGAAGATACCTCCAATTTACCTCTTCATGGAGGTGGTTAGGTCCACAGGTATTACATATTGAACATATTTTTGGATTTTTTCAATGTATTGATCAGTTGTGCTGTTTTTTATTTTCATTTTATTTTTAAAAATAAAATGAATCCACAGAAATCTACAGCCTATATAATACCAGAAAAACGCAACAGAAAGAAATAGAAATGGAAATTGTATTAAAAAATTCTATAGGATGTGTTATGAAGACTTTAGAAAAATCATTACATTTGTCATTTAAGAGATCATTAGTAAGTTTGGAAAGGGCAGTTTGAGTTGACTGATGTGGTCTGAAGTCATATTGCAAAGAGTTAAGAGAAGAGAAAAGGGGACTGAAGATGGATATTGTAAAGATTTTTTTTCTCCTTTTTAAAAAAATAGAAGAACATAAGGAACCCTCCTAATTTATATATTTTCTTTGGAATGATCATACCAAATGGCCAAAATATAAATTGACCACATACAAAGATCTTGTTGAAGTTCTACAACTCTTAGTTCTTTAGATGTTTAAAATCAAAGTAGATTGATTTGATCTCTGTGAACCTCAGTTTGTGAAATGAAGGGGTTGTACCTCCTGACAGAGATGATGGACTCAGTATAGAATGAGACAATTTTTTTAGATATGGCAAATGGGGAGATTTTTCTTGCTTGACTATACATACATGCATATATATATATATATATATATATATATATATGCATATATATATATAGTTCATTGAAAAAAATAAGTTTAAAGAGGCTGGATTAGATAGCCTTTAAGATTGCTTCTGCTTCTAAATCTATGCTATGATTTTTTGTCCTATCCCACCTTACCCTGAAAAGAATTGTTTTAGCTCAGAATTAACATATTTTCTAAAAACTTTTTTTTTCAGTTATCCTGCAGTTTGTGAATTTTTACAAAGCAATAGTTTGTTATCAATAATCAGAGCCCATGAAGCTCAGGATTCTGGGTAAGTGATACTAGAACTGCATCAAGTGTCACTGGAGAGTTTTTCCTTTTCACAACAGGACAGACAAGCTGTCATTTCTTTTCCAGGTATCGAATGTATAGGAAGAGCCAGACAACAGGCTTTCCATCACTCATTACAATTTTCTCTGCCCCAAATTACCTAGATGTCTATAACAACAAAGGTAAAGGAATATGACAGGGTTTGGATTTGAGTTTGATGGGTAAATATGAATACTCACTTAATGTTGTATGGGAATAGCCTATTCCAGGGACCTAGGGTGATGTTAATTACTTGGCTGTATCTCGGTACCCTCAAAATTTGGGGGCTGGAACCTCAGGACAGAACAGAACATGAGTAATGAAGGTAGATCTCATTTGTGTTCTAGAGGCAAAATGCAAGAAGAATATATGACTTGGATTTAGAAAGCTTAGCGTTACATGTCTTTGCACTCGGCTCTCTCAGATTGCTCAGCGTAATTTATTATTTTCTGTCTAATGTCATCTATGTTTAAAGCATTACCTCATTCAGAATAAGTCATCTCTTAGTATTTTAATATTTTTGGATTGCCAAGCTCTTTTTACTGTTCTGGAATTCTCAGAAGTGGTATTGTATAGGTGCTGTCGCTGATCTCAGTTCCAGTCCCACCTCCATCACTAGCTGTGATGGTCTGTGTGACCTTTCAATGGCCTTTGATTTCTTCGTCTCTAAAAATATAGTTTGAATTGGGTGATCAGTGAGATCCATTCCCCTCTGAAAGTCCTGTAATTCTGAATTTCACATGTGTTTTATCAGGATAAGGGCATCGAGGTGGTGTAGTAGGCAGAGCACCAAGGGCCTGAAGTCAGGAAGACTCATCTTCCTGAGTTCAGATCTGGCCTCAGACAGGCTAGCTGTGTGACCCTGGGCAAGTTACTTCACTCTGTTTGCCTCAGTTTCCTCATCTGTAAAAGGAGCTGGATAAGACAATGGCAAACCACTCCAGTGTCTTAGCCAAGAAAACCCCAAATGGGATCACAGAGTCAGACATAACTGAGCAACAAAATTTATCAGGACAAAAGATGTATAGTAGATAGAAGTTAGCCTTGAAGATCCCTAAATTAGATCTAGGTTCAAGTTCAAGTCTGACACTGGGTACGTGACCTTTGGCAAGCCTCTCAACCTCTCAAAGCCTTGGACAACTCTCCTAATTGTAGAAACTGTAGAGGAGGTCCAAACCAGCTTTAGTAAAGAGAATTCCCTCTTGCAGGTATTCCTATATCAATGAAATTGAAAGTCCTGCCCCTCTATTTTTGTTCTATCTCTTTCAGGGCAGGGACTCCTCCTCTGAGCTCTGTATCTTTCTGAGTACTTCAGTTGTGTACCAAGTCATCTATTTCTTAAAATAACACATAGACGAGAACTTATAAATGTTGTTTTCTTCAGAGTTGTCAAATTAGGAAGTTATACACTTTAGCAATGCTGTCATTGCTCAAAATATTTCTGGAATTGCCCTTAGGGCCTTGAACACATTCTTTTGAATATCCTTAGTCCTGGGAAATTTTCCTCCTTTGAGGATGGACTTGATTTTTGGAAATAGCCAAAAGTTATTCATAGGCAAGTCTGGTGAATAAGCCAAGCAGTTCAGTTTCAAAATACAGAAGTCTAACTTTAAAGCAGTAAAACTGATTTTCTTGTGGGTTTTTTTAAACCCACAAGGAGTTTGGGGAGTTGGGGAGTTACCAGAAATTATTTGAGCAGTGCAACATTGTTGGAATAAATGTGTAGAAAAGTATAATGGTATCGTGAACATTGGTTTAGAAGGTAGAAGACTGGGATACAAGTTTAGGCTGGGTTCTGCCGATTATTCATGTGACTTAAAGCGTGCATTTTTGTCCTTTTTGAACCTTAGTTCTTCCATCTTTACTTAAACCTTGCTGAAAACACTTTATCCCTGGCCGTCCTTTCTAGTGCTGAGGGATCCTTCTTCACCCAGCCACCATTATCTGCTTTGATTCCTTTTCATTTGTCACCTCTCTCCTCCTTCATTTTTCTATAGCATTCAGTTCAGATCTTTGTCACAGTTTTCTTCTGGCCTCTAGGTTGTTTCCCCTCCCATTATTGAAGAGGTCAGTGTTTGGCTCAGCCATTTGAGGTTTGATAACCTAAATGTATGGTAGGTCTGTTCAGAAGTTCCATGGCTTTTTTCAGTGTGGCATTCAGCGGCAAAAATGTAAGTTGAAATGGAAAAGGAAAGTGGCAAGGATAACCAGGTTGTCCTTGACAAGGTGGAAGCAGTGGTGGAAAAAGATGGCAGAATATTAAAGGATAAATGATGGCATGTGACTGACCTAGTCAGCCATAAAGGGAGAAGAATGAGGCCAGAGTAGGGTGGTGGACTGGTAAGAAAGAAGGAGTGACTGGAGGTGATATAAAGCAGAGGGGCAAATGGAAGATAGAGAGTTATGAACAGACAGAGGAATTTTAGAGTTCTGGTTTATAAAGGTCATAGAGTTAGGGTTGAGATCTAAGATTAATCATCCCAGTGAGTAGTTGAAGTGGAGTGAAGATCTTGGTAATGCGAGTTAAGAAGGTTGGTGAATTGACAAGCCAGGTTATTTAAAGGCTTCTGCATCTTAATCCTTGGCCTCGTGCTCAAGTCTTCAGTTCTCACAAAATGACTTCAACTACATTGGCTAAATCTGATATACATTTCTCAGCCTTCATATTGCTTGATTTATCTGCATATTTTTACAAAGTCCACTTCTTTTTTCCTGATGGATATCTCTAGTTAGATGTCTGCAGGCACCTCAAATTCAGTGTCTCAAATGGCACTTTCCATGTTCTCCCTAAACCTATCCTTCCAAACTTCCCCATTTCTATTGATTACATAACTATCCTTTGAGCCACTCTTTGTTGTTCCCTGCCCCTGACCAGCATCCCCTTTTCTCTACTTACATAGTTTCTACCCTAATATCGCCCCTGGCTTGGGTTATCAAAATAACCTCCTAATTGGTCTCTCTCTTCAGTCTTTCATCCAGCTATCAAATTGATATTCTTGGCATGCAGATCTGACCATCTTATGTCCCAAATCAGAAATCTTCAGTGACTATTCTAGGATAACCCCTGAGTCTTCCGTAGCCTAGCTCCACCTAGTCCTTCTCTCCTTGTCCCCAATTGTGTACTCGGTGTACCAGTCAAACTGGCCTACTAGCTGTTACCCAGATGGGCCATTCTATCTCTACACTTTTGGTCCTGTAGACCTGGAATGTGCTTTTTTCTCACTTTTACCTCTTAGAATCCCTGGCTTTCTTTAAAGCACAGCTCCTTACCTTCCTCTTCTCCAACCTTGTGATTAGTATTCTCTCCTTCTTGAAATTACTGGTTTGTGTACATGTCTCTTTTTCATAAGCTACCTAAAGGGAGGGATTGTTTGGTTTTTGCTTTTGTAACCCCAGCATCTAGGACAGTGCTCAATAAATGTAGTTAGAATTGAATCCTATGGCATAATTCTCTACTAGTTCTTTTATTTTTCTGGCTGTTCCTTCTCAGTTTCTTTTGCTTGATCATATTTCATCTTTAGCCACCAAGCTATAAGTGGCCCCAAAATTCTGTCTCTAGCAGTTTTCCAATCTAGAGGTGGGGAAATTTGAGACCCTCTAGGGCATGGCAGGAAGGAGTAGTCAAAATTATTGAGTATCTTCAGGTACAATTCCCACTTGACCATACCTTTAAAAATTGAAACAAAGCTCAAATCAAGGGCAGCAAAAGCAAGATTAACACCTCCAATTTACTCTAGCCGATAGTAAATGCAGCAGAATGGTTATTTGATATGGTTGTGCCCAAATAGGATCTAACTTGCATCTGCCCGGGATGAATGCTTACTTGGGCATATCTGCCACTGTCACTGTCAGTCTTTGTAAATTGTTTTATGAAAAGTAGAGGACTGCTACTAGAATTGTTTCTGTAAAAAGGGAGAATATCACTATGAAATTTAGAAATCTGTGCCCTGTAGCTTCTCTTGGCGATCACATCAGGTCCCAGCAGTTTAGTCATTGTTTCTGTGTAGATAAACTCTCAAATTGATATAACCCTAATCTCACTCCTGAATCCTTAATCACCAGTTCCTGCTGTACATCTCCTACTGGATGTCTTATTGACATCTCAGATTAAGCACATCCAATTCATTCCCTTCTCTCCTACAGACTTCTTTTGAAAGCTCCGCTATCCTCAAGCCTAGGTCCACAACTTTGGAGTTATCCTTGATTTCTACTTCTAGTCTGTTGCCAGATGCAACCAGTTCTACCTCCTCAGGCAGAATTCCCACATAGTCACTTCCCTTTGTGTGCCCCCTGTCACCTCTCCTTTACAAGCACTGTAGTAGCATGTTCTTTGGTCTCTATTCCTATTCTCTCTTCCACATAGCTACCAAATTAATATTTCTAAAATAGAAAACATAACTGTGTTAGTCTCTACCTCTTTATTACCTCCAGAATAAGATGCAGTCTCATCCCCAGTCTGGCTTTTCACGTCTTCCCACACTTACCTCATATTACTCCCCTTCATACGTTTTGCTTACAGCCAAACTGGCCTACTAGCTTTTCAGTCAGTCAGTCAATTTTTATTAGGGCTTACTGTGTTCCATAGTTTATTAAATACTTTGTATGTGCAAAGCACTGTGCTAAATGCTGAGTATGCCAGTAGAAGAGTGAGATAGTCCATAGTCTCAAAAAATTTAAACTCTAATTGAAGGAAAGTACACATATAAAAAGGTTCAGCTATAGGCTAAATAGAAAGGCCCAGGGTTGTCCTTATGCCTGTGCCATTTCTAAGTTGAGGCCTTGAGGGCTTTCCTTGCTTCTCTGTCTCTCCCTCGAGAGCCAAGTGTGTGAGTGTATGCATGTCCATCTGTATGTCCATCAGTCTCTCATTCTTGCTTCTCTGTGTCTCTTTCATACACTCACAAGAGGGTGTGCATACTTTCTCCTCAGATTAGTTTCTACTTCCTTAATGGTAATAACAAACATTATGTACCTCTTTATATGGTCTCACTTAATCCTCCAAACCATCAAGGGTAAGTGCTGTGGATATTATTTCTATTTTACAGATTTGCCCTGACATGTCATCATGTCCCATCCCTCCAATAGAATGTAAGTTTCTTGAGGGCATGGGAACTTTTTTCCCCCTTTTTACCCTCAGTGCCTAACACGATGCCTCGGACAGAATAAGTGCTTTATAAATGTTTGATGAATTGTGTTGAGTAAAGTAGTATTTATAATTACTATTTTTAAAAGGCAATATTCATTTAGATGTGTGGGGTTTTTTTCAACTTGGTCTCATTTTTAATCACCTGTCATTTGCTGGTGGGAGAAGTTAATTTTTCTTTTCATGGAAATAAATTGAGCATAGGAACTTTTCAAACTTAAATTCTTTGATATTGAGCTATATATACAACTCATTTAGTTAAGTACTGGGACACTTTTTGAAAGAAGTTCCTATTCCTTCAGTGACTCACTATGTAACAGTCTTTGCTGGACTTTTAAAAAATATCAGTCATTGCAAGAAATATAATCACTTTATAATGGTTGGAAAGAGGCAACATGTTACAGTAGTGTCTAGAAAGCTGACCACAGAATCAGAAATACCTGGGTTCAAGTCCCACCTTTGATATACTGGCTTTATGACCCTGGGCAGGTAGCTTAAGCACTCAGTGCCCCAGAGGCTCTCTAAGATTGTAAGGTGCAAATCTACATTGGTAGGAGAGTTTTTCACCAGGAACTCCCTTTGTAGATGAAATCCCAGGTCTTCATCCAAAATAAATAAATATAGTTTGGAGCCAGTGTATGTATGAGGGGCTTTAAGTGACAAATAGCAGAGTTTATATTTTATCTTGGACATGGCAGGGAGCCGTTGAAGCTTCTTAAGTAGGGAAATGCTGTGATCAGGTGTGTGCTTTAATCCTAATAGCTTGGCAGCAGTGTGGACGATGGCTTGCCTTCTATTCATAGAATCATAGACTCAGCACAGGAAAGGACATTAGACCATCTAGTCTACACCTACATTTGATGTAATCAACTGAGTCCCAGAGAATTAAATGACTTTCCTGTGGTCACAGAGCATCAGAGAGAGAATTTGAACCCAGTTCTTTCTGACTCCCAAGTTCAGCACTCTTTTTAGATTAACTGCCTCACATATTCAGGTATACTTAAGTTTTCACTACATCCTCACATTTTTTTAGTAGTATATCTGTCCTCAAACTCTTGTAATATCTTCCTCTAATTTTCACAACAGTTAACATTCATTCACTGCTCACATGATTGATCATTAGATAGCATTCTGCCTCTGCCTACTCTCGATGCTTACAGTCCAATCTCTCAAGTCTAATTTTGCTTTATGTGTTTGGTATTCTTGTCATCAAGCAGTCTGTGCCACAGCACTCTGGTAAGCTCCTTAAGACAGTTTTTCTGCTTGACCTTTCCATCACCATCCTTATTCAGTAAGTGCTTCCTATTTTTCTTTACTGCTTCCTAAGTATCCCTTAGGAAAAGCTGAGTGGCCGCTAAAACACTGGTTGGTGGCATTCTCCCACTTCCCTCTAAGCGTTTCTGTCCCTTCCAACCTTTCTTCTCCCAGTTTTCCTTTTTCCCAAACTATTCCTTAAGCCTGACAATGGAATATACACATTTATTTTTAATCCTACTGGTTGCCCTTTGAAAGCTAAAAGATTGTTGTCAGTCTCTATTTTAATGGTTACTTTTCTACATCCTTCCCTGATCTGTTATACTAAGTGTACATCAAGGCTTTGTTGCTGCTTCTCTCAGCATTTTCCCATCATAGTCCTCTGTTCCCATGGCCCAGTTCCCAGATTTGTCTCCTGTATTGCTTAAGGGCGCATGTGAAATACATTTTTAAAGTAATCATACATGTTGTAAGGTAAAAGCATTGTTGAAGTGTAAAAATGATAAATTAGATTATTTTGTTAAAATTTTCTTGTATAAATAACACCTATGTAGCCAAGAATAGAAACAATGAAGAAAATGGGGGGGTCGTGGAGAAAACTTTCATAGACAGTCTTTCAGATGGGATGTGATAGGCTTTGAATATTGCTGTGGGGTAGATGATGATGAGCTGCTTGATTTAGAAAAACATGGAAAGACTTGGACTTATGAAGGAAGATGCTGTCCACCTGCAGAGAACCAGAGGATAGGAGGAAATAAGCATAGTACAGTCTTACATATATGTGTATGAGTGTATGTGTGTATTTATGTGTGTGTTTATAGATATCTGTGTATCTATATTCACACTTAATTGTAGCCTTGGGGGCGGGAGAGGGAGGGGGAAAAAGTAAAGTAAAAAGTGCAGAGCAGAGAACAAAAGAAAACCAACAAGGAAACAAAGAAAAGGTGGGCAACTTTGAAAACAATGTGTAGTATTTATTATATAGGTTTACTTGAAATGGAAATTTATTGTTTTATATTGAATCCTCTCTTATGGTCTGCTGTGTACATGGCAATGTTTTTTTTTCTCATTTTGTATTTAAATTTAAAATCTAAAAATTTACCCAAAAAAGTCATACATAAAAATAATGGGAAATATCTCCATGAAGCCTAGTATTGCATAGGTACTCATTAATCTTAAATATTTGGGTTACTTTGTCACTAGGAGTAATTTCATATTAAAAAAGGTGCTAAATAGTCACCTTTACTTAGTAAGAAATCATTTTACCTTTTTAGTATGACAATGGTAGCAATTAATAACTATTGTTTATAATGAGGACAGGTTGGCATTTTAATATTTTAACTTATCACTGAAATGTGTGCAACTACATGAACCTGTTAAAATTTTACATCTCTTGCACAGCAGCAATATACTGATTATGGGGGAGGGGGAACAGAGAGAGAGAGAGAGAGAGAGAGAGAGAGAGAGAGAGAGAGATCTTTTCCCTTGTTGTGCATAGAAATGACTTAAGCCATTGATTCCAAGTCACTCCACACAGTATGACAGTTTGCAGCCACTAATGTGAATTAATAATTGTCCAGTTATAACCCTCCAAAGAACCAAATCTTTTCCTATGAAGACTAAACAGTAAAACAAGCTTACTTATATAATGTAAAGCCTTCCAGTTAAATCTATAAAGTTCCCATAATGCCCTTTTGAAGTCTTAGAGCTCTGCCTACCATGCTTTGTAGTTTTATTATACGGAACTCTGCAGGTAGCATAATTCCCTGGGAAAGTTAACCAAGAAGATGTGAACTTCCTTTCCAGTCACAAGTCCTGGACTTCATAAACAAAATAGCCTGAATTATAGGTAGTGTAAGTGTTTAAAGCAAAATAAAGAGAAACAGTTGCTGTAACATGTTCTTAATGTGCCCAAATTCTCTTGATTTATTCTCTTTCAGCTGCTGTACTGAAATATGAAAACAATATCATGAACATCAGACAGTTTAACTGCTCTCCACACCCTTACTGGCTTCCAAACTTCATGGATGTTTTTACATGGTCTTTGCCTTTTGTCGGGGAGAAAGGTAGGAGAAATAAGTCATCCAGACCTCCCTATGCCTAAATCAGTGATTAATCACAAGATGATGTGTATTCATAGCCCCAGGCTCATGTAGACATGTACAAATAATTCAGTATTAGAGGTTGGGGGTTTTTTGTTTACTGTATATTTTGGCTATGTTTTACTTGATTCTTAGTCTTAATTATAATGAATTATATTTGATTTATTGAAAATAGCTAAAAAAAATTTAAAAAAAAGAAAAAAAAAGAAAATAGCTACTTAATGGAGTAACTCTAATTTGATCAAGCATTAAAAGTAATACAGTCCTTACATGCATTGAACTGTAGTTGGGAGTCAGTATACCTAGGTTCAGATTTTCTCTGCATGTACATCATTTACCCTTAAATTCAGTTTCCTTATCTATAAAATGAGGATTATAATAGTAGTGATTACTAACATTTATAGAGCACTTTAAGTTTTGCAAAGTATAATTCCTTCACAGGGTTGTTGTGATGGAAAAATTTCTATCAACTGTAAGGCACCATAGAAATGTAACAATATAATATTGTATTTTCAGAATTGTATTGTCGCATTTGATATTAACTATACAAACATAGTCCTTTTGGCAAGTCGATTGTGAAACAAAATTTTTTCTGTCTGTGTAGATCAGTGTAAGGTATTCTGAAAAGTTAGCTAGCAAATTTTCGAATAATTGGCATATTCTTTGAGGATTCTGTAATGGATCAAATGAGATATTTAGCCTTCATAATCTGGAGCATCTGCATGAGATACTTAATTTTAGGGTTTCTTTCACATTATGTTTAAGTATTTAGAAATAACTGCTGAAATTACAAACAATAAATTGTCTCCAAAAGAGAAATATAAGTCACATCTCCCCATTCTTTTACAAAAGTGGAGGGTCTACAGGTGTGGGAAATTGCATATAATGTGAAACTTTTCCAATGTAATGATGAATTTTGCTAATTTTTAAAAATATTTTTATAGGTGATGGCACTTTAGGAGGGGTAAAAAAAGGGATACAGAACAGGAATCTAGGTGATACGAAAACAAAATTTGTCAATTAAGTAGAAAGATAATTCTCTTCCATGTGTTTGTATATACACATGTTCTTTAGAGAGAAAATATTTTTAAGTGTTTAAGTTTTCCTTTCTTTTTTATCCCTTCACATAGTCACCGAGATGCTGGTTAATATTCTCAACATATGCTCTGATGATGAGTTGATTTCAGATGGTGATGAAGCATTGGAAGGTAAACTTGGATTGTTTTTAACAGGAGCCAAGGCAGGGGAGATTTGATTTTAAAGCTAGGTTAAGATTCATGCCCACTGATCATGATCTGATTCTGACAAGTTAGGCCCAGAAAATTGAAGTATTTAGTTTATAGTCAGTCTTGTTTATTGAGCTACAGTTCTCTTTGGATCCTTTTGAAATCACGGTGAAGTTCAGTAACATCTTGTGGTATCTATGTAAAGAGAAATAAGAAGTTGCTTCATGTTGTTATGAAGGGTGCTCCCTTTATACAGAGAGAACACAGACCTGCTGTTTGTTATATGAGTGCTTTGCACTGTTTTTCAGCACTGGAAATGGATTGCGTTCCAGAAGCACACATTTGTGCATTTGGGTTAAACTTAGGAGGCACTACAGAACTAGGTTTTACATTGTGCAAAGCTACCCGATTCAACTTGGTAGCAGGATTTTAACTTTGGCCTTAATAGTTTGTTGTTTCAACTAATTTAAGCATACCGGTTGAGACTTGATTGTAAAAGTGCCTAGGGTGCATATGTTTAGTTTAGCTCTCTTCTCTTTTCCTAGTTCTAAAGCATGTGACTTTTGGAACGAGTCCAGACTACTGGTGCTTCTCACTACTACATATACTTTAAACTTATGAATGTTAAGCTGATCTGCTCTTTTCCCGCCCTTCTCATTACCAACATTATTCAAGAAATAACACCCTCTGGGACTTCATTTAATAATGTTATTTTAATGTTGTGTGGAGGTAGAAAGCATATTGGAGGATCTTAGACTGATTTACATAAAACTAGAATGTCTTAAAGGGAAGGACTAACTGGCAAAGTATGTGTAACTAGGGAAGTCTGAAATTTGCTATCCTACCACATTACAAGAAAATGTCTCTTGTGAGCTGCTTGTCTCATTGCCTTTGTCCCATTTCCTCTTGACTTTTTTTTTTCTCCCGCCATGAAAACTTAAATTTCTCTTTTCATATTTCTATCTTCATTCCTTGTTTCTTGGTGTCTCTTCTCCCCGAAGATCACTACATTTCAAGCTATCAGAAAGGTACCCAACTAGAATGTGCTAATAGCTTTATACATGCTGCCTGTACCACTAGAACCCATGGATAGATTTTTTAAAATAGTTGATAGATGAATAATTGAAGCAGACTCTCCATCCTTTCTCATCTCTTTTTATTTTAACATAAATGCTTTGTATGTGTGGATCCTGCTGTGGTTTTTTAGGATATTGAAAGCTGCAGGGGTGGTATCATATTTCTGTTTCTGACTTCTGAATGCAGTAACCTGGTGCATGCCTGGACCTTCAGTGCATGCTAGATCTGAAGTTTGGCTTGTAATGCGTGAGTTATTTCATGAACCTCAGATGACAGAAGGAACATAAGGCCTTGCACTCTTTTTTTTTTTTTGCTTCAAAAAATACCATCCACACTTTCTACTCTTCTCCCACAATTCTGTCTGTACAACCCTTTGTAGTGTTGAAAGATCTCACCAATTCACGTGTAAGTGGGGATTAAAGAAATAAAGGCACTCCCACCAAGTTCAGGATAGCCATACATTGTGTTTACATGCAGAAGAACCTGCTTGAATGATCACTTGCCATTTGGCAGGCACAATCCTGCATCTCAAGATATCCATCAGCAAGCAGATAGGAAAACTTTGTTTCACCCACTGTCTTTGTGTTTTTTGAGGTGTGTGCATATGTATGTAAATGTGTTACATTGTTTTATTATGTGGTATCCTTTGCCTGTTGAGTTTCACCAAGAGGATCAAACCCATCCAGTCTTTTCTTCTATCTTTTTTTTGTTCCTTCCCTCTTTTAAAAAATCTCGTCCTTTCCTGTTATTTTGTTTCTTGCTCTTTCAGATTCTGATTTCCTTAGCACTCCCCAGGATTTTGTTTGTTCAAACAGTTTAAGATTTAATTTCTCTCTTTATTTTTAAATTTAAGGCAGGATTCTTCACACTAACCTGTTTTTTTGAAGCAACCTGTTGGCCCTAAAAAAAAAAAAAGATTTTTGACTCAGTCGATCTTTCTGTTCTCAGGAGGTGCATCAGTTCGTAAGGAGATCATCAGAAATAAAATCAGGGCTATTGGAAAGATGGCGCGAGTGTTTTCAGTTCTTCGGTAAGACTTCAACTGTAATGTGTGGTAGAAAGAGAAGTTCAAATTTGATTAGTAAATCCAAACAAATTGAACTGAGCCATTTTTATTTCTTTTTTACATTTTGAAAAACAAAGTTTTCATTGCATTCATGGTTACGATGATATAGCCGTATTTACCCTCTTGGGTATATAATTGATTTGGAACTAGCAAAATATACCTGCTACATTTATTAACACTATTCCTGTCCCCTAGTTTCTTTATAAATATATTATAAATCTTATATTTTCTGAAATAACAAATAAATACTTCAGTGTATTTCTTTTCTATAATGTAGTTGCCATTTTTAATGAAATTTAGCTATAACATGACAATTTTTATTTTTTTTCAACAGCCTTAAAATGGAATTCTATATATGATATCCTCACAATAATGCCACAATAGACTATGAATCCATGTTTCATATTTTGGGGGACTGTTTCTCATGTGTGTGAAATTGTGTTTTTGGGCTGTTTCCTGGCTTTCACAAACATGGGGCAGGGGGGTGGGGTGGCATGGTGTAAGAAATCTTGGAAATCAATTTTAAAATTATCTTTTTTGAACTAGAGGTTAGTGTCAATATAGGATTCTTCAGTGGTCTGGGTCTCTAATTTGGATCAGACCTACATGACAAATTTAAGTAAAAGCATACTAACATATTCATATAGCCCTCATCAAATGTCTTTATTTGTATTGTATGGATTTGCTGTTGCTGAATTAACCCTAAGATGTTACCAGAAGATACTGTTTTTAGGAAACAAAGGAGAGGAAGAAACTGATTCCTCCATTACTTTTTAGGGAATGAAGATAGAAGAAGTAATATTCCTCTCTTCAGTGCTACCCTCAGGTTTTTCTCCAGTATGCTGAACAGGATATTCCCAAGAGTTAACCAAATGTTTTTATTCCTTTCTAGAGAAGAGAGGGAAAGTGTGCTGACTCTCAAAGGGCTGACTCCTACAGGTACACTGCCTCTGGGTGTCCTCTCAGGAGGAAAGCAGACCATACAGTCAGGTGAGTGTAGGAGAAATAAATGTCCCTGCCAGGAAGGATACAATCCTACCCCCAGCCATTGCATGTAAAATAAAAGCATGTGGATTTCTCAGCCTGAAAGTTATAAACCTTTTCCATAATCCCTTTCCTAATGTCCTACTGAAAAGTTTATTCATCTTCTGGCAGCCAGATTGTTCTCTGTGGCCAAGAATGTTTCTCTTGCCGTAGCTCCAGTTCTAAAGGTCTGGCGAAGGCATCCTCTAAGGAGACTTACTGTGTGAGGTCTTGAAATAAAAAGGTTGAGACTTGGTAGAAGTAATAAATCTAGACTAGAGAGGGAGGAAGACATCAGCTAATATTATTGGATGTCTATGAGATGTGGGAACTGGCACTGACTAGTGTCCAGCTTTGGACATACACATCACTGCTTCTTGTTACCCTTAGTTTTATTCAAACTTTTCCATTTAAGGTTTTTTCATGTTAACTGCCTCCTATATTCAGTCCTTCCCACCATTATAATGGGCTAGTAGGAATTATCCCCTTTATAACTATCTGAAATTTTTTTAAATATAGACTTGAATTCTTCATCCTTAAATCTGACAATGGTATACCATAGTTTAGATATGTGAGCCTTTTTTTAACGTCTACAGCTTGCTTGTTTAATTTGAAAGTTGGCTTGAAATGCCCAATGAAACTACTTTTTTCCCTCTAAACAACTGTATAATTTTTCATTGAACAGACTTATAGGTTTTAGAGATCAAAGGGACTTTAGAGATCCTCTTCTCCACCTCCTCATTTTTCAGATATGTAAACTGAGGCCTAGAGAGGTAAAGGGACTTACCCAAGGCACATAACACAGATTTTAAGGAGCTAGGATTTGGAACCAGGTCCTTTTACTGGGAATCCAGTGGTCTTTGTGCTACACCACATCGTCTCCAGTGAGGTTTTTGTTTTGTTTTATTTACATTTGGAGTACAAAGGAATTAACTTAGTGATGCAGGAAAAAAAAAAAGAAAACAATTATAAGCAGCCTTGTAGAAAAAAGATTGGGAATTTAGGAGCCCATGAAGCTTACTCGAGTATGTTTTGTTTTCAAACAAATTGAGTCTCTTTTAGACAATATACTTATTCTTTTCTACTGAGTGAAGAAGCATGACCATCTCCGAGTCTAGATTTTAATGGCAAATATACCATTTTGTACTCTAATTATTTTGCTAGTTTCTTTATCTGCCATATGTTTGTGGCCTTAGATGTGCCCCCTTCCTGGAGATTGCTTTTTAGATAAACACTAGGCAGCCTGAGTTGATGTGAGCCTTGAGGACATTGTGAAAAAAGATCTATAGTATAGGACAATAGTACTGTAGCTAAAACTAGGGGATTTGAAGAACTTATTACTCTCTCTGTAATTATCTAGCTAGAGTCTTTTTCTCTACCAGCTCAAGCCATTTACCAACTTTGGTTTCACCAACTAGAGCTTGTCATTTTTATCATACCCTTATCTGTGCAGCTTTGAACAAACAGCACCCTACTTTAACACGTAGCACTATTTACCCACCACTTTAATCAGACCAGCCCCATGTGGACTCAGTGTGGAAAAAGACTACAGCAGAGGACTACTTCCCATAATGCCACTTCTACTTCCTAACAGAAATAGGAAGTTTTAACTGTATTACACTGTCAATGGGGACAAACATTTTTAAATGTTAAGAGACTGGAGAAGCTAAGGCATTACTATATTTAAGAGAGAAGATTTTTAAAGCTTGTGCCTGCATGTTTTTGGCAATTGGTATAAACATTTAATAAGTTTTAATAAGCAAGTACCATGCATTTTATTCACTTCGATGTGGATTTTCTCATTGATTTAAAAAGAAATATTACTTTTCCCAATTTCTCTTGTTTTATTGATTCTGATATCATTAGGTACCATGGGATGTTAATCACTTTCCCTTTCTTACATATGTAATAAATAAAAGGCACAATTTCCCTCGTATGCTATATCCCCTAGCACATCCCAACAACCTTTAGTGGTTCACAGTTATTTCTTCCATGAACTCTAGGCAGAGAAGTTTGTTAACACTGAATTTTAAATTATCCCCCTTTTCCAGCCAATGAGGGAGCAAAAGACTTTCTTGGCAATTAGCCCTCTTACACAATGATTAGAAACCACATGGGTTTGAAATGTCAGCTTCTGTTATGCTTCAAACCCAGGGTATACCATGAATTCACATCACCACCTGAATAGCCAGAGAGAACAGGTCCTGTTGGCAGATCGCTTCTTTTCTTCCAAATCCTGCTCTATTATTTGAGGGCAAGCCTGTTTGAGTGAGAAAAGAACAGTTAGAGTTTCTTCAGGTAACTTGGTGCAGTCTTTCCCAGGCCTTGGGTGTAACAGTACTCCATTTAGAGAGCAATAATGAACCAATAAGGTGCCACTTTTCCTTTATTTGTTGAATTGGAACACAGGGGTTCTTTTAACTTCGGGTGAACTATACACATTGAGGCATCTGTGACATTCTAGATTATTTCAAAATAATTTCAAACATTTACTTGACAGACATCAAGAAAGAAACACAGATGCACAGTTGTTCATTTCTTTTCCTTAGAGTTTTAAAAATGGGGTGGTGACCCTGTTTTTTAGTTCTTGTAATCAGTATTTCAGACCCAGTAGCTTAATTATAAGGAATGTTGGTGATAAAGTTTTCCAAGAAGTTTTAAGTATTAAGAAAATTATAGCTAACCAAATTCTAGTTTACCCACTCAGTATTCTTTTCACTTCCTTTTCCAATTGGTGTTTATTATTGACAGGAAAGGACTGGATGGATGGATGGATGGATGGATGGATGGATGGATGGATGGATGGATGGGTAAATGAATGGGTGAGTGGATAGATGGATGGATGCATGGATGGATAGATGGATTGAAGGATGGAAGATGGGAACCTGGGGTTTCAATACTGGCAGTACAGCTGTCAGCTTACTCACTCTTTTTCTGTCTTCATTTTTGCATGCCACTGCCCTTGCTGTCTTACAGCTACAATAGAAGCGATAGAGACACAGGAAGGTATGGCTAGAATCATCCAAGAGCTGTAATCATTTGTTTGTCTTCTAATTTTAAAAAGCTTTATTTGATGTTTAAGTTGCTATCCTATTGCATCACCAGAACTGGAACAGTGAGGAAAGGAGCAGAGGCTTCTCTGAAAAAGTTCATAAAGTGAATCTTCTTTGGTGGCCTGCATCTATAGTAATTGAATAGAATCCTCACAAGAGATGAAGCCTTCCTGGGCTCTTTATCAATATTAGTGTAATTGCAGAAGTTTGAATGTCTGGGCAGCTGCTTCTGCAAATGAAATCTCTAGTAGTTTGTTCTAGTGTCCCATCTATTATCCCAAGGCCATGGGTTTGGTCCTATTATCCTCTAATGGCTTCTGGGAAATTCTTTTGTATCAACCCCTTAACTATGTATCTCTAAGACTTTTGAGAACAAAGGCAAAATAAATAGAAAAAATACTGATTGGTTCATGAGATTTCCCCAGCATTCAAGCTAATCTGTCTCAGTATCAAAGAAAATAAAACTAAATTGAATTGGAAGTAGTAAGTAAAGGTATATAATTATAGACTATTTAGATATAGATAGATTATTATATGTAGTATATAAATATAGATTATTATAATTATAGATAGATTTTTTTAAAATAATTTGGACATTTTTTGTTGAAAATTTGTTAAACTCAAATGATCATTTGTCTTGATGGTTAAGGAACTAAGAGATTGAGTTAGAAAATGGAGCTCCTATATACATTTTCATATACAATTTTCTGCCTAATTTTTATAACTTGTTAAGCTAATAGAAAGAAGCAATTTTGTTGGCTCTTGGTCATCTCATTTAAGTTGCCAAAATTGTGTTCAGCTCCTGGTTGTGCAAGATAAAATACCATCTTTCTGATCCAAAATTATCTCTATTTTTACCTTTGTATTGTCATGTATGGTGTTTGTGTTTTAAAGTAACCACCCTGTGTTTAACTTGACTCTACCATTTTTAAAAAACTTTGAGCATGCTTCTGGCCTATAAGCAATCCTTTCCCAAACATATTGAGGCAAAAAAAATTTGTCAGCCTTTTACCAAATTTGTGACTACCACTGATTAATTCATTTAAATTTTTAGAAAAATTGTTTTCACCAATTCAGACACCTTCGGGCCTTTAAGGATGCTTCTGACCAGGCAAATAAAATTGGCCTGTTCCTCATCCCTTTTTTTCCCTCCACCAGACATGTGCTCAGCAGCCCCTCGTGTGTTCATTAGGAGAGTTTGGTGTGTGGCCGAGAGGCTGTTTTTAAACCACCCCCCCACGTTGGTGCAGACTAAAATTACTGTTCCTGTTCCCTCTAGCCATCCGAGGGTTTTCACCCCCACACAAGATCCGAAGCTTTGAGGAAGCTCGGGGCCTGGACCGGATTAATGAGCGCATGCCCCCCCGAAGAGATAAGTCATACCCTGATGGTCCCGTTGCAGTGCCGATGAATTTGGTGACATCCCGCTCATCAAAGAAGGGTGACACAGCCAAGAAAAGCCAGTAACAGCTCCAAGCACCTGCTGTGGCACCACTAATGGATCCAAGACTTTAAAGCATATTTTATTTATTTATTATTGGAAAACAAAAACAAACTGAAACCTGAAGGCACATTCATGATGCATTCTGCATTTATTCTGTAAGAAAGGTGACCATTTTGTACATTTTTTTAATTTATGTCCAATATAAAAAGTCCCATCTTTTTTTTTTCTTTTTCTTTGTAAAAATTTTTAGAAATTGGTCGATTGATAGTATACACATGAAGTATTGTGCTGTACAGGTGATACCTGTCCACCACTCCCCCACCCTTTGTATAAGAGGGCCTTTGGAAACCACAACCCTGAGTTTCTGATTTGAACCAGTCAGCTAGTCCTCTCATTTTTGAAAGGAATATCTTTCATTTAAGCTCAACTATTTTTTGCCTGGGTATATCTGCTTCTTTAGACATCAATTCTTGGGAAGGTCTGATAGATTATGGTGAGCTAAACCTGTTTCTTTGATTGTGGAAAACTTGATTGGGGTTTAACTTTAAAGTAGATAACTCCAGTCCTAGGAATAGCTTAAGGTCCAAAGGGTGTGTTTACCATAACGGCCTACTTTCTTCTGGACTCCAGTTCCTTTTAATGTAATCCTGTGGAACAAAAATGAGAATCATCATCATAATAAAGGATACTCTTAGGATTACTATAACTTGTCAATTGAAGTACAAGCATTACTGGTTTAAGACTTCCCTTTAAGATTTTGGGAGGGAGAAGCTTCTAGAAAATCTCGTGTAACTACTGTCACTGAATACTTTCAGACATCTACTCCCATTTTTGTGCTCCACATAAGCTGCTCTGCTCCTTCTAAATGTTTTCCAAATGCCCTCTTCAAAACATTTTTTACAACCAGAATCCTTTTCTCTATCCCATCACTGTCCTTTTCTTCTCTATCCCTGTTCCAGGAATTATCCTTTGTTTATTTCTGACATTTTCTATATTTCTGATGAAAACTGGGACAATGGAAATTGAATCTAGGGTTGCGGGGTTCCCCTCTGACATGTAAACTTGGATAAACAGCTTTGGTTTGGTAAAGTTCAAACAAAGAGATTTTACCAGACTCTGAGTTGACCACTTGACCATTTTACTATCCTTCATAATCCTTGATGAGTCAAACTCTATGTGATCATCATTAATATTTCTTGGAACCCAAGGGCAAGAGTTGATATCATAAGCAGACAGCCTTTCCTGTCTGTCTATAGCATGACTTTTGAGTCCACCATCAACTGGTAAACACATTTTACAGCATCCTTCAAGTTTCTGTTTTTGGCGAAGAGAATGGTATCTGGTGTCTTGCTTTAATAGCTGTTACTCAGCCTTGTTGATGGATACATTCTCATCAGTGCTTAAAAAATGAAAATTTCAGAAATTCCTTCGTCTCATAGGTTGAGTCAGTGTCACCTCTACATGGATGCAAGTATCTTATACAATAGTAACATGATATGTTGGCAGTTTTGGGGGATTTCAAGGACAGGTGGAAGAATACAATGAAACTCCTTACTTTCATTAAATAATGCCCTGTTTCCCCACTAATGTTTGTACTAATTATATCCAGCTTTCTCCTTTATGACAATCAAAGATCATCAGGGTGTATTTGACAATTTAAATGCTATGGCATGGATTTATCTGCTGGTGTGAAGATGATAGAAGTAGTGTAAAAAGGGAGATAAAGGGTCTCTGTCTCTGATTTAGAATTTTGTAAGGGAATTGGGGGAGGACGCTTGAAAGCAATATCTTTTTTATATCCTTTGAGGAAGTTGATCAACTGGACAATCCTCATACCTTTTTTCACAATATTGGAAAGGATCACTGTCTTTGGGAGAGCTCAACTAATAAAGTTGGAAAGTACAATGAGAGATTATATGTATTTGAAAATGAAAATCATTCACCTTCCTCTCCAGTTCATTAGGATCATAACCATAGGAAATTCACACCCCCCCAAAAAAATTGTGACAGCCTTAAGTCATTGGGTAATAGTTGCTGCTAATACTGCACCTGCCCTTCTCGAAGAGGGTACCATGAATTGGGAGTCATTCTGTTGCCAGCTTTCATGGATAGAGCTTAGTGGTACCGATCATTACTCAGATCTCTGATCCATTCCCTAGTGAAAAGCAACGTGAACATAGGAGAAAAAGATCTGAGTAGGTTCTTTAGCTGTTTTGGAAATTATAGTGGCTCCTGAATGAAGAGATCTGAGAACTTGATAAAATGTCGAAGCTACTTTCTTTTGTGGTATACTCTGAAAACCATAGGGCAGAACCACAGTGAGGTTGGGGGTAGGGTTTCTTTTTTGAAAATAGTACAAATAGTTTTCTATAAAGTAGGGATCTCAGATAACCCATATGCTGATACAAGCAATTTCACTTTTAACCATAACAGATTTGTAGACCAATAACTTGGGGAAATTTTTAGTGAATAGGATTTTCTCTTCACTCTGTATTTCACTCAGGACAATCCATTTTAAACATTTAAAATTTCTATCTGAACAGTTGTTCTCAAACAGACCAAATGGTTTTCTCCTTTGATTTTTCT
Organism: Trichosurus vulpecula; assembly: GCF_011100635.1. Taxonomy (NCBI): domain Eukaryota; kingdom Metazoa; phylum Chordata; class Mammalia; order Diprotodontia; family Phalangeridae; genus Trichosurus; species Trichosurus vulpecula. Next base: position 295,340,001 of record NC_050575.1, on the reverse strand, counting down.
CATACTGTTAGTTTATTTTTTGAACTAGTATTCAAACAATCCAGAAATCATGGCCTGTTTTGTGACTGTACCAAGAATGCTCCCCTAGCAGACTCCAAAAGAGGTGAACAGACTTCCCTGTCTTCTCTGGCCCTAGAAGGAATGCTATTAGCCCCACCTCTCCAGCCTGGCAAGGTCTCCTTCCTTTTTCTGAACTATGTGCTTTTAAAACTGAAATATCATATAGATCAAATTCTCCTTTTGGTTCTGTTTACAGTCTATGAAAGATTAGGTTTGAAACAAATAGATACTTTTAAACAGAAAAATAACCTGTTACCTTTTTAAAAGCATGCAGTTTTTGACGCTTGGTATTAAGGGCAGAGGGAGGAATCACTTTTTTTTTAAATAGAGTTGTATGCCAGGATGGGAACGGTCTAATTTTTTCTGAAAATGTGAAAAAGATGACAGCTCTCTTTCCAGGTGGACACAGAAGGCACCTATGTGGCAACCAGAAGGTTGTTTTTTTTTTTAAGAGGGAGAAAAGATGTCAGATGTTTATGGCTTGGAGGCCTGGCAGGCCTGGCCATCAGTGAATATCAGCATCTTTCAAAACGCCCATATGTATACATAGCACATATTTGGTCTGTTATAATGGTGAGCCATTGAGACATAATGCCATTGTGTCTCTCTAGCTTGGATAGTCTTAATCCCAAAAGTCAATATCTTAGCATTTTTCAAAACAGGAAAAGAAAAGCATTTGTTTTGGCAAATGTAACATTATATATCCCTAAGAAAGAGACTTTTTAAATAACAGGATAACTTTGGGACTTGTCAGCTTTGGAAATGCCCTTACCATCTCCTTCCTCTCTAAGTGAGTTCAGAAACACTAAGATTGAAGCCTCTGTTGCTCAGAAGACTAATGAAATTGAAAAAGTTGCAACAAAAAATATAAACTTCACTTAGTTTAGAGGTGAGTATATATGCATCTAATGGTTATTACCTATCAACTTCTGCTACCTCTCAGGGTGTAGTATATTTGGAATCTGTCCCCTCTGACCCATCTTTATTGTATGTAAAATTACGATTTATATCCAAGGTTTCTGACTGGTTACTGTGTAGATTTTTAAGTATTAACCACCCCCATGAACAGAAGAAACCAGCATACCATTAGGTAGAACTGAAGTGCGCACTAGTCATCAGACTTGTTTAGGAAGGAAGGGCTTTCACTAAGAAGACATCCTTTGAATACTGGTTCTAACCTGACATGCAGCCCAGAGCCAGAAGGCTGACTGATTCATCAATTTCCTACGTATGTATCAGGTGTTTCCCTCTCTTCTCTGTGTTGGAAATTTATTCACTGTCCCACGTAGGTCTATTGAGAGAATATCCTGGTATTTCCTAACATTGGTTCTAGTTGCTATGGGAACACTAAAACCTAAGTTCCTTCTCTTTCAAAACATTCTTTACCCCACCCAAATTAGACAGGGTTTCAGAGGGAGGGATGAGCTATGGACCTGGAGTAGTAGGTATGAGGTTAAATTTTACTTTTATCAGTAGTTGTAACCATGAAGCCCTGTCTTGTCTGAAAGTGAGGTATACCCTGAATCTAGAGTTCCTGCTATTAAAAGGGAATGTGGTTACGTGCCTTTAGAACAGAGAGCAGCATATGAAAGACAACTATTTCATTCTCTTTGTACTTACTAGCTGTTTCTTTTTCTCTTTAAAATATGTGTCTGTCTCTCTCTCTCTCTCTCTCTCTCTCTCTCTCTCTCTCACACACACACACACACACACACACACTCTCTCTCTCTCTCTCTCTCTCTCTCTCTCTCCAGGAATAAGGAGAGAAGTTTTCCATAGCAACTTCGAGAATAATATTGAGGCATTCTGCTGTTTGTTGGTCCCTTCATTGTTACTCTCAGTAAACTCCCCCAGAGGAAGCCAAGGAAAGAAGGGGTAGGCTGTACAGAGAATTGCTTGTTATCAGGTAACAGTGGAGAGCTTTATTGGCTGTAGGTCATTGTGCCATTAACAGTATATATAAAAAGCAGCCTGCCTATATCATTTCTTGAGAATTGTAACCAACCTATAAATAGCCAGCTAAAAAGAATAAGGGGATAGTCTGTTCATTTAAGGACAATAAACACTGGCTATCTTCTCATACCCAATTACAAAAGTTACATGGTCAATGCCTGTCTTCACTGACTAAGAGATTCCTCATCGGACAAGCTCAAGGCTTTATGTCTCTCCACAGCCTGGACAAAGAGGACTTCTTGTCAAACTCTGTTGAGAGTGATTCTGGGGTTCCCTCCTCCAAACCCTCAGGAGAGTCTTGGCTTAAGTGATTTTTTTGTACCTACACACAACCTCACCATTGCCAATAAATGGCACTTTAAAGTTTGTCCCCTTCCCCTCAGTCCCTCTCAAAGTTCCCTAAATCTGTCTTTCCGCATGTTATAGCAAAGTGCATGTAATAAAGAGGGAGCTTGTGATGGGGCTTGGGGAGCAAAGGTACATTTTTATCTTATACCAGAGAACTTTTACAGTGATACACTCCTGAACACCGTTCTCGTCCTTTCACTGTGCACTATGATCAGCAGGGATTTTTTCTAATAGACTTTTCAGCCAGCTCCATCCTAAGGGGATCCTGAATTTACCTGCCTGAATGACTTGGTTAGAACACACAAGACTAGGTAGTGGTACAAGTATTTTTTTAGGTTCTCCTGAATGATGAACTACATGCCTGTTCCCTGGAGATTGCCTCCTTTTTCCTGCTTTTTTGTTATGTTAATAACAATAGTGGAAAAAATGTTATTTATTGGAAGAAATATTTAACAATTAATTGGTGTGAACAAGGAATGAATTTGTTAGAACTGTCTTTACTGTAAATTGGAAGTCATCTTAAAGGGGAAAAAGGAAGACAAAAAAAAATTCCCATCCTTAAGATTAAACAACTTTATTGGCTTCCGGTGTCTTTATTTTTTTTTTTATCCCATGGTGCAGGCACTGAAGTTTGTCTTCTTATCCAATTTATCATTCAGGAAGTTGAAAGAAAGCCCAGCCTTTGAAATCTGAAAAGCTGATCTGGTGGCACTGCCAAGGAATTCCCTTGTGCAGGACACAGAGTCCAGCAATGCTCCTGGATCAGAAATGCCCTGGGGCTTTGCATGGCTTCTCCAGCTATCCTACAGTGACTTTTCCATCACACTCCAAAGTCCCTTCTTCCTTCACCTGGCACTTTATTTGTAAACTGCTCTGGCTCTAACAGCGCCCTTTTCTCCTGTGACCTGAAACAGTTCCACCCCCTTCCCACCCACCACTGGATCACATTACACACATGTGTACTCTTATGTGCCTTCACCAGCAGAGGCCACTATTATAAAAGAATCATAGGTCCTTAGGCCTTCTTGATAGAGATGAAAAGGATTCTTATATTTGAAGATCAATGAAAAACTGAATGTGTATGATCTTGAGAATGCATATTTAAAGTGACCAGATTTCAGATATGCTAATGCAGAACATGACCTGCACCTACATCCTGGAAAGAAAAAAAAAAAGGAACCAGAGAAGAAATGCATGTTAACTGATCTAAAGAGGTGGCCAGGACCAACTTTTGAACTTCCTCTGAAAAGTAAAAATAGGGTTGTCATTGTAGCAAGCATGGTGTCCCCTGAGTGAAAAAGAGGAGGAGGTAGGGACTACTAGGGTTATTGAGCAGGGGTTTTCATGGTGGGTCCCATATTATAGGTGGTATTGCAGGTAACAGGATATTAGAGAGCACTCCAGCAGTGCCAGTTTCTGAAAAATATATTGTGCTTGGAATGTTGGTCCAACTTAACCTCCTGACTGGCTGTATGGTTTGAGGCATCCTGACTAATGTTATTATACCTCAGTCCTTCTGTAAAATAGAAATATTAAGAGTAGTAATCTTAGCTAGCGTTTATATAGTGCGTATATGCGCCTGCCAGACCCCATGCCAGGTGCTATACGGTCATCTCGTTTGATCCTCACGACAACCCTGGGAGTCAGGTGCTAGTATTACTCCCACTTTACTGGTGAAGAAAGTGAAGCAGACAGAGTTTAAGTAATTTGCCTAGCTCACCTATCTAGTAGCAGGCTAAGGTTGAATTTTAACTCAGGTCTTCCTCAATCTATATTCAATGTGCATTCTCTGACTCATTTCTTACTAAGCCTTAATCACTGAATGGGCGCTGCCTCAGTCACACTGAGACCTGTGAAAAACCTTGGCTTGAAAAGGCCAAGGTCCCCCACTGCATCCTGGGCCATCTCCAGTCGTCCTGATCTATTCTGGCCACTGGACCCAGATGGCTCCGGAGGAGAAAGTGAGGCTGGTGACCTCACAGCCCTCCCTTGCTCAAATCCAATTCACCTGAATGTCATGGCATCACCTTCCTGAGGTCATGGTCCTCTTCCAGAACGAAGGACAAGCTACCACAACAACAATCTTATCTACTGTATCACCACCCAGCTGCCTCTAATATGGATAGTAATTTTATTTTCCTAGACCCTTCCCTTTCCTGTTGTTAAAACTAATAAAGACACTTAATTATAAAGGCTGAAAACACAAATGCAAATTCCATTTTTCCCAGTTCCCTTTAATACTGAATCAACCTCCCAACCCCCCACCCCTGACTACCACTATGAAGCCATGTGCTGTTCCTTGAAGCTTCCTGTGTCGAGAAAGACAGGACGTCTGTGTAATTCTGATTATAGGGCATCAGGAATTATAAATTAGGTTGGTGTACACCAATGTGGTTGACAAAGAGTTTCATTAGCATCTAAGGAGGCAAGAAGACAGGATCAATTACTTTTAGAGGGCCAAGGCACTGTATCATGCCAGTGGCCATCTTCATCTTCAACCCTGCTCGTGTTGCCAGGAGAGTAGACCTCAAGTCAGAGCTGAGAGAAGCTGTGGAGTGGATAGAATACAGACACTGGAGTCAAAGGACATGGGTTTTAATCCTGAGAAGAATCTTTATGTAACCTTGGGCAAGTCAATTATTTGGAGCCACGGTTTTCTCATCTGCAAAATGGTGTTAGACTATATCACCTCTAAGGCCCCTCCCAGCTCTGGATCTGCCCTCTTAGGAATAATTCACATTCCCTGCCCTCAGCTAGCTTATATTCTATTTGGAGAGAAAAGGTACCTACAAATGCCATCATAAAAAATAGAATAAAGTGTACTACAAAGTCATGTGAAAGTACCACCAGCATTAATTAAATACCCGTGGTGGGTTCTGGCTGTAGGAGGGAGAAATGCTGTCAGTTGGATAGAGCAGGTATGGCCTCACTGAAGTGCCATTGAACCCAGCCCTGAAGGATAAGTAGAATTTCAACACAGATAATAAGGGGAAGAATTGAGCAAATGTATGAAGTCAAGAAAGTAAAATGATTACTAAAAACAATGAAGAGCACGTCTTGGCAGGATTGTAGAGCTGTGAAAGGGGAGTATGAGAAAAGGCTGAAAAGAAAGATTGGTGCCAGATTTAACTTTGTAATTTGCCAAACCACCTGTCTTCTCTGTGGCTGAGAGGTTTTGGATGGGTTTTCCTTTCTGGTTATCACTGATCTCATTTGTTCTTTAATATTCTGGTGTGAAAATCCGTTATTTTTATTGATGTAGGTAAAATCTTTCTAACAAAATGCAGATTGAAGCCTGTCATTGCCTGCCCATGAATGAGGAGGGATGATGATGGAACCTCCCTGCATGAGAGCGGAGCCACTTCCAGCTGTACTCCCAGGGTGTCGCTAAGAATTCACTTTCTCCTGGCTCTTTCTTTCCAACCTTTTTTTTTCTGTCACCACCATCCTTTTGTCCCCAAGTAGTCTTTGGGACTCTATCCTTGACTTCTTGCTGATTTCATTTGCCACCATAGGTTCATTTATCACTTCTGTGCAAATGACTCAGCTTGATATGCCCAGTTCCAGGTTCAGTCCCACATGTCTTAACTTCTTGCTGGCCACGTCACTGGAATTTCTTGTTGTCATCATGAACTCAACATGTGTCCCACTTCCCAACTTCCCTATTTTCTGTTGATGTTACTATCCTCCAATCACTCAGTTCCAAAATCTATCATTTTTCTTATGTAAGAATTAAGAATTTATCCTAATCAATTGCCAAGTCTTGAGTATGCTTCCACAATTTTTCATTTGTTTATTGTTCCCTTCTCTTTGCTTATATGACCACCATTCTAGCATTGGTCTTCATCATGTTCTGCCTGGACTATTGGCATGGCTTTCTAACCATGTGTCTTCCCACCTCCCATCCTTCTTCATCTTCAGTACATCCTACAAAGGCTTCCAAATAATTTCCTGAGACAGAAGTCTCACCATTACATTCCCCCACCTCAAGAACCTCCAGGGGTTCTCTGTAACACGTTGGATAAAACAGAGTTGCCTCTTAAAGCTGGCATAAATTTGGCCCCAACCTACCTTTCCAGATTTATTTCACATTATTCCCTTAAACCAATACTGCCTCTTTAGCGGCAGATCAGCCAAGCAGTTGCCATGGAAATGCATTTGTGGCCACCACTCTCTCTGTTCCAAGCTGAACTGCTTACTGTTTGTTTTCTGATCTCATCATGTTATCCTCCACTCCTGGGGAGGCAATCCTCCTTTGTTGTCTCTCCGAAAAGATTAGCCCAATTAGCCACTTTTTCCACAAAGCCTTCCCTAACTCTTCCCCCACCCCCACCATTGAAAGTGCTCTCTCTTTTCAGATTTTCCTGGCACACTTTGTATCTCCTGCTTCTATCACACTCTATTTTCTGTTACATGTACATTGTCTACATCTCTTCTTCCCAGGCCTCCCAAGCAGATTATAAGCTTGAAGTCGCGTCATTTCTCATCTTTGCTCCCTACTTGCCAACACTCTTGCACATATGAGCACCTAATAAATGTTCAGTGGAATTAATGCCTAGTGCTAGGCAAGTACATCACGTTCAGGAATTGAGGCCTCCTAGATCCAGGCACTGTGATTTAAAATTTTCAACCAATACACACCTAGGAGGGCCTTTCGAGACCTTGGAAGGGGTCAGTTGCCCTATTTGTTGCTTCTGTTCCCACAGGCAGCTGGTACAGAGGTGGGTCATCAGTGGGATTGGGCAAGTAACATAAACTTACACTGGGATGAGAAGAGACCCAAGGGAAAGGGATGAGAGCCCAGAAAACTAAAAGGGAAAAGGAATGATTGGTGCCAGTGTGTCATCGTGTGATACTATTTATCTTGCTGACCATTGTGTCATTGTGGTTTTGCCCTCCGGAGCAATCCAAACTACTGAAAAAGAATGTTTCATCAAAGAAAAGAGGATGGAACGTAGGATGTACAGGGATAGGGTGCAAAATACCTTTTTTTCCCAAATGATAAGGCATGGAGCAAGTTTCTTTGTAAACTCAGAGTGGCTTCTAGCAGAATGGCTTTCTTTCTCTCAGCTTGTAACAGGAGGAAAAGATGTTTCTTCCCATGAGAAATGAATGAAGATCTGAACTGCTGGCTTTTGGGGTTCCCTCATACTTTTCCAATCCAAGAAAAATAGTTGTAAGTTCCATCCCTCTTACACTGTCCCACCATTCACATTATAATGAAAGTCCACTTAATCCATCCTCTTTCCTTACTTCCCTTGGTGACCAAGATTGGTTTTCAGAATGACCTGTTATTCCTGTATGCGCAGCCACATACCTCTAACTCCCCAGTCCCTCCCTCTGTCAGTGTGAACAGCCTCCCCTGCTGGTGGCCACAAATTCATCACCATGGCAATCTCTTGGCTGAGCCATCTCCTGCCACTAGAGAGGCAATGTGGTCTAGTGGAAAGTTTCCTGGACTTGGAGTCAGGAATGCTTGGGTTTACTAGCTGTGAAAGAGACTCTGAGTCCTCATCTGTAAGAATGCTTGTAGCCCCTGTCACTAAATAGGCCTCAGGGCTGCCTAGTCAGAACCTGCCTCTGACACATTCTGCCTACATCACAGTGGGCTCCTCAGGCAACTCTGACTTTTTAAGTTACAGACCAGTTGCTGATATTTATCATGGAGGGGGAGCACTCCTCCCTCTACACTCCTCCCTCTACATACCCTCTCTCTCTCTCTCTCTCTCTCTCTCTCTGTGTGTGTTCCTGAGGCTTCAATGATATACAACGTATGTAAAGTGATTTGCTAACCTTCAAGTGCTGTTATGTAAATGTCAGTTATTGTAATAGGTGTGGAGGACAGATAGATTTCTGTTTACACATGTTATATAACATGCAAAATATAAGAAAAGACAGCGAAGAAGGTGGCAGAGTGGGATACCTTTTGAGGGCTGGAAGCAAAGAACACCTGTGACTGCTGCATCAGGTAGCTGGGAAAAGAAGAACAAACTATTGTAGTGCTGGTCTCTTAGAGTGCTGGGGAGACCGAACCGTAGGAGGAAGCTCCCTGACAACAAATGGGCTTCCTACCCCCCCATCCCCACCCCCTGGAGAGGGGAGGGGAGAGGAGCGATGCCTGATGAACTGAGCCAGAACATTTACAGCTGAGACCGGATGGAGGAGTTGAGAAACCTGAGGCCTGGGGTTTCCAGATGGAAGAGTTTATCCAGTCCTCTCCAAAAAGACAAATCAGTATGTTTCTCCTGCTTCACACTCTGGGAAGCTTTAGTATTTCCCTCACGCCCTTGACCTCTCTCTGAGGCAAGATGGGTGATAGAGGCCAGTGTCATCACAGCTCCCTTCCAGTGGCTACAACGAGGTAGCCAGCCCTCCCCATGGTTAGAGGAGAAAAGAAGGGAAAAAAGACAGAAAGAGAAAGTGGTGGTCCCCGATGGGACACATCGACACGCTTTGCTTTCGCCTGCTCTGTGGCATTTGATAAACCTAGCAGAGCTTGGGGCCTTGGAATGGAAGTCCAAAGTTCATTCACCTGGGAATCAAGAAGGCAGATGAGGGTCTGGTCTTAGTGTGGGCTTATTTAGCCCCTCTTCTCCAAACTACCCCCCACCTCCCCCATCACCACCAGTCTGTTTGCTCAAGTGCCTGTTCCCCTAATGATGAATGAGACTGGTAAGCCATCCTCAAGCCCCATGACCCTCCCTCATGACAAACAGGAAGTCAGAACGTTAGCTCAGCCACAACCTCTGTGTTAAATATTTATCTTGGAGTCAAGGCTAGAGCCCTGGAGAATAAGGGGACTTTGCTGCTGGCAAGACACAGCCTGGCCAGGATCACAGGCAATCAAGGGTGGCCGGTCCCAGCTCTGAAGAACACGGAAGGAAAAAGCAGCAGGTCCCCACCCAGGCCTGGAAGCCTTTTGGGCAGGTGACCTCCAGGTGGGGATCATGTTTAGGGTGGAAGGAGTTGATGTAGGCTGCATCATTAAAAGGAGGGAGATTGGGGTAGATGGTTCCCAAAGAAGGGTTAAGTCCCAGGCCTTTTAGAAGAGGATCCTCTTAGTTTCTCTTTTCAACAAACCTTCACACAATGCCAACCTGCTTCATCCCTTAACTTTTCATTGCCTAGAAGAAAAGAAGTTCTGTAAACCCCAAACAAATTTTTGATTTAAGGTGCAGCAGGGAAACCAAGTTAGAGATATCAGTCACCAAAGTTCATGTTCTTTGGGACTGTTCCCTTTCCACCCCCATTCCTGCTTATCCCCTTCATAAAATATCTCATGTTGGAGCTCAGAGAAGTTTTACCCCATCAATGTGCTGTGACCTAAACAGGAGAAAGCCCCTATATGGGGCTTCTCGGCCTGCTTTGTTGCTGCTAACCTCAGGGTTGAGTGAATTACCCAGTTCTTTATGCTGGGATGCCCTCTTCCGGAGTCCTGAAGCCTACCTCCTGATCATGCTTGGTGTGAATATAGCAAGTGCTGCATTTGGTACAATGAGTCAGTCAGGTGTTATCATTCTTATTTTATAGATTAAAAAAAAAACCAGGCCTGGCAAAGAATGGAACCCTGGTCTCCTAATTCCCAGTTCAGAACTCTGCACTGTACTGTGCATGTCATCCCATGAAACTTGGCGACACCATTTCTTTCAGAAGCTGGACTGGTGCTTGTGTCCTTTGGAACAGAGGGGACATGGAGGAGGGTATGCGGTTTAGAAGTGGCCTCTTTTCTGGGCCCCCCTGGGGATTAGAGCGGTTTCTAAGATGCAGAGGACAGTGTGAGGTGTTCCAACTGGGACTTAGTGTCTCTGGAGCATATTCCCCTGGGATGGTCAAGGTCAACCTGGTTGCCTGAGCTCAGCTTACAAACAAGTTCTCTTTTCTCCCTTTCCCCAGGCCAAAAGCTCTTTAAATACTCCCTGCCAAGATGCAGGGGATGGACCATCAGCATACTTTCTCCTGCCGCTCCTCCATCATTCCTATATCCTCCCATTCTCCCAACAACTATGGTCAGGTGGATCTTGCCCCATTCCTTTCTGTCCCTAAGCTTTATCTGGGACTATTTAGAGAACCAAACAGAACCTGAGTCATGGGTGAAGACAGCAGGGATGCTAATGAAAAATGTCAGCAGCAGCACAGGTTAAGAGGGAGTGGAGTGAGTCTCCGGAGTCCATGGGCGTAGGTTCTTAGGAGCAGAGCCAGGAGCAACGGGAAGGGAACGTCAGAAAGACAACAAGATCAAAACGTGTTGTCTGCTGCCTGGGAACACAGGGACCACCCCACTACCGTCAGGGGTGGGCCTCCGCCCTCATCCGCCCTCCCAGGCTGGCTTGTCCCAGCCCCTCCCCGGTACCATTTCCTTAAGAGAAGATCCTTCCCACCCAGGGCTGCCTTCCTCCATGTGTTCTCCATCCCCTTCTGTTGGCCCATTGCATGTATATGTATATGTGTAAACAGAGATCTGTGGCGTCACTGTTTCCTCATGTCTGTGTATACGTGTATAAATTTCACCCTTCACACTTCTCTTTTATCTCTCCAACTCTGCAGCAGCTGTACCCAAGGTCACTCTTCCCTGTTTGTGTCAGTCTAGTTGCTTTACTGTCTCTTATCACACAGTTTCCATCCCTGTGTCCCTCTCACTGCGTCTGTCTGTCTCATTCGTCATTCTTGCACTAAAGGCGGGCTCCAGGACCAGAGGAGCTCCCTCTTCCACATGCTGGAAATGTTGCTGGAAACTCTGAGTGGCCCCTCTCTGGTGCCAGAGGCTCCACAGGGCACAGAAGGAAAGCTGCTGGGAAAGTCTCTTGTGGTCCCCTGGGACCCCCAGGACTCCTCCTCCTCCTCTAAACATGCTCCACCCTGAGCACTGGGACCATACTCCCTGCCTCGGTCCCACCTTTGAAATGAGAGCAGCTCGTCCTCATCCCCGGAAGATGGGTACTTGCTTGGCTATAGCCTCCTGACCAAATTACGCCCCCTCCCTTTCCAGTTTTTCCCCACCCTCAACCCCCAGAACACACAACATGAAGAGGGAGGGGAAAGAGCTACAGACAAAATAAGTATGACTTTTCCCTCCACCCCACCCTGCTGCAAACAGGCCAGAGATTGGAAACTCTCTGCTTGGTTCCCTCCCTTCTTCCTCTCTTCCCTCCCTTCCTCCCTCTCTCCAGCTTACAGACTCCCTTCCTGCTGATTTGACTTTTTCTCTTTTTTATCTCTCTGTCCTCTCTATCTCACACCCACACTCCAGTTCCCCATTTTCTCTGTGACTCGGACTCTCTGTCTCACTGCCTCTCCTCCCTCCCCTCCCACCCACCCACCCTATAAGAGTCTTTTTCTGCCCAGTCACGAGGGAGAGAGAACACACCCCAGACTTCTCCCTTTCCTCTCCCTTGCTGGCAGCCTCCCCAGAGGCCCACAGCTGTGGGCTCAAGGTGGAGGCTGGAGGAAATGCTTTCTCCCTCACGGACTCTCTCCATCCTCTCCACCAGTTCTTCTGCAGGTAGGTGCCAAGGAGGAGGAGGGGGCAAGGGAGGAGAGGCTGAGGTCAGGGAGAGGAGGGATCAAGGAGGAAAGACCAGCCAATCCCTTCAACCAGATGAAGGAAAGGCAGACTGGCTCCTCCCTCTGTAGTCCACAGAAATTCAGCCAGGCCTCCTTCCTATGCTCAGGGAAACTGAGGTACAGAGAAGAGAAATTGGGAGGAGGACTGGGGTCATCCTGCTCCCAGCACCTTGCTGTTCAAAGAAAATATAAGCTTTCCTGGGAAGCCTTTTCTGGTCCCCTTGGGGGGAAATGTGGAAGAGGGAAGAAGCTGGGATTGACTGCCACCACCCCATTTATTTTCCCATGTATATGTCCTGGACAAGGACAAGGAAAAACCTCTAAGTAGTACCAAATTGGTTGCAGCATTCCCAGAGTCAAGGCTTTAAATTAGTAAGGAACTCTCCAAAAGGGATGGAGAATTCTGTCAAGCTCATGGGAAGTAGATGGGAATCAGACCTGGTTTACTTCTGATCCCATCTCTACATCATCTGGTGGGATGGATGCAGATCAAGGCCCTTTACTTCCATCTCCCCCTAAATGAAGTACCCCTCTCCTTTCTGTTCCCACTTTATCTCTACCTCTACCTCCTAGGGATACTGATGTCAAGCATGTAGAGGCCTAGATGGGCAAGATACATGCTGGGGGGTGGGGTAACAGGACCCATTCATATCCCCCTCCCCATTAGGGGGAGTGAGGTAGGATGGGAGAGGAAACATTGAGAACATTGTTGGGAGAAAGGGTATCATTGGAAAACAGACACAGTCCTTGCCTCCTGAAAATAGCCTAGTGACCAGGACAGGGATGGGGACTAGACACGGAACTCCCAGAGAAGAGAATTCCCTCTCCCAGTGCATGTTCTCACCTTCTCTGTAACTAAGAGTCGTAGAGAGATCTGGGGGGTTAAGTGACTAGCCCTGGGTCATACAGTCAGGACTGGAACCTTCCTGACTCCAAGGCCAGCTCTGCCACACTGGAAAACAAGGCAGTTGCCCTGCCTGCTTGGATTTCCACTCTGAATCTCTGCTAGTGGTCAAGGAAGTCATGGGAGGTCAAGAGAAAGGAGCATCCAGGGTCAACTGATGATGGTGGTATATAATGCAAAGCACTGAGAAGTTAGGGCCTGATATTTCTGGGCTGCCAGCTCTAAGCCAGACTCTCTTGAATCATGCCTCAGTTTCCCCCTGCATAATGTTTAGGAAAGAATTGCAGAGAGTTTCTATGTGAGTCTGAGCTGCTGATGTGGCATTGCCCTTAGTCCTAATTGAATCCAGCTGGTGAATGCCTTCACTTCCCACTCCTCCCCACCCCCAGCAATCTAATGGGCACAAAAAAGCAACAGGCAGTCTCTGTTCAAAGCCCCAGCAAGTATAAGCAACTCACAATGGGGGCCTGCTTCCCTGACCTCCCTGACTCCTGGTACTTCATTACAAGTGAACAAGAGAGTGTCAAATTCCCCACTCCAGTGCACTGCCCATGTGAAATCCCCATTCTGGCCATGGGCATGCACCTTCCCAGCATACAGGACTCCTGCTTCTCCCAAAGAAATTTCCCCCTCTCCCTTTTCCCAATACTTCCCTTTGTGAGTGTGGAAGCCACCCACCAATGGCTTGGACTCAATTCAGGAGGTACCAATGTGACCCAAGCAAGTCCTGTGACTCTAGTTGGGGGTGGGGTAGGGTGGAAGACAGTCTCATGTCAGCCCATGATCTCATCCTACACTTTGTATTTAAATTTTCGAGAAGAGTCCTGGTCTGACATCACCCTCACCCAGTACAGGGACCACATGCTCTTCCTCCCATCTTCCACCTGCTTCTTCCCCTTCCCTCAGCCTCATGCCTCTCCCTATTCTTCCTCTTCCTCACTGGTATTCCCATCTCCAAGTCTTCCACCCTCTCCTACTGCCCACCCCTATGGGGGCTTTGGACTTTCTCACAGAGCTGGTCACCTCCCCTACACCCACTGCTGATTTCCAAAGACAAGCCATTCTCTGCTATGGGCTCATTCATGTGGAACAACAAGTACAGGTCTGGAAGACACAGAGAGAGAGAGGGAGAGACACACAAATCTAGACATGGAGCCAGAGCAAAAGGAGAGAGAAAGAGAAAAGGAGAAACAGGAAGGAAAGCAGAGGGAAAGACTTGTAGAAATGAGTCAGGAGAAAAAGAAAGGGAAGAAAGCAGAAGGAAAGCAGAGAAGATGAGACAGAGACAGAGAAAGACCAAGGGAGAGAGAAACATACAGGTAGAGAAAAACAGTGAGACAGAGACATAGAGGTGAAAAACAGAGAAATTGAGGTTAGGGGGAGAGAGACACAGAGAGAGAAAGAGAGAGAGAGAGAGAGAGAGAGAGAGAGAGAGATTGAGGTTAGGGAGAGAGGAGAGAGAGATGCAGGAGAAGAGCATCCAGAGCCCAAGACTTGAAGGCAGGCCAGTCCCCATTGACACTCTGAACTCCCCAGAGTCCCTGGGAAGGAAAGCTGAAACAGAAAAGGCTATGACCGTTTCATGCTTAACTCCTGACTCAGAAAAGAGGATTTCTACCCCTCACCCCAGAGGCACTGCCTGGTTTGAGTACTAAGGGGAGGGACCCTGGCTGTCCTCATGTGGGGCACATAGCCAAGCTAGGCCAGTTTCTCTCCTTCCTTCCTTCGTTGCTGTGCCCAACAGCTGTTTCCATTTCTCTTTTGGAAGAGGAAGTTATAAAGTGCTTTGAGATCCCTTTAGCCTGGATGACTGGATGACCGAGGCATTTCCCATCATTCCCTGCTTCTTGCCATCCCTCTCCTCTCTTACCCTCTCCCTCACCCTGGTCCTCCACATCCCCCTTCCCCCACCTCTGCAGTTCCTGGGTCACTCAAACAAGCAGCTCATTGTGCCTGATCCGGCAGCTGAGGCGGCGCCAGGAGCAGGAGCAGGAGCAGGGACAGAGCTGATGGCTGGTGCCCAGGGGAGGAGTCTGCCTCTTGGGGCATCGGGAGCCCAGGTGACACTCCAGACACCCTTCCTCAGACCTCCACCCCCATCCACACCCAGAAGGGATTGGAGCTTCCAGAGCCAATTCTAGTTCTCCCTTGTCCTTTCCCCAAGGGAGAATTGGTCCCCTCTGGGTCTGTGGGTCCTGGCCACACCATGCAGTCCCCATACTACAGCCTCTCCCCGGGGCTCAGCCTCAGTGACTTCATCCCAGGCCACCTCCAGGCACAGACATTACCGCACCGTCAAGGGACCCGGGTGAGTGAGGCCACTGAGGGCAAGGGTTGAGAAAGGGAGCATTGCCCTGACCAGGGAGGTGGATAGTTTGAGGGTGGGGATTTGGTGGAGGGGACTGGGAAGGCAGAAATTATTTGACTCTGTTTCTTGATTCCTGATGCCCTCACCTGCTGGATTTTTGCTAGGCCCATGTGTTCTGTGAACTTGACCCCTTCTCCCTGCTGTATCTTGAGCTTTCCCCCGATTATTCCCCTCCCCTCCAACCCCAACAGGTGTCTGTGCTCCGGAACGGTGGCTCCAACACGCTCAACTTCCAGTTCCATGATCCAGCCCCCAGGACAGTGTGCAATGGGCACTCGGCACCCAGGAGAGTCGCCCCAGGTTTGCTCGGCCCACATTATCCATCCTTATCAGAGAGCTCTCCTGCTTCCATCTTCCTTGGCTTAAACGCTTTGCTTGTTCCCTTTCTCCTTCAGAAGTCAGACTCTTCCTGAAAGGCTGGTTAGACAGTATGGTGGAAAGTAGAAGATATGATATCGGCCTTCCTTCCCCCAGTAGTGATAGCAACGCCATCTTTCTCCATTCAAACGCTGAGGTGGGGGTGGAGGGGGACCTGTCTCTGGCACTTCCCCAGGTTCCCTTTTCCTCAGAACCATCTACTACAATTGCCTAGACTGATGCTGGCTTCTTTCTGCCTTTCATACAAACATCCACACACATATATGCACATTCAGGATCTCAAACACATATATGCGTGTGTACATGTGTATATGTGTATATGCACACACATATATACATATAGGAGATGATCAAGGCATTTCCCATCATTCCCTATGTGTGTGTTTATATATTTGTAGATATGGATGTAAATATAGATATGTAGACCCCTGTGAGGCCATTCTAAGGGAAACATTTGAGAGGGGATAATGGTACTCTGAACCAGGGAGGCAGGTATTTTGAGGTGAGGGAAGTGGAGGAGACAAGAGAAGCAGAGATTTTTTGAATCTTTTTGCTGTAGGAGGGTACCATTGATTCCTGACCCCCTCACCTGTTGTGTATTTTCCTAGGTTGTGGTGCCCTGTGAACTAGCCCCTTCCTCAATATTGCATCTTGTGAACTTCTCACTTTGTATACACTATTAGCTTGCCCACACGCTGGGGGTAAAACAGACACTTTCTTTCACTGTGGTCCCATCGCCCAAGAGAGTAAAGATTCCCATGGAAGAGAAAACTTCCAGGCCAACACAGATCTATGGAGGGGCACCACTTCCTTATTCTTCCTCTCACAACAACTGTCGCCCTTCCCCAAAACCAGATATAACCAAGCCCCTAGGGATAGAGGCCAAGTCTTATATTCCACCCCCAACCCCTACTTACTCCTAATTGTACACTGAGGACCTCAAGGCAGGCAGGCCAATGCCAGAACTTGCTTGCTGGGGAGAACAGGAGTTTAGAGTAGGGATGAAGGTTGAAGACCCCAAGGTCAACCCCTGAAGTGACTGGCACCTCTCAACCTGGGATAGGATTCTCAGGGCTATCCGGGTTGAAATCCTTGGAAAATGGCTGGATTTCATGGGAGTCTATGGACTGGGGAAAAGGAAAAGAGGCTTCTAGCCCAGGAAATCCAAGAAATAGGTGGGAATGTGAATCAAATTGCTTGCCTTCATCCTTTGAGTTACAGAGGATAAAGTAGGATCCTAGCTGGGGAGGAAGGGGGAGGGACACAAAATCTGATTCCATAAATGATATCGTTTTGGGGAACCCTCTCCCTCTTTAAGCACTGACTCTCCCCTCAGAGGAGAAAGGCTATACTGAGAACCCACCTGGCATCTCCAATCATTTTAAAGGTTGGGTCCTGACATTCTCAAAAGGTAATTGGTTTTAATTCTCTTTTTAAAAAAAACTAAATAAACATTTATTATATGTTCCTTTTATCTGGAGGGAACAGGGTGCACTTGTGTGTGTGTTTAAGTCACCAAATCAAACAAACAGAATGTCATAACTCAGAAAAGGTCAGGGGTTACTGTTCTGGAAATCCTAAAGGGTGAATAGACTGTGTGTAGGAGGTAGAGATCAGGGTAAACTCGACTCCTCCTTAATGTCCTTTGCTCTTCCGCCTCTAAAATGCTACCTACAGATCCTTCTTGGTACCAAACCTGGCCTGTTCCTGAGAGCCAGGTCCCTGGAAGCACTAAGCAACCCGTATCCCAGCGTGGCCCAAACTGGTCGGCTACGTGGACCAAAGGCAGCAAGCAGCGGGACAAGTGCTGGGTCAAATATGAGGGCATTGGGCCGGTGGATGAGAGCGGCATGCCCATCGCTCCTCGTTCTGTGAGTACTGGGGGAACCACCGAGGCAGAAAGGGGGATGGGAGGACAGAGCAGAGACAGACGGTGAGCTCAGGATGTTCACTCCTTTCAGTCATGTCCAACTCTTGGTGACACCATTTGGGAGTTTTCTTGGCAGAGATACTGGGAGTGGTTTGCTGTTTCCTTCTCCAGTTCATGTTACAGATGAGGAAACAGATGCCATCAGGATTAAGTGACTTGCCCAGGGTCACACAGCTAGGAAATCTATGAGGCTGGATTTGAACTCAGCTCTTCCTGACTCTAGGCCTGGTGCTCTACCCACTGCATCACTTAGCTGCCCCGAGTTCAGGAATGCCCCCTGGATTAATACTCCATTGTCTCACGTTGATATGCACCACTCATGGCAGAAAAAGTACTGACTTTGAAGTCAGGAGAGGTCTGGATTCTGATCCTTGATGTGACCCTGGGTCCAGCAGCTCTAAGAACCTCAGTTTC
Source organism: Trichosurus vulpecula (assembly GCF_011100635.1). Taxonomy (NCBI): domain Eukaryota; kingdom Metazoa; phylum Chordata; class Mammalia; order Diprotodontia; family Phalangeridae; genus Trichosurus; species Trichosurus vulpecula. The sequence goes on along the minus strand of NC_050575.1, from coordinate 295,322,085 downwards.
TTCATCCATAAAGTGGGGATAATAATGTTGTTTGTATTCTCTGAGATACTGTGCGGAGGGAGCTTTAAACCTTAAAATTCCACATATAAAAGATCATATTACAAAACTAGGGTTTGTCTTGTGCTTTCACCTTTCCAAATGTCTCGGAGTTGACCCTCAAAGCAACCCTGTGAGGTAGGTGCTATTATTATCACCACTTTGCAAATTGGGAAATAGAGCTGAGAGAAAGACAGAGAGACCGAGAGGGATAGAGAAAGACAGAGACAGTTGGCCTCAGAGCCAGAAAGACCTGGGTTCAAATCTTGCCTCTGACACTTAGTGGCTCTGTGACCTTGAAAGAGTCACTCAATCTCAGTGCCCCAGGCAACTCTCAAACTACACTTTGGAGAGCGGTGTTGAGCTGCTTCCACGTGAGGTACTGTTTTTTCCAGTAACATCAGTTCAGCAAAGCCCCTCTGAGACTGGATTTCCTTTTCTTTCTGTTCTTTTCCTTTTGCTTTCTTTCTTATCTTTCTTTCTTTTTCTTCTTTCTTCGTTCTTTCTTTCTTTCTTTCTTTCTTCTTTTCTTTCTTTCTTTCTTTTCTTTCTTTTCTTTCTTTCTTCTTTCTTTCTTCTTCCTCTTCCTTCCTTCCTTCCTTCCTTCCTTCCTTCCTTCCTCCTTCGCTTCCTTCTTTCTCTTTGTTTGTGGAAGGTAGTTGGGGTTAAGTGACTTGCCCAGATCACACAGCTAGTAAGTGTCTGAGGCCAGATTTGAACTCAGGTTCTCCTGACCCCAGGGTGGGTGCTGCCCCTGGGGCTGGATTTCAACAAAGAAGGTCTTGAGATAGGGAAAGGAGGATAGTCTGACTTTGCCTTCTCTATTCCCAGAGTGTAGGCAGCCCACGGGACTGGTACCGGAAAATGTTCCAACAGATCCACCGAAAACTTCCAGGTGAGACCCAGTCTTGTCATGGCTGTTGCATGGGCAGGGCAGTAGCTGGGGAATGAGAAAGGACGAAGGATTCTAAGGGATTTGAGGAAGAGGGAGAAGATAGGGAAGTCTTCCTCTAAGAGAAAGTGAGTGGATCTGTGCATTGAAGGAAGTTAGAAGTAGAAGAAAGGAGAGCATTCCAGGTGTGAGGGACAGCCTATGCAAAGACACAGTGATAGGAAATGGAATGCCAAGTACAAAGGACAACCAAATGGCTGGAACATAGCATGTGATCAGGAGTAATGGGTTGAGTAAAGGGCTAGAGAAGGCCTGAAAAGGTAAGCTGGAGCCACATTGGGAAAGCCACAAAGGGAAAGTCGAGGAGAGATATAGGGAGCCATTGAAGGTTCTTGATTTGGGAGTAAAATGGTTAGACTTGCACTTTAGGAAGGTTGTTTTGGAAGCTGCTTGGAGGATGGGTTGGAGAAAGAAGAGACTAGAAGCCAGTTAGGGATAGTGGCAATAGTTGGGCTGAATTAGAGCAGGGGTGGCATGAGTGGAGAGCCGGGGTCGGGCTGAGATAGGAGGGTAAAATCAACGAGATTTGGCAAGTGAATGGTTATGGGAAGTGAGGGAGAGGAAGACTCAGGATAGCATCTTGATGGCATCATGAGAGTTCTCTAGATTTAGCAAAGCTCTTGATAGAACTTCTGGTGAGGAAAAGATGAAGAGATTGGGCAAGACCAGGGGTGTCTAAATGGTACGTAAGGATCTCTTAGTGACTTACGAAGCCATGTATTAACATCGTCTGTTCTTTTGTGTTTGTATTTATTTTGTTAAATATTTCTCCATTACATTTTAATCTGGACTAAGGAGTCCAGACTTGCACTGAGGAGCGTTGTGGACTACACAAGGCTGCAGTGTTTGACAGGTGGTATCATGATAGATGAATCTAGAGCTGATTGGACGGTCAGACTGGAGAGTAGAAATGGTTCGATGAAGTGCTGGATGCTAGAAAGATCTCTGGATTTAGAGTTAGATGATCTAGGTTCAAACCCTGCCTCAGAGACCTACCAGCCATATGTGACCTTGGGAAAGTCCCTTAACTGCTGCCTGCCTCAGTTTCCCCTTCTGGAGAGATAATTACAGTACCTGCTTCCCTAGATCGTTTTGAGGATAAAATGACATGGGATATGAAATGCATTTGTCGTTGAGTTGTTTTCAGTCATGTTCGACTCCTTGTGACCCTATTTCGGGTTTTCTTAGCAAAGATACTGGATTGGTTTGTCGTTTCCTTCTCCAGTCCACTTTACAGATGAGGAAACTGAGGCACACAGGGTTAAGTGACTTGCTCAGGATCACAGCTAGTAAGTGTCTGAGGCTCCATTTGAACTCGGGTCTTCCTGACTCCAAGACCCTAGTGCTCCATCCACTGCGCCACCTGGCGGCCATGAAATACATTGCAAGCCTTTAAAGGGCTAATAAATGTTAGCTACTGATATTATTTTTATTATTATTATAAGTAGCTCTCCACTGGAGTTCTCCAGTGATTCCAGGTTGGCCCGGTGCTATTTATTTAATATTTTTCTTTGTGATGTGGGATAAGGGATAGATAATTCAAAAATATCTGGAATCTAGTGAAACGAAACATCTTAGGCCTTTGCTTCTAAAAAGTCACCTTCCTAAATACAAGGCTGCAAGCCTGTATGCATCAGACAGCTGATGTAATCTAGCCAGAATTAAGAGAGCGCAGGATCAGGGCCCCTCTCTACTTGGCGGTGGTGATGTCCCATCCGATGCTGTGCGCTCACTTCCAGGCCAGGTGTCAAATTTTAGGAAGGACATTGATAAGCCAAAGAGCATCCAGAAGAAGGCAGCCAGGATGGCTCGTGCTGAGGGCACCTGGAATATACACATAGCTTGGAGAAGAAAAGACGTAAGAGAACAGAACAGCTGCCTTCAAGAATTCCAAGGACTATCTGGCAGTCAAAAAGCATTTATGAAGTGCCTGCTGTGCGCCAGGGACTGTGCCAAGCCCTGGGGATGCAAAGGAAGGCAAAAGAGACAGTCCTTGACCTGGAGGAGGTCACCGTCTATAATGGGTTATGTGATATTGAAGAAAAAATACCCTTAGTCTGCTTGGCCTAGGCATGGGTGGAATTTGCAAAATGACAATTAGGCCATTGAGGCAATGAAGCATCTAAGTGATGCAGTGTAAAGCTGGCTAGGCCTGGAGTCAGGAAGACCTGAGTTCAAATCTGGATTCAGACACTTCTTATCTAGCAAGTCATTTAACCTCTGTCTGCCTCAGTTTCCCTAACTGTAAAACGGGCATAATAATAGCACCTACTTCCCCAGGTTCTTGTGAGGCTCTGGTGATGTGTTCATAAAGCATTCAGCATAATGCCTGGCACGTAGTAGGCACTATTTAGAAACTAGCTATTATTATTAATCATTAATTAATTAATTAACACATGGATCTTGGATAACCACTAGTTACCCAGTTCCGGCAAATCATATTACTGTCAGTTCCCTGCAGGCACTTGCCCAGGGTCATATAGTTCCAACATATTGTAGAGAGACTAGATGGCCTTTGATGTCCCAACTCTCCAACTCTGTGATTCTTTAAGGTCTGAATAGAAACCCAAGCTCCATCTTGAATTACATGGGGCAAGGAAATGAGGACTCCTCTTCCTTGGAGAGGGACCTGTGACTGCGTCTTAATTTGTGGTAGTTTCAAGGGCTTAGAGGCAGGAGGAATAGGTGCCTGGAATTTCATCATTAGTTATTTATTCCTTTGTGGTAAAACCAGCTTTGCCTCTACAATCCTCATTTAAAATTAAAATATCGGAAGTAGCCTTGGAGGTCACTTGGAGGCGTTAGAGGTGCCTGAATTTTCTCTGATGCTTCTCTCTCAGGCCGGAGGGCACAAGGAAGGGATCATAAACAAGAAAGATGGATTTCCCTGACTTGGCCATTTTGCTGACCGCAGGGCCTCCTCCCCCCCCCCCCAGCCTCCCCTCCCCACTCCCCTCTAACTTTAAGTGGATAGGTGGGTGGGTCCGAGGAGAGAGGTGGGAAATCTCCGGTTGCCTGGAGGCATTCCAGAGCCATTGAATACCCAAAGCATTTCCAGACCTCCTAGGAGCTGCTCTCCTAATTCCTTCCCTCCCTAGACATTCTTCTGGGCCTGACTCATTCCCCCACCTCCTAAAGGGGAGGGGAGGGCCGCTGGCACCCGAGTAGGGTTGAGGCAGAGGTTAGGGATCAGTGACCTACTTCATCTCTCTTTTTCCAGAGCTGCAGCTGGACTGGGCTTTTGAGGATCGAGGCAAAGGTGAGAAAACCACCCTAAGAATTGGGCTGGCCCTTGCTCCAGGAAACAGAACTCACTATCACCTGTGCTTTAAGACCCCAAATTTCTCTAGCACTTCAAGTCATCAATGAGTCTTTCTACGATATCAGAATCTTTTCAGGAGCTGGGAAAAGACCCCGTAGGGTTCAGTTCCCCAGGTGCCTGGCTTCTTCCTTCCTCCTCTCCTAGCCCAAACTTCCTATTTTCCTTCCACTCCCCATCTTTCTAGAATCCAGGCATCTCGGGCCACTGTTGAGAACTGCCTCTCAGAGACCCATCTCCCCAGCAGGTGAGTCAGTGCTGGGATTGGGGAGGGAGGGAGCTCTGGAATCTCACAGCTTGGCTTTAGGGGGTGTGCAGCTAAGAAAGCTCTTCATTCTACACTCCCCTCCTCCCCCAACCCATTCCTGAGCCAGAGGAGGTCAGAGCTTTGGTGATGGGGCCAGTCCTAGAATGGTTGGTCCATCCCTGCAGTGAACTGGCTCCCTCTGGTGGCCATGTCGGGGAGCCAAGCATTCAACGGCCAAGGCCAAGACATTTTCAAGGTCAACGAAAACGTGCCCAGCCCTGGGTTAGAAAAGTTGCAAAGTTTAGATAAGGCACTAGCTGGCATAAGCTCAAAACTGAAAAGGACCTTAGAGGCCACAATCCTCTCATTTTACCTAGGAGGAAACTGAAACAGAGAGGTTAAGTGATTTACCTAAAGTCTCACAGCTAGGAAGCATATGAAGCAGGATGTGAACTTAGGACATGCAGACCCCAAATCTAGCACCATATTTACTACTGCTCGTGGAACTCACAATCTAACTGAAGGCACATACCTCGAGAACTAGAATAGAAAATGAACCATGGTAACTCTTCAGATCTCACGTCCCCTCTGCCAACCACAGTCAAGTGTTGGCAATTCTGGGCTTTCCTCCCTACTAACCTCACAGCAGAAAGACAGGCTGGAAGCAGCCTTCCCTCAGTGCCTGGATTGACTGACAGAATACAATTGAGTTGTTTCTGGCAAAGCCAGGCCAGGTGACAGAACTCACTTCACCAGTCCCTGGGAACCTGGCATACCTGACTTATCGTCATGGGTCACCCTTAAGCAAGACAGAAGTTCCTTGTTTTCTTTTAACAGGATTGTGGAGGTTCCTACTTTAACCTCACCTCCCTCCCTCTCAAATTGGATACTTCATTTCTAAATGGATCCTCCAAAAAGGATTCAGAACACACTGTGGCTGATGGGAAGGTGGAGGGTGACAGTGCAAGGAGAGAGGTTAAAAATTAAATTCCTGGTCTTACCTTTGGACGAAATCAGGCTACAAGCTAGTGCAGAGTCTCAGTCTGACTATTCATCTGAACAGAGGCTCCCCACCCCAAGCAAGTAAAGTCAATGCATTTATTATTCATTGGTCAGGATTATTTTTGATCTCTTTTATTGTAAATGTCCTCATCTGGGACACACCATAGAGTTTCCATAGGCGTGGCTTCTTGTTATGATTTTCGGTTGGTACTGGACTGCTAAGTCATAATGATGTATGGCTAGAAACCTAATAGGCCATCAAATTCTGGCAGACTGGCCACCCACTTCGCTATCTGATCAAACTCCTGATTCAGTGAAATCTGCTAATGCTGATGGCCCATTTGGAAGGAGCATCCCAGAAGCTAGTTGTAATAATGGCTTTGTGTTATCTTGGGTTAGTCACTTCGCCTTTTCTGGTCTCAGGTTCCTCATGTTCCTCATGAAGAGCCTGGACTCATTGATTTCTAGGGTGCCTTCTAGTTCTGACATTCTGTGGTTCTGGAAAAACTGACAAATATGGGGTTCTGACTAAAGGAAATGTCAGAGCTGAGGCTCACCCAATCTGCAGAGGAGGTGCCTTCTAGAATTCTAGAGTGTCAGAGCTAGGAGGACCTTGAGAGTGTGCCTAGTTTAGCCCTCATTTTCCACATGAAAAAAACTGAATTAGAGAAGGGGGGTGGCAGGTACAGGATGATAGATTTTGAGCTACAAGGGTCCTCAGTGGCCATCTAATAATGAAAAAAAAATCTGGTAAGCACTTCATATGTGCCAGGCACTGTATGAAGCATTGGGGATTCAAATGGCAAAGAAAGACACCCTTGTGTTACAGAAAAGCTTAAATGATTTGCCCAAAGTCACCCAAGTATTGACCAACAGAGCCAGGATTTGAACCCAACTCCTTTGAACCCAGCCCTCTTTCCATTGAACTGCATAACTTTCCAAATTCAAACTCCAAAGCTCTTTATGCTTCATCATGTTCGCCTTCTAACAAAACTGGGTGGGTTTGTTATTTATTTTGGCCTTGGTATCAGACATTTGTCATATCAGGACATTTTCATCCCAACACTAAATGAAAACTAAATTCAGCTGATTTATCTTTTAAAAACCACATAGTAATGACAAGAGCAAATGTATAAGGTCCCCTGCCTGAGACAAAGTAGGGGTTAATAAAATGCTTGTTATCTTCTCCTTACCCCATCCATTACATCACCTGGCTGGGGATCTTCTGAGCCCTGAATGAGAAGTATGGGGGCTGGGAAGAAAGTGGTTATATGGAGGGAAAGGACCACAAATCAAAACTACTAAGGCTGTGGAGAAGAGAAAACAGCTCTCTTGCCCTGGACCAGCCTCTCTCTATGCCCCAGTCTGCACCATATTCCAGGAGAGCAATGATTCTTACCCCCTTGTCTAGGAGGAGCCACAGGGACCCTAAAGAAGGGGCTGGAAACATCTTCAGCTCTAAGCCTGGAACCTCATCTCTCTTGCAGACAAGACCTCAGGTACACACCCCTCAGGCTCCAACCCATCCCCCTCACAGCCTCCTGCCCTTGCTCACCAGAACCTCTGAAACAGACTTGTGCCTGGCCTGGCACAGATAGTGCTCCGAATGTGTTGGTGATGTTCAGCTCTGGTCCTTATAGTAGCTATTGATAAGCTTTTAGGCCTCATAAGGCACTGGCTAAACCATGCCCTGTAAGGGATGAATGGCTTTCTTCACATGACAAAATTCTGTGCCTGGGCCACTCCATTTGGGTTCATATCCTCTGCTTCCTCACCCAGGTGGTCAGGTACCAGAAGCAAGGTGATGATATCTGGACTGAGGACTCCTGGAACCAATTTCTACAAGAACTAGAGACAGGGCAGAGGGTAAGGGGAAATCGGCTGGGGTGGAGAGCTAAAAGTAGAGGCTACCCTTAGGCAGGGCTGCTCAGCCAAAGACCAGGCAATCATCAAAAGGATCCCCAAAGGGAAAGAGCCTGGGAACTGTCCCATTCCTAATTCCCCTGATGTGACCTGACCTACCCCTTAGCCCAAGAAGCCACTGGTGGATGAAACCGCTGAGAAGCCCTCTTTACCAATTGAGGTGAGTGCCAGTATGGTCTGGGCACCAGTGTGAGTAGGGGTGGGTGGGAGAAGGGCATGATTTGGATGCTGGGGTTGGGTGGGGATGGGAAAGGACAAAAGATGGCAAAAGACTTGGGGCAAGATTTTCCTCCTCAGATCCAAAGGTATGAATTCTGGGTCACCATGCGTAGTTTTAGAAATGAGGACTTCCTCTAGCCCACAGATCAATCAACAAGAGTTTCCTGAACTCCTACTATGTGCCTGGCATGATGGTAGACTCTAATTGGGATACAATCAGGGCTTTTACCTCAAAGAGTTCAAAGTCTAATTAGGGAACAGTGAACAAACCTGAGAAAGCTGTGAATATGTTGCTCAGTCAAGAAATTTGCACTTGGGAGTCCCAGCTCCTCTGGGTACTACATGTGTGGGCTTGGGCAAATCCCTCACCTTCTCAGACCTCGTCTCCTTCATCTGTAAAAGAGGAGACTGGACCCGATAACCTCTTCCAGCTCTGTACCTATTATCCTTTGACTTAAGGGCTAGAATGTTTTTCAGTTAAAATGTCACAGGAAATCAGAAAAGGGAGAGATGGAAGTTAGAAAAACTTAAAGTCCTCTAGAAATGTCTGTTATTATCATTTTATTACAGCAGCCAAGTGTTGCAGTGGATAGAGTGTTGAGCCTGGAATCAGGAAGACTTGAGTTCAAATCCAACCTCAGATAATAATTGGCTGTGTGACTCTGGGCAAATCACTTAACCCTGTCTATCTTAGTTTCCTCATCTGTAAAATGAGCTGGAGAAGGAAATGGCAAACCACTCCGGTATCTTTGCCAAGAAAACCCCAAATGGGGTCATGGAGAGTTGGACACAACTAAATGACAACATTATTTTATTAAATTGTTTTATATTTATTTATAATAAAATTATATTAAATAATATATTTATAATAAGAATACTATTTATTCTATCATTATGGTGAAGAAAATGGTATTCTAGGTAAGAGGAACAACACGAACAATGAGTTTGGTAGTGTGACCTTAGGCAAGTCACTTTTCTCTGGGCCAGAGTTTTCTTATCTAAAAAATAAATTCTTAACCTTCTTGTATCATGGACCTCTTTGGCAATCTGATAAATCTTATGGATCCCTTCTCAGGAAAAAAAAAGGTTTTAAATGTATAAAATAAAATACATGGGGTTACAAAGGAAACACATTTTATTGAGATGCCAATTATCAAAATATTTTAAAAACAGGTTCCTAGATCACAGGTTAAGAACCCCCTAAATGAGATGATTTCTGGGGCCTCTTCCAGTTGCATGAATGGTCATGGGTCAGTGAGACTTCCTCGAGTAAAGTAGAGGGGGAATATTGGGGAGTATAATGCATCCCTGGTATTCTTTGAACCCATCCCTGCTGCCAGAGTGGGCAAATTGGCTTTATTTGGACAGACCTCAGTTTCCACATTTGCTTTCAATTCTGGGCCAGAAGCAAATGCTTGTGTGTGCATGGATGGTTGGATTCCTGTATGATGGGAGGGAGTAGGACAGAGGGCAGACTGTAGATGCTGCAAAAGGCAGACCCAGGACTTTAGATGTGATGCAGTAGCAAATGAGGAGTTCTCAAGCCCGAGAGTGAGCGACTTGCTAAAAGTAAGGGTTTGGGGAAGATGATAACAATAGTTTGGCAGGGGTTTGTTGTTGTTCAGTCATGTCTGCAGTTGACTTTTTATGATTCCATCTGGGATTTTCTTCAGAGAGATACTGGAGCAGTTTGTTCAGGAAACTGAGGCAAATAGGGTTAAATGACTTGCCCAGGGTCATACAGCTAGCAAGTGTCTGAGGCTGGATCTGAACTCAGGAAGATGAGTATTCCTGATTCCAGGCCTGGTGCTCTCTATCTACTGCCCCACCTAGGATGGGTTAAAGGAGGAGTTGGGGAGGCCAAAGTATTTCAGCAATCCAGGTGTGAGACTCCCTCAAAAGGTGCTTAAAGTCTTCTCTTTCTAGGGCTCCACAAACAGTGTAGGGCCTGCTTGAGTAGTAGTCACACCATGCTCTGATACCAGGCCCCTAAAGGAGAACTAATTGCCTGGACACAATGTCCAGTCCTCTTGCAAGGGTGCTTTGTGATCATTCTTGCTTTTAGAGTATGGGAGGAGATATTGCTGACATTGGGGGTGGGGCCTACTGTGTCTTCTGGGAACCCCAGCCCTTTTGCCCCATCAGATCTTACTGGAGAGGGAACTGGCCAGACTGAACGAAGAGCTGGACAAAGACATGCGAGCCATTGAGATGAAGCTGCCCCCAGACAAGGTACCCCTCACTCCTGGGACTATCATACATGTCACCTGGGAGAATGACAGGCGTAGAGGTTTTATGGAAAGAACTGTCTCTAGGACCATTTTTTCCACTGATGATATTGGGAAAGTCAGTTTTGCAGTCTGGAAAATAAGAAAGTCGGATTAGAGTCTAATCCAAGCGCTACTTTACCTGTGGGTCTTGATCCCATGTGGGGTCATGTAATTGAATGTGGAGGTCGTGAAAAATTTGTCTACAGTAAAAGATTTCTGTATATCTATTTTACATGCCCATATACCCCGGGTCGCCTAAAAATTTCTCCGGGGAAAAGGAGTAGTGAGTGGAAAAAGTTTAAGATATATCTATCAATAGATAAATATATCTATCAATAGATAGCTTGATCTATATATTTAAACATCTCTGTCTCTATTTATCTATCAATGACTAATCGTCAGACAAACTCTAAGACCCCTTCTTCCTGTTTGTAAGTCTGGATAAATGTCCTGCTGCCCTGGGGTGGCCCTGTCCCCTGTCTCTGGGACACCTTCACTCAGGGGGTGTCACTTCAGCTGGAGGGGACACCCTCATTCAGCTGGAGGATGGGATGACCTGCTCATCTCCTTCCTTCCCTCCTCTTTTCTTCTTCTTCTTTCTCTGCCTTCCTTCTTTCCGTCCCGTCCTGTGCGGGCTGGTTGTCCGGGCTCGGCTTCCACTCTCCTGTCCTGTCTCCTACTCTCTCAAGGCAACCTGAGGAGAGGCTCTAGGACCCTGCGTTCATCCCGCCCCTCCCCCTCTGACCCTCCTTCCCCAGCCCCAAACTTTCGCAGCTGTAGTGGAGGGGGCGGTCGAGGTTGAACTCGCCGTCCTGGCTGAGTCCCGCCCCCGCCCGCCCTCCTCTCCCCACCCAGGGCTCAGTGCAGGCTAGCCGCCCCCAGGACCGAGGACCCTTGGCTCGGTGAGTACCCCAGATGCCCGGAAGGTGGGAGGAGAAGGGGCTCCACTGGGGGTGGGGCTGGGGCCGGGGCTAGGGCGGGACGGGACGGGACCGAGGAGGGAAGAGGACAGCGATCCCGGGAGGAGGAGGAGGAGCAGGAGAAAGCAGAGAGAATCGCTGATGTGGAAAAGGCAGATCAGTCCGGGAGCCTGGGACAGAGGAGGGAGGGACTTGGAGAAAGGAAAACAAGGTGGAGGTGGAGTGCGATCCTGAAGGGCAGGGCAAGGAGAGAGGAAGGGACGGAGACGGAACTCCAAGACGGGGCACACGGGGAGGGAGACAGTTTAGGGGATGCCTTTGCCGTTTCCGTGGGCGCAGGCAAACTTTTGGCTTTGGAGTCCCTTGGTCTCCCTGGAGACGGGCTAGGCGGGGAGGGAAGAGGAGCTTTTCCAAGGAGGGGAGCGGGAGGGTGAGGTCCCTTTCCCTTGCACACCTCCTCATCATGGCCCAGGCCGCCTTCTCCTTCTCAGGGTCTCCCCCTTCCCATGGCCTCACCCCTTCCTGGCTTGGGGCGGGAGAGAAAGGAAGTCGGATATCCTGCTGAGATCCAAGGATCGGGGAGTGGAGATGGTCGTTTGAATGGCATTTCTGGCAGGATAAGGGAAAATCCTGGAGGTGGTGGAGGGTACAAGTCCCCAAAGGAGTAAACTGTGTCTGCACCTCCCTTCCCCCACCCCCATCCTCACCCCAATCTACCAGCTTGTCTCCAGCCGGGGCTTCCAGCCCATCCCAAGCACTTTACCATAGCACCTCGAGGGCCCTGAGCCCCCACAGAATGGAAGATGGAGGGAGCCCCTTCCTGGGTCGGAGAGACTTTCTCTACCCACCCCCCACCCAAGGTAAGACTCAGATCCCTCTCCCAGCCCCTCCTAGATTTGCATCGATTTATCTAGCTCCTCTTTTGCATATTTCCCCTTGCCTTATTTGAGTGAGTTGGTGGGCATCCAGCCGGGGTCATAACTCCCAGCCCTTCCACTGGGTCCTACTCCACTTGGCCCTGGCTTTGGTCTGCTGAGTTTTTGGTTCCCTACAGATCCAGATGGGGCAGAGCCTGGGGGTGGCCTGGCCAAGAAAGAAGATAAGAAGGTAAGAGGTAGTTTAAGGGCAGGATGTCATCAGCCCAGGATCTGGGGCTGGATTTTCAGAGTTGGGGGGCGGGGCAGGACACACTGGTTTCGTTTATAACTCTTGGAGGGATATAAGTTTGGCTAGTGGCTAGCAGTAAATTCTGTCCTTTCTCTCCTTTTGCTCAGATGAAGGCTGCACGGCTCAAATTTGACTTCCAGGCTCAGTCACCCAAGTAAGTGTCCCTTCTTTCTCTCTTCTGTCTTTGAGGAAGGAGTATCTCTGCAGGCCCATTCACAGAGTACCCCACTTTCCTCTCTATATTCCAAAGGGATGAGAGTTCAGAAGTTTGTACCGAGTATCTCCTATTGCCCCATGAAGAAAAGCCATAACCAAGATTGGGCAAACAGGGCTTTGTCTCAGGTGCCCTGTCAAATTTAGAGCCCAGAAGCTAATATCCACACTACCTCTTGTAGATATAGAATAATTTTGTGTGCCAACAAATAGGAGGGTGACACCAACACTTCCCATTCCTCTAGCCAACAGTCTGCTTGCCATGGAACTGACCTGAGTAGCCCCCACCCCTCCACAAGGCCTGAGGAAGTCATACCCAGACATGCTCTCTGCACAGGCCCACCATGGCTCTGACAGCCTGACCTATCTGAGGCTGAGGGGGAAGGGATGTCTGGTGGGGAGAGGGTTGGGGAGGAGGGTAGCCCTCAGTCTTTAAACCTATGCTAGGGAATGTGATGGGCACTTGTGTACACCACAGTGGAAAGGGGACTAGTGGGGTTACTCACCTGTTTTTGAGAAGAGTCTCAGCTGTCCATCAACCTGACTGTCCCGGGCTTGACCCATCTTACATCAACCCAAAGGTTGAAGGAAGGCTCAGACTAGGGCATCGTGGAAGGGGGCATCTCAAAAGCATTGGAGACAGCGTCATAAACTTCTACCCAGCATTCCACCACTCCAACATTGTGAGACTTCTTGCCTTCCTAATACCTCCCTAGCCAAATCTTTGAAAATTTGAAGGAAAAGTCCGGAAGACTCTGGAGAGTCATATGGAGGAGGAGGTGGGGGTGTATGACAGTCCATGCCACACCTTCCAGGACCATATAAATTCCACATGATTAGATATATGTCACCTCTTCCAATCCCCCATCGAGCCCCTATGGAAAATAATTAGCTAAAATAGGAATCTACTAGATGATCTACAGGGGGTAAGCTCTTTCTCTTACCTCTCACCAGGTTCCTGGGGTGATCCGTTTTCACCTTTCCTGCCTCTTGATCCAGGGGCAAAAATTCCTGGTGATGGCTCTGTCCACAAAGGAGTAATGATCCCTGGGGAGACCTTGGGACATAGGTTTGAAGAAGTCAGTAAAAAGGGATCTTGTAGTTTTTGGATAGTCCCAAAGACATAGTCCCTTTTTCCATGACCTTCCCCTACCACCTTTTGATTTTGAGGGACCTTTGAGTGACTTTTTGTGCATGGCCACCAGGGAGTTGACCCTGCAGAAGGGAGACATCGTGTACATCCACAAAGAGGTGGACAAAAACTGGCTGGAAGGAGAACATCATGGGCGGCTTGGCATCTTTCCAACTAACTATGTAGAGGTGAGTGAGGGGTCTTCCTTGGTGGGATGGGAACTCGGGTTCCTCTCTCCTGGACCCAAAACCACGTCATGTTCAGTCACCAAGCCCTGCTGCTTCTTCCTTGATGATACGTCACAGATTCGTGCCTTCATCTGCACATCAGACCCAGCAATTGTGAATAACTCTCACGACCTAGTTCACAGCGACAAGAAGGAGAAAACAGTATAGCTAACTTTATAGTGCTTTGAGCGCCTTTCTGTTCATTCTCATTTGTTCCTCTCAATAACCCCATGAAGTAGGAAGTGATAATTTTTCTTAAATACAAAAAGAGAGATGGTTTCTTATAAAAGAGCGATCATGCAAAGTACCACAGAACAAACAAGCTGTAACAGCAAGCACCCTGGCACACCCGGAATGGCCTGCCAGCGCAGGTTCTTTGATCTGCTTTTCTTAAAGGAAAGGCAACTTTAAGGGGGTCAACAATCTTACTTTAATCAAACATGTATAAATCATTCACTACTTCAGAGGAAAGGTCAGCACCCTGAATGTGGAGAAAATACAAGCAGAGAAATTAGCACAGAGATTCAACAGACAGGGCTCCAACTGTCTGAACACAGTAATACAACCATCTACCTATACCACCAGATGGGGGAGCACAAAACATCTGAGCAGTGGGGGGTGGGAGGTGGAGGGGCTCTTAACAAAAATGGCTACTCAGAGTCCTGTCCAGAAAATCAAAAGGTCGTTCTCATGAGCAAGCCCCCAAAGCAAAATCTCACCTCAGAATATAGATACACTTTTGGCTAATAGGCTCAGAGCCAGAAGGCGTCACAACCCTCTTGATTCATCTCCTAATTAGCTTAGTACTAAAAGGTGTGAAAGTCTTCCTACAAGCAATCCTCCCCTTTAGGCAAGTTCCCCCCCTCCATGGGCTCTATGATGTATTGCAGCTGTGATTGAACACGTGTGGTCACACAGGCCTATTAATGGATGGGGATGATCTTATTCCATTAACATCACACAAACAAAAAACAATCAGTGGAGAAGGTCAAGAGGGCCCATGGCGCACAACTAAATAAAGTGATTTAAGTCTAGTAGACCTTTCATTAAAACACGGAATGTCCTGTGTCAGAGAGTATTCAAATGGCCTGAGTCCTGTGTCAGATGGTAGAGATAAGAGTTGGGGATCAGGTGGGACAGCAGGGATCCCGCCAGGTGTGACCTCTGTTCTCTTGGCCTCAGTGGTCAGTATAGTCAAGTTGCATGAACCTCTGCCTTGCTTTTCTCCTCTTGTACTTGAGCCTGCAAATTAATTTCTTCCTCCACTTGGTGAAATGAAAATCAACAAGATGGCACTGAGATCAAGCGGGGAATATACTTCTTATGCCCTTTTAACAGATCAGGGAAGTGAGGCTCAGATGCTCATTGTTACACAGCTAGCAGGAGGGAGAGGCCAGATTCTTCTGACTTTGAGTATAGTGTATTTTCTGCCATACCTCAACTGCCAATCAGAATGAGCTAATTAATTTACTAAAGTGCTTTCTTTGTAAGCCTTAGATTGTTCTATAAATATGAGACATTTTCGTCATCCCTTTGTCCATACTGACTCCCAGCAAAAGTGAACTTATACTGATTTAAGGGGCTGATTACCTCTCCCTTCCCCTGCTCCTATCTGTGACTCTCCAGAACATCCCAAGGGGTCCATTTTTGATCCCTGAAATTTTATAATTAGCACTCATTTCTTTGGATTAAAATTTTGTCAGGTAGAATGTTAACTCCTTGAAGGTAGAGAATAGTCTTCATTTTTTGTCTTCAGCATCCCTGTCTCTATAGTAACTCTTTATCATCAGTGTCATTTTTTATTAATTCTTCTAGCCCTAATCCCTGATTTAATGTATTTGCTTATTGTCTTCCCCCCGTTAGATTGTAAGCTCCTTGAGGGCATGTCTTTTGCTTTTTATTTTTTCTTTGTATGTTCAATGCTTAGCACAGCGCCTGGCACATAGTAGGTGCTTAATAAATATATATTGGCTGACTCATTGAATGAGGACTTTATCTTAGGTCCAGGCTCAGTGCAATTTGGGAGGGAATATTGGGTCCTTGTATTGTCCTTATCTGTATTATTGGGAGTCCCGCCTCTGCATTCTCCGGGTTTTGAGTGCTGTGTTCTTCAAGGAACTCTGTAACAGCTTGACATTATATATACTTAGTAAATGTTTTGAGTTGTTGATCACCTGTTAAAGTAGAATTTTAACCCTATATTTTAATTTTAATTAATTTTTTTATTCATCATTTTGATCCTAATCCTCCTTTGGATTAGGAATAAGGTTCAACTGAGCAAGCATTTATTAAGCACTTAAAAATGGTTTGTGCCAGGCATTCTGCTCAGTGCTGAAGAAACAAAGATGAAAATGAAACAACCCTATCCTCAAGGAGCTTCCATCCTACTCCTGGGTGGGAGTTACAATGTGTACACTATATAATAAATACAATGAACTCTGAGGGCCTTCCCCTCCAAGTTTTATTTATTTATTTTTTATTAAAGGGGCCATCCCTTGACTCATTTCTTAAACAGGCCTATTCACTGAATGGGTGTTGCCTCACTCCAAGTGAGAACTCAGGAAAGACCTTAGCTTAAAAAGGCCAAGGTCTCCCACTGCATCTTGGGCCATCTCCAGTCATCCTGATTGATATCTGGCTACTGGACCCTGATGGCTCAGGAGGAAAAAGTGAGGCTGGTGACTTTGCACAGTCCTCCCTGACTCAAATACAATTCATTTGCATGTCATGACATTACCTTCCTGATGTCACGGTCCTCTTCCAGAACGAAAGACAGATTACACACAACACAGTGCAATGGGGGTGGGGAGGAGGACAGTAGCAATTACAAGGGATCGAGAAAGACCTTAAGTAGGAGGTGTTACCTGAGTCAAACCTTGAAAAAAGTTAAGGATTCTAAGAAATGAAATTGAGGAGAGAGAACATTCCAGGCACTGGGGGCAGAAGTATATTATCATGTATAAGGAATAGCTAACAGTTAAACTCTTACACAGCAATCGAGATAAAGAATAAACACACATTAAGTCCCTATCAGTCACACGAACAACAAGATTTATGTCTCTCCTTCCTGGAAAAGAATGAGTTTTATAGTAACCAGGGAGACCTTGAAAATTGGGGCACCTGAGGGAATGAGAAGGGAGGGGACTATAGAAGATAAACTACCTAATTAAAGATTTTGCCTAAGGCTGGCTGCTTCTAGTTGAATGAAAACTCTTTAATTCTGCACTTGAGGGCCTTCCACCAATCTGATCTCTTACTCCTCCACCACCCAGACAAATAACATACTTACACTCAACCTCCCACTCCCACTCCTTCCCCTCCAGGCTCCCCTTTGGCCTTCTACACCGAAATTCAAGCCTCATTCCAGGGACAGCCTGTCCCACCCACACCCACCTTGTTCCCACTTCCAGATCTTTGTACATACCTTTCTCCACCTGGAATGCACATACCTTCTCTTCCAAATAACTTCTTAAGACTTAAGACTTAGTATTTGCTGGTTGTGTCTCTTACCCATTTGTCAGTGGTGTCTGTGAAATTTAGGCTTTTTAAATTAGCATTTTTATATGTTTGTTCTTTCCTGCCTATTCATTTTTTTAAAATGCCTTTTGCCTGAGAAACTCAACATACTTTGTTTACAATTAAGTAAGTTAATATCACATCTTGAGATAAGATTGCAGTGAAAAGAGTACTGGATTTGGAATCAGAAAATCTGAGTCCTAAACCCTGTGTGACTGTGGGCAAGTTGCTTAACCCTTCTGGGCCTCATTTTCTTAATCTGCAAAAGGAGGGGATATGAGTAGCGGATTCTTCTCCTGTTATATCCCGGACCTATAAGTTCCTGGCTTAAGGGCTGACTCAGGGGTGTGCTGGTAAATGTTTAACCACCAGCTAGGGGTGGGGTGGAGAATGTTTGTAGTACACAAGTGTAATTTGCACTATTAATATTTTCTCCATCACTTTCTTAGACATGCAACAAAACAATAAATCAAGCTCTAATTTATATTGATTTCTGAGGTGTAAATAAATGCTCACACTAAAAGTTTAACAGTCAGCTCTTGAGAGCTCCTAGGAACTGGTTCCAGCCTACCATATTGTCTTCTTCCAAGAGATGCTAGATTTGAAGTCGGGAAGGGCTGGGTTTGAATAATATCTCTATTAGATGCTAGCTGTCTGATCCTGACCAAGTCACAACCAAGACCAGCCTTAGTTTCTTCATTTGTAAAAGGAGGTTTATACCTCTCTCACAAGATTTTGTGGAGCTCAAATGAGATGATACATATGAAATATTTTATAAACTTTATTGTACAAAGTAAATCATGATCTTATGAAGTGTAACTTTTTGCTATGAGTCCCCAAGTGCATGTTCAATAAATGTTTAGTTGTTTTTTGATAGTGTACTACTCTTTGTGACCCCTTTTGGGAGTTTTCTTGACATTGGAGTGGTTTGCCATTTCCTTCTCCAGCTTATTTTACAGATGAGGAAACTGAGGCAAACAGGGTTAAGTGGCTTGCTGAGGGTCACACAGCTAGTAAGTATCTAAAGCCGGATTTGAACTCAGGTCGTATTGACTCCAGGCCCTGCCCTCTATCCACTAGGCCACCTACCTGCCTTATACAATGGGTGGCTGATTCAGGAGCCTTTGACCCTTCCTTCTTCCCTTTTATCTCTTCCAGGTGCTGCCCCCAAATGAGATCCCAAAGCCCATCAAACCCCCAACCTACCAGGTACTGGAATATGGAGAAGCTGTGGCCCAGTACAACTTCAAGGGGGACCTGGAGGTGGAGCTATCTTTCCGAAAGGTGAGTGAACCACCTGTTCAGAGGGAGAAGGGAAGAAAATAATACTCAAACAACCCCCAGATATTTGGAACTTTTCCTTCCCTGACTTGTTTGGGTGAAATATTTTCCTTCCCTGTTGTGGCTGGCCTCAGAACCACATTTCCTATGAGTTGTAAGTACCTGGAAGGCAGGAACTATGGATCCTTCTGGATTAACTTTTGTAGTTTAAGATGTGACCATAAACAACAAATGCCATTTTCTATTTGGACAAAGGGGAGGTGGGAGGAGGTAGGAGGATTGAAGGAGGACAGAAGAGGAGGAGGAGAAAAGAGTCTAAAAGAATAGCAAGAAAGGGACTTGAAAATTGAGGGGATGGGGCAGTGAGGTGGTGCAGTGAGTAGAGCACCAGCCCTGGAGTCAGGAGGACCTGAGTTCAAATCTGACCTCAGACACTTGACACTAGCTGTGTGACCTTGGACAAGTCACTTAACCCCAAAAGAAAAAAAAATTGAGGTGAGAAGGAGAGAGGAAGCGAAATAGGAAGGAGAAAGAGGTAAAAGGAGTTTTGTTTTTGGAGGGGGGAGATGAGGCATTTGGGGTTAAGTGACTTGTCCAAGGTCACACTGCTAGTAGGTGTCAAGTGTCTGAGGTCAGATTTGAACTCAGGTCCTCCTGACTCTAGGGTCAATGCTCTATTCACTGTACCACCTAGCTGCCCCGGTAAAAAGAGCTTTAAGGAACCTTCAAGTCCCTTTCCTTTGGCCCTCCACTTTAGATAATCAACATGTATTGAGACTTTAGGGAGAAGACAAAGGGCTGTAAGTTTCTAAATGTGTGTGGGGTTTTTTTTTTAATAAATTTCTTTTCTTTTTGGAGGTCATTGGGGTTAAGTGACTTGCCCAGCACAACACAGCTAGCTCAGGTTCTCCTGACTTCAGAGCCTCTATCCACTAAGCCACCCAGCTGCCTCTTATCAGTTTCTTTTCAAATAAAAAAAGTTTATCCACAACAAACTCACTTAATCTGGTTGGGGAGATAAAACTAAGGTGAAAAGATAGCATTTTGGACTGGGATTGAGGTAGGAATCCCTGATAGAGGACTGGCCTGAGGTGGAAAAGGGGTGGAATGTTTTAGGTATGATTAGTGCTTCTGCCTGTCTGGGAGAGGAGGGCTCAAGATGGGAAGACCTGGTTGAGAGCTCTTGTTTTCTTCCTCTTCTATTCCCTGCAGGGTGAAAGGATCTGCCTGATAAGGAAGGTCGATGAGAACTGGTACGAGGGTCGAATCTCAGGGACTGGACGACAGGGCATCTTCCCTGCCAACTACGTCCAAGTCTCCAAAGAACCCAGACTCAAGGTCTGCGAAGATGGTCCTCCCCCTACCCACCTGAACCTGGCTGGCTCCCAAGTCCCTGGGTCCCCACGCCTGGGCACCTCTCGCCTAGGAAGGCCATCTTGTTCCCCCTCTGCACCCCAAAGCACAGCTGACACCACTGATTGGGGGAGCCAGACCTCTCCCTATCGTACTGGTTTCACCTTTCGTTCCAGCACCCAAGAACCTTCCCCACGGACCTCTCCATCCCGACCTCAAAGCCAGGTGACTCCCAACTTCCCATCAAGAGAACTTGAGGCATCCTAAGTCAGCAAGAAATCTCCTTTAGACATCAGAAATCTGCTTCTTCCCCTGTTTCTATAGCTGGTAGGAGAAAATGGGACAGTTATTCTAGGTAGAACACTGAATGCAAAATAATCCAATGGAGTGGGAGATACTGCCTTTGACCAGAGCAGTGAAAACCAGAATTTAGAGTTAGAATGTGGTCCCAAAAGCATATGAGGCACTTTGGCAAATTGAAATCTTTTTGTGGGGCTGATGGTGGCTATTAAGCACTTGGGGTCCCTGCCCTCCACAAATACCATATTATCTTAGCCCTGTGCACTGTATTTATATTGAGCTGCATTTCAATTAAGATTTTCTGGTCCTTTTATGTCATACTATATTTACATATGAATAAACAGGCATTTTAATTACTCTAAATATAGCAAAACCTACAAACAGGAATGGGATAACTTGGGACCTTGCATCCTGCCCCACCTTCCTTTGTTTGCCCTTGGTCTTCCCTAGAGCTTGACCCATAAGAAGGAGAAATCCCTATAGGCAGGAGTGGTCAGGAAATGCCAACTATTAGGGAAATGCCAGCTATTGGTCCTAGGACTTGGGTCCCATTTGTGGACCCTAGGTGGTACAATGGTTAGAGTGCTGGGCCTAGAGTCAGAAAGACTCTTCTTAATGAGTTCAAATCTGGCCTCAGAGACTTATTAGCTGTGTGACCCTGGGCAAGTCACTTAACCCTGTTTGCCTTAGTTTCCTTATCTGTAAAATGAGCCGGAGAAGGAAATGGCAAACCACTCTAGTATTTTTGCCACAAAAAACCCAAATGGGGTCAGGAGGAGTCAGACATAAGTGAAACTCCTGAACAACAACAGAACAGCTAAACTGATTCCATTTCACATCCAGAGCAGCCTCCAAGGTCGATGGGTAGAGGGGGATGCCAGTTACTTTGTGATTTTCTAAAATCCACGATTTTAGATGTTCATGCCCCAGTTACCCATATGTGAAACGGATAGTAAAACCCTACATACTTTCTGAGGTTGTGGTTTGAATAAAGCGAGCCAATGTATGAAAGTGTGTTGAAAAGGGTTTAAGATGCAATTGTTAGTTTCTTTAGCCCATGGTATTCTTTGAAAGTTTGAGTCTTGTCTGCATTACACATACACACTTCAAAATAACCCACGCTTTTCTCATTGTTCACCTTTAGGGTCTTGGTGCCTCCAGGACATTACCACCCCACCACTGGGGTCCCAGCCCTCACCAAGACCTTTCTTCCTCTTCTGGATCCTCTAATATTCACTGGACCCCGTGAGTATGAGTTGAGGAATAGTCAGATGGGGATGAGAGATGTTACAGTGCAGGTGGCCCATGAGTACAGATTTCCATACTCAGGGCTACTAAGGAAACAAAACACAATTCAATTCAACGCGTAAATCCAGCCCTATGGGTTGGGAGACTCAGAAGACAATAGAAATGTATGAGGTAATCTCTGTTCTTTAGGCAATATTTTAATCTAGAACCGGCGTTAGCAATTGGCCCTCTGGGCCGATTTCAACAGCCAAAAAACTGTACAAGCCATTTTTAGCTCACATGCCAGACAAAGACAGGTGAAAGGCCACATTTGGCCCATGGGCCGTAGTGTGCCAATGCCTGACCTAGATGGAAAAGTGAAAAGACCGATGAACAGATGTGCTATATTAATATGAATTTATTATTAACATTATTGCTATTGGTTGTTGATGATAACATAAGAGATTCCTGACTCTTCTCTACACAAATCACATTTCTTCTCTGGGCCTTAATTTATCTGTAAAATTAGAGGCTGGGTTGAACAATCTCTAAGGTCCCTTCCAACTCTGAATGTCTGTGATTCCATACTTGCCTTGAAATGATTGACACAGACGCCTGAGAAAGGAGAGAAGGGTCAGTGTAGTCAGGGCCATAGAAGAAGGCTTCCTGGAAGAGAAGAGGCTTGAAGGATGGGTTAGGTTTGGAAGGGAAGGTGCAGTGCAGCAGGAGAACAGATTCTCTGAGTTTTCTGTGAAGGAGAGTATACAGAGAAGAAAAAGGGTTGCTGAGTGATGGTGAGGCAGGGGATAGTTTGGGCTGAAGACCTACCTGATTTAGAACGGGCTGGGCTGGGGAGAAGTGAAAATGCTCATGGTTACCGCAGCAGTATCCTCCCTCAGGTACCGGGCAGTATATCGATATTGGCCCCAAAATGAAGATGAATTGGAGCTTCGGGAAGGAGACCAGGTGGATGTCATGCAGCAGTGTGACGATGGCTGGTTTGTGGGTATGATGAGCCCTGGGAGCTGGGGAGGACTCTTGTAGGGGTCAGCACTTGGGGTGGGCCTGGTGAGACTGGAACCAGCTGCTGCCAACACTTAGGGGCCAAGGCCATTTGCTATGAGGCAAGTGACAGAAAAGGCCTTGCACTTCTCTAGATTTTTTTAAAAAATTTTTCATTTCTAAATTCTTTCCCTCCCCTGCCCATTGAGAAAGCTAGAGATGTGATACTCGTTGTATATAGCATCTTTCTAAGCATTCCTTTCATGCCATTTAGTTCTCTCAACACCCTTTAGCTAGATAGAGGAACCTGAGGCACAGAAGCTTGACTCCTCCACTTCTGCCTCTTGGAGCTACTAAGGAAGCAATCCCTACTCAAGAGCTTATATTGTAATAAATGCCCACTGACCGTGTGATGCAGAGCAACTCTTTTAACTCCTCAGTGCCCCGGGGAGCTCTCTTAAAACGAGAGCCCAATTCATTCTGGATGAGTGCAGGCAGTATCCTTACTGGGGGTCAGCCTTTTCTCATGGAAGCGGTGTTCCATGTCCCCATCCCCCAAATGGGTGTTATATTAATAGCACCTACCTCACGAGCTTGTTATATATTTAAAGTGCCTTGTAAATTTTAAAGTGCTGTGTGATTGGCAGTTATTACTGTTAAGTAAAGTTAAATGAGTATTGATTGAATTAATATTGATTTAATTTATAATGGTGGCCTGTTTTTATTATTTATTGTGTGACCCTGGGCAAGTCCCAACCTCCCTGAGACTCAGTTTCCTCAACTGTAAAATGGAAAAAGAGCACTTACCTTGCAAGGTTCAAGGGATTAAACAAGAATACACACACACACACACACCTCACACACACTTTATGAACCTTAACTTGCTACATAAATGGTCTTTGTTATTATTATTTATTTATTATGATTATTTATGATTATTAATCATTGTCGTTATATACCATGCTGGCAAAGAGATGGTTGAAGGCAAATGATGCTGGAGGAGATGAAAGGTGATGATATTAAGGTCATAAATAGAGGGGTTAGTTTTGTCAAGAAGAAAGGCTCCTGGGGCAGCCAAGTGGTACAGTGGAGTCAGGAGGACCTGAGTTCAAATGTGGCCTCAGACATTTACCAGCTTTGTGACTGTGGGCAAAATTACTTAACCCCATTGCTCCCTTGTGCCCCCCTCCTCCAAAAGGCCACCTCTTTGTCAGAGACAAGGAGGTGAAAATAGCAAATGATGTTAAAAGTTTTGAGGTTTAGATTTGGGGAGAAAAGGGATTTCACATTAGTTGGCCTGTATTTTCTTGGGAAGATAAAAGTTTTTGCTGAAAAGGAAGGGAGACAGGCTGGAGTAGAACAGTGGTGTCAAACTCAAATAGAAACAGATCCCTGCCTCCTTTATATTGACTTAGAACCCACAAATCAACCTATCTAGGTTGTATGTTTATTTTGTTAAACGTTTCCTAATCACCTTTTAATCTGGTTCTGGGGGAGTTGGCTTGCTGTGAGTTTGACACCTCTGGAGTAAGCTTGAAATGGTTTGGAGCAGCTGCTGTTGGGAATTTGATAGCAAATCAATGAAAGGGAAATACAAAGATTGCCATAGACCAGTGAGAATCTAGTTGAGATAAGATTGCATTCATTTGCAGCAATTTGCAAAGCACAGTTGTTGGACTTCCTTCTTTAATGCCCAGCCATAGATGAGTAGGAATGATGAAGATAACTTAGGGAGCTAACCCAAGGTTCAGGTTTGGCAAAGTATGAGCTGTGATTGGACCAGGGGACAAGAGATTTGAGAGAAGATATTGAACCGATTAGCTAGCTCTAAGGTCAAGGTTATGAATGGGGGTACGTGAGGCCAGAGAAGGGGTGATGGCCTGGGAGAGATTAAATAACTAGAGGGCCTAGTGAAGACAAATATGGAAGAGTAAGGCGAAGGGAGAGATGGGAAGGTTGAGGTTGTGATCAGAAGCATCTTAGTTTTGGACCATGGAGTCACAGCACTTTTAGTGTGTTCAAAGGTATGACTGGCCCTGTCTTTGACTGGAGTGGGGTGAGGGAGGATCTTGGGAGTTAAGGAGACTGATCTTGAGGGCACATCTGTGAATATCGAAATTCTCAAGCATAAGGACAGGGATTGTGTTGAAGAGGAGGACTCTGAGCCAGGGGCTGAGCTCCTGGACGAAAGAGGGAGGACAAGCCACAACGGGATAGCATGATATTGGCAGAGCCACTGAACTTCAAAGGAGAATTGTACCGGTAAATGTTTAACAGCCAGTTGCATGGCACACAGAAGTTTAATCTGCATCATTAATATTTTCTCCACCATTTCCTGAACTTTAGACAATGAACAAAACAGTAAGTCAAGTCTGACTTGTAGGTTTGAAGATATTTGAGGTATAAATGCTCAAACTGAAAATTTAACAGTTGGCTGCCTCTAACACACCCCTTTGCCTGAGGGATGACAGTAGAGAGAGGGTTTGGTGGTGGTGCTGAGGAGCAAGAGGTATGTGTGCCTTCTCTTTTTCCTGGCCCAGTGTGTAAAGGGCAGGAGAGAAAGTGCACCCCTCTCCTGAAGAGAGTGTAAGAAAATGGGAGATGGGTGAGAGGAAAAATGAGAGAAAGAGGGGCCCGATGGTAAGAAAAGGAAGACTAGGCTAGGGACTCATGAGGGGTAAGGCTGCGGTGGATGGTGTTGAGAGAGCAGGGAGTGATACTGGAAAAAAGAGGGTTTTTACCTAGGCAATTCTAAACTCCTTAATGATAACAATAAAAGCTAACATTTATATAGTTCGTTAAGGTTTGTAAGGTCTTTATATGTACTTTATTGTAAGATCTTTACATATCCCTTAAACTTTACTCATAAATTTAATTTTAACATTTAATAACATTATTTTAAAATATTAAATATCTTTAATATTTACACATTTACATTGTTGTTGATCAGCCATTTTCAGTTGTGTCCAACTCCTTGTGACGTCTTTTGGGGTTTTCTTGGCAAAGATCGTGGAGTGGTTTGTCATTTCCTTCTCCAGCTCATTTTACAGATGAGGAAACCGAGGCAAACAGGGTTAAGTGACTTGCCCAGGGTCATGCAGCTAGTAAGTGTCTGAGGCTGGATTTGAACCAAGATCTTCTTGACTACAGGCCTGGCCCTTTATCCACTGAGCCACCTAATTCTGTGCCTACACACATACACATATGTATATGTATGTATATATACCCATGTGTATATATTCCATAGCTTTCTTTTTTATCCTATAGCTTTTCTTTTTACATTACAATCATTACCAAATATATGGATCTATCTATCTATTTCTCTATCTATCTATCTGTATACCTCTCCCTCTTCACCCTGTAAGGCTTCTCTTACAATAAAGGAAAAAAAAAGGTTAAGGAAAACGGGTTGATTTAGAGATCTTGTTTTATAGCATTCTGAACCTATAGTGCTCTTCCTTTTGTGGAATCATAGATTAGAGCTGGAAGGAACCTTAGGAGGCCATTAATTAAGACTGCCTTCCTTGCTTTACAGGTGAGGAGAGTGAAGGACTGAGGGGTTACGTCACAAAGGGTCACTAAGCTAGTGATTATCTGAGGCAGACTTTGAATTCAGGTCTTCCTGACTCTAGGGTCAATGCTTTGTCCGTTACTCTTCTGCCTTTTACTATTCCATGGAAGGGAGAGAGGTGACTGAATATCCTTCCTAAAATTCAGTGCTGAGTGCCCAGCCCTGTAGATAATACTTTAGATAGTAGTCTGGCCAGGGCAGAGTACAGGGGTGGCTCCCGCTTCCTCATTACTGGAAGCTATGCAACCCAAGATGACCCTAACTTTCTTGGCTGACACACCAAGCTGTTTGCTCATATGGTGCTTGTGGTACTCTAAAACCTGGGGAATCTTTTTAAGAATGTGTGTGTGTGTGTGTGTGTGTGTGTGTGTGTGTGTGTACGTAAGAGAGAGAGAGAGAGAGAGAGAGAGAGCACTGTAGAATGTCTAGAGGTCAGCAATCAGGATGGTCCATGATTTATGGGGATGAGTTAAAGAAACTGGGGGATTTTTAGCTGGAGAAGAGAGGACTCAACAAGGCTGTGATAACTATCTACAGGTTTTTGAAGACCTGGAAGAAAGATTAGAATTGTTCTGTTTGACTGGAGAGTGCATAACTAAAAATAACAGAGAGAAGTTACAAAAACAAATAAATAAATTTAGACTTGATGTCAGGAAAACCTTTCCTACATCCAGAGCCATCCAAATATGGAATGGGCCACTTGGTAAGATAGTGGGTTCCTCTTCTTTGGAGGTCTTCAGGTTGAGCACTCATTCGGTATGTTTCAGAAAGGATGCACTTTCAGATAGTTGCTGAAATTCTGTGATTCTGATAATATTTGTTAGTCTATATCTTCTCTCAAAGGAAGATGTTTATATCTGAGTCGAACTGCTTTCCCACCTGCAGAGCGATGTGATTTGGCGCTGTGAGACTGGGTGCTTCGAGGTGGACTTAACACCTAGAATTATGGAAAGCTATAAAAGGAATCGTTGAGGTCATTTAGTGTACCCCTTTCATTTTATAGAGTTGGAAGCTGAGAAATAGAGAGGGAAAGGGACCTGCCTAAAGTCACACAGAAAATAAAAGGCAAAGTCAGACCCGAACCTTGGTCTCTAGGCTTGAGAGCCCCCACCGCCCCGCCCCCTGCAAAGCTATTTCCTCTAAACTACCCTGCCTCTCTATGTAATGCATAAGGACCTTCTAGGAGGAAGGGATGGGTGGGGTTCTTTAGGACCATGTCTCTTTGTATTCCCTTTGACACCTTTGCATTGCACATACAATCTTATTCTGAATAAACACTTGTTTGTTCAGGTGTGTACTGGTGGGGTGAAGAGTGCGGATTAAGATTGTGAATCTGAGGACCTGGGTTCAGATTTTATCTCTGATACTTACTGCGAAACCTTTGGGAAGGTTCTTAACCCTTCTGGGCCTCAGTGACTCATTGATAAAATGAGGGAGTTCAACAACGGGAGGGTCTGTTAGCTGTCAATGCTGTGAGTCAGCCAGAGTCCTGTGAGTGCTTCTTGCCCTTCCAGGCTTCTGCCACCAGGGGGTAGGAGCTAGAGGCTAGAAAGCACCCTCCACCTCCAGGCTGCCCAGGAGATGTGAGCTAGAGCAATTTTTCTGGTCACTGTCAGCAGAGGGGGCTTGAGCTTTGATTTTCCCCTAGCATCTTCTCCACCCCCATAGCTTTTTTTTTTAAAAAAAAGATAAAATTATATTGATAATTTTGATTCCACATTCCTCCTATATCCCTCCTCGACTTGAGAGCCACCCCCACAACAAAGAATTTTAAACCAAAACAGAAACAGTCCAGCGAAACCAATATATCAAAAATGCCCGACGCTAGTGTTCTACACCCGTGGTCCCTGTCACTGTTAAGATGTGCGCCTTCCCCCTCCTCATGTTTCATATTCCCATTTCTTCCCATGCAGGTGTCTCTCGGAGGACCCAGAAATTTGGAACATTCCCAGGAAACTATGTGGCCCCTGTGTGAGTGGGCACTTTGGCAGCCTGGAGCGAGCCCAGAGCTCTGTCATATGAAGGCCCAGCCCGGGGGGTGGGGAGAAGGGGTGGAGGTGGGAGGTGGTGATACATTTAGGGCACTGATGGCAAGGGTTCTCTCTGTAACCTCCCCTTCCTCAGTTAACCCCCACTGCCCACCGACAGCTGCTTTGTTGTGATGTTTCTCTAAGACCTGAGGGAGGATGGGGGTGGTGGGAGGGGAGGGGCATTTGCAGGATGCCACAGCTTCTGTGAGGCCCCATCCTGTGTCAGACACAACCGCCAACCCTCTGCCTCCTCTTCCCATCCTCCCTGCCTTGGGGGAGCTGGAATAACTCTGCACTCAGATTCACAGACATTCCTCTAACAGCCCCCTTCCTTCACTGTATAGCTCTACCAAGGACTAGTTCCCAGCTTTATTGAGACCAGACACGTATTCTCTTTCTCTCCACCCCTCCCCCCTCCATCATCTCCACGAAGTGGCACATCCTGTAACAAAGACCAACTTCTTAACTTAATGGGGACCAAATGCTTCCACCTGGAAGAGCTTTCTTCCCCAAATCCCACCTTGCCTTCCACTTCATGTGCCTCCTCTGGAGCCCTCCCCTCCCTTTCTTTGCTAGCTGAGTCGGGAAAAGGGGGAGGTGGGGAGGAAGTAGTGAGGGACCATTTTCCTTCTCTCCTCAGAGCTCCCAGTAAAGGTTGAGCCTTTAAAGCTAGCATTCCGATCCAGTAGTTCTGGGAGACTCTGGCTGCACATCCTTCCACCTATGACACCCTTGTTCTCTGCTTGGAGAGACTGTATAATAAACCTGGACCCACCTTTCTTGACTGAGGGTTTTTTGTTGGAGATAGTCTTTGGTTCTTTTCTCTAAGAGAGGAGGAGGTTCCCTGCCATGAGGCTGATCTCCACAGCCACCACCCCCCCTTTCATCTTCAGGGGATGAGGCACAGTTTGACAGGAATGGTGCAAAGAGAACTTCCATGTGTGACTGCGGAACGTGGAGAGAAGGATGGATAACTGGGGAGGAGCCTGAGATAATGGAAGGAGGAGGGAAGGCCACCCTCATGGATTCTGGGGCAATCACAGACTCGCCTAGAGATGACATTGATAATTACTCTGCTGGGAATTTTCTCTGTGTGTGTGTATGTTAGTCTGCGTCTACCATTTGTACCTCTGTCCCCTAGGTATCTAAGCCAGGGGCCTCCTTATGCCCTGTGATAGCAGAGAAGGGCTGTTCAGGAAAGGGTTTTTTTATGGGGCTCAGGGTGGGTTCATCCATCACAGGCTCTCAGGTGCCTTCATAGCCTTATCTCTGTAGTGGGCCAGGCCTAACTCAGACCAATCTGGTACATCAGGTTCAAGAGCAGAATGAGGTGAGACAGGAACTTTGGATTTAAGATTAGAAGAAAATGAAAAATGAGATTGAATTAGTCATAGGCAGGGAAGAATATTTAGATCAGGGAAAAGATTTTTTTTTTAATGTTTTAAAGTTTTGAGTTCCAAATTCTATCCTTCCCACCCTGTCTCCTCTCCTCAATAGGTTATACATGTGCAATTATCTAAAACATTTCAGGGAAAATATTTTAATTGAGGCTATGACATTGATTCAGCACAAGTGCCAGGTTTGCCTATGATGATCCATGGGCCATAAGCCAAAGGGAGGAGTCAAATACCTGCTCTGATTTTTGTATTTATGGCACCAGGAAACCACCTCAACTGCCCAAGCCTTTAATGCCCTGAGCCAATTAAGTCTCCAGGACAGTTTCGATACCTTTTAAGTGAAAACTAGCCTAACCTGCTTGGGGCTGGACCTTAGGATATGGTCCCACCACACCCTGAAGCTAAATTTCAAAGGTTTTATAGAGCTGTCACTACCCTTTGGAATCCCCAGGCTCCAGGTGGGTTGGGAGGAGCAGTATTTAATTTGGAAAGTGAATGAGTCAGGTGGTACCCATTTGGGCCTGGATGGATTTGGGAGAGCTTTGAATTCCAGAAATGAGTCCATCTAACATCTTGGTAGGAATCTGGTGTGTGTGTGTTTGCATACTTGTACCTTGGAGGACTGAAGAATGAAATCAATCACAGCCTCAGTAGCTTCTATCTATCTCACTAAAACCCCAGCAATGATGTAATCCCTATTCCTTAACCGCTCACTGTCCCCCAACTCAAGTGCTCAGTCTCTGTCTCCCCTCACATAATCCAGTGTACGTGGAAAAGAAGAACTATATGAGATTTCCTTTGGCTCGGGGCAGAAGTCAAATCCACACCCTTCTCATTGGGGCTTAAACAGCAACAAACAAGCCGGTGTGCCCCCTGAGCTGGCCCTGGGCTAGGGGTAGGTATAAAGTGAGGAGAACTCTTTAATATTTTTTTTTCAATAAGAGCACATTCTTAGTGCTGGGAAATGTGGCTCTCCATGGCCCATAGATATTTGTTTTGAGACTGAATCAGTCATGCAACAGAGAAGCCTCCAGTGGACACACACCTTATATACAAACACCACAGTGAAGGAAAACAGGACCCTCAAAGCTATTTTCATGTAACAATATCATTTACATAATAATATAAGGTGTGTGAGGTTATTTACAAATATTCTCATTTCACCCTACAACCCTGTGAAATAGGTGCTATCATTGTCTCTGTTTTACACATGGGAAAACTGAAGCAGAAAGAGGTTAAGTGACTTACCCAGGGTCAGACAGCTAGGAAATGTCTGAGACAGCATTTGAACTCAAGTCTAGAGCTTTATCCACCCGGGACACGTAGATGCCTCGTATCAATCCCATTTAGCCCATCACAAATAAGGTGACCAAGCGCTCCTGTGAATTCTAACAGTAAGGTATTTTGCATATTGAAAGCGAAAAGGCCGGAGTTAGGGGTTATGGAATGAGTGTTCATGGAGCACAATTCTTGAGCCACCTGTAGGACTCCCATTTTGATGATGTAATTCCTGGCCTCACAGCTTAGCAGGGAAATGTTGGTTTTTCAGCACCTTTACAGCTGCCCTGCTGAGAAGGCACCAGGGTTCTGGGCTGGCTCCAAGGCCAGACTTGGAATAATAATCATAACAGCAAGAGTAAGACAGCTTGACATGATTAGAAGGCTGGTCTTCAAGGCCCTAGACCTAGGTCCAAGTCCTTTAATAACTGTGTGACTATAGGCAGGTCACTGAACCCCTTGATGCCCCAGTCTGATGTTCTAAGACTGACTATATCTGAATTAGTCTACGCCAGGATTCGCAAACTTTTTCTGTTAAAATATAAATACTTTAGGCTTTTGGGGCTAAGAGGAAAAATCAAGAATATTTTTGTAGGTACTTATTGTATAACACAATAGGAAACACATTTCTAATACTTCTTGATGAAATCAAAAATATGACAATAATAATTGAGTATAATTTTTTGTAATATAGGTCTAATGAGAAGAACTCTTTTGGAGGGAACATTTCATTTAATTGGGGTTCAAAGTTAGTGTTCCCTATCATCAAAATCAGTTAAAAATTCTCATCTGTAATGGAGTTGCATGTATTTCATCTTTGAAAATGTCTTCTCACACAAGTATGGCCAAATACTGACATCCATCCCTAAGCATATGAGTTTAATTGAACATATTCATCCATTAGAAGGCATTTATATTTTTTATTAGATTCTCTTGATGTTTACATTTTAGTGTGTCATCGCATTGCAGGTTAATTGCTTGCAACTGAAGATTTGGTAGAAGCTCCTCAATTGCACAGTCATATAGACTTTGAAATAGAGAGATTTCTTTCACACTTGCATTGGGGTCTGCAAAAAGCTGCTGGAACTGTAGTTTGAACTCAGAAAATATATCTGCAGCAAATTTGTGTGGGAATGGAATCTCACTTCTTGTTTCAACCTTTGACAGCATAGGAAGTGTTAATATAAATATGTTAAAATATAAAATAATAAATAAAGCAGCTTAATATTGTGATTCAAATGACATTTTGTTGTTTAGTTGTTTCAGTTGTATTCGATGATTTGTGACCAAATTTGGTGTTTTCTTGGAAAAGATACTGGATGTACAAAAAATATTTGTAGCAGCTCTTTTTGTGGTGACAAAGAATTGGAAATCAAGGGGATGCCCATCAATTGGGGAATGGCCAAACAAATTATGGTATATGAATGTGATGGAATACCATTGTGCTATAAGAAATGAGGAGCAGATGGACTTCATAAGAACCTGGAGAAACTTATGTGATCTGATGATGAATGAAGGGAGCAGAACCAGGAGAACATTGTACGCAACCACAGACACATTGCTTTTGTGATGACTAACTTTGATAGACTTGGGCTCTTCTTAACAATGCAAGGTTCTAAGACAGCTCCAAAAGACTCATGATGAAAAAGGCTATCCACATCCAGAGAAAGAATTACAGTCTGAATGCAGATTGAAGCAAACTATCTGCTCTCTCTTTTTGTTTTTTCTTTTCTTTTTGGTTTTATTACATCTTTCTCATGGTTCATTTCATTGCTTATAATTCTTCTTTACAACTTGATTATTGGGAAAATAAGTTTAATGTAAAGGTATATGTAGAACCTATATCAGATTACATGCTGTGGGGTGGGGAGGGGAAGAGAGGGGGGGAGAAAATTTGGAACTCAAAAATTTGTGGAACCGAGTGTTATAAACTAAAAAAATTAAATTAATTAAAAAAAGAAAAGATACTGGAGTGGTTTGCCATTTCCTTCTCCAACTCATTTTTACAGATGAGGAAACCAATGCAAACAGGGTTAAGTGACTTGCCCAGGGTCACACAGCTAGTGTCTGAGGTCTGGTTTGAACTCAGCAAGACGAGTCTTCCTGACTCCATTCCCAGCACTTTATCCACTGCTACCCCCAAATAACATCAGTTGTCATCAAATTGACTTTGCTAAAGTATAAGTTTCACACATCATCACTGTTTTGCCTTGTAATTTTAGGTTGAAATCCTTAACATTATCAAGTCTGCAGCAAAAGCTAATGTCCAAAACTATTCAGAGCTCTACCACAGTGGTTGAGGGAGGTTCCTCTTCAGAAAAATTTCAATCATGGCTCTGAATGAAAAAAAGTCATAACAGAAACTTTTTTTCTTTTTCTTCTTTTCTTGTTTTGACATGATAGGCATGCACTGGTAATTAAAAAAAATGTTGTGGTATGACAATATGTCTGGCACTGGAAACACCGTTGTATTATAACTCTATCACTGCTATCTTTAGTACGAGGAAGAGCTGTTGGAATGTGATGAGGGCCACATACAGCCAGTCAACGCCTGATCTACATTGATGAATTCACAGGTCCGTACCTAATCCGAATAGTAACAACAACTGATGTTGGATTAGGGCTTTAAAGTTTACATGGATCATCTCATCCAATCCTCCCAATGACTCGGAGAGGTGGCTGCTATTGCCTTCATTTTACATATGAGCTCTAGGGGACAAAATAATTTACCTGTGATTACACACCTTATGAGTGTTGCATAAGATTTGAACCCAGGTCTTCCTTACTCCAAGACTAGTATTCTATCTACTATCCCATGGAGAAGGAGACATGATTCTTAAACCTTGCTCTCAGTTCATAGACATCTTGGCCCTGTCCTGCCTACAAGCCATCCCTTCTGTGTCTTCTATGTATGTAGAGGCTAGAGCTAGCTGGGAAGGCCGTTTGGTCCAGCCCTCTATCCGCAGGGAGCTAAGGTATTATCTCAGTTTTATAGATACAGCAACCGATCAAGAGAGATTGAATAGTTTACCCAAGGTTGAGCAGCAGATGGCTGCCTGCCTCTTTCCCATAGCACGTTCCACTTTTACTCTAGGGTTGCTGGCCTCCTTCTTGGTCGCTTGTGCTTTGGTCCTTGGAGGTGTTGTTTTGTTTTGTTTGAGGATGTAGTAGGGACCAGGGGGAACAACAGAACAAATTGCCTTAGGGAGACTGTATGATACAACCATAGCTGGTAGCTAGGATTTAAATAGCATTTTAAAGTTTGCAAAATGATTTACAAATGTCATCTAAATGGATCCTCACAACAAATAATAATAGTAGTGACTATCGTCATCCCCTTTTTACAGATGAGGAAACTGAGTTAAATGACTCACCCATTTTATAACCCTTTTATTTTGGAGTAGCTTTAATTGTTGGGAAAATTTTCCCATTAAACTTAAATTTTTATCGTTGCTATTCCTACCCCATTGTTCCTGGTTCAGCCTGCTTTTTCCTATAAAACTTAAATTTGTGTCTTTGCAATTTCTACCCCATTGTTTCTTGTTCAGCCCTCTTGGTCAGTCAGCCAGCCAGCGTTTGTTTAGAGCCCACTATGTGTCAGGCACTATGCTAAATGCTGGGCATGCAAAGAAAGGCCTGCTCTCAAAAAACTGACCATCTAATTGGTCCTCCTGTGGGGCCAAACTGTTCATTTAATCCCTCTTCCACATAACCTTTTTATTTTATATTTTTTTGGTTAACAAGGTTAAGTGATTTGCTCAGGATCACACAGCTTGTAAGTGCCTTGTAAGTGAAATCAGGTTCTCCTTATTCTAACTCCAATGTTCTACCTACTGTACCACTTCTCTTCTTGTAGTGGGGTTGTAGAAAGAGTACTAAAGTGGAAGTCAGGAGAGTTGGTTTGTTTTATTTTATTTTATTTTTGCAAGGCGATCAGGGTTAAGTCACACAACTAGTAAGCGTCAAGTGGGTTATTTTTTTTTCATTGTGTAATTTTTTATATCCACCAGACAAATGGATATTTCTATATTCGTAATAGAGAAAGCAGAAAATGAAGATTGTATATAAAACTGCGAATCCCTATTATATAGTTTGTTTTTCTTTTAAAATAAATAATAAATTTAACATGTAACTCTCAAAGCTGTCTTGTCTGTGATTCTTTCCTGTGTGCATTTAAAAAAAATGCTTCTATAACCTTCTTTTCTCTTTTTTGGGGGGTAACCCTATCCCTAAGTTACCTCTCCCTACTTCCCATTCTCCCTGATTTAAAAAAAACAAACAGATACATATAGTCAAGCAAAACAAATTGTCACTTTGGCATGTGTCTCATTCTGCGCCCTGAGTCCATCATCCTTGTCAGGAAGAAGGTAACAGTTTCATCTCAGTCTTCTGTGTTGAGATTGGTTATTATTTTGATCAGAGCTCTTAAATCTTTCAAGCTGTTTTTCTTTACAATGCTGTTGTAATTGGAGGGTTGGGTTCCAGTTCTGTCTCTGCCAAAAACTAGTTGTGCGATAGATCTCCAATAAGTCAATCTCCCTCAAGACCTTAGTTTCCTTGTCTGTACAATTAGGGGGTTGGATCAGATCTCTGAGGTCTCCTCCAGCTCTGACATTCGATTGTTCTCTGGCATCAATCAAATTTTTTTACGTCCACAATGTTCAGGGCTCTAATCTAGGTCATGTGGGAAAGGAAGCCTAAAACTGGGTCTCTGCCCATTAGGAGATTTCAATCTAGTTGTTGAGATAAGCCATTTTCCCTAGGGAGGCAATAGGCCTTGAGCTAGGCCTTGGAGGTTCATCAGGATTCAGAAACATTAGGAGGAGGAGAAGGGCAAACTTGCCGGGGAATTGCAGAGTGTTATAGGAAAGAGGCATGCTTCATGCATGGATTTAGTGGAGAATAAGGCTGGAAAGGCTGACTGGCTAGAGCAAAAGTGAAGCATGTTACAGGGAAGAGGCAGGCAGCTGTCCACCGGACAACTTTGGGTAAGTTACTCAATGTCTTGATTAGTTGCTGTATCTGTAGGCTTTTCCCTGCCTATATATTAGAAACCCGGGGGAGTCAAGGTCCTTCCCTGCAATTGGAACTCTTCACAGCTTTGTCCAGAATACAAAAATCGTAGAATTTGAGAGACCGATGGGACTTCACCATCTGGTGCAGCCCATGCCAGAAGAGAATCCCCAGCACAAAACAAATGGTCATTCACACTTTGCTTGAAGACCTTCAAAGAGGAGGACTCACTGGCTCTTGAGACGGTCCCTTCCACTCTGGAGTAGCAGCTCTAATTGCTAGGAAATTTTTCCTATCAAACTTAAATTTGTGTCTTTGCAATTTCTACCCCATTGTTCCTGATTCAGTCCTCTTGGTCAGTCAGTCGGCATTTATTTGGGGCCCATTATGTGACAGACACTGTGCCAAGTTCTGGGGAGGCAAAGAAAGGCAAAAGACAGTACCTCCTCTCAAAGAACTTAGAATCCAATTGGTCCTCCTCTGGGGCCAAACTGCTCATCTAATCTCTCTTCCACATGAACTTTTTATTTTTTGGTAATCAGGGTTAAGTGACTTGCCCAGGTTCACACAGCTTGTAAGTGTCTGAGGCTGGATTTGAACTCAGGTCCTCCTGACTCCAGAGCTGGTGCTCAATCCACTGCCCGCTCAGCCACCCCATTACAGCCTGTCAAATTTTTGAAGACAACTATTGTGTGTCCCCTTCTCTTCTCAAATCTTTTCTTGAATGTGCCCAGTTCCTTCAGCCAATTCTCATGAGATGTGGACTCAGGATCCTTCCTCACCCTGGTTGCTTCCCCAGACACTCTCCAGATTATCAATGTCCTTCTTTAACTGTGACTCCCAGAACTGAAGGCATTACCCCAGATGAGTCTTCATGAGGGCAGAGTACAGTGGGACCATCACATCCCTATTGTGGACAGCTATACTTTTCTTAGGGCAATTCTAGATCTCCTCAGTATTTTTGTCTGCAGCATCCTTCTGCTGGTTCAGTTTGAGCTTGTAGTCCACTAAAACCCCCAGATCTTTGTCAGAAACAGCTGCCATGAATAACTGTTTCTGAATAATTGCTCCATGCCTCCCCCATCATGTAGCTTATTTTTTGTGCCCAAATGCAAGACTTCACATTTATCCCTAATGAATTTAATTTTATTAAACTCAACCCAGTGTTCTCTGTCTGTCATGATCCCTCTTAGATCATGATTCTGTCATGCAGTGTTAGTTCTGCTTGCTGTCACTTGCCTAATGAGCATACATCGTATGCCTTTATCCAAGTCACTGTTAACAATGTTAAACAGCTGAGGGCTAAGCACAGATCCCTGGGGCACTCTACTGTAGACCTCTTGTAACTTGACATGAAATCATTAACATCTACTTTTTGAGTCAGGTCATCCAACAAGCTCTGAATCCATCTGAATGTGTTAACCTCTACTCCATGATATCTCTATCTTCTCCACAAGAACAGTATGATGGGAGAGGACTGCATCACAGCAGTAAACCCTAAACTGTGCCCAGGACTCCCCTGTTTTTACGGAGTGCCTGACTTATTTCCAAAACTACTTTCTTTCACTGACTGCCCTGCCCATTGCTGTACACCTAGATCTCGGGGAGCCCTCATCATCTTGTAAACTCAACCGAGTTAACAGGTACATAGGTGTCCACCCAGCTCCCCTATCTCCTTCACCCTCTGACTGCGGGAGGTCACTGCCTACCCTAATGTCCTCCATGGAGCCACTAAAGGGAGAATGGGTGTGACTGGGAAAAGGTATCTCCAGAGTAGAGGGGGAGAAGTGTGAGTGGCTGTCTCCTGTGGCAGCGTGGGGGGCTTGGTCAGGTGTCAGCAGCAGAGGGGTGGGGATGTCTTATCAGACGTCCTGGCAGGAGGAAGGGAGGGGGGTATCATTGGAGAGCCAGATGTCGGAAGATTTCAACAGATTGGGGTGTGGATACAAGTGGAGGGTTGGGCTATGAGTGAGTGCCCCAAGTGGAAAGGTAAGGGTGTGAAGGCCTCCACTGGAAAGCTGTGGGTGTATTTCCAGTTGAGGGGTGGAGATATGAATAGCTGTCCCCAGCGAGTAGGAATCTCCAGTGGAGAGGTAAAAGTGTGAGTGTGTGCCTCCAGTGGAAAGGTATGGGCTTGTTTCCAGCTGAGGCATGAAAATGAGTGGCAGTCAGCAGTGCAGAGGCGGGGTGTGAGTGGATATCTCCAGTGGAGGCCTGTGGATGGCTGTATTCAGTGAAAGGATGAGCATAGGTAGCACAACTGGGACAGACGGTTATGGGTAGGAACCTCAAATGGACAGAGAAACTCGTGTTCCTTACAATCATGTTGGCTCGCATTTCTGTGGTTGTGCAAAGGACTTTTCTACAACAGTCCTGTGAAGTATGACGTACCAAATATTCCCATTTTGCAGATGAGAGAACTGAGGCTCAGAGAGATTAAGTGACTTCTTTAAAGTCACATAAGTTTTCTAGGGATGTGGGGGGTGGGGGGTGGAGGGGGTGGGGAGGGGGGTAGCTGGAATGAACCCAGGTCTGTAGTCTCATCAGACTTCAAGTCCCCACCTTTTCCCACTATATCATGAACCTTTTCTCCTCCCCAACCAACTGTCCAATCATTGGCATTAGAAGGGCCCTTGACAGTTAACCGGCAGTAGAAAGTGGTGAGCGTTAGCGAGAACTGCCATTCATTTAGTGTTTTAAGGTTTGAAAAAAATCATTTTATCTCAGTAAACACTTGATCCTTCCAACCATAGTAGGCATTATTCTTGCTGTTCTTTTTATAATTGAGGAAACTGAGGCTCAGAGGCGTTTAAGTCCCTCGTCCACGGTCACACAACCATTACATGTCAGAAGTGGGACTGGAATGCGGCAGACCTTTGCGGACTCCAAGCCCGAGTCTTTGCCACCACGTCAAACCCTTCGTTTTGAGCTCTGGCCAGTGCCTGAACTGAGAATGGTCTGGAGGCAGTAACCTAGACACTGAGGGGTCCAGTCACAGCCACATTCACAGCTCACTTCCCTCTCAGAAGGGGCAGAAGATTAGACCTCGACAGCCTCGGTTTTAGGTGCACTGGGGTGAGCTGGGAAGGAGTGGGGAGCACAACGCAGGGCTGGGGAAAATGAGGCCTTTGAAGCCTCAGGTTTTCTTGGAAGATTTGGGGTCTTTATTCCAAGGGGCAGCCTTTTGAAGGAGCGGGAGGTGGGCTTAAACCCAGACGTGGGCGTCCTCGGAAGGAGCTTGATCCGCCTCCTAGAGCGCAGTCCCAGAGGCCGAGGTCTAATTAGAATGGCCGGCGGGAAAAGCCCCCAGGCAGAGGTGGGATGGAGGGGCGTGGCTGCCCCTCTGCCACTCCCCTCAGACCCGGGCACAGCCCCGAGGGCAGCGACCCCAGCGCCTTGGCTGCTCTGGGAGGAGGCTCGGGGCGCACTCAGCACTACAGGGGCGGCCCCGGATCACATGGGCGGAGGCACCTCCCGGAGCCCCAGGCGGGCTCTCCCTAGAGCCGACGAGCTGCAGCGGCGGCGAGAGCAGCAGCTGCCCACTCTTCCCTCCGCTTGCGCTCCTCGTCCTGTACCAGGGGGACTGACGGCCCCGACGACCTGAGCCAGTCAGGTGAAGACTGCCCAGCCCGTACAGGTTAGGGTGTCAGCACCTGCCCCTTTCCCGTTCCTCCTCTTCGCCTCCGAGGCTCCCTGGGCCTCCTTCCCGCAGCGTCTTTTGGCCCCCTCATCTCCCTCTCCTGCGCCCTTTCTCTTTCCTGTAATCCTGGCTGCGCCCTCCCGCACTCCGTCCCTCCCTGCTACCAAATCCCATCTGCCCTCTTCAGCGCCTCCGGCTTCCCCCGCTCTTGCCTCCATTGTCTCTCTCCTGCCCCCGCCAGCCCTCTCCTGTGCCCGCCACCGCTCTCCTATCCCACCACCCCTCTCGTGCCCCTGCCACCCCTCTCCTGCTCCCATCTCTTCTCTCCTGTTGCTGTCTCCCATTCCTGCCCCCCCCACTCCCTCTCCTGTTGCTGTCTCCGGTTCCTGCCCCCCCCACTCCCTCTCCTGCTCCTGTCTCCCCATTTTTCCTATCTCCTCACTCCTGATCTCTCCTATTCTTCCTCCCGCCCCCATCTTTCATCCCTGCATTCCATTTAGGCTCTCCCCATCTCCCACAGCCCCCCGACGCCCCTCGTCCCTCTCCCCATCTCCATTCTCCTTACTGGTCTCTCTTCCATTCCTCCCCTTCTTCCCCCAAACCCCTCAGCCCACCAACACCTTGTTCTCCCTTCCACTGGGTGGGTAGAAGCCTCCATCCCAGTTCCAACTTGCCAGGTACTTTGGCCCCAGAACTGGGGAAGTCATCCTAATTGGGGAAAGCCGGGAGGGTGAACGGAAGCCAGGCTTGGCTCCTCCGATCAAAGCCAAGGAGCCAGAGTCCACTCAGCTCAAAGGTCTCAAGACCAACTGAGTGCCTTCCCAGTATCCCACAGCTGCCTTAAGAGTGCTGTCATCATGAGGCTGACTGGCTCTGGTTCCTTGGCAAGATATGGGGCCTAGATGAAGTGAGGTAGAAAAGTAAGAAAGTCAGACTCTGGAGTGCTAAGAGAAGGGGTCAAGGGCTGAAGAGGAGCAGGGAGCCTTGAGAAATGTGCTTGAGATGGGGGTGGGGGTGGAGGCAGAGTAGGAGAGGAAGTTATTCTAAGAAAAGAGTAAGGGAGGGCTCCTCTCTTTTTATGTATCTTGTATTGGTGTTCTCAAAGAGAAGCTGGGTGCTCTAGGGTTCTTGGGGTAAATTATAGGGGGCAGGAACTGCACTGGTTGGATCTGCTGCTCTCTCTTCTTGTCCAGCTCTGCTTCTAGCAGGGGTCTAGTGCTCCAGCCTGGATGGGCAGGATGTAAGGAAAGGTGCCTAGGACCTATCTGGGTGGCTATCTGGTAGGGTGGTATCCCCAGACTGGCATAGACATTTCCTGTCCAATCTCAGCTTGGGGACTGAAGGAGCAGGAAAGTCTCTGAAGGGCAGGACTGCTGGAAAAGTTTCCTTGCCCAATGAAAGGGAAGAGGAAGGAAAGGATGCCCATCCCTCGTCCTGCCAGCCACCACCCCAGAGCACCCAAAGCCCCACCATCAGGCCTGTCTGTTGATTCCAAGAGCAGGTTGCTCCCCGTAGCTTGGCTAGCATTTGAGCATTGAGTGTTCTTGGCATGTCAAAGGACTAAGCCTGGCTTTTTTTTAAAACCATAGCATAGCTGCTGTAAGGGCAACTGATCCCCCACCCCCACCCCAAGAGGGACATGGGTCAGTAGGTTGTGGGGGCATGTCTTCGTTCATCTGAGAAATGCTGGCCCTTCCTGAACGTCTTACTCAGACACCATCCAAATCATCTTTGGGTCTTACTTGTGATTCCAGCCCTGCTGACTGTGGGGTCTATAGAATGCATGCAGGGACACATGCATGAGCCTGCACACGCGAGTGTGCACGGACGCACCCTTTTTGGCCTTTTAGGGTTTCTGTCCCCCAGTTCTGGGCCCTCTCACCACATCTTCCTCTTCCCCTACCTTCTTAAGTGTGGGAGTAGCAGGGGGAAAGAGGTTATATTGTAGGTTTTAGAGAGCAGAAGCTAGATTCTTGTAGGGCATGACCTGCATGATGGGGTGCTGAAAGAGAGAGGAAACCATGGCGGTTCCCGCTACTCAGAACCTACTCTCCGAGACATGCCAGCCCACTTATGTTGGGCAGCTGATTTCCTGGGAGTCTCTGGCTCTTAGGACACAACGAGGGGGAAATTCAATCACCTCCTCCCATGGTAGTGGGGGGAAGTGAAACGGTTCCTCCGCAGTGGCTTTAGTCACTTCCTCTCCTCTACCCCACAACCTCCGTGTGA
The DNA here is from genome assembly GCF_011100635.1 of Trichosurus vulpecula. Lineage (NCBI taxonomy): Eukaryota > Metazoa > Chordata > Mammalia > Diprotodontia > Phalangeridae > Trichosurus > Trichosurus vulpecula. Next base: position 295,280,621 of record NC_050575.1, on the reverse strand, counting down.
TTGTTTCCCGTGGCCGGGGCCATTACTGCTGCCTCCCCCAGCTCCCATCTTGTTTATTTCTTTCCGGTCTCAGACATGGCACTGACTGTGGACGTAACAGGGCCTGCACCCTGGGGCTTCCGCATCACTGGGGGCAGAGACTTCCACATGCCCATTGTGGTGTCCAAGGTAAGGAAGGGGTGGTTCCCAAGGGGTGAGAATGGGGGCAGACTGGCATCAAGACCAAATGAGAGATTTTGGGTAAAGCATGATAGAAACGTTAGCTATTATTATCGAGAACAAACACCTGACTGTCCATTTCCCTCCTCACTCCTAACTACTTTCCTACTTTTTAAAAATGCATATCTGGGGATGACTGGGGGGGGGGGGATGATACTGCTATGGGAATAAAGGGTGTGTGTGTGTGTGTTTTGGTCCAGGCTACCCAGGAATTACAAGTGTCTAACTATAGGGCCTGTTCTTTTCCTCCTCCTTTTCCCCCTAATCATTGGTAACCATCTGGGGTGATTATTACAGTGAGAGGCCTAGAGAGCAGGGCTAGTGCTACGGAAGCTCCTTCAGTGCCATCCTCCTTCACCTCCTCCCCCATCTGGGTATAAGGGTGCAAGTCATTCAGGGGGGCTATTGGCCAAAACTATCACTGTGCCTGAAATTTCACCATTGGAAATTAGGTCCTTTCGGTCCTTGAAGGATTTTCCAATATTGGAAGCCCCATATGGAAATATAACCATCCCTTATCAGCTGAAGTTTATATGTGGGAATAGAGCAGGGGATTTCTTGAAGGTCAGCTGAGAACAAAGCCTTAAGAAATAGGACATAGGATGGATACCTAGAATTCAGAATGTGGCTGTAGGGGATGTCAGAGATACATTTTTACCGTTTGGGGAGGGGGAGTAGGGAATACCCCCCCACACACACTAAACAGAGCCACTTCTGACCCATGATTCCTCATCCTCTGAAGGTGACTGAGCGAGGAAAAGCTGAAGCTGCTGACCTCCGACCTGGGGATGTCATTGTGGCCATCAATGGGGAGAATGCAGGAAGCATGCTTCATGCTGAGGCCCAGAGTAAGATCAAGCTGAGCCCATCCCCTCTGCGGTTGCAGCTGGACAGGTAGTTTATGGGCCCCTCTTTACCTAATCATTAGTGTCTTCCTCTTACCCAAGTACCGCTGTCATGGTCCCCAGGGCTCCCATGAGGCTTGGAATGGATGCCTCATTAGGCATCAGGAGTGAGATTTTGGGCAGAGGCAGTACTGGGACCCCAGGTTGTCCTTTGATCAGAGGTTGAAGGAGTTAGGGAAGCTGGGTGGGCACCTCCGTTTCTGTAAGCTCACTGGAGGGTGGGAGCTCCCCATCTAGGTGTGCAGCTATGGGCAGGGCAGGGCGGGTTGGCATCAGGCACCTGGTTGCCCAGGTTTGACTGGTTCCTAGGAGTGTGCAGGGCGTGAGCATGGGTGGGACATGTGGGCTCCTCAGGGGTGAGGGGGAAGCAGCTGTGGTTTGGTGTCTCTCCTGAGCTGGGGTCCCCCTTGGCATCTCTAAGATGGAGCAGTGCCACCTTAGGCAGAGGTGTAGGGGAGGGCATCTGAATTGCAAAGGTTTTACTCCCTATCCTAGTTCCCTTTTACCTTTGTCCTTTCTAATCTCTTTTCTCTCTTCCCCTGACTTTGGTGTTACCACCTTCCAGGTTCAAGACAGAGCCAGTGGGAACAGTGGGATGTTGAGCCTGAAGGCAAGGGTTATGGGGGAGACAGGTGGCTCTCTGGGGTTGGGTGTCCTGGTGACTCAGAGACCAGGAATGTAGAGACATCCCTAAGCCAGGAGATACCTCTGGGAGGAGCTCTGTTTGGCCTGAGTCATGGTCTCCTTTGTATTGTCTCCTTGGGCTTTCTCATTTGGAGAGGGCACAGGCCTATCCTTCCATGCTTCCACTTTTCACAGTGCTAGAAGCCACCATGATCTCCAGGGGTCATTGGTGCCCCGGGGCAAGGCTGGCATTGGGTGGCCAAATTTGGTCGATCTGATGCCCTTCTGCTGCTGCCATCCTTAACCTCCTCTAGCCACTCCTTCATGCCTTTCTAGGCTGTGAGTGTTTACAGAAGTGGTTCCTGAGGACGGGAAGGGCCTCATGGCATCTGGGAATAGGACCAAAATCCACAGCAGGCAACAGGCCGAATAGGGGTGGGGGAGTTGAGAACATGATCTAGCCTCCCCCTCCAGTCCCCACCAGAGTTGGTAAAACTGCAGCCAAGTCCCTCAGGACTCCAGCTCAACACCTGGCAGGTCAAGGCCTCTATGGCAAATTCCCCTTTCTTGCTGAACACAGTTCTCTGCCCTTCTAACCCGTTCCCACCCTGTCTTGGGGTTCACTTCTGTGGGATTTAGAAACTCTGAAGCAGAGAAAGGGCAGAGGGAATATTCTTTGTTGGGCCTGGAGCCCTGAGCTCCCCTTTCCTGTGGAGTGGTAAATGAGTTTTCTTTTAACTTTCCCACAGAGCAGCCAGACCTCTAAGAATTTATGTGGTGGTGCCCAGGACAAGACAGTGGTGGCAGGGGAGGGTCACCTCCTTCCTCCTCCCACCTCTTCCTAGTCTCCCCTTGGACACCCTGCCCCCATCTCTTATCCTTGGCCCGGCTCCTGGCCCCTTAATGACTTCCATCCAGTTTTCAGTTCAAAACCAGTTCCTAAATCCAGGGAGGGATCTAGAAGGGGTATCCAGAACAGGGATGAGCTAAGGGAAGTGGCATTACCTAGTGGTTGGCACTGCCCTATGGAACCCCCAGATCTAGGAAGCATTGGAGACTTTATTGACTGCTTTTGTATACATATAGAGGCAGCCGGGAAGCGCAGTGGGTAGAGAGCTGTACTTGGAGTCAGGAAGCCCAGAGTTCAAACCCCACCTCAGACACGTATTAGCCATGTGACCCTGGGAAAGTCAGTTGGCCTTTGTCTCCCTGAGTCTCTTCACTTGTAAAATGGAGATAATAACTGTACCTACCTCCCCAGGGCTGTTGTGAGAATCAGATGAGACAACGTATGTAAAGTCCTCTGCAGGCTATAAAGCATTCTGTAAACGCTAGCTATTGTCACTGTTAATGTTGTCTCCCTCCACCCTCAGGGTCCGCACTGGAACCTCACAGGATGGGTCCTAGCACCCTTTTACAGCTAAGGAGGACAGAAGGTTCTGTGGTGCCCCCCACCCTGGCAAATCCCTTCTGGGATTGAGGGCTTGGCCCTCAGTCACAGGATGAGCTGGGTGGAGTCTTCTTCTGTTTAGGACCGGGCTACTGAGGAGGGGATCAACCTGAGATCCAAAAGAGCTGGGCTCCTCCCAGCCCTGTCACTAACTGGCTGGGTGACCTTGGGAAAGTCACTTTCACCGGGTCCCATGATGAGTTTCCTAATCAATAAAAGCACAAGTGAGCATTTCCAATTCAGCGAACATATGTTCAGCCCCATGCCACGCTGGAGACCCTAGAGGCCTGAAAAGAAAGAGACAGGTGAATAAAACTCAACCCTTGCTCTCAAAAAGCAAGCTAAGTGTGAAAGTGCAAGGAGAGGCAGAAGCCAAGCGCTTTGGCCTCTGGCTGAGGGTCAGAACAAATGATGGGGCCCAATGGGAAATGGTGGAAAGGCATAGGATGTGAAATAAGAGGGTTTCAACCTCAGCTCTTCTTGAGTGACCTTGAGTAAATCATTTCAATGTTTTGGGCCTGTTTCCTCATCTGTAAAATGAGGAGGTTGGACTTCACCTTTCAAGTCCCCTTCCAGCTCTAGGTGTGTGACCTTTAAGAGCCCCTCGGGGACCTCTAGGTGGTGCAGTGGATGGAGCACCAGCCCTGGAGTCAGGAGACCTGAGTTCAAATCTGGCCTCCTACACTTACCGGCTATGTCACCCTGGGCAAGTCACTTAACCCCAATTGCCTCGAAAAAAATAGGCCCCTTTGGCATTTTAAGATCCTCCCCATCATTCTCTTTCTTCCCCCGTTCCCCAGGTCTCAGGCATCTTCTCCTGGCCAAACCAATGGTGGGAGTTCCCTGGAACTGGCTTCCTGTTTCCAGGTAAGACATCCCACTCCCCATCCCTGGCCTGCCAGATAGAAGCCTTGTTGCCTGGAATGCTTCTCCCCCCTCATGGAATCTTTTCTCCCTTCAGAACCCCATGAGGACTAGAACTGACAGCCAGACCTCACTGAGATCCTCTTACTCCAGCCCAGCTTCCCTCAGCCCTCCTCCATCCCGAAGCTCTTTTTCCACTCCACCCCCTGCCAGCTCCCACACCCTGCCAGGAGAGGTGGTGAATAGCAGCAGGTGAGAGCTGGGACATGGGGCCACCTGGGTCCAGTTTCACATTTAATTGGCTGGAAGGAAACCTCTGCAGTTTTGGTCCAGGGATGGGGAACCTGTGGCCTCGAGGCTGTACATGGCCCTCTAGGTCCTCAAGTGCAGCCTCTTACTTGTCAAAGGGCTGCACTTGAGGACCTAGAGGGCCATATGTGGCCTTGAGGCTGCAGGTCCCCCACCCCTGTAATTTAGTCACTAGTAGACACCCCTGTTTCCAGCCCTTCTCCTAAATTCTTGTAGGGGGTACGGATGGCCATTGTCCTTACTTAACCCCAGCCTCTGATAAGGGAATCGGGATCAGACATTTCTCTTTTTTTCTGTTTCAGTTTCCAGAGCTTATCATATTCCCCAGCTTCTGTCTATTCGGAACACCTGAACTCTCGGGGCCATCTTAGCAGCCAGCAGGTAAGGAGGAGACAGGGTTGGGCAGGATGCTGGGAAAAAAGAGTTGCCTCAGCAGCACCTGGGCCTGCCTAGTCCTGGGACCCTGGGGGTTGGGGCAGCCCCCTGGGGATGAAAGGGATGATCTCCGGCTGCCGCTCTCCATCTCCTAAGGACAGCTGCTCACCTCTCAGGTGGAGGGATGCTTATCCTTTCCCAGCAGTTTGGCCCCCATGGGACTAGTTCTATTGTACTAGTGCTGTTCAGTATGTCCCTTGGTTTTTCTCAATTCCCGAAAGCCTCAGCCCCCACACTTGCTGGCTTCCTTCTTCCTTTTGTGTTTCTCTTGGGCTGAGAGTGAAATAGTTTTGCTGCTGTTGTTGGGATGCTTCCCTTTTGGCTCCCACTCCATCCCCTGAGAAATTCCTCCTCTGTTCCAAGTCGTATCCCCCTCCCCTTCCTAGTACTCCCCACCCCCTGCTGCAAAGCTAGCTCTTCCTCATTTTTACCCTACTTCCCTATTTTTTTATAGTTTTGACAGCTCCTGGCATCCTCCTGTCCCTCCTGGGATGGGGCCATGTTCTGATTTTATACATGCTCCTCACATATGCATTCCATCCATTCACCTCTCCCACCTCCCTACTTTTGCATGGTCATGGCCTAAGCCCCCGTCAGAGGAGGGCAAGGGTGCTATTGGGATGGACTCCATCTGTTGGGGGTGAGACATAAAGTATCCAGCTGCTGGGGTGAGGGGGATTGTGTCTAGCTGCTAGCCCCCCGAGCTGGCCTCCCATAGGGCAGAGCGTTTCTGGATATGGCAGGGGAGCGGGGGCAGAAGGGCCAGAATTTTTGTGAGAAAAGTTTGATTAGTCAATGTCTGATTGGTCAAATGGTTGATTACCCACCATGATGCAGAAGGGATATAGCAGAAAGACATAGCCTCTCTTTTCACGATTTTTAAATTAAATTTAGTGGAAGTTCAGGGAAGCAAGAGCTCACCGTGGGAAGTCAGGAGAGGCTTCATGGAAGATGTGGGACTTAATCTAAGCCTTGCGAACTAAGTGAAAGAAGTAGAAAGACTTTTGGACCAGGGTGGTGGAAAGTGCAAGGGGAGAGCAGGAATAAAAGTGGCAGTGAAGCTTATGGATTGGGAGACGATGAGCAAGCCAGCCTGGGAGGAGTTAGAGGCTGTCCATTAGGGAGAATGGAAGCTAAGGTTGGATTGGTGAGACAAGGCCAGATGGTTGATTCTATGGGGAGGGTTACCCCAGAAAGTTCATGAGGTTCTAAGAGACATCTGCTTCTTCTGTCCATTGAGGGTTCCATTGGAGCCTCAGGGTCCTAAAAAAGCTTCAACTAAGATGAGGTGACCAGAGCTTTGTCCTAGAGCAGGGCTGTCCAAAATATGGCCCGCAGTGCAATTTTATGTGGCCCACCTGTGGGTTTTAATTTTCATGAGCGAAAAAATAAAATAATAATTTGCATGAAATGCATATTAGATTTTTTAATTCCATCACTAATGAATAATCTCATTGATGTTAATTTTCTTTGGTGTTTTTAAGCAGTATTATGGATGGAACATATCGCACGGAATTTTCAGTCGATCTGTGGGATGTGTTCCATCTGTACGACGCACACTAGTCAGTACGCACCTACCTTTACACTGTTGTGTTGTGGCTTTGTTGTTTTGTGTTTGCTTTCCCACTTCCCTTCTTCATTTGTCACATTGATGACGCGTGTTCCCCTACTTTCTATTAGCATACTGTATTTTTTATTCTGTGTGCGGCCCTCGAATAATCATTTTATTTTAATGCGGCCCTGAGATAACCTAAGGTTGGATGGCCCTGTCCTAGAGCAACAGATTGAGAGGACAACATTTGGGGTTCTTTAGCAACATAGAAATCATAAAACTTAGCACCTAGTTACCAGTAAAGTAAAAACAGGAAACAGTAAATCGTAGTAGTAAGTAAATAGTAAATAAAATAAATATAGTAAAATAGTAAATAAAAAATAAATAGTAAAAAACAGTAATAGTAAAAGTAGAAATATCTCCGAGGGTGGGATGAGGTAGATTTCTCTCCAGGCCCATCCTGCTCTTCAGCACTGCCTTAGAATCGGTATTTTGGCAGAGGCAGGAGAACAATATCCTGTCTCTTCTTTCCAATAGAGGAGAGTGTCTGCTTGTCCCAGGAACAGTTTGTGGTGGCGCAGTGCGTAGAGGGCTGGGCCTGGAGTCAGGAAGACCTGAGTTCAAATCCTGCTCCAGACACTTACTAGCTCTGTGGCTCTGGACAAGTCCCTTGTCTCTGTCTGCTTCAGTTTCCTAACCTGTAAAATGGGGATCGTAATGGCACCTGCCTCCCAGGGCTGTTATGATGGTCACGTGAGATCATATTTGTAAAGCACTTTTTAAACCTTAAGGTGCTGTATAAATGGTAGCAGTTATCAATGATGATGATGATGATGATAAATATTTGTTGGGATGGTTGTTACAGTCTGGGGTCTTGGGGTCTCACAAGGAATGAGCTTCTAAAGTTGCAGTCTGTCTGTGGCATTTCCCTGTAAATCTACCTGAATTTGGGAGAAAAGAGTGGTTGTGTGTTCCTGGGGAAGGAGCTCTGGTCTGTTATTCTGGAGTGCTGCAGTCCAGCCTTAGCTTTGTTACTAATGCCCCATATAACCTTGAGTCAGTCCCCTCCCCTCCCTGGGTTCGTTTCCGTATCTGGAAGTTGAGGACCAGGACTAGATTGAAGACCAAGGAACTTCTATTTGTGCTCCGAAACACTAGAGGGAAATTTGTGCTGGGCAGCTAAGGGAGGGATGGGGACTTGTTGGTGTCCTTACTCTATGCCCATGCCACCTGTTGAAAGCAGCCTTCTGCTTCGGCATCATACATATCCAAGGCTTAGAAAGGCCAGCATGAAGGGGACCAAGCAGCCTTCTTCTGGGTGCTGCTTAGGTCAAATGGGAGGAGAGGGAAGGAAACAAGCATTGATTGAGCGCCTACTATGTGCCAGGCACTGCGCTAAGCATTTTACAAATATTAGGTCATTTTATACCTACAATGACCCTGGGAGGTAGGTGCTGTGGATCCCCGTTTCACAAATAGGGAGGTTGAGACAGTAAGAAATTAAGTGACTTGCCCAGGGTCACACAGATAGCAAGTGTCTGAGGCTGGATTTGAATTTGGATCTTCCTGACTCCACATCCACCTAGCAGATTCAGAAATGTTAAATTTCAATTGTAGAAGAGATCCCAGAAGATCATAGATTTAGAGAGAGAAGGAGCCTTAGAGTTCCAAAGGAGTCCAGCCCCTTCCCCCCACCCCTACTCCCATTTTACAAATGAGGAGATAGATAGAGGTAGCCAGAGGTTAAGTCACTAATTTCAGGGTTTAATTGCTTATTCACTCTGAGACTAAGGAAGGAAGGAAAGGAGGAAGGAAGGAAAGAAAGAAGGAAGGAAAGAGGGAGAAAGGGAGGAAGCTAGAGAACATGGGAGGGAAGTTGGGAGGGAGGAAAGGAGGAAAAGAAGGAAGGAGGGAAGGAAGAGGAAAAAGAGAGGGGGAAGGAGGGAAGAAGGGAAAGAAGGGAGGAAATAAGTATTTATTGAACACTTGCTATATGCCAGGCACTGTGGGAAGCGCTTTACTATTACAATCTCATGTGATCCTCGCAACAGCCCTGGGAGTCAGGCGTGTCATTATCTCCATTTTACAGTTGAGGAAACTGAGGGAGACTGAGGTTAAATGATTTGCCCAGGGTCACACATCTAGTAAATATCTGAGACTGAATTTGAACTCAGATCTTTTTGACTCCAGGTACAGTGCTCTACCCACTGCTCCCCCAGCTCACTTTCCTTATCTGGGCCTCAGTTTCTCTCTCTGTAAAATGAAAGATATGGTGCCCCCAGGTGCCCTCAGGCTCTGATACTGAGAGTCTTACTCTAAGGTCATCCCTCCCTGCACCTGGAGAATGTCAGATTCCTTGGTCAGTGAGAAAGCCGTGCCCTCTAGTGTTTAGCAGGAGAATGAGCTGGCTGAATGGGAGAAAGGGGTGTGTTCTGCCCTGGCTGACCCATCCTCTTCCTGCTCCTCCCTCACCCCCTTCTCCTTTTCTTCCATCAGGCTGGGCTTGGTCGAGCTGGCGACTCTGCCGTCTGGGTGCTGCCGCCTTCCCCAGGGGGGTTCCGAGGCTCCCAATCCTCCAGCCCCAAACGATCCTCTAGCCCCAAACGCAGGTATGGCGGAGTGAGCCTTGGGAAGGGTTGTCTCTGGGGCCAAGGGGCTGAGGGTGGTCTAAAAATAGCCAGCAGCTGGGAGACGGAGGCCAGAGAGGGTAGGGATCCTGGGGTGGGATTGGGAGGAGCAGGGGTGGGGCTCTCCTTGATGGCATGTGACTCTTTGATGGCCCCAGGCCATCACTCCAGCCTTTAGGTCCCTTGACACCGCCCCCCTCTCCCCCCCAATTTCCTCCCTACCTCCATTACTTCTGTGATCCCTGCCTGGTTCTCCACAGTGTGGACTTTGAAGGGGGAGGGCCTTACCTAGAGGAAGATTCCGAGGTCTTCAAGATGTTACAGGAGAATCTGGAGGCTCGGACCGCCCCAAGGCAGTCGAGTTCCTTCAGGATGCTGCAGGAGGCATTGGAGGCAGAGGAGAAAGGTAAGGGCCAAGCATGGCCTCGGGTTTGGGGAGGGGAGTCCCCAGGTGTCAGAGGTGCACAGGGCCCTTTGGGCTAGACGTAGGTGAAGGGTCAAGGGGCTTACAAAGAACTATAAAACACAAGATCTGACAGCTTTGCTATTCATATCTACCGTTCAGTCACAATCCTGGTAGCTCTTGTCTACAGATGCCTAGGTCACTCCTTTTCCTTCCTCAATGAGTTTGGTGCCTGGCTCCCCAACTCTTGCCCTCCTACTAGGGGACTTCAATATACATATTGACTCTCCCTCAAACATCCTAACAACTCAGTTCCTCAACCTACTCACTTCCCATGACCTACTCCTCCACCCCAGTTCAGCCACACACAATGACAATCATACCCTTGATCTTGCCATCACCCACAAATTGGACCCAGATGGCCCTGGAGGAGAGAGTGAGGCCAGTGACTTTGCACAGCCCTGCCTCACTTAAATCCAATTCACTCGCAAGTCAAGACCTCACCTTCCTGATGTCATTGGTCCTCCTGGGGAACCAAGGACAAACAACCCAGAAAGGTACCACCTCCATGTTTAAGAATTGAGAAATCCCCTCATCTGAACACAATCTATTGACTTTCCATCTCTCCCTCTGCCTTCCCTTACCAACCCGTTGCTCTTTGTACGTAATCCTGGACCTACAGTCCCTGGCGCCCTCAGTTTTCTCCCAGGCCATCAACCTGCCCTGGCCACTCTCTCCCCTTTTTCCCATCTTGATCGCTTGTTGAATCAGTTCAACTCAATGCTCTCCCCTTCTTTGAGTCCCTGACCCCCTATCATATTGATGATTTCATTCTGCCGAGCCTCAGCTTTGGATCACCCTGCCCTCTTGGGCCTTCATACCTACATGCACATGTTACTTAATGAAGATGGAGAAAATCACGCAACTGTTCTGACAGTGTCCTCTACAGAGCTATGTTATACAACCTCGACTGGGCCTTCACTGCTGCTGGCAATCCTACTAGATATCCTTCATCAACTCACTATCTCATTTTCCATAGTGGCTCTTCTAAACCTTTTCATCCCTCCCAAAGCCTACCATGGCTCCCAGTCCCTCCACTATCTTAGCTGAGAACCTTGCCTTATATTTTACAGAAAAATGTGAGGCCACTCTCCATGAACTCCCTGTTCTCTTTTCTTCATCTCATCACTCATTTGCCTACAGCCACCTATCTCATAGGAAGAAGTGGCCCTTGCCAGGCCTAACTCCTCTACCTGTACAAGGGATCCCATTCCGTTCCAACGCCTCCAACATCCCCAGTCAATCATTTATCTTCAGTCTCTGTCTATAGCTTCTTTCCTGTTGCCCACAAACATGCGCATGCCTCCCCCAACCTCAGAAGACCCTCATTTAAGGGACTGTTCCTTGTAATTATTGTCGTGTTTCTCTTCTGCTCTTTATGGCCAGATTCCTTGAAAAGGCAATTGGTGCTTCCACCTTCTCTCCTCTTACTTTACTAACTTACTTTTCTAACCTCATCATTCCACTGAAACTGGTCTCCTCAAAGTTGCTAGTGATCTCTTAAATGCCAAATCCAACAGTCTCTTCTCAATGCTCATTTTCCTGGACTTCCTTGTAGTCTTTGACACTAGTGATCACCCTCTTCTCCTTGATACTCTCTTCTCTCTAGGTTTTTAGAACACCACTTTCCTGGTTCTCCCCCTACATATCAGACCACTCCTTCTCTGTCTCCTTTACTGGATCCTCATGCCAGTCACGCCCTCTAACTGTAGGTGTCCCATAGTGTTCTGGCCTGGGCCCTATTCTCTTCTTCCCTCTATACTATACTTAATGATCTAATCAACTTCCATGGATTTAATTATGATCTCTATGCTAATGATTCTCAAATATACCTTTCCTGCCTTTACCTCTCACTGATCTCCATTCTCACATCTCCAACTGCCTCTCAGATATCTCAAACTGGATGTCCGATAGACATCTTAAACTCAATATTTCCAAAATTGAACCCATCATCTTTCCCCTAAACCCTTCCCCCCACCCTACCTCCACACACACATACACACCTTCTCTGTTACTGTAGAGGGCATCACTATCTTCCCAGTCCCTGGGGCTCACAGCCTAGTAGTCCTGGACTCCTCACTATCTCTCATCCCACCATATCCGATCTATTGCTTATCAACTGTCTCCTTTGCATCATCTCTCAAATGCTCCCCCTTCTCTCCTCTGACACTGCACCACTCCAGTGCAGACCTTAATTAAGTCACATCTGGATTATTGCCATAGCGTGCTGGTGGGTCTGCCTGCTTCAAGTTTCTCCCCATTCCAATCCATCCTCCATTCAACTGCTAAGGTGACTTTCCTGAAGCTCCTTTACTCAATAAACTGCAGTGGCTCCCTATTGACTCCAAGGTCAAATACAAAATCCTCTGTTGTTCAAAGCTCTTCATAACCTAGCTCCTCCCCGTTCCAGTCTTCTTACACCTTCCTCCCAACACATTCTCTTTGATCCAATGACACTGGCCTCCTGGCTGTTTCACACACAACACAGTTCTGGACATTTTCTCAGGTGGTCCTTCACATCCAGAATGCTCTCCCTATCTTTACCTACTGGCTTCTTCAGCTTCCTTCAAGGCCCAACTAAAGTCCAATCTTGTACAGGAAACATTTCCCAACCCTTCTCAATTCTCTTGCCTTCCTCTGTTAACTGTCTCCTATTTATTCTGTAGATAGCTTGTTTGTACATATTTGTTTGTGGTCACCTCCATTAGATTGGGAGATTCTTGAGGGCAGGGACTGTCTTTTGCCTCTGTTGTATCACCAGCACTTAGTATAGTGCCTGGCACATAGTACGTGCTCAATAAATATTTATTGACTGATCTCTGACAAAACAGTAATAATAAATAATGCTGATGACAATAATAAAAATAATAGCTAACATTTATGTAGCACCTGCTGTTTACAATTGTTTTCTTATTTGATGCTCACAACAACCCTGAGGGGTAGGTACTATAATTATCATCATTTTACAGATAAGAAAACTGAGACAGCAGAGCTTAAGTGACTTGCCCAGGGTCACACCGCTAGTAAGTGTCTGAGACTAGATTTGAACTTAGGTCTTCCTGACTTCGGACCCAGAACTCTAACCACTGTAACACCTAGCTGCCTATAACTGACCATGTGACCCTGGGCAAGTCACTTCTCAGTGCTCTAAGCAACTCTCAAAGAGCACCCTATACCAATATAATCGCAGCTCCAGCCCAAATCCCCATCTCTATTCACCTGTAAGTAACTTGAAATCTTGTTTCTAAGGTAGAGCAAATGCCCAAACAGACTCAATGGTATATGCTAAGTGCCCAATGAGGGCTCCAGACAGCAGGTGCTGTAAGATGTCAGAGGCAGAAGGGTTTGCTCTGGGCTTGGGTGATTAGGGAGAGATTCATGGAATAGGCAGGACTAGAGGAGAGGGCATCCAGGTGGCAGTCATGTCAGGAGCAAAAGTCGAGAGGTAAGAATGTAAAAAGCAAATTCAGGGAACTGGCCAGAATGGAGGGTTCCACATAATAGTAGTAGATGTGCCTTGAAATGTAGACTTCGGTGGGATTGTAGAGGGCCTTGAATACAAAGTAGAGATGAATGTTCAGGAGGCCAAGGAAGATGCATGAAGCAATTAACATAAGGCAGTACATGTAAATGACTTAATGTTCAAATGGATGGCCTTGGTGAGGTGGGTTTGGGACATTAGACAGTGAAAGGAAATTCTCTGGTGCAGAGGGTGAGTGTGGCAACCATCTGTCTTTCTTCTGTAGATGGCACTTCTACTTACTTGCCCAGCTCACTGAGTCCACTGGCCTCCCGGCCAGCTGGTACTGCCCAGACCACACCACCCAGACTTCACATCTGTGAGAAATGCAACACCAACATCACGTGAGTGTGGCTGCTGGGAAGTGGAGGTTGGGAACCGGATGGTGGTCCCAGGATAGGGCAGGCACTTATGCTGGAGAGTCAGGGTGCCATTGGGGCCTCTTAAAAATGGGCATTGATGTCCTTAGCCTTGGGACTTGAGACAGGGTGAGGCAAAGCTGGAAGAAAGGCACGTTTTCAAGGGCAATTTTTAGCCCTGAAAAATGTCAGTTCTGAGGGAATGTCTTTATTACCTTGTCTTCTCTTTTCTTTCCTTCTCTTCTCCATCTCCTTCAGAGGGGTAGATTAATCAGTCAGTCAGCAAGCATATACTAAAATGTCAAGCACGATCTTAAGCCCTGGGGATCCAAAGAAGGGAAAAAACAGCCCTTGTTCTCAAGGAGTGTACAGTCTAATGGGGGAGGTAATAGCTACATAAGTGAATACACACAAGATGCAGATGATAAATGGTAACCTTAGCGGCCCTTGCAGCTGGGGAAACTCAGAAAGGCCTCCCAAGGAAGGCGGCATTGAGCCAAGTCTTGAAGAAAGCCAGGAATTCTAAGAGACGGTCATGAAGAACTGGGGTATCAGTACAAAACCATGGAGTCATTGGATCAGATGGTCCATGGAGGGAGTCAAGAAGACGGGAAGGTAGAAAGGGGCCAGGTTAGGAAGAGCTTTAAATCCTGGGGGTAACAGGGAGCCACTGGCGTTTGAGGAAGGGCGTGACATGGTCAGACTTGCACTTTAGTGGCCAAGTAGCTAGATAATGCTGGGTTGGTGTGTGGAGAAGGGAAGGGCACTAGCCCCTGGGGGGATCAGGAAAGCTTTTTTGTGTGTGTGGAGATGGCACTTGAGCTAGGTTTCCAAGGAAAGCATGGATTCAGTCTTAGAGTGAATGCATTCTGGGTATGAAGGACCGGCAGTGCAAAAGCCACGGAGATGGGAGATGAATTGTCACGTATGAGTGACAGCAAGAACCTTAGTTGGACTGCAGAATTTGGGAATGGAAATAATGTACAAGAAGTCTGGGTATGTAGGTTGGGGCCATGTCAGATTTAAAAGGCAAACAGAGGAGCAAACAATAGATGTGAAAATAATTTGAATAGTATAAATCCCAAGAGCTTTATGTGTAAGATAACGAGTCTTTTTTTCCTTCAAAAGTCTTTATTTCTGAATTCTTTTTCTCCCCCCTCAGAATACTTCTCACAGCTATTCCTTTCTACTGTGCTCTCTGTCCTTCTTTATCTCCTTCTCAAAGGGGGTAGAAAGTGGATTCAATAAGCCAAGAGAACCATCCTGGTCCCCACCTCAAGCTCTGCTTACCCCTTTTGGGGAGGAGGACTCCTTTTCATTTCCCTGAAGTTTCAAGATCACTAGGGGGTATGTGGGTGTGTGCCAGTGTGTGTGTTTGTATATGTTTTGAGGGGCAGGGCTTGTGCCCCTGAATGGACCAGGGTGATGTTGCTGCTTGTCCTCCATTGTAAGTCCTGGAAAATTTTGGAGAGGGAGGCAATGATCAATTTTGAGATCTACCAGTAGACATGGGTTTCCCTGTTGGGCACTACTGTCAGTAGACAGACATGATGATCCCTTTGGGTAAAGGAATCAGGTCTCCAGTCTTTCCTTCTGTGATTTTTTTTGCTCCCCTTCCCCCCTGCCCTCCATTGTTGGATTGGTCCCTAGAAGACTAGGTTCCTGGTACATCACCCTTATCTGGCTTATTGCCTCCTGTGTTGTTGGTGTTACTGGTTAGTAACACTTCCTCCCTCCCCCTGCAGGAACCAGGCTGTACGGATACAGGATGGGCGGTATCGACACCCTGGATGCTATACCTGCTTGGACTGTGGGCTAAACCTGAAGATGCGGGGCCACTTCTGGGTGGGTGATGAGTTGTATTGTGAGAAACATGCCAGACAGCGCTACGCAGCCCGCCATGCCCTGAGCTCCCACTCCTGAAGGGCCCTCCTGGATCTCTTTCCCCTCCCCTACTCCCACACCCATGTCTGAGGAACTCTGTTGGGGGTCTTTGCCGATGAGAAGCTTGTATGGAAGAGGAGGTGGTGGGTATCGGGATCCTGGGAGCTCTTGGGGACTGAGTTTGGGCACCATTTCAAGGGTTGGAATATTTCTCTTTTCTGCCAGGCCCTCTCTGTCTCCAGGTGTAGGCAGTAAGAGCAAGCTCTTAGGCCCCATTTAGAGACTTAAAGGGTTGCTTTCCCTGACCAAGTGGGTCACGGGGTGAGGTGGGCTGTGCCCCAGATACTGAGCTCTAGGTCATGCATAGGGTGAGGGTGGAGTGGATTACAATGCAAAGCAAAAATGATTTGCTTTGAAAGCCATTGTATGTAAAGATATGAAAATATATATATATACATGTATAAATAAAGTAAATAATACTGCATCACCCTCTTGGTCTTCTTCCCTCCCCATATCCTCTCTCAGTTTGATCTCAGGCCCTAAAACCACATGGAGAGGGTGCTTCATGTCCCTCACTACAAATAAGTTACTTCTGACAACAGGAACTAAGGTACATGTGAGCACTGGGTGGCTGTTGAGAGGAGAGGGCACTCAGAGGCAGGGGGAGAGTCGGGAGGGTCTGCAGACAAACTGTGCTGGCACCATTTTTGCATTTGGTGAACCAGGCTCAGGGTATGTATCAATTAATGTATCATTTAATAGTCTTTAAAAAATAACACATCTTCCCATAATGCTTTGAAGTTGACAACTTCCTTGTAAAATCAGTAGTACAAGACTTACTGTCTTCATTTTACAAATGGAGGTGAGGCTCAGAGGTGCCTTTAGCCACGGAAACTAGTAAACGGGGGACCTGGAATTGGAACCATGTCTCCAGACTCCACATCAAGTGTTTCTGCCACTGTCATACGGCCTCTGAATTTTATATGGTCTCGGTTTGGCATAAAGTGTTGACTGCAATCTCGTAAACTTTAATGAAGACTGGCCATACTGTTGTCTCTGTGTGTGTGTGTGTGTGTGTGTGTGTGTGTATGCATACATGCACATTATCTATCTGTCTCTCTATCCATCCATTCATCCGTACTTTAGTAACTTAGTGCTTCTAAGTGAATGGGCAGCTGAGTGGCACTGGGCTTGGAACCAGGAAGACTCCTATTCATGAATTCAAATCTGGCTTCAGATATTAATTAGTTGTGTGACCCTGGGCAAGTCACTTAACTCTCTTTGCCTCAGTTTCTCATTTGTAAAATGGGCTGGAGAAGGAAACAGCAAACCGTTCCAGTATCTTTGCCAAGAAAACCCCAAACGGGGTCAACGAGAATTGGATACAACTGACACAACCAAAAGTGAAAGATAAACTGCGATCGCTAGTCTTAGCCCACTGATTTACAAGTCTAACATATATATGCTACATGTAGAAGCTTTAACATAATACCTATATACACAACAAATATTTAGTATATATAAGCTGAAACTATGTAACACACGCACAACACACGCTCACACAGACAACAGTGTGGCAGTCTTCTTTAGAGCTGATTAAAACAGTTTTTGTCCAGATCTATGACTCCATCAGAGTGGGGAGTTCCCAGTGTGGAAACTCTCTCCGCTAATGCAGTTGAGAAAATTACCTGTAATTTATGGTCTTAGAGCATTGCCCACCCAGGAAGAAGTTAAATGGCTTAGAGTTATGCAGTTAGTACTTATCACAGGTAGGAGTCTTTAGGATTCTAAAGCCAACTATGCCCAGCTACCGTGTGTGTGTGTGTGTGTGTGTGTGTGTGTGTGTGTGTGTGTGTGTATGTGTGTGTGTGTGAGAGAGAGAGAGTTTGTGTGTGCGTTTATGAATTCAATAAAATTGATTAGAAACTATATGAACTACAGGAAATGCAAACAGAGTTGCAGTAAATAAAATAAAATAACTCCGCATTCTATCTCTTTACAGAGATAGAGCTGTGGTAAAACCAGTCTGAGCAGAACTTCTGGACTCTGGCATGAGCCATTTGCTTGGAATTGTGTAGACTAACTGGGCCAGACTCAGATCTAATCCATGAGGCATCATTCTCATTCCTTTGCTGTGGTGACCAAAGTACCCATGCCAGGTAACCACTCTGGCCCTGGCCCAAGCCCGGTGATAGGCTGGAACGAAAAACCTTGAAAACGAGGCCCACCTTGGGTCTTCAGGTAGCAGGATAGGCCCCTTTTCAGAGCGTAGCCCCAGCCCCAATATTCAAGCTAAAAATAACTCAGGTTGGCCCAGATTTGGGGCCAGGACTGGTCTGATTTATGTTTCCATTATGGTTAATAATAGCTTCTTTGGCCCATTCGCTATTTATTGACTCAAAGATATTATAATCTAGATGGATGATACACATGATCATTAATTTAGAGCTGAAAGAGACCTAGACCTTAAATACTTTGGTGCAACCCACTCATTTTTTTCAAAGAAGGAACTTTTCTTAATTAATTTTTTTTTTCAATTAACAAGCCTCTATATTTTCTTTCTTCCACCTCTCCCACCAAAAAAGAATGAAAAACAACATCCTTGCAACAAATATGCATAGACAAGCAAAACAGTGCCATTTGGCTATGTCCAAAAATGTGTCTCTCCTACATATTTAGCCCGTCAGCTCTGTTAGGAGTGGGGGTAGCATTCTTCATCGTTGGTCCTCTGGAATCTTGTTTGGTTATTTCCTTGATCAGAGTCCTCAAGACTTTCAAAATTGTTCGTTTTTACGTTGTTGTCACAGAACAAATCATTCTTTCGGTTTTGCTTGCTTCATTCTGTATCAGTTTATACAAGTCTTCCCAGCTTTCTCTATAACAGTCCCTTTCATCATTTTATAGAGCAACTGTATTCTCTTCCATTCACATAATTTAATGTAGCCATTCCCCAATATATGGACAACCATAAAGCTTCTAAAGCTTTGCCATCTAAAAAAAAGCTGCTATAAATATATACAGTACATATTTTATATACATATTCATGTACATATTATATATACATTTTTATATACATATTTTATATAAAGTACGTATTTTTGTACTTATGTATTTTGTACACAACGTTTTGTACATCTTTCATCTTTTTGGGCTGTCGGTCTAGCAATGGTATAGCTGAGTCAAATGGTATGTGGTTTAGTAACTTGGGGCATAGTTCCACATTGGTTTCCAGAATGGCTGGACCAGTTCCCAGCCCTACCAATAGTGCTTCCATGTGCCTGTTTTGCTGTTGCCCCTCCCAGTATTAGTCATTTTCCATTTTTTGGAGGAAATTGAGGTCCAGAGAGATTAAATAATTTGCCCAAGGCATACAGAGATTAAGGAAGGACGGGAGTCAGATCCAGATTCCAGTGTTCTTTTCCTATGCTTGCACCTACGTCTTGAATACGGGGCCACTCTCTGGAATCAAACGTTGCTGAGTGGAATTTCGAGGTCTCACTCTGACCCTAAAACAGCACCTGGGGCTTGGGAGCAGGTAGGTCTGGATGCAGCAGGCTGCCCCACTCCCATGATATCAGCTGCCCACAGATTCACGGCACCAGCCTTCCAGGTGATTGATGTTGCAGAGATGGTAGCACCAGGCAGAGAAGTAACTGGCATGGGGAATGACTTAAGGATGGGAGAAGCACTTCTTTTCTGGAAGGGCATGGTTCTCCTTCCAGGATTACACCTCCCCCTTTCCTTCCTAAGGTCCCATCATCATCAGGCCTCTGTATAAGGCCCTAGCCCTATCTTCTTCCTCCCTATCTGCTTGTAGGGGTCAGGGGTTGATGGCTACCTCATGGATTTAGGTTGTCTACTGGGCTCAACCTCCTCCCGTCCAACTGCTGTTGTCCCTGATTATGTCGCTCCTGATTATGGCTCTGGGACCAAGACCCGGAGGGCTTCAGCTAAGGCTAGCAGGGCCTTTGACCCCTTTTCGGCTGGAGTCCAGGGTGATGGTGTTGTGGGCTTTGCTGGGGTTGCCTGTGTGGAGGACCCTTGGTATTGATGTCTGTTCTTTTCATGGGGAATTCTCTTGTTCTTCGTTGAAGTGGATGCTCATGACTTGGGTTTTACCTTTATCTAAAGTATGGTGGTTTCACTGGTTGAATTTGAATTTGTAACCTGGTGCAAATCTGACTTCTGGTACTTCTTACCTCTGTGATCTTGGGGCAAGTTACATGACTTTCCCAGACTTCAGTTTTGTCACCTGTAGAATTAAGGGGTTGGTCTAGGCTAGGACCTGACACCTCTTCCAGCTCGAATCTGACCTTGAGGTTTCAGAAGTACCTACCTGCTGCCACCTGGTGGCAAATTAGTATATGGTGGGAGAGATGGGGAAGGAGGAAAAAAAGACCTTTTAATCAATGGACGAGGGCATGAGAATAACAGCTAATGCTTTTATACTTATCCTTATATTGCTTCACAGGTCACAAAATACTTTCCCTACAATATCGTCTGGAGGTAGGTACTATCATTCTCATTTGACGGATGGCCTTAGGAAGGTTAAATGATTTTTCCGCATTTGCACAGCTTCTTTTGATAAAAAGAGGGACAGAAGTCCTGGACAGAAGGTCTCTGCCTTCTCATTGGCTACAGAATAAAGTCCTGATGCCTCATTCTGGTATTTAAAGCCTCACATCATCCAGTCTTGGTTTATCATAATTATTGGTTTAGAGGTAGGTGGTGATCGTCACCGGTGAGGATCCTAAGGTCCAGAGGTGAGTAGCAGAGATCTGGGAACCCAGGCCCTACGAGCCTGCTTTGATAGGCACCATGGAGAGAGAACAAAGACTGTCCTCAAAGACGCTTATAGATTCATACAGGGCAAAGACACATACGGCAAGAGTTGTGATACAAGGAAAAGTAAGGTCCTTCGAAAGGAGAATTACTGGCAAGGTGCCCTGAGGAACTCACCTTGAGGTTGAGGAGGGGATCATCATTAAACTTAAGAGACCCCAGTGCTCATTCAGCCTAGCCCTCCCGTTTTCAAATGAAGAAACTAAGGCAGGAGGAGAGGAATGTCATGTCCATGGTGGCACAGATATTAAGTGGCAGAGCTAGGATTTGAACCCAGGTTCTTGACTTTGAGACCCATGCTCAAGTCACTGTATTAGGAGGGCAGAGTTTATAATCTCAAAGAGGATCATAAACATGTCTGAAAGGTTCGGAACCGCCGGATATAAGAAACTCTCAAAGTAGAAGGCAGAAGAATCAAAACATATATTTAGGCTCCACAGTAACCAACCCATGAACCAGCAACCCCATTTTGATATATTGATCAAAAGCTTCCAGGCCCAATAAGTACGCCTTGAAAGAGTAACCAGGAGGCTACAGAGAAGCATGATTGCATAAAGCAAAATCATACTTCCCCCTCTATGGTAAAAAGATTACCCACTGGCCTGAAGTCTTTGTTCAGCTTCCTCCCATAGGTCAGCTCTGCTACTGGCAGCTCCTGCTTCGGCTGTGGCTGTGGCTATAGCTATAGCTGTGGCTATAGCTGTGGCTGTGGCAGCCTCTGGCTCCAACGGGAGCTGCTTTTAACCATCCAGCTTCTGCGGGGGTGTAAGGTACGCCGGGGAAAGCACAGGTTCTTTCAATCTGCTTAAGCAAGGTGAAGGGGTTGACCGGGAAAGCACAGGTTCTTTCCATCAGCTTAAGCAAGGGAAGCAAGGTGAAGGGGCCGACAAGCTTACTCCAGTCCAACATACAAACAGCATTCAGTTCAGGGGAAAAAGCCAAACTAGTCAAGGGCACTTGTTGACTAAGTGCTAAGGAGCCCATTTTTGGTTGCCAGCACATTTCTCCACCCCTTGTTATAGGATACATAATCTAATCAGCCATGTATCCTAGAACATACATCGTGATCCAATTACAAAGGAAACTAAAACATATCATTCATTATAAAGCAAAACATATCATTTGGTGACATTCCTAAATATTGGTTTATGATTCAAATGTGATCCACCCCTAGGTCCCAGCAAGATAATCTCTTCAATCAATCATCCCAAAAATAATTATTAATAATTCAAATGTCCACCCCTAGATCCTTGTATCCATTACATAGGATCAATAATATCATAACAATAAAACAACACAGCAAGGATAACACAAAATAAGTAAACATAGAACACTATCATCATTCCCACCCCCCTTGAACGATTGGGGCTCGAGATCTTGGGGTAAGGGGTGAAGGTCTCATTTTCTATAGCTTCTTCTTGCTGAAATTGGATGTAGAGATGGCCCTGCCCCCAAAAAGTCCCATTCCAGAGGTCAGTTCTTTCAGCAAGCTGGCAGGAATTCCAAGAACACTACATGCTTAGGCAGTCACTGGAAAGTGCAGGGTACTTAAGCCTAAAGGAGACAGAACTAGCAACAAAATTAACCAAAACAAAGAACAAAAAGAGTAGGCAAGTATGGGCTATTATCCTTCAGATAAAATCATCCAATATCAGAAGCCAAACTCAGGTGGGAAATGTTTCTTTTCAAAAGGAACATAATGAGGAAGCCAAGAGGATCCCACCCTAGATAGAGACTAAGATTGTCCTCTCAGCCTTTCCCCAGATGTACAAGGAAACACAATGGGAAAATTAAACTAAGAGGATCCCATCCTAGGTAGAGACTAGGATTGTCCTCCCAGCCTTTCCCCAAATGTACAAGTTTTCATCCGTTAATCACACAAGGTCACCTTCACTCTGAGTGGCTTGTGGGCTTGCAGGAGCAGTTCTTATTTCCCTATTTCTCCTGTTATCAAGTCCTTTATCTCTGTACATTCTGTATAATTCATTGGTTGGAATGCCATCTATCATTTCAAAACCTACCCCTGCTCTCAATAGAGCAGTAAACATTTCTTTCCTTGTTACTCTCCTTTGGCGCCAAGTTTGCTGGTTATTCACCCTTGTCTCTCGAGGAGATCTATCCTTTCCCCAGTCACCTAAGTCATGTAACTGTAAAATCTTATTTATCACTGTTGTAAGACGGCTCCCTACTTCTCCAAGTAATAAATTCAAAATTAGTTGTTTATAAGCAGGGGGAGCTGTCCTAATTATTAAATTCCTATGAGGCAGTCCCATTGGATCATTGTAATATTTGTCTGCGGTTCCTATCATAATGGCAGTCTTCATCACCTCCTCCTTTAGTCTCATGATACAATCTCTAAGTGAATACCAGGGTCTGTGCTCAGTGGGCCACATAGAATCAGTAGCATATCTCTTATTGCATCCCACAGCGGCTAATGCCAACAGAGTAGTCCTGCTATCACCATCTCCTTGCTGATGATGTTCCCTAAAAGCTTGTTGAACTAGAGGATCATGGCTGATACCTATGAATCTCATGCAGTCTGTCCTATCTACTGATATTCCACTGGCCCCTTGATCACTGAGTCTTACCATCCAAGATATCAATGGTTCTCCTATTCTTTGGCTGAATCTACTCAAAATATCTGTGACCTCTTGCGGTGAGAAATCTTCCTGAATTTCCCTTGTAACTGAATCTTCACCTCGGGTTTCTGTCTTCCTCCTTTGTATGGGTCGAGCCCTTGTCTGATCATTTAACCATCTCCTATTCTCTGTGTGAGGGACATCCTGAACCCCAGTAGTGTTTTGTGCCTCAGCCCCTAATGTTGTCTCATTTTCCCCCCACTCACTTCCTCTGCCACCATGGCTAGGACGAAGCAGGCAGTCAGGCTCTTTCTGGGCTGGGTTGAAATGCACTCTGGGCTTTTTTGGTCTCCTGTTGCTCTTAGCCACATTAATAGAAAAGTTCTCATTTGAGTCAGTTTGGTCTCCTGCTATCTGAGATTCCCCTTCTTGCTGTGGGGTAGGAGTGCCCCCATGTCTTTCACTTAATCTCAATCTTTCGTATACTAGCCGGTAGGCTGATAACACTATCCAGCTTTGCCTAGATAGTGATGCCCCTGACTGAATCCCAACTTCTTGTAAACACTTTTCCAAATCCCTAGGATCTCCTCTCCGTAGCCTTGGTTCCCAGTTTTCACAGGGTCCAGCTTTTTTAGCCAATTCTTTTGCTAGGGAGGAATAAAATGGATCCTCCCATCCTGGGATATTCATCTCTTCCTCTGAAATTGTTCTGCTTCTAAATAGAGATCTTATACCTAGCGATCCCATCCTCGTCGCCAAATGTATTAGGAGGGCAGAGTTTATAATCTCAAAGAGGATCATAAACATGTCTGAAAGGTTCGGAACCGCCGGATATAAGAAACTCTCAAAGTAGAAGGCAGAAGAATCAAAACATATATTTAGGCTCCACAGTAACCAACCCATGAACCAGCAACCCCATTTTGATATATTGATCAAAAGCTTCCAGGCCCAATAAGTACGCCTTGAAAGAGTAACCAGGAGGCTACAGAGAAGCATGATTGCATAAAGCAAAATCATACTTCCCCCTCTATGGTAAAAAGATTACCCACTGGCCTGAAGTCTTTGTTCAGCTTCCTCCCATAGGTCAGCTCTGCTACTGGCAGCTCCTGCTTCGGCTGTGGCTGTGGCTATAGCTATAGCTGTGGCTATAGCTGTGGCTGTGGCAGCCTCTGGCTCCAACGGGAGCTGCTTTTAACCATCCAGCTTCTGCGGGGGTGTAAGGTACGCCGGGGAAAGCACAGGTTCTTTCAATCTGCTTAAGCAAGGTGAAGGGGTTGACCGGGAAAGCACAGGTTCTTTCCATCAGCTTAAGCAAGGGAAGCAAGGTGAAGGGGCCGACAAGCTTACTCCAGTCCAACATACAAACAGCATTCAGTTCAGGGGAAAAAGCCAAACTAGTCAAGGGCACTTGTTGACTAAGTGCTAAGGAGCCCATTTTTGGTTGCCAACACAGTCACTCCTTGGTATTTTCTTTCTCCTTTGCCCTTCCCCTGAAGACCTTCTCATAGAATTGTAAAGCTAAAAACAACATTAGCTTATCCCAGTCCATGCCACCTAACAAGTGCTTAGCAAATGCGTTTTCATTCATTCATTATTTATTATTAAATACTAATATTATTGATATTAAATCAATAATTTAAAAATAAATAAATATTAAATTAATATTATTAAATATTATAATCATTATTTAATGATAATTAGATAATTATCCTCTTCCCCTTATTCCCTTCCCCCTCCTCTATGGGGGCAGCTAGGTGGTACAGTGGATAGAGCACTGGGCTTGCAATCAGGAAGACTCCTCTTCATTAGTTCAAATTTGGCCTCAGACACTCACTAGCTGTGTGATCCTAGGCAAGTCACTTAACCCTGTTTGCCTCAGTTTCCTCATCTGTAAATTAGCTGGAGAAGGAAATGACAAATCACTCCAGTAACTTTGTCAAGAAAACCCCAAATGGGCTCACAGAGACTGGAAGGTCACAGAGACTGGAGCGTCAAAGACAGAAATGAATTAGCCCTTCCCTTTAGGGAGCTTACATTCTTTTTTTTTTTAATTAAGATTTTTTATTTTTAGTTTACAACACTCAGTTCCGCGTCATTTTGAGTTCCAGATTTTCTTCCCCCTCTCCCCGCTCCTTCCCCAAGACTGCATGAAATCTGATATATCTTGTACATATAACCGCATTGAACTTATTTACACAACAGTCAAGTTGTAAAGAAGAATTATGACCAATGGAATGAATCATGAGAAGGAAGAAACAAAACAAAACAAAACAAAAAAAAACAAAAGAAAAAAAAGGAGAGCAAACGGTTTGCCTCAATCTGCATTCAGACTCCACAGTTCTTTCTCTGGATGTAGCTATCTCTATATTATATCGCGTAAGTTTTTCCAGGTTACTATGAAGTCCGTATCTTCCCCATTTCTTATAGCACAATAGTATTCTATTACATTCTGTCGATCTAGAGAAGTTTGGTTAAAAGAGACAACAGGTTAGGTGAAAAAATTCGTATAGTTTTATTCCCTTAAAGCTAGCAGAATATGATCATGGAATCAGAAGTGAATTTTGGATTGACTAGAACAAGAAAGTCAAGGTTTAAGTAAGGAATCTCAGCTGCAGTTTATGATCTCCATATCAAAGAAAGGAAGTTCTTAGGTAAATGAGGCAATTGGGATTATTGTCACAAGATGCAAAATGTCTCTAGCCCACTGTTCTGGCTGCAGACATTCCGTCACCAGCAGAAAAGATAGCCTTGTCAATCATAACTGGTCTTTGAAGTTGCTGACACAGAAAAGGGGATTTTTAGCATAGAGCAAAAGCAGTTTGAATGCTTTGGATATTATTGGGGTTCAAATAATCTGAAAGGATTGACAATTCATATATCACAACTTGTTCAGCCATTCCCCAATTGATGGGCATCCCCTTGATTTCCAATTCTTTGCTACTACAAAAAGAGCTGCTATAAATATTTTTTGTACCTACAAGTCCTTTTCCCATTTGTGTGATCTCTTTGGTATACAACCCTAGAAGTGGTATTGCTGGGTCAAAGGGTATGAACATTTTTATAGCCCTTTGGGCATAGTTCCTAATTGCTCTCCTGAATGGCTGGATCACTTCACAACTCCACCAACAATGTAGCAATGTTCCAATTTTCCCACATCCTCTCCAGCATTTATCATTTTCCTGTTTTGTCATTTTAGCCAATCTGACAGGAGAGATGTGGTACCTAAGAGTTGTTTTGATTTGCATTTCTGTAATCAGTAGCAATTGACAGCATTTTTTCATATGCCTATAGATAGCTTTAATTTCTTAATATCCTTTGACCATTTCTCAATTGGGGAATGACTTGTATTCCTATAAATCTGGCTCAGTTCCCTGTATATTTTAGAGATGAGGCCTTTATCGGGAGTTTACACTCTACCAGCCAGCTTGAGTAGTCTTCCTCTTTACAAAGCAGCAGGAAAGCCCTGAAGCCAAAGAGGAGACAGAATCCAGTTGCTCTGGGAAGACATGGGTTTTGAAACCTGGCTTTGCTAAGTAAGGCTCAAATTTAGGTTCTATTATTATTTTATTAGGTAGAAATGTACATGACTCTGTCCTTAAGTAAAAATGTATGAATAGATTTTCCATCCAGCTCCAGCCCTTCACAACTGGGCTATACCTCAAATCCTGCAGTGGTGGCATGTGATGCATTGGTAAACTCTTATCCTTAGATGACTCCTACCTTTAAATTGTACGCAAGGAAGAAACTCTTGGAAATGTACCCAGGACCTCTCCCCCACATATGGCACTGCATACCATTCATGATTTGGGGCCCTCACCGTGGGAATGGGTCACCAAAAATATCTACTGCCTGGCACATAATAGGTGCTTAATAAATGCTGACTGACTGACTGATTGAAGAGTCCATCCCATACTTGGGCAGGACTTGCCATCTCAGATTAAAGTCTTTTGGTTTTGTAGGACTAATTGCCACCTGAGGCAGGCTTGCTTACTTTCTGGATAGTTTTAATTGTTAGGAAGCTTTCCCGTAGATTTCCCCTCCAAACTGCACCAATTGCTCCTAATCCTGCCTCCCCTGAGGCCAAGCAGAACAAGTCTGGGGGTTGGGGAGGGGATGGGTCGCCAGTGGAGAGAATAAGGGCGATTCTGCTGATAAGCTGGCCTTACATCTCTACAAAACCTGAGGTCTCTAATTCAAAGCAAAGGGTTCCCATGGCTTCTGGAGAGTAATGACTTCATTATGAATCTGTAGAAATATGCTGCAGTCAGAAAATAATCACCATGGTTATCCAGATCCGAACCAGTAACCTCAAACCGGAAATTTTTTTTTCTGCCTTCCGAATTTAGGAAAAGGAGACAAATCCCAACAGAATGCACTTGCAGGGATTTATTAAAAAATGAAAACAACAAATCTTTCGGAGTTAGCCTTTAAGCCTACATCGATATCAATCCTTCCTACCATGGTCAGCACAGCGGATAAAGCACTGGTCCTGGAATCACTAGGGAGTAAACCCATTTATTCCAGCTACACGGCAAGCAGAAATTGGAGAAGCTATTAGGATATACCAGGAAAAATACAAGAATGACCGAGCTCTTTGGTTGGGAAAGAAATAAGATCTCAAGTCCAACCAAAAGAGTGACTGAGATCTTGCTCAAGGCCAAATTTTTTCTGTAAATTCTCTTGGGACACAAGCTAGAAAATAGACACATTGAGAAACTGGCTTTCTCTACATGTCTCCAGCTCCCAAAGACCTGACATAGAAACAAAGGTAGATGTGGGATTAGAACCCAGGTCCTCCAGTGTTCTTTCCACTAAAGCGGGCCCTCTCCACACCTCAAATGATCATCCAAATTGTCTTTCTGACTTTAGGCAGGAAAGGTTTAATTATTTCCATTTTATACGTATGAAGCAGCTAGGTGGTATAGCGGACAGATCACTGGCCCTGGAATCAGGAAGACCTGAGTTCAAATGCGGCCTCAGACACTTACTAGCTGTGTGACCCTCGGTAAGTCACTTAACCCTGATTGCCTCAAAAAAAGAGGGGAGGATACTTCAAGTATTTGAACATAGGTCCACTATGATGGAATGTGCAAGTCAAGTTTCTGAATAGGGTGAATGATGGATGATTTTAAAAAAATAAGTTGTTTTAGCCTATGTGAAAAAAGGTTCTGTTCAGGAGCTCTTTCTACCAATAAGTCTCTAGCAGTCCAGGTGTTGGAGGTGGAATTTGAACCCAGATCATCCTAAATTCAAGCCCAACATTTTACCCACAAGTCAAAGCAGCTGCTAATCCAAGGCTTGCTCCAGAAATTGAGACAGGTAGCATTTTAAAGCCGAGTCATGCCGGAAGGATCATAACACAATTACATTCAACATGCTGGTGGTAGAAGGAGAAATAAAGACATCTATCACTCAGTTATTCAGTTAGAGAAAGTTTTTTTGACAAATTAAAAATTTTTTTTGACAAATTCAAACATCACAGTAATACCTCTGTTAAAGAAAGTAAAATTTAACAACGTACTTTGCTCTTTACCACAAGTAGAAATAATAAAGCAGGCAGGCACAGCGATAGTTTTAGGAGGTAAAGAAAAAAGTGTATGTGTGGGGGAGAGGGGGGAAGAGAAGGGCTTGTTACACTTTATAATTAGTTACTTAAAGTGCCATTTCAGGAACATAAACCATGCTTTTGGAGGGCACAGGGGAGGGACAGGGGTTTCAGTGAGAGATGAAGGGGATGGGGAGGCGGCATGGCTACCTTTATGGGGTGGGGAAGGTATGGAGGGAGGGAGAAGGCCTGCTAGGCTGACTCCTGGTTGGGCAGGCAGGCTTCAGGCTCATCTGTAATTTTCACCCCACCCCCACTACTCCTCTTGTCCTTACCAAAGCAGCTATGGAGTCTAGCCTGCCTTCAGAGAAAGCAGAGTCAACCCTTAACCTCCTCAATGAAGCTGAGATCAGAAGGCCAGATCAGTGATGATCCCTTAAGGACTATCTCCCCACCCTCCACCCCCATCTCTACATATACTGTAAATACAATCAACCAGAGCTGGTCTTAGAGTGGGATTTCATGTATCTTCCATTCCTTCCCCCTCCTCCCCACCTCCCTGATTAGAAAAAAATCACTCAGGCCTACTTTTTGATGTCTGAATTTCTAATAATTTTTTTTGAGGGGGGGAAGGCAGGGCAATTGGGGTTAAGTGACTTGCCCGAGGTCACACAGCTAGCAGGTATGTCAAGTGTCTGAGGCCACATTTGAACTCAGGTCCTCCTGACTCCAGGGCCAGTGCCACCTAGCTGCCCCAGATGCCTGAATTTCTAGCTAGCTAGTAGATACCAATGCCAAGACTTCAACTCATCTTCCTGACTCTAAGGTCAGCCTACCCTTTCAATTAAAATTAGACGAGCCAAAAGAGCATTTTAGTAATATCTTCAAGAGACTCCAAAAGCATTAAGGTGTTGTGGGTTTTTTTTAAATGCATCTAAGGATAGAGGCCAGATGGTGAACCAGTGTGGCCACCAGGCTGATGAAACAATGATTTCAATGAATGAGACTGAACATATTATCCTTTTCCTGAAAAAGGAGGCTCTCTTCCAATTTTCTCTTAAAAAGACTGGACATATGCTATCAGTTCATGACTGATGTTCCTGTGGTGAGAGGCCTAATTCCAGTTCACTAAGCATTTAGTGATTACCCTGGGTCTATGCCTTTTAGGCAATACAGAAGAAGACTTTCCTCATGGAGCTTACCATCTTTTTGAGGAGAAAAGACAACGAAACTGAGAACGATATAAAATACATATTCTATCCAGATGACTTGTGATCTCATTAATGTAGACATTCCTTCTAGTGATATAGATTGCCACTCACCTGTACCTCTCCCTCCTGTGCAGTTCCCATCTGTGTTCTCCCATAAGATCTGTATTGGGTAGTTCCAGTGGAGCACCCAAAGCGCTAGGGCACTTCCTGGAGTCTCAAAGGAACATTCCACTTCTTGCCTCCATCTTTACATAGGCTGTGTCCTCCATTCCTGAAATGTACTCCTTCCTCCTTTCCATCTCTTAGGACTCTTCCTTCCAAATTCAGCTCCAGCACCACCCTCTTACATGATGATTTCCCCGATTCCCCCTAGCTGCTAGGGCCTGTCTCCTGCAATTACCTTATGCTTACCTTGTGTACATTTTGTTGGTACTTACACAGGGTGTCCTAAAAGTCTCAAGTTTTGATAGCTTAATAATACTACACCAAGACTTTTGGGACACCCCACCTCTGTATAGGCTGTTTCCCCAGATGAATTTAAGTTCCTTGAGAGCAAGAACGTTTTCATTTTTGTCTTTTTTACCCAGTCGTGGCACATATTTTAATAAATCTTTTAAAAAATGTTTGTTATTCTAGAGAACGAAATGTCAAATCACTCCTGCATCTTGGCCAAGAAAACTCAAAAGGGGTCATGAAGAGTCGGACACAACTGAAAAACGACTGAACAAGATATATATATATAGAAAGGGGGGGGTGGGGGAGAGAGAGAGAGAGGGGGGGGGGGGAGAGATGGTTGTTGTCCTTTGTTCTCAAAGAGGACCAAAATGACACCCATGCTTAAGATAATAGTCAATGTGTCCAACTGTGGCTGATAAGGGCAATTCAAACTCAGCATTCTCTACCACAGGTTGGGCACAAATAATCCGCATGAACATTTGGGGTGGATACTCCAAATCTGTGCATCCTGCATTTCCTTTGAGCTGCTTCAATTGTGTTTTGTTCATGGAGCACAGCACCTTCTCTGGTGAGGGCATGCCATGCTGAATGTCCTGTGCTAGTGTCTCCCATGTCACACAATCAACTCCAAAGTGGATATACACTCAGAGTGAGTGATTTGCTCAGGGTCACACAGCCAACACGTATCATAGGAGTGCGACTTGAACCCCAGAACTTCCTAAATCCAGGAGCTTTCCATTACACAATACTGCCTCTCCTATATGTGTTTGTGATTATATCTATCCATCCATCCATGTATGTATATAATCTTTCATCTATCTATCTATATATATATATATGTATAATGTATGTATGTATTTATAATCTCAAGCACCCTCCTCTGGAGCTGGAGGATCTAGTTTCAAATCTCACTTGGGACCAAGGGCATGACGCTGTATTTTCTACTCCAGACATCTTCCCAGGCTGTCTCCCTTGCCTGGAACTCTGTCCCTCCTCATCCTGGCCTCCTGGCTTCTCTGGTTTCCTTCAAGTCTCAGCTAAAGTCTCATTTGGATACCTCCTAGCCCTTTCCAAAAGTCATTACGTAGACTACACTGTTTCTGAGTTGTCATAGTAGTAGTACATACATATCTTCACATGTCAACAAGCATTTATTAAGTCCTAAGGAAATGAGAAACCACTCCAATATCTTTGCCAAGAAAACCCCCAATGGGTTTTCAGACAGCACTGAAAACGGCAGATCAACAATAGCAAAAAATGCACTAGGCACTGTCTAAATGATGAGAATACAAAGAAACGCAAAACCATGGTCTCTGCCCACAAGGAGCTTATGTTCTAATGAGGGAGTCAACATGCAAATAATGTACAGACAAGATGTATACAGCGTAAAGAGCAGGTAATCTCAGAGGGAAGGCACTAGCAGTGAGAGGCATTGGGAAAGGTCTCTTGTGGAAGGTGAGATTTAAGGTGAGTTGTGAAGGAAGTCAAGGAAGCTAGGAGGTGGAGGTGATGAGGAAGAGCATTCCAAGGATGGGAGCAGCCACTGGAAGTTGGGAGTAGGGAAACAGTATTCTTCAGGAGGAACAGCAAGACCTTTGCTGCTGTATCATAAATCCTTAGGGCAGCTAGGTGGCACTGTGATGCACAGAGGGCTGGGCCTGGAGTCTTATCTTCCTGAGTTCAAATCCCACCTCAGACAGCTGTGTGACCTTGGGCAAGTCACTTAATGCTGTTTGCCTCAGCTCTCTCACATATACCACTTTCTCTTCTCCAACACTGACCCCACTCCGGTGCAGGATCTCCTCACCTCACACCTGGACTATTGCAATAGCCTGCTGGTGGGTCTGCCTGCCACAGGTCTCTCCCTACTCCAGTCCATTCAGCTGTCAAACTGATCTTCCTATAGCACAGGTCTGACCATGTCACCTCCCTGTTCAATAAACTCCAGGGGCTCCCTATTACCTGCAGGATCAGATAGAACATCACCTGGCATCTAAGGCCCTTCATAACTTGACCACATCCTACTTTTGCATTATACTTTGTTGCAAGTGTCCAGTAGGGTCCAGCTCTCCGTGACCCTATTTGGGGGTTTCTTGGCAAAGATACTGTAGTGGTTTGCCATTTCCTTCTCCAGCTCATTTTACAGATGAGGAAACTGAGGCTCAGAGGGGTTAAATGTTAGTGGCAAAGCCAGTCAAGCATTCTTTCCACCATACCACATTGCTTCTCAAGA
Organism: Trichosurus vulpecula; assembly: GCF_011100635.1. Lineage (NCBI taxonomy): Eukaryota > Metazoa > Chordata > Mammalia > Diprotodontia > Phalangeridae > Trichosurus > Trichosurus vulpecula. The sequence goes on along the minus strand of NC_050575.1, from coordinate 295,248,544 downwards.
GATGAATGAGAAAGCATTTAAATGCCTACTGTGTGCCAGGCACTGTGCTGGTTGCTGTTGAGTCATTTCAGTCATGTCTGACTCTTCTTGACCCCATTTGGGGTTTTCTTGGCAAAGATGATGGAGTGGTTTGCCATTTCCTTCTCCAGTTCATTTTACAGCTAAGGAAACCTAGGCAAACAGGGTTAAATGACTTGCCCAATTAGCGTCTGAGGCTGGATTTGATCTCAGGAAGATGAGCCTTTCTGACTCCAGGCCAGGCCCTCTATCCACTTTGACACCTGGCTTCCCCTCAAGGAGACTGCATTCTAGATCAGTGGCTATGTAAGGGAGTCTTAGACTAGGGATTCAAGTGACTTGTGAATGGAGCCACAAGACAGTCAACCACCATGCCCTTTCCATCAGCAAAGAAGTGTGGATTTTGTTACTGTTCTCAGAGCTGGAGCAAGATTAGATGCTGGTTTATTGAAGGATGGCTAGATAAGAGGTGAAACAAGGTATGGGGAGATCTAGGTACATCCCTGGAATGTTCAGGGGGTTTAAAAAGCAAAGAAGTATGGGTGTGCCTTGAAGTTTCTGCTTTGGGCCTTGCTGGGAACCATTCCTAGGTCTAAAAGGTAAGTAAGGGCTGGGGTTTGGGAGATGGAAAGGAATTAAGGGGTAAGGCCAACCAAGCCGACTCCTAAGGGTCCCAAAGAAGGTGTCTCCTCTTTTTCCTTGGCTTGCTAAGGAGCCATGGTTGTACTGATGGTAGGGGAATCTGGTCTTTTTTCCACTTCTGGAGGAGTGATGGAAGGGGTTGGGCAGGTCTGAGGCACACACAAAGCCTGTGCCTGAGGAGACTGCATTCCTGCAGGCCCTGAGCTTCCTGTTCTTGGCTGGCCACATTCCTGTCACCAAAGAGACAGCTGGGCCCCTCTAGGAATCTATCTTCACATTCCTCAGATTCAGGGCAGGGATCTTACAGTCCCTTCTCTCCCTTAACTACTTCTGAGAGATTTTCTTTTCTTCTCTCCCTCTCTTGAGAGAGGACAGAGTGAACTCTGTTCTGGACTCAGGTATCTACTCTCCCTCACCCACTCCAACAATCCTTTTCTTGGAGTGGGAAAGGGAATCCTTGGAATCTGAGTGGAATGGGGTAGAGAGGGAGAAAAAGTGGGACCTGGGGGAGGTCTCTCTGTAGCTTCACCCTTCACTTATAGCTACAGATTGGGGTCCTTGCCCGTTGTACATTTCTGGCTTTAGAATGGATCGACTCCAGCAACTGCCTGGAAAAGACATATCTTCTCTCTCCCCAGTAGGATCCCAACCCAGGGGAAAAGGGGTGGAGTGGTTTTGACCCAGCCTAAAAATAAGAATAATGTTTTGCATATGTGCATCAATCTCAGTTGATCCTCACCTCATTCCTCTAAGGGAGCCAGGGCACGGGTTATCATTATCCCCATTTTGCAGTGTTAGATCATTCCAAACCTGGGTAGATCCCAGACTAGCAGGTCTTCTGACTCCAAGGAATGACATTAAGACATTTATTCAGGTCATTTAGTAAATGCCGGTTTTGTGCAAAGACCAGTGCTGGAGCTGGAGGGAAATATGTATTACCACACTCTACCCTCCAGGAGATCACAGTCTTTCCTCTAGAACCACAAGGAACCATAGGCTTCCTTCTCTTTACGTTGATCACATCTCTTTAATCAGTTATATTTAACTTGGAACTGGAGAATCTAGAGGAGGACAGGACAGCCCAGCACACCTGTTTTACAGCTGGGGACACTGAGGCCCAGGAATAATGGATACAGGAGTGTGATTGGTAGATTCTCCTCCCCTACCAGACCCCCTCCCGCTCCCCACCTCCCCACTTAGGGTCTGGTTTTCTGGGTTCCAATTTCAGTCCCACTTTCACCTGCGCAAGGGGCTCAGCTTTCTGGCTAGCTCTCAGAGTGGGAAACCAAACTGTCGGATGGCCCTTATCTCCTTTCCCAGTCAGGATTAGGCGAGAGGGCTGGAGGGGAGAACAGGAGGGGTTAATCCAGCGTCCACCTGGCCCTCTCCCCTCTTCTGGTTCATTCATTCACAGGCACCCAGCCCCCTCAACCCAGTTGCTTCGGGCTCACATTTCCCCCACCTGTCCCCAATCCTCCCCTCTAGCCAGAGGGGACCTTGGCAGTCCCACTGCGGTTCAGCGCATTAGCCTCGCCCTCCTTCCCCCAATCCTGGCCTCCTCCTCCTCCTTCCCACCTTCTCCCCCACTCCCCCTCCCCCCAGCCCTCCTAGGCTAGGAGTGTCCCAGAGCCGCGCCCTGTCCGGGCTGTGGGGGCTCTCGGCCGGGGCCGGGCACTTTGTCCTCCTCCTGGACTGCAGCTGCGCCTTCCGACCCTCGGAGCCGGGCCATGCTGGGAAGGCGGCGGGTCTTCACCCTACAGCCGTTTGGCCGCCAGGGTGAGTTACTAAGCCGCCCCTGTCCCAGCCCCAGGGCCGGCAGTCCGAGCCCGCGCGGGGATTCTCCCCTCGACGACTGCGCGCCTGGGATTCAGTGGAACACTCCCGGGGCGCGGGGCTGGGGCGGAGGCGGTGTCATCACCTCCCGATTTAACGTCTGATGATCCCGTCTGTCCGGCTCCGGTCTTCCCTTCGGATGGGGCTTTCTCCCCGGGCCCTTCTGGGACCCTGCCCCCTTCCCCCGGACCCCGGTTACTCGCTTCCCTCCTCCGCCCAGGGTGCATTCCCGAGGAACTCTGTGCCACGCCCCAGAACCCCTTGGCCTCGGGACTCCCATGGCATTGTGGGCCCATGTTTCAGATTAGACCTACCTGGATTTATGGAGCTAGCCCCCCTCCCTCCTTTCTTTACATCCCACCTTGATCCATTCCCACCCCGCTCTAAGTTTAAATTCTTACCTTCCCCTAGCCAACCTCTCCGGACCGATTTTCCCTGACCTCAACTTAACTCTGGGTTAATTAGACAAATAAACAACTCGGCCGCCTGCGGACTAGAAACCCACCCCGCCTCATCCCCCCGGGAGGGTCTATTTTACCGTGCAGGGCTAGGAATTTATGCTTCTTTACTGATCTACGCCGCTCCACGCTCCCCTCCCCTGGCTCCGGCCCTCGGCCTTGGGACCATGCGGGGTCAGGGGCAGCGCCAGGGTTTTTCACTTGTCTTAAAAGCTCCCGTTCATAATAGCTTTTGGTCCTTTGCCGGAGCTTTGGTTCCTCTCTCGTGCCACCCCCCTCACAGCTTGGGGCTGAAAGCATGTTTTGCAGCGCCCTGTTCCCCATCCTGGCAGCCCAAACCTTCCAACCTGGGTGAGCATCCCCGCCCCCAAACCCACCAAGCATTCCGAAGCCGGCGGGGAAGAAGGGAAATATTAACAGCGTATTTTGAAAGTGATGGGGATGGCTTCAAGGATAATTGTATGTACAGTATACATACCAGGGATTGAGAATGGTGGGGGGGAGGGGAAGGGCCAATGACTCATGCTTCGGTCTTACCCAGAGGTAATGTTTGTAATGGGATTTGTCTATAGTTATGTTTCTGGAACGCATGCATTTATTGCAGACCTCTCCTGGTGTCTAATTCGGTGTAGTAGAAGCAGCGCTGGATTTAGTCACAGGACCTGGGTTCAAACCAAAGCTTTGCCGCTTCCTATGTGACCTTGGACAAATCACTTAGGGGCTCCAAGCTATGATATAGCATATATCATGCTATAATACATAATCCTATGGCCACTAGGCATCACAGAGGACAGAGCACTGGACCTGAAGTCAGGAAGAGCTGAATTCAAGTTGTGCCTTAAGACAACTTACTTAGCAGTGTGACCCTGAGTAGGTCACTTAACCTCTGCCTCAGTTTGCTGATCTGTAAAATGTGTATGATAATAATAATAATAGCACCTACCACCAAGGGAAAAAGTGATATACTATTTGTAAAGTGCTTTACCAGCCTTAAAGTCCTATGTAAAGAGTTTCATGTTCTTCAGTGTCTGACTCTCCATGACCCCATTTGGGGTTTTCTTGGGAAAGATACTGGTGTGGTTTGCCATTTCCTTCTCCACCTCTTATACATGCTATTTATTTTTATTATTATATGATATCTGATCTCTGTGTGAGGGTGACCCTTGAACTAGGAACTCCGTCATCTGAGGGCCAGCTAAGTTAAGCGTTGATCTCCAAGTGCTGAATTCTTTGGCCCCAACAACACATGAAGACAGCCGTACATATAAAGGGGTTTCAATTTGTGATCATTCAAAGGAATAAATACATCTTTGAAGTATTAAAGTATGGATTAATTTACTCCAGGGTCACACAGCTAGTAAGTATCTGAGACCACTTTTGAACTCAGGTCCTCCTGGCTCCAGGGCTGGTGCTCTATCCACTGTGCCACCTACCTGCCCCGGTATACCCTTAATTTAAAGAGAGATAACATGGCATGATGATGTGGATAGAGGGCCAGCTTTGGAGCTGGAAGTCCCAGGCTTAAGTTCTGCCACCAACATATACGTAGTAACTGACTTCTCAGATTTCCCCAGGCAGTTCTCTATGGCTGTCAGTCATAGATCTGGACAATTTTTCTTTTCAAGAAAACAGGCATCATCTCAGTGGTGTCTAATTGAAAGTAGCGATAGTCTTCGCACTAGTTTAGATGATTTTTTTTCATGGTAGGTAGTGTAGGTAGTCAAAGGTGACTTTGTCCTACAAAATGGTCCAGAGACAGAGGAATTTGAGAGCCAAGTGCCTTAGACTGTGTCAGCTCTCTGTAAAGGAACTCAAGTGAGGCATCTGGGGTCCTAAAATCAGCAGCCATGGACCTGAGGGTAAGACTGGCTGTCTTCTCTCCTCAGTTCTGTGCAGGGCTTGTAGGAGCCTGGGAAGGGCTTTCTAGCTGATTAAGATAGGGCTATCCAAGTTGTGAAATCTATTCTCAGTCCCCTTTGGGGATCTGTGGACCCCAGCTTAAGAACCTGTGATTTAAAGCTCTAGTTAAAAAGTCCAGTGGAGTCTCTCCTTCTGCTAGGGGAATCCCTGGATTCTACACTCCCTCTTTTTCCCCCTCTCATCCCTGTGAGCATCCCTAAAGAGCAACCCTAAAAGCACTTTAGCCACAATCCTGATCTGCTCAGCTACTAGCATCTCCCTCCCCCAAACTGGGGCATCTAGGTGATGCAGTGGATAAAATACAGGTCCTGGAGGCAGGAAGACTTGAGTTCACCAGGCCTCATACACTTACTGGCTGTGTGATCCTGGGCCAGTCACTTAACCGTTTGCCTCAGTTTCCTCATCTGTATAAGAAGCTGGATAAGGAAATGGCAAGCCACTCTAGTGTCTTTGCCAAGAAAATCCCAAATGGGTTTATGGAGAGTCAGAAATGAATGAACAACAACCCCAAATTACTTTCTATCTATTAAGAATCTATTTTGCATATGTTCATACATACATGTTAGTGCCTCCAATAGAATATAAGCTGATTGAGGGCAGGGACTGTTTCATGTTTTTGTCTTTGCATCCCCAGAGTTTAGCAGAGTGCCCGGCAGATAGTAAGTCCTTAAAAAGTGTTTGTTGATTGATGTAATCCAGTCCGATCCAACAAGCATTTATTAAGGACAGAATATGAACAAGGCACCATGATTAGGAAAAACAGATCCTGCCCTCAAGGAGCTTCCATTCTATTGGGGACAACTGTGTGTGTGTGTGTGTGTGTGTGTGTGTGTGTGTGTGAGAGAGAGAGAGAGAGAGAGAGAGAGAGGGAGAGAGAGGGAAAGAGAGAGAGAGAGAGAGAGAGGGAGGGAGGGAGAGAGAGTTGGAAGGATTGGATCTAGGAACAATGAAAGGAAAGGTAGTGAGTTTCTGTTACTGGTGGTCTTCTGGTCAGTCACCTGTCGGGATGTTCTGGAGGTACTTCATGTTCACATATCATTTTGACTTCATGACCTCTTACATCCCTTTCAATTCTGAGATGCTGTGATGTCACCTGACTTCTTCCTAGTATCGCCTTGAGTAGTTCCTCCCTCGCCCACTCCTCTAGGGACACACCTTCCCATGGGAATGTTGTCTGGTCCAGGAGTCTCGGGGGTGGGAGCGTGTATGGTCTCTGATGCTGTCTTTCCTTGGCAGATGGTGGTTGTAAAGAGCTTCTGGGAGGTTGTGTGGTGCTTGGTGCTAAAAGCATCTATCTTCGTGTTCATGACATGCCCAGAATACCCTCCACTGAGCCCCAGAATGGTGACCGCATGATGAGAGGCTCCAGAGAACAGGCTTCAAGGGACTCTGGGGTGGAAATGGGGGCAGAGGAAACTCCCCCCACTACCCCTCCTGGTTTTACTCTGGACTCTTCAAGCTTGGAACTGGGTGGGACGCCCAAGCTGGCCCCTGTCACCGTGGAACCCCCTGCAGACCTGGACCGGTTCCTGGCCAGCCAGAAACTACAGCAGGTGGTGGCGAGGTCCTGCTGGCCTCGATCTTCATCTACCACAGTACCCAAGTGTTGGCAGCGGAGTGAGCAGGATCCTGAGGTGTCCCTAGAAATAACTGGAGATCAGAGTGATTCTGTTGCAGAGGTTAGCTCAGAGCCCAGCCTAGCAGAATCTTTGGTGAGTGCTGGCCATCAGACAAGAAGAGGGAGATGTTGGGGGAGAGTCGCCAACTGAGGAGGGTATTGGAGAGATCCCCTCTCCCTATAGCCTTCTTGATTCCCACCTCCTTCTCCCAGAAACTTTCTTGGGGTGGAGCTTGCTCTCAGGCATTTCCTGATCCTAATTGGTAGGTGTTGGCATAGCTTCATGACTCGACAGGTAGCTGGGGTTGTTTGTAACCTCCCCAAAGAGTGGGTGGGCAGGGACACAGGTTCATCCTGATATTGGCCCAGGCTGGGTGGGGGTGGGGGTGGAGAATGCTATTTGGCAGGGGTCTTTTATCCCAGGCTTGGCTCCCCACACCCTCACTCTCCTTTCCTTTCCCTGAACCTGGAACTTTCTAACTCCCCGGGGGCCCAAGGAGAGAAAAGCAGATCTAATCACCACACCCTGCTATGTTCTACAGGTGGTGGGCTCCGAGTCTGATGCCTGGGCTTGCCTCCCAGGGCAGGGGCTTCGATACTTGGAGCACCTATGCTTGTTGCTGGAGCGAATGGCCATGCTCCAACAGCTTCACCTGCAGCTCCAAGAGCAGTGCCAGCGGATGCCAACTGTGAGTGAGGAGTGAGGAAAACAGGGAATGGGGGATAACATAGGACCCCAGGGCCTGGTGTGGCAGGGCACATGTCAGGGAGGGAGGTAGAGCATGTCAGGATGTATCCAAGTCTAGTTCTGGTTAGGAACCTACATTATTTTGGAAAGAGCAGTAGGTTCAGAGTCAGGGGAGTCCTGGGTTTGAATTCTGTTCCTGCTACTGATTAGCTCTGTGGCCTTGGGAAAGTCACTTAATTTTCTTGAGCCTCTGTTACCTTTTCTGTTAAATGGGGATAATCATACCCCTTGAACTTATCTAATAGGGTTGCTAAGAGGGTCAGATGAGGTAATGTATGTACAAACTATCAAGTGCGGTAAAAATGCCAGTTGTTAGTCGATTGGGCAGGCAGGGATTTGTTTGCCTGTGCAATGTTGGATTGGGTCCCCTCATCAATGAGGTCACAGATTTCTGTCTCTCCCCGGTGCAGGGCATGGAAGAGATGAATGAGAACTCAGTTCTTGCTCCCTTTCACCCTCGATCCTCCTCCGTGTTGGAGCCTCAGGAATTTCAGAGTCTAGTGGAGAAGACAGGTAAGTGGCAATTAGTGGACCATTTTTGTCTTCCTGATCCCCTGAAACTTCATTTGCCATTCATCTGTTCCATGGCAGGTCTTTTTGGCTTCAAATACCCATAACCCTACCCTCAAATGCCTTGGTTAATTAATTAAGAGGAAGGTGGCTTCCTCTTCCCTGCCCAGGTTAACCTAAGCCCCTTTCTTCACAGTGGAAGAGTCAGCTTTGCCTCGACGGGCAGAAGCACACAGTGTGAGCACACCAAACTTGCTAGATGGACCATCGGGGGCTGCCCGCACAATCCCATCCTATCGAGGGCACAGGGTAGGTGCTCCATATGGACAGGAACAAACCAGTGGGGACTGGAGGGCCTGGGGGCAGAAAGGTCCATATTAGGAACCCCTAATAGGAGTATCAGGAATGGGATGTCCTGTGGGGCAAAGGAGTTGTGAGGAGACAGAATGTTGATAAGGTTCTAGATTTGGGGGGGGGGGGTGAGTCCTCATCAGACATGGTAAGGGTCTTCTTTATTACAGCAGTTGGGTGGGTCTTCATGACTCACCTTTTGTCCTCTTTAGAATACTCTCTCCCATTGGAACAAAGTCAAAGCTTTGCTCAACAGGATCCGATGGAAGAGCCCTCATGCCTCTGAATCTAATCTTGCTCAAGACCCCCCTGCCCCCAGGTAAGTCTTAAAAAGGGAACAGGGATAAGTTGGATAATGGAGATCAACTGGGGTTAGAAAGGAGAGTGGAAAGGTAAGAGACCTAGAGAAACTAGTGTACCTGGAGTCTACAGCCAATGGCTACTCTTTCCAGAGCATGTTGAGGCTAGGGGTAGCTGAGGTAGCCCAGCCTAGTGACCTGAGCACTGGTCTCGGAGTTAGCATGACCTGGGTTTGAATCCTGGCTCACATTTCTAACTAGCTCGGTGACCCTGGAGGACTCTGTGGGTCTTAGTTTTCTCGTGTATAAAATGAGTGTAATAGCAGGCCCCTTACTGAAGTCCAATATGAATCCATCTTCCAGATGAGGAAACAGAGTCAGAGAATGTTGATGATGAGAATGATGACAATTTGTGATTGTTGTTCAGTGATTTCAGTCGTGTCTGACTGACTCTTTGTGTCTCCATTTGGGATTTTCTTGGCAAAGATACTGGAGTGGTTGGCCATTTCCTTCTTCAGCTTATTTTACAGATGGGGAAACTGAGGCAAACAGGCCTAGCTGACTTATGATAATGATAGTCTGAATACTAAACATAAAGAATGATAATAGCATATAAGCTTATCCTTAGACTGTCTGAACTCTGGTGAATATAAGATGAGAAGTGTGATAGTAATAATAATAATAATGGGACAGTGAGATGATGCACTGGTTAGAGCCTTGGGCTGGGAATCAAGAAGACCTGAGTTCAAATCCAGCCTCAGACACTTACCAGCTGTGTGATCTTGGGCAAGTCACTTAACCTCTGCCTCAATTTCCTCATTTGTAAAATGGGGATCATCATAGCACCTACCTCCCAGGGTTGCTGTGAGGATCAGATGATATAATAATTGTAAAAAGTGCTTTGCACAATGCCTGGCATAGTCAGCTCTATAGAAATGTTAGCTATGACGATGATGCTAAGAGACACTTAGGTAGCACTTTAAAGTTTATAAAGGGCTTTGTGTATATCATTGATCACAGAGTGTTATGCTCACATAGCTGGTTTCAGAGGAAGGTTGTGAATGCATTTCTTTCTGATCCTAAGTCCACTTCTTTCTATGAGTCTCCTGAGTCCTTTGGGGCTGAGCTAGGACTAGAATCCAGTTCTCTTGACATTCACTCCAGGACTTATTCTGTTATAAAGTGCTGTCACTCAGAATGACCCTCGATTTATCAGTCTGTGCCTCAGTTTCCCTTTCTTGACAACAAGGATAGGGACTGGGCATGGGGGTCAGAGGAAAATGGATGTGTTGCAAAGTTCCTTTTCCCCATTGCTTAAGTGACTTGCTGAACAAATGCTCCTGGGTGAAGGTATTGCAATTGTTTCTTTCTCACCAGACACCTATCTCCTTTCTTTACAGAAGAGATTCAGAGAAACTACCAGAAGGTCCCCTGCATCACCCCCAACGGAGAGCCTTTATGCCAAGTTTGGTGGCAAAGAAACATGGAGCCAAGAACTTCTCAGTCTGTTGAACCGTCCTACATGCCAAAGTCCTTCCTTCTCTGATCCTGGCACATCATGGGTGGGGCAACCCTCAATGCAACAGCCTTTACCTGGGCTTAATCTATTCCTTACCAAGACCAGTAGCTTGGAGTGCGCTCCATGGTGTGCGAGCTGGATCTCTTCCCTTCAAAATCTCTGGAATATGGGGCTTTTGGACCCTTCAGTGAACCATGATTCATTCCATCAATACTCCATTGATTGAAACCCTTTCTAGCTTGGTGAGACTGACCAGATCTTGGGCTCCACTTCCAGTCTTCAAGATTCAAGGGTCAAGGATCCAGGTCAGGATGAAGGGCTGGAGGAGGACTGCAGCGGAGGTGGGGTTCTACAGACTGAAGTATCTCCTGCCAACGTGCTTACTGTCCTGGCTCTTGCCCATTTGTAGAAATCCCTAGGATTGTATGATGCGAACTAACTTACTTGTGCCTTTGTGTGAAGCATGTGTAGTGTTATGGCCCCACAGGCCCTGTGCATCCTGTTGCAGATGTATATTTATATGTAATTATATGTAGACATGTTTATATGTACACAGGTGTCAGTGTGAGCTGGCTGCTATACCAGCCCCTGCCTTCCCATAGGGGTTGGTAGACTTTTGGTTTTTGAGGCAGGAGAAAAAAGGGAGCTTTCCTTCACCATTCTGGAGAGACTGTAGCTTAATTCAACAAACACGCACTTATTAAGTGCTTGCTCTGTGGATCCTTGGGTCCTCGATCTGTCCCATTCAGGGGGCCGTCTTCATGTAGCACAGCATCTCCAGGGTGGGGACCCTTCAAGTTAGTGCATCACAGCTGTCTTTGGCTCCCATGTTAACTGGAGATGCTTCCGAGAGGCTCACTTCAGAATGGGGAGGGAACATGGATAGAAAGGCATGGTACAGTTCCAGAATGAGGATGAGGACCTGGATTTATTTACTACCGTTTTGTTCATGGACAAATCACTTGGACAAGACCTTCTCTGGGTGTCATTTTCTTTAACGTGGGGGCATTGAACTAGATTTCACAGAACGTCTCCTCAATAAAAAGATTTGTTCTATGAAGTTTGGATGCAGTCAAAGGGCCGCACGTGAGGACCTAGAGGTTGTTGTTCAGTGATTTCAGTCGTGTCTGACTGACTCTTTGTGTCTCCATTTGGGATTTTCTTGGCAAAGATACTGGAGTGGTTGGCCATTTCCTTCTTCAGCTTATTTTACAGATGGGGAAACTGAGGCAAACAGGCCTAGCTGACTTATGATAATGATAGTCTGAATACTAAACATAAAGAATGATAATAGCATATAAGCTTATCCTTAGACTGTCTGAACTCTGGTGAATATAAGATGAGAAGTGTGATAGTAATAATAATAATAATGGGACATGTGGCCTCGAGGTCCCAGGTCCCCCACCCCTGAGCTAGGTGATTTCATCTCTAGATTTATAATCCTAACAAAGGGAGAGGGTGTGTTGTGGGAACTCTGGAAGAGAGGGGAAGATGTGTGACTGAGAAGGGGGATGGGACTGCCTGGGAGGGAGAGGGATAGTCATGTTTTCATGTGTTTTGTAGCGTGTTACAGTTTGCAGAGCGAATGTTGGGCAGCTGTGTGTGCTAGGGAGGGGGTGGGATGGATAGATAGGACTGTGGCTGAAGGGAGATCAGAGGTTTTGGTGTTGGGGCAGCACATGCCAGGGGAACGCCATTGAACTTGGAATCGTGAAGACCTATGTCTGAGACACCTCCTAGCCATACGCCTCTAGGTAAGTCACTTCGCCTCTGCCAACCTCAGTTTCCCATCTGGAAGATGGGCGTAACAATGCGCACTGTACAAGGTGTGAGGCGTCTTTGTTAACGGTGGGACATTGTGGGAAACAGGAACGGGAGTTATGGTTACTCTGTCTGAGGACACTCAGAAGTTCACTTCGGGGCGCGTAGCTCTTGGAGATCGCACAGACGGTGGCGGCGCTCTCTGACGCGTCTCCTGGGATGGAAGGGGGAAAAGGGCTGGGCTTGGGTTTGTTTGGTATTTTTTTCACATAGGAACTAGTTCTTCGGAACCTCTCGTTGCCGCGGACACTTATAACGTGAGCACCGAGGCCAGGCGCCCCCGCCGATCCCAGTAGGGGGAGGCACACTTCCGTCTCTAGGCGGTAAGAGGGCTAGCGGGCGGGCTAAGGGGACGATATCCGGCAGGGAAGCGGCTTCCGAGCAGCGGTCGCGCTTCCGGCGAAGCGCTTCCGGTAGCGGTGGTGGTGGCAGCGGTGGTTCCGGGTGCCTTTGTCCCCCGGTGTCGCGACCCCGGGCCCACAGGTGGGTTCAGGGCCCTTCTCCTTCTCGCCCTCCGCCCGTGGTGAGGGGTCGCGGGCCCCCGGACATGGCTTCCCGGACCCGGGCCACAAGCTCGTAAACTTCCCCCCTCCCCGGTTTCCGTGGTAACGGGCTTGGGCTCCGGGGAGGGGGGGAAGTGGAAGCCGCGCCCCTCCCCCCTTTCTTTGCCCTCCGCCGCTCCTCCAGCGGCCCCCGGCTGCCTCGGCCGGGGCAGGCGGAGGCGGGAAAGCTGAGTCCGGGGCTGCGGTCAGTCTGCGCGGGGAGAGGGCTTCCGGGAGCGGGGGCAGCCCGGCAGCGCCGCCCGCCACCCTCGTCCCCAGGCGTCCACCCTCCGTTCCCCATCTCCCCGCATCCCTCCTTTCCCCCGCCGGCCTCCCATCAGCTCCACATCGCCCCCCTCCCCCCAGTGGACCTCTCTCCTCCCTCTCCCCTCTTCCTGTTATCCCCATCCTCCTGTCCCCATAGTCCATCCTCATCCCCCTCCTGCTGCATGTTCCCTCTCGTCCCCGGGAGCATCGCCCGTATCCCTGTCCCCTCATCCCCCATCGCCCTCTTCCCGGTTCTCCTTCCCCCAGTCTCTTTTCCGTATCCTTACCACATTGTTACAGCCCTGTCCTTTCACTGCCTTTTCTCTTCCCTCCCCCGCCCCCCCCATTTCCATCCTACTTCTCTTTTTCTATCCCCCCCCCAGGGGATCAGATCTCTTCCTTCCACATGAAGTCGATAACATTTCCCTTTTCATCAAAGGTTTTTCCCAAGACCCAGTAAAAGACACCAGCATTCTCAATGTCTCAGTTCAAGCGCCAGCGGGTCAACCCACTTCCAGGAGGACGAAACTTCTCAGGTTAGGCCCCGTGCCCATCACTGATGCCGTTTGGGACGTGCCTGCTTTGTCCTCCCTAGACTCAGACTTCCTCCAGTTTTCCCAGCTGAAGTTTCTCTAGTAGATCACAGTGAATTTTATTTTTCATGCTGCATCATTAAGGATATATAGCTACAAACTTAAGCCCCTCTGCTCCTACCCCCAGTATCCCTGAGGTCTTGGTAATTTCTAATGAGGGCTGTAGGCAGTGGGGTAAGAGCCATTTGCTGAGATTGCCCAGAGAGAGAGAGAGAAAGGGAGAGAGGGAGAGGGAGCTGCTTGTGGTGCTGATCGAAGTATCTACTAGAGGTATCTGGAAGCTGCACACTCTGTGAGTTATCGATTCAGAAGGGGAAGGGATTTTAGTGGTCATTTAATCCAACTCCTCCTTTTACAGATGAGGAAACAGGATCTAAGACTTACTTAAGGTTACAAAGGATTTGAACCCAGGTCTTCTGACTTCAAATTCAGTGTGCTTTCCACTTTACCAAGATACTTTATACGACCTCCTCCTGATCCTGGGGTCTAGAGTGAGCTGAGGCAGTATGCCAGCTCTGCTTGTGCTCTTATTCTCATAGGCTCTGCATCCACATCTCTCCTGGGCCCACCACCTGGTTTGCTTACCCCTCCTGTAGCCACAGAGTTGTCTCAGAATGCCAGGCACCTTCAGGTAGGCCTTTATTCAGGTATACTTTGTCCATTGAGTTCTTTCCTTAATGTGTGATTTCTGATGACCCTTTGATCTTTATGCTATGGGTCATTCTTCTACCTTTTCCCATCTTGGAGGAATGGCTAGTCAACTCTTTGACTAGGAATCCTATACCTTGAGCTTGAGGATTATTTAGCATTTTTTCATCCAAGAAGCAGCCTGAATCCTTATAAGTTGGTGTCTCAGAAACCAATGTGATTTTCATCCGTGACTGGGTTACGTCTATTTTTAATTGTTAGTCTCCTACAGATTGAGATTTTCTGGCAAAGAGGACCATAACTGTATTTTTTCATCTTTCCCTTTTACTGTGTATCTTGATGACTCAGACTGTTGAGGGTGTTGGGTAGGGATGAGAAGGTAGTTTGAAAGTAGGTCTTTGATGGGGTTATGAGAGATAGGCATTTGTTTCCAGCAGTTTTCCTCCTTATTTTGATGACTACCCTTTTACTCTACAGGGTGGAGAGAAGCAACGTGTCTTTACTGGCATTGTCACCAGCTTGCATGACTACTTTGGGGTAGTTGATGAGGAGGTCTTCTTTCAGTTGAGGTAGGCTGAAGGCTCTGATATCTCCCCAAAGAGTGAGGATTTTTTGACAGAAAAAAATTTAATGGGTTAAAGTTCATCATCATGGTGGTATAGAACTCTCTGAGGCTGCTGTTTACATTGGGCCCCAGGGGAGGTTATTGCTAACAGGCAGGAAATATATGGGAGGAAGACATTCTTTACTGGAAGGTCTTCTGGGGAAGGGGAGGGAGTGGTCTTTTTGAGGTGACGGGGGGGGGGGGGGGGGGGGGCCTGGTCAGGCCCCTTTCCTCAATGGGTTACTCTTGGATTTTGTGCTGGCAGTGTGGTGAGGGCAGGCTGCCCCAATTGGGTGAGAAGGTGCTGGTAAAGGCTGCATACAATCCTGGCCAGGCAGTGCCCTGGAATGCTGTCAAGGTTCAGACACTCTCCAATCAGGTACTTGGTCCTTGTCAGTATGTGGATTGGGGAAGGGAACCCATATGACCTGAAAGCCAAGAAGGAGTCATATTTCTTGGGAGGGGGGTGTTTTGCCTTAGGGTGTGTGAGCTCAGTATTAAGAGTCCCCTGAGTTCCTGATTTTTTCTCCTCAGCCCCTGCTGAAGTCCCCAGCACCTCCGCTTTTACACGTGGCAGCACTGGGTCAGAAACAAGGCATTCTGGGGGCCCAGCCTCAGCTGATCTTTCAGCCTCATCGGATTCCTCCACTCTTCCCTCAGAAGCGTGAGTATGGTTGATAAGGAGGGTGAGACATAATGGTTATGATTTGAACTAATAGACTTCCTGTTCCAATCAGAACTGTGGATATAGAGCCTGAGAGATGGAGATGTGGAGATAGATTTCTTAAGTCTTTGAGTTATAATGTATTTTCTCTCCTTAGCACTGAGTCTTTTCCAAACATCCCCTACATTGCATCTGAGCCACCTGAGCAGGTTTCCTGCTCGGGGTCCTCATGGCCGACTGGATCAGGGTCGAAGGTAAGAAGATAGGACGAGGGGAATTGTTGTTGTGTGCTTCTTTTTCATGGTATTGACCCACTGTCATTGATAACTGTCTCTGCAACTGGTCACTTTGCTTTTTTGTATGTTTTCACAGTGAGATGTAAACATAAATGACTGTACTGTTTTAGCAGACAGGTGATGATGTGAATTGGTCTTCCAAAGTATATCAGATGCTAGACCTTTTATACAACTAAAATGATCATATGAGACTGAACATTTCAATGTTCATTAAAATGACAATTGCTATCTACATTTTAAAACGTTATTGTTTTAAATTGTGTGTGCTCATAAATGTGTAACAAAAATCCTTTAGATTTATATAGTGCCTTGAAATCAAGGAAAGCAAAGGTCTTAGGTTCCTTAGTGTGGAGCAGGTGTGTTGAATTGGACCTTTGGGATATTTTTACTATGCAATAATGTGTTCTGCAAAGAGTATGTCATTGGTTCTTTTCTTGCTACCCTCTGCTGTTTTTTCTCTCTGTAAAGGTTTTTACTTTGTTCCCTGAGAGCTAATTTACTTTTACCTTAGAATCATAATCTCAGAGGTGGAAGGGATCTTAGAAGACTTTTGATCCAACCCCTACCTGAGCAAGACTACCTTTTGTATCCCTGACAAGAAGACACCCAGCTGTTACTGGATGTAATGGGATACTCATTTCTCAGGGCAGTTCATTCCATTGTTGGACAGCTCTAACTGAAAAAGGTTTTCCTTTTCATCTCGCCAAATTTACCTCTCTGAAACTTAGGTCTCTTTCTGCCCTTGAAGGCCAAGTAAAAGTAATAATACCTCTTCCAAGTGATAACTTTTCAGACATTTGAAAACTGTCATCATGATCTCCACTAAATCTTTTTCAGCAGTTTCTTTCTCTGTTCCTTCAACTGATCCCTGTTATGGCATGATCTTGAAGTCATTCACCATCTTGTTTTCAGTCTCCTGGATATTCTCCATCCTATCAATGTCCTTTCTAAAATATAGTATCCCAAACTGAACACAATAGTTGTAGTCTGTCCAGATGTAGTCTGACGAGGGACAAAATCTCCTTTGTTTTGGACACTATGTTTCTGTTAATGCAGCCTCAGATCAAATTAGCTTTTGTGCCTGCCGTATCACAAACAGACTAGGGTTTGTTGTGTGAATGTGTTTTAAGCTTTGATCAAGCTCTCTTTTGAAATGAAAATCAAAGGGGGATAAAAACCTCATATCCTAAATGTCAGCAGGGTTCGAAGTAATAAGGAAGCCATCCAGAATCCTGGAAAGGAACTCTGCAAAACTACGGGCAAAGTAGCAACAAGCCAGGCTACAGAGTTAGTGTTTATTTGCTTAGGAATAAGTCTTGAATTCCCAACTAAAACATAATCCTAGTGCCTTCAGGATTGCTTATCAAGAGGCTTCTATTTATGCTTCCTTTAATTTTTCTCAATCCCATGGTGCTGGAGTATATGTTTAAGGGCAAGTACATGTACAAACCTTTTCCTTCTAATTCTATGAGCTTCACTGTCCATATTTATAAATTAAAGGGATTGAACTTGGATAATCATGAAAAGTTCCTTCCAGCTGTCATATTTTGTGCAGTGATTTTATTATCGAACCCTTAAGGATCATCTGAAGCAAGTGAAATGTGCATATTAAGTTTTTTGTTTTTGTTTAGGTTATAAAATGTAGGTCAGTTAGGAAGTCACCAATATTTATTGAATCTCCTTTGCATGTCAGACATTGTATTTGGGGTGCTGTGTGTGACTTTAGCCCTAGGTTTACAGTGATCTTGCTTGGAATGGAAGGAGATAATTGAGGATGACTGTTTTAGTAGTTGAAAAAAATATGTGGGGTAGGAAAGGAGGTGGTAGACATTAGGTACTTTCAGGGGATGTTCAGTTTCAGGAGGCATCAGTAACATTAATAACTTTGCCAGAAGGTATGATTTTGTGATTCCACATTTAGGAAGGACATTAATAAACTGGTGAGTGTCCAGAGGAGGGCAGCTAGGATGGTGAAGTCTTGAATTCATGTCAGATTTTCAGTTGTTTGCCAGTCACGTCTGACTCTTCGTGACCGCTTTTGGGGTTTTCTTGGCAAGGATGCTGGAGTAGTTTGCCATTTCCTTCTCCAGCTCATTTTACAGATGAGGAACTGAGGCAAACAGGGTTAAGTGACTTGTCTAAGGTCACACAGCTACTAAGTGTCTGAGGCCAGATCTGAACTCAGGGAGATGAGTCTTCCTGACTCAGGCCCAGCGTTCTGTCTGCTGTGCACCGAGTTCATGTCACGTGGGGATGTTGAGCATAGAGAACAGAAGATTCAAGTGACATTATAGTTGACTTGAACTACTTGAAAGACTCTCTTATGGAAGGTAATTAGACTTGTTCTGTTTGGCTCCAAATGACAGATGATTAGTAAGGTAGAAGCTGTAGAGACAAACTTGGGTTTGAGGTCAAGAAACATTTCCTAACAATTAGAGCTACAATTAAAGTGGAATGAGCTGTATCAGGAGGTAGTGGGTTCCCCCTTCTTCAAACAAAGGCTAGATGGCCCCTTTTTTGGACTGCTTAACTCCCTCGCATCCCTGAAATTCTGTGATTCAGTGATGACAGCTTCTCTCTTGGGGATCCAGCGCATGGCATCCCATTGGATTTTTAGTGTTATTTCTCCTGAGGCTTTGAGGCTGGGTATGTTTCTGCTCATGGTTTCCTGTTACTGAGGTTTGCTTTTTTTTTCAACTGGTAATGAATTATAACCAAGTCCTGATTGTTCATAGGGGAAACCTGTCTCAGATTATTCTAAACCACAGGGATTTAGTAGACTATACAATGTAGCTAAAAAGTTATATTATTTACTAAAATCTACTTAAACTGCTAGTCTAGCTATATACATTTATCCAAATGATTTCAAAGCTGTATCATAGAAACGTTGAAATTCTTGTAGAGACACAGCTGAGAGAAGGTATTCTTCCTGTCTTTAGTTAAATAGCCCAAAAAATAGTTCAAGAATTAGCCCTTGAAGCTCCAATTTTGAAGGTCAATGAGAGGTGGAAGAAGCAGCTCTGGTACAAATATAGCTGACAATCAGTTATTCTGGAGTGAGTAACTTACCCCTGAACAATTGAGAATTAGTTATGTTTGTACTGAGAGATGGTGTTTTCATATCTGGGACAGTATTAGAATGTATTGTCTTTGTTTAGCTCACTTAATAATATCACTTAATACTTATGAGTATTTAATACTCTAATGATAATGTTTCAACCTCCAGTGATGACTATGACTCCAAGAAACGCAAGCAGAGGGCAGGTGGGGAGACTTGGGGTGCTAAGAAGCCAAGACATGACTTACCCCCTTATCGAGTCCATCTTACTCCCTATACTGTGGACAGGTGAGCATACAGAGCTGTGAGGTAGAAAGGAACTTTCTGGGGGCTAAGTGGGAGAGTTTGATGATAAGAGATGGGCTTTGTTTTCTTTGCTTTTGACCTGCAGCCCCACCTGTGACTTCTTGGAACTCCAGCGCCGTTATCGAAGTCTCTTAGTACCCCCAGACTTCTTAGTTGTGCAGCTGAGCTGGCTGTCAGCCTTCCCTGTGAGCCAGCCCTTCTCCCTACATCATCCAAGCCGAATTCAGGTATCATCAGAGAAGGAACAAGGCCCAAATAATAATCCTGAGTCCACTCCACCAGATTCTGACGTGACTTACAGTGCTAAGGTGAGCTGATAGCATCTTGTTGCTTTTCTCATAGCACGGTATCTGTTGGATTGTTATTCTTTTCTCGTTGCCTCTGCTTAGGTACTCTTGCTCTCCTCCCCGGGACTAGAAGAATTATATCGTTGCTGTCTACAGTTTGTGGAAGACATGGCTGAGCCAAGAGAGAGCCCAGAACACCCTCTGAAGCAAATTAAGGTAAGAGTTGGAATGATTCTGGGATCTGTGATGCAAGATCTCAAAATTTTATACTTTTCCCTTCTCTGAGACCATTGATTTTGTTCTGCTCCCACCAGAGGATTGGCTGCGTATAACTAGATTTTTCCTCTACTGTAAGCCTGCCCTTCTCTCCCATGCCCTTGCCTCTTCTCATTCCTAGAATCATCAGTGAATTGTAGTTCTGTTAATCAGTCACCATTAATTAAGCGTTTCCTACGTGCCAAGTGTGGTGCTAAGCACTGGGGAGGACTCTAGGTGTCATGAGGGTGTAGCTTCTTTCAGCTTCCCGCTCCTTGCCCAGAATCTGCAGTGAAGCACTTAGTTATGCTTGAATTGAATTGAAGAATCTCAGAGCTGAAAGAGACCATGAGGTGATGCAAATGAGAAAGCTAAGGGCTGAAAAGGCCACAGCCTTGCCACATTATACAGCTGCTAACTTCTGGCAAAGCTGGGACTAGAGCCCACTCTGTAGCTAGCTCCTTCCTGCCTAATATTATATGTAGGTTTGTCGGGGCAGGTGGAATCGGGGAGGACCACTTAAGCTTTTAAAAATTCTTCTTTCATAGTTCTTGCTGAGGAGGAAGGAGGATGAGACTGTGATGGTTGGGGGAGAGTGGTCACCCTCCCTAGATGGTCCTGACCCAAAGGCTGATCCCCAGGTATTGGTCCGAACTGCTATCCGCTGTGCCCGAGCTCAGACAGGCATTGATTTGAGCAGTTGCACTAAGTGGTGAGTGTCCTTTCTGCACTTTTTATATGAGGACATTTAGTGTAGTTGGTGAGAAGATTGTGCTTAAACCAAGATAACACACTTAAGCTCCGTATAGACTTGCCAGCTCCCCACTATCCAGTGACCACAGAATACACCTTTTGACCCCAGCCTTACAGATAAGTGGTATTGACCGCAAGGGGGAGCTCAGTGACTTGTGTTTGTGTGTGGGTTAGTACCTGCCCGTTACCCTTCGTAGCTCCACAGCAGTGGTGAGGAACTGCAGGGGCATTTGGTGAAGGGAAGGGTCATAGTTAAAGAACTATGTGTCCCAGCTTAGGGAGCTCGTGATAGATACGGGGGTTGCCTGGTCATTTGGATTGCAGGGTTCATCAGAGGGTAGTGTCTCAGTGCCCTCTTTTGCTGGGAGCAGGTGGCGTATTGCTGAGTTCCAGTACATACAGCTAGGACCCCCTCGGCGGCAGCGAACGGTAGTGGTGTATCTGCCAGACATCTGGACCCTTATGCCCTCCCTGGAGGAGTGGGAGGCTCTGTGCCAGCAGAAAGCTGCTGAGGCAGCTGCCCCACTCCAGGAGGCTGCAATGGTAAGTCTGACCCCGGGGAGGGAAAGGGTCCAAAACATTTGGACTAACAGGTGATGACCTTTTTGTTTGCTTCCTAGGAAGCAGAGGCTTCTGTAGAGGAAACAGACGCGTCTGAGCTTGCGGCAGCAGAGGCTTCTGAACAAGACACAGATAATCCTGAACTCAGTCTGCAGCAGGAAATAGACCCTTCTCTCCCAGAGGCCCCTCCCCCTCCTCTGGAGCCTGTTATAATAGCTCAGCCTGGCTGTACCAACCTTTCCCTCCATGCCATTGTGGAGGATCGGAGGCCAAGAGAAAAGATCTCATTTGAGGTAAATTGTGGAAGGTCTGGGGAATGTGCTGGTTTAGTGGAACTTAGAGGAACCATTTCCACTTGGTATTTATGTACCCTCAAATCTGCATTAACAGGTAACGGTGTTGGCAGCACTGTTTCAAGAGATGCTGCAGCGAGACTTTGGATACAAAATCTATAAGATGTTGCTGAGCTTGCCTGAAAAAGAGGTGCCCCCACCAGAGCCGGAAAAGGAGGAAGTGGCCAAGGACGAGGCAGCCAAAGAGTCCAAGGATGAGACACAGAATGAGGGGCCATCTGCTGAGCCAGATGCCTTGTTGGTGAGTGCTGGGGCCAGAGGGCAAGGGTTAAGAGAGCTTCATGCAGCAAGGTCTTGAGTGCTGGGAGGCCAGGCAGGTGTGGGAGTGCCTGGATGTGACTGGCCTGGGCCCCCAAAAAAGGAAACACGTACAGACAATGAGTCTGATAGGAAAGACAACAAGGGCATATACTCTGATATGGGAATCCTGCTCAAGCTGCTTCTTAAAGGAAAAGAGGAACTCTCTGAGGCGTGGTAAAGAAGGAGCATATTTCAGGCATGGGGGGGACCAGTGCAGAGGCATGGAGACTGGAGATGGAGAATTGTCTGTGACGAACAGAGAAAAGGAGAGGAGTGATGTGTAATGAGACTGGAAAGGGAGGTTGTGCAGGACTTTAAAGAGCTAAGCAGAGGAGCTTCTCTATTATCCTAGAGACAACAGGAAGTCAGTGGAGATGGTTGGGTAGAGGGGTCACATGGTCAGGTCTGTGCTTAAGGAGAATCACGGTGGTAGCAGTGTGTAGGATGGACTAGCGTAGGGAGAGACTCGAGGAAGGGAGGCCAGTTAGGAGGTGGTTGCAATAACCGTACAAGAGGTGATGAAATCCTGTAGTAAGGTGGTAGCTGGGTGGAGGGAGAAAAGGGACATGTGAGAGAGACTGTGGAGGTGGAAATGCCTCCCTTTGGCAGTTGATAGGGTCTGTGGAGTGAGAGAGTGAAGTGCCCAGGAGAGCTGGGATTGTGAGCATGTAAGGCAGTGGGCCTTTGAGTTCAATAGGGAAGTTAGGAGGAGGGGAGGCTTTAGGGGAAAGGTGATGAGTTCAGCTTCTGACAGGTTGAGTTTAAGATGCCTCCGGGACATCCAGTTTGAAACATCCAGTAGGCAGTTGGTGTGGGACTGAAACTTGAGGAGAAACGGGCTGGTTCTATCAATCTGGCAGTCATCTCCAAAGAGGCCATTAAAGCCATGGGAGCTGGAGTAAGAGAGTAGAGAGGGAGAAGGGGGGCCTAACACAGGTTCTGGGGAAACACCCACAGTTTAGGGAGCATGATTTAGGTGATGAGCCAAAAAAGACCAAGAAGGGAGAGAAGGGAGGGGGCAAACCAGGACAGAACATGTTTCTGGACATAAGAGTAAGCATAGTTGACAAGTTAGCATAGAAAAATGTCAGCCAGGTTGTTTAGGGAATGGGGTATGTCGGTCATCTTCTGATTAGCTGAAGGTTAGCCAGAAATCTTTTTGTTTTAACCTTTGGCAAAATACTTTTCTAAAATTAGTGAACACTTTTTCCTGCTGAATATGGTTTAGTGAACATGATTTCACTTCCTTTGGTATTTGAGGATCTTGCACTACTCAAATGAAGCTTCTCATGAGAGGCATTGAAGAACAGGGAGTATTGGGCCTGGAATCAGGAAGTCAGATCTGCCTCAGATACTTATTAGCTATGTGACCACTGTCTGCCTCAGTTTCCTCAACTATAAAATGGGGATAATTATAACACCTATCTCCTAGGGTTGAGGATCAAAGGAGATATTTGTAAAGTGCTTTTAGCACAGTGCTTAGAGCACAATAGACACTTAACAAATCCTTCCTCCCCTCCCTCCCTTCATTGTCTAGTACCATGAATCTAGTAGGTGGATGAAAATTGGTTACTTTGTTGGCATTGTAATTTTGTCATTGCTGGTACTTCCTCCACTGGTACATACAGGTCTTAAGCCATCCATGCCTTCTTAAGTATCCTCTCACTAATCTGCCAAAGAGGAGCCTACCCAGTGATCTGAAGACCTTCCTTTAGGTCTTTTCAGATGTGTGGATACCAGTACATTTCCTCCATCCTATCTTTCCTAACAATATACTGTAGCCTACTTGGTCCACTGACTAGTTTTCATTCTTTGGAGGTCATGGTGTTACATGACTCACTTGGGAGAATTGGGAGAATATTGGTGTAAAGAAAAAAGAGGGTGTGTGTGTGTGTGTGTGTGTGTTAGGGAGCAGTTTGGCATTGTTGAAAATGGTACATTTTGCACTCTCTTCCTGATTCAGTTCTGGGCCAAGCTTGTGGCTTGTCTCAAGTGCATCCAAGATATGCACTTGTGGACTAGCTTATTGAGGTACCCATCCATAGCATCTCTTTGTCAGGGCTGTAGGTGTTTTTCATTTCAGCCTGACAAACATTTTTTCAAGTGCTACTGCATTTAAGTTACTGAAGGAGCTGCTGAGGATTCCAAGAATTCTTGCTTTTGAGGAGCTAACTTTTTGCATTCCTTATGACCTTGTTTTTTTAGCGTGCGCATAAGCTGTTATGTTGAATTTTTTTGAGTTGTTATAGATCTTATTGAGGAGGCCCTGTAGGATTCTGGTGCTTGATGTAATTACCACAGCATGACTTGCAAACAAGGTCATCTGGAGAACTTCACCATCTGTAGGGAGTTCATCTACTATTTAGACTGCACGGAACATCTTTCATGATAGTAATGAACACTTTTTGTGGGTATTTTATGCCTTATTTCATATTTATAGTTGGAGGATTTTTAAACAAATTGATCTCTGGTCATGTCTGATCAAGGAATTTTATATTTACATTTGCAGGGGAGACACCTATTTGGGATTTGATTTCTGGAGTCAAATGCTTTTTTTTTTTTTTTGGAGGGAGGAGGGCAGGGCAATTGGGGTTAAATGACTTGCCCAAGGTCACACAGCGAGTACATGTGTCAAGTGTCTGAGGCCGGATTTGAACTCGGGTTCTCCTGACTCCAGGGCCAGTGCTCTAGTCACTGCGCCACCTAGCTGCCCCCAAATGCTTTTTTGTAATCAAGAAACAGTAGGATTTCATTTTTCATACCTCATTTTTATTTATTTTTTGGCAGGGCAATTGGGGTTAAGTGACCTGCCCAAGGTCACATAGCTAGTACGTGTCAAGTGTCAGGCTGAATTTGAACTCAGGTCCTCCTGACTCCAGGGCGGTGCTCTACTCACTGTGCCACCTAGCTGCCCCTATACCTCATTTTTAATGTGTTATATTTGGCTTTGAAGAAGAGGTCTGCAAGAGCCTGTCTCTCTCTATATATACTTCCAGCTCTTAAAGATTTTAAACAGATGAAAAACTGGACATCTGAGTTGGTAGTTCCTGATGTCTTCTGAGGCAGCAGTCTCTTTCTCTCTTTTTTTTTTTTGGTAATTCCATTGCTGATTTTTGGGCTTCCATTCAATCTTGAGATATCTTAAAAATTGATCCTTAGTTCAAGTCCTGTTGCCTTCTGCACTGATGTCTTATATGTAAACTTGATTTGATCTAGTCACTTTATGACTTCCATCTTGTGTGACTTTGTAGTTTCTTCAATAGCATATTTCGTTCTGAGGTGTTAGAATCTAGATGTAGTTCCACTGTCATCAGTGATAAGATTGTTTTACATACACACACACACACACACACACACAAACCCCCATACCCTCATGTGTGCATACAGATGTTCCATTTTGCACCCATTTGTTCTCCTTAACAGTTTCCTATAAATGCTCCTACCTTGTTTGGAGCTCATGTTGAGCTTTCTATTACCTTATGCAATGGTCTGCAAATGATAGTAGCAAACACCTTTGAACGTGTGTCTTCCTGGGCATGTACTCTAAACGACACTGTTCCTTTTGGCTGCCGTTTCCTTTCTTCACAAGGAGACTGAAGTAGTTTCTGAGCCCTTTTGGCTTTCCCTTCCTCCTGGTGGTGGCTACTTTCATGAGTTAAACTTCTCTAAGAATTGGTGATAATCTGAATCAATCTGTTTTTGCTTTTCAGAGTCAATAGGTGGTTTTGGAACGATTTATAATTTAACAGACTTTTTTCATCTTCATCCTTTCTTCCAATTTTAGTGTTTATTTTGATCTTTGCTTAACATATTTTCCAGAATATTTTTTCTCTCTTTCCTTCCTCTAACCTTCATATTGAAGGTTAGTGGAAAGAACACTTGGATCTTGAGTTCAAATCCTAACCCTGATACTTAATCCCTATATGACTTTGGACAAATCACTTTAAAATTCTCTGGAGCAAAGGGCTATAAAAATGTGCACACCCTTTGACCCAGCAATACCACTTCTAGGGCTGTATCCCAGAGATCACACAAGTGGGAAAGGGACCCATATGTACCAAAATATTTATAGCAGCTCTTTTTGTGGTGGCAAAGAATTGCAAATCAAGGGGATGCCCGTCAATTGAGGAACGGCTGAACAAATTGTAATATATGAATGTAATCGAATACTACTGTGCTATAAGAAACGACGAGTAGATGGACTTCATTACAACCTGGGATGACATATATGAACTGATGCTGAGGGAAGGGAGCAGAACCGAGATCAATATGCACAATTACAGACACACGGTATCTGTAAGGACTAACTTTGATAGACTTGACTCCTCTCATCAATACAAGGTTCAAACACAGCCCCAAAAGACTCATGATGAAAAAGGCTATGCACATCCAGAGAAAGAATTATGGAGTCTGAATGCAGATGGAGGCAAATAATGTGCTTTTTTCCTTTGTTTTTGGTTTTGTTTCTTCTTTCTTATGATTCATTCCATTGGTTCTAATTCTTCTTTACAACTGGACTATTATGTAAATATGTTCAATCTGAAGGTAAATATAGAACCTACATTGGATTACATGCCATCTTGGGGGGGAGGGGGGAGGAGAGGGAGGGAAATTTTGGAACCCAAAAATCTGTGGAACTGAATATTGTGAACTAAAAATAAAAAAAAAAATTTCCATGGAGCTGTTTGCTCACCTGTAAAATGAGGGGGCTGGATGAGATAATTTCAGAGGTTCTTTTCAGCTCTAGAGCAAGAAAACTGTACTGATCCAAGGACAGAAAGGCAACTTGGAATTTGCTTTAAAAAAAATCCTGAAAATCAGTTTTTCTTGTAAGTTGCCTCCTTCTAAGAGTCAAATATAGGGCAAAATATAGGGTCAAGTGTAAGTGAAGTAGTGGCAGAATAGGCAGGAGGACCAGGAAACAAAGATGGATCATCATATATGTCCTAATCAATGTGGCCTGGAGGGATGAAATTAGGTTTTAGTTCCAGGTCTTAAAACAGGGCTCATACTTGTCTCTGCTTAGTTTACAAGGCTGTGTTGGGAAAAGGGAGTTGTTGCATTGATGGGAGGGGAACGTTTCTTTGGGCATTCCTTCCCTTCTATGTATTCCTGTGGGACTGAGATTAAGTTCTATAACAAATATCTGGAATTTCCCAAGAACACCTTAAACCCCAGTTAATGTATGTAAAATGTTTTGCAAATGTGAAAATGATATAACGTGAGCTAATTGCTCTTATGACTCTTCTGCCCCTCACAGAAGGAGGATGGACTTTTGCCCAAGCCTTCAGCTTCTGGTGAAGAGGAGGAGGAGAAGGGCCGGGGTGAAGCATCTGAAGACCTTTGTGAGCTGAGTTTGGATGCAGAACTGCTGCTGCTAAGGGAAGATGTGGAGGAGGATTTTGGTATGTTGGGAGCCTGAGAGAGGAGGGAGGGAATTTTGGTATAGGCTGGGTTGTTAAGTAGTTTGAGTCTGATGCTTCCTCTTTGTTGTTTTTTCCTGGGTCTCTTCAGCAGGGACAAAGCTTGAAGATGCTGAGGTACGGTCTGTTGCCTCAAACCAATCAGAGATGGAATTCTCCTCACTTCAGGACATGGTGAGGGATCCTTCTTTTCCTACCTCCTTCCTTACTAAGTAGAGTTAGTTATCACAGTTTGGGGAGGCCTCTGATCTAAGCAGCACTTTTAGCACTTCATCAGTTTTGGTAGACACTAAATGGCCCTAGGCTTCTTGCTCTTTCTGGAGAAGACACACTTTGGGAGAAAATTTTCATATGTATAAAGGCAGCCAGTAGAATTCAGTGTCTAAGAATACATTTAACCTCTGCTTGATATTTTTCTGTATGTCAAAGCCCCTAGGGGTTCTACTAATAATCTTCACACTTCAATTTTATAGAGCTAGTTTCAGAACTAAAAAACTCTCCATAGAAGTCTAGTAACTATGGAATTCCTTTACTTGGCCTGACAGAGCTCAGATTTAGTAACCTTTCCAGCTTACTAACCTGTCAACGAGGCAAGAATCCAGCAATATAGTTTAGCCATAAATGGCTGTATTTGTAAACACTAAGCCAACTAGAAATTTTC
Source organism: Trichosurus vulpecula (assembly GCF_011100635.1). Lineage (NCBI taxonomy): Eukaryota > Metazoa > Chordata > Mammalia > Diprotodontia > Phalangeridae > Trichosurus > Trichosurus vulpecula. The sequence goes on along the minus strand of NC_050575.1, from coordinate 295,221,236 downwards.
CTTCACTTTCCCCTGGTTCTCTCTTAGCCCAAGGAGCTAGACCCCTCAGCAGTGTTGCCCCTGGACTGTCTTCTTGCTTTTGTGTTCTTTGATGCCAACTGGTGTGGCTACCTTCACCGACGGGACCTAGAGAGGATCCTACTCACTCTCGGACTCCGGCTCACTGCAGAGCAGGTATCTTTTCTCTCCGGTATTGCCACCCTGCTCTGGGATGATTTGTTTTGTCTCAGTGTGCTCTCTCCCTGCTGCTCCCCAACGTAGAACTCAAGCCAGGTATTCCTGTAGTCCTTGATTCTTGTATTGGGTAAGATAGACAGCTCTTTTTGATCCTTGTGCAGTGATGGATTGCATGTTGTCTGTAGGCCAAAAAGCTGGTTAGCCGAGTGGTGAGCCAGAACATTTGTCAGTACCGGAGCCTGCAGTACAGTCGTCAAGAAGGCCTGGATGGTGGGCTCCCTGAGGAGGTACTCTTTGGTAAGCAGGAGAACTCCACTTAACTTTGGAGGGCGAGGGCCTTAGCTTTCTTCCTCAGATCTTCTAATTGCTTCTTTTTGTCTTTTTGTCCAAGGAAACTTGGATCTGCTGCCACCTTCGTCTGGGGAAAGCACAAGGCCAAGTGCCCCTCAAGTGGAACACAAGGGCCTGGTGTCTCATAATGGCAGCCTGATTCATGTGGGAAACCTACTGCAGCGGGCAGAGCAACAAGACAGTGGGCGGCTTTACCTGGAGAACAAGATCCACACACTGGAACTGAAGCTGGGTGAGAGGCCTGCAGCCCCAAATCCTTGCTCGTGTTTGAATGTCCCATGGACTGTGTTGCACCTTGGTGCTGTACGAGTTGTGTCTCCCTCCATCCCTTATTTGTCCTGAAGTTGCAGGCGAGGAGCAAGATTTCTGGTGTTTTCTTTCTAGAGGAGACCCATAGCCGCTTCTCCACCACAGAGGCTACCAATAAGGCGCTAACAGCAGATATACAGGAATTGCGGACACGGCTAGCAGAGGCTGAAGAAATGGCCCGAACAGCTGAGAGGCAGAAGAATCAGCTGCAGCGTCTGCTTCAGGAGTTTCGAAGGCGTTTGACTCCTTTACAGCAAGAGATGCAGCGGATGGCAGAGAAGGTGGGGGGTAGGACTGGGAGGGCTCTAGTTACTGTGGAAATGAAGGTGGCTGCACAAGGTTGCTGTTGGGAGAAGACAGCTAGAGCTCCTTCCCTTATCGTTCATTAATTCTTTGGGCCCATTTGTAGAGACTACCTCAGGGTAGCTGGTCTTCCCCAGCCCTCCATTGCTAGGTTACACATACCTGTGTTTCCTTTCCTCCTCCTCCTCCTCTCTCCCTGCCCCCCATCTTAATCTTGACACACCTGTGTTTCAGGCTGACAGTTGGGGAGAGAAGGAGGAACCAGCACCTAGCAACTGAGGCTGAAGGGCACTGCACATCAACTGCCAGCCAGTGAGCTCAGCGATGGAGTCTGATGAAGTTAGATCCTCTCAGCACCAGAAAGCAGCTGGAGCAGGGTCTGGAAACACAGGCAGGGGAGGCTGACAGTACTAGGCATCTCCAAGGCAAATGGAGAGGGAGGGGCCTGGGTCGTGAGGGGAAGAACAGAGACTGGTTCTCAGGCTATCAGCAGGGAGGGACCCAATTTACACCTATCACTAATAGAGCATCTTTTCTCCTCACTTCTGAAATACCATTTCTCCCTCTACTGTGGCTTCTCCTGGAGCCCTTTTAATCTTGTGCTTCCTCATATACTCCCAGTTTAGAATGAGGCAAAGGGAGGGAGGGGAAGACAGCTTGAGAAACCTGTAACCAGGCCTAGCACCAACAGACTTTCTGGAGAAAGGGTCAGGGAGTCCAGTTGTGGGCAGTGGATCCTTGATCTGGTCAAGCTGCTGAGCTGTAGGGGCAGATCCTCGAGGAAAGGGGCTCATGGTTTGCACAAGCAGTAGAGCCAGCAGCAGGGCTGCCAGTTTGTGTCTTGGGCTATTTGTCTGTAGTCCTGCACTCTGCCAACCCCAGATGAGATCTCCTGCTCCCGAAAGCCGCTCCTTTCTCTTCTGCTCTTTGTTCAGAATGTGGTAATGGCTTGGGCCTGGTAGGTCAAGCCTTTCTGTTACCTTTGTAATTCTCACATCTTTCCATAACCCACGGTTCCAGTTTGACTTTGTATATAAAACAGTTGTCCTTTTTTTGGCTTTTTGTTTTTTAAATAAACCAAAGTCAAAAACACAGTGTGCCTGCAATCCTACAGGGCCCCCTCCCCTGCTGTTTCCTTCGTCTTTCTGGTTTGTAACCTACTTGTGTCATAGGGCCCGAGCCTTCTTGTCTCCCTTTTAGACTTCCCTGTACTCCTCTACCCTTCCCCTAACAACCCCCTCCCCCCCAGCCAAGTGTAAGCTAGGTTGTACTCATCCAGGTAATGTAGTGAGTTGTCTCATTATCTTCTTGTTAAACAAATGTCAGACCCTAGAAGTAAACTAGCCATATAAATCCAGAAAGCCAACTTGCAAAAGAAAACAGCTTGTTGGAGAATACCAGGCATTAGGCAAAGGGTGCTATTATCATAGCTAAACATTTAGCCCTCCAGAGGGCAGCACCACATTGTTCAGAGTATATCATGTATCCTTGGAAGTAAGGAAAGGGGCTCACGGTTTGCAGAAGCAGTAGAGCCAGCAGCAGGGCTGCCAGTTTGTGTCTAGTTGGTTAGTCTGACCCCCTACCCCATTACTGAGAGCACCAGCAGTACGTGTAGGTTTTATTTTAAGTTTCCTTGAAAAAATAAAATCCCCAGTATTGAAGCCAGGGGAGCCCAGACTTTTTGCCCTTTCCATGGGGCTCCTGAGTTATAGGTGAATAGAAAAACAGCATTAAATTTACATTTTAAACTAGTTCCCAGACCTCAGAAAGTTACCTCTGGTGGAAAAATCAGAATTCTTCACTTGGCTGAGGCACAGGACGAAGACTGGAAAGAAGATAAGACAGACTAGCTTTTTCTTAACACTTAGAAGCCTGGGCAGGTTCCTTTGTCCTTGCTGTGGCAGATGAGGCAACAGCTTTGGTCTGTCTTCTCAAGTTATTTCTTATCTCTTAACGCAGAGAAAATGACTTGAGGTGAAAGGTTCACCACCAGAAGCCAGGCTAGAGTACTGAGGCAATACAATAAAGCAAATCAGCATGCTAGATGGCCTACCATCTGCCTGACTTCAAATTCAAGACTTTAATGTTCTGGCCCAGTTTGAGCTAACTTGCTTATATACCTGCTGATGATGGACCTAAGTTACTCACTGCTCTAGGCTGAGGCAGGAAGCAGTTCTATGCTGGACCAGTTATTTTGGAAATAAAAGCCCTGATGGCTGTTCCTTTCTCTGGCGGAGCCGGACATTCTGTGGCACGGCACTAAAATGAGACCACCTGCAACTTGAGGGTGTGAGGGGGGAGTAGCTCTCCAACAAGAGGATTACATTTGGTCTAAGGGCCAGTGAAAGGTAGCAGATGCTGCTTCTGCTCCCTTTGCCAATGGGTCATGGCAAAATTTTATAGTAGCTACTGCCCTTCACCATAGAGTTGGCTTTACTGGGTCTGAGAGTATATATGGCATGAGAATCTCTGCCCCAGGGGGGATTCTGTGTAGAGTTCAGTCATCAGCCACAATGGAGAGGGCCCGGAGCTCGCTCAGCTTGGTCTCATTCTCCTGCTCCCTCTGCTCATCTGTATGACCAGGTTGGTCGAGCTGTTGGGTTAAGTCCCTGAAGATCTTGTGCATCTCAGTGTAGTATACAACCTAGGGTCAGGTGGGAAAAGGAAGAGAGAGGTTGGCAAGATCTGGGACTTACTGGATGGTAACCATACCCCTCCTCCCCACCATGATACCTTTCGGAACCAAAAGACCCCATAGTACAGTACTGACAGGGTCAATAAGCAGTTAAATGCCCTGTACTATGGCAGGCAAGACATGGAGGCCAACCTAGGATTAAGTTTCAAAATAGGGACAAAAGAAGGTTAAACTTGGTTTTGGCTCTACTTCCCAACAGGTGGCATAAGGGAAGCTGAAAGGGGGTGGGTCATAGAATTTACTGAGTCTAATTCTATAAGAGAAAAGCTTGGGCCTTTTTCCCTTTGGAGAGAAAACCAGGCTGGTGCCCCACAAAGCCAGAAAACTGGGAAGTAATACCTAGGAAAACCACAACCAAGCTAACTAGAATCTGCCTTCTGGCCTTCAGTCTCCCCACCTTAGTGGGTCAAGAAAATGGTGTGGGGCTAGCTTGCCACTTTTCCTCCTGAAAGTACAGAGGATACTAGGGTATAGACAGAGAATGGGTCCCCATATGGGACCATCAACATCAAAAAAACAAGGTAGAGCTGTTTAAATGGAATAGCCCTGAAATAATTTTGAAGGACTTTAAAAAAGTTGGTTTTTCCAATCCTAGAACGTGTATAAGGAGATTCTGGTACCTCCACACTAGTTCCTACTACTACAGCCTTGCATTAGGACATTTGATACAGGTCCTACCTGCCTTCTCTCCCTTTTGTGGCAGATAGGACACCTCCTCCCCCAGTTTAAACACCTGGATATAAGTGAGCCCTAAAGCATGGGTCTCCTCACGTGAGTTTGGTCACAGTACCCTTGTCTAACTGGCATCCTATCCTGGAGGGGTCTGCAGTTGAGAATAGATCCTAAGAAAATCCTGTTCCTTTATTCCTTGTAGGGGCCCAGAAAATAGGAGTCAAATCTGGAAGTTTCCAACTCCCACAATCAGCTCATCACATCTCTAGCAACCTTGCCACAGCCTTGCAGGAAAATAGGGGACCTTGTGGGCAGCCCAAGCAGGCTAGTGGGTGGACGGGGGTGGAAGATGGTCCCCCTCCACAAGCCGCACTGCGCTGGGTGAATCACCAGGAATGCTCACTTTTACTATGACTAATGGCATCAGAATTCAGGCAGGGGGAGGGCTAGAAGCCAGTGTGAAAGGTGCTAAACAACCCCCTGGCCACCACCAGGTCTACTCCAGTCAAAGGTTCTTAGAGGCTAGATGGTCAGGTCTGGGAGCCCTAAGGATTCCTTTCTGACAACACTAATCTAGTGGGAAATCAACTTGAAAGGTTATGGGATGGGAGGGATAACTGGAGGAACTAAAGTATGATCCCTGGGTAGAAGAAGCTTACAGCCTAGCTGATGTATCCCTGCATAAATGGGGAGAGATGGAGCTGGCTGTGAGGCCAGGCTCATGGTGTCAAAGCCATCAGGAGATTACAGCAGCAGCATATCACCTCTGTGGACTTCACTTCTCCCCACTGCCCCGAGACCCTTTGGGAGATCTGCTGCCACAAGTTCTCTATCCAAATATGTACCTAGGATGTCATGGGCAGCATGGTGGCAGGACTGGCCTAGGGCACTGATGGTCTCTAGTCATTCCTCCCACAATTGTGCCTGGAAGCAGCAGCAGGGCCAAGGACTGCAAATACTGGGATTCTCTCCACATACTTATTACCTGCCTCAGGGTTCCTGGAAGGAGACTCCTAACTCTACTGCCTCTAGACCCTTGGTCACCAGGCCATCCTTAGCAGGCTTTTACTATATGCCTAAGTCAGCCAGCAGGTTGAAAAGTGAATCAGGTTCCCACCTGTTATGGAACCTGTAATGTACCATGTTTTCCACTAGAGGGCAAAAGATGTCCAGGCCATGAAAGCGCAACCCCCTAGATAAAAAGATGGTAACCTCATCAATAGGAAGGTGGTTAACTCCCAAACCTTGCCTGTCTGGTTCCCATACCATCCACAGCCTCTGAATGGCCTGAGGTCTGGAGGAGGAAAGTTGGGCTAAATGATCCTTGCCTCAGACTACTCACTATTCTTCCCAGGGACTGACTTTCCCTTCTGCACAATGAAAAAAACTGCCTCCAGACTTGCTAGGACAAGTCAGAGGGGCCTGAGAGGATCAAAAGAACTCATATAAGGTTGGGAAGAGGCCAAGTCCCACCAGATGCCTGGGATTGATGAATTCACTTCAGTTTAATGCAACCTTTTCTATTCCTTCAGGTGGGAGAAGGGGCTGTGGCTGAGAGGCCTGAAGACCAGAAGGTAGTAGCAACAATGTAGTCATCCCATTAAACACGGGTGTGGGTAGAGTGGGAAACTCTTTGGTTCGGTCCTCATTTTGGCAAGAGCTGAGGCCACCTTAGAGTCCATTTGTCTTCTTCCCTAAAAAGGGTTCTGACTGAGGGGTAAGGTAATCTGAGTCCTCTGAAGATGCTATCAAACAGATTTCTTTTGGTGATCCCATCAACTCACATATGTTCAGTATGTTCAATCTCTGTGCAGATGATTCCCAAGTTTATATACTAAGCTTTCATTTCTTGGAACTCCAACTCCATTGCCAACTGCCCACTGGACATCTCTACCTGGACAGTCCACTGTCACTTCAAATTCAATATATCTCAAACAGAACTGCTTATCTTTCCCCTCAAATCTATTCTTCCTCCAAATTTCCTTATTTATGTTGAGGGTACCCATAGGCTTCTAGTCTATCAGGTTTGAGACCTAAGACTCACCCTCGATACCTCTTTTCTCTCCTATCCAATCAGATGCCAAGTCTTGTCAGTTCTACCCTCCACAACACTTTTTTCAAACATCCCATCCTTTTGCTCATTAGGACCACCACCCTACTTAAGGCTTCACCACCAATCATCATCTCAACTCCTATAACAGCCTCCTAATTGGTCTCTCTGCTTCCAGTTGTTTCCCCCTCCAATCCATCCACCAGACAACTGCCAAATTTATATTCCTAAAACCGTATCTGAACATGTCAGTCCCCTCTTCAAGAATCTTGACTAATACTTATTGCCTCTAGGATGAAATGCAAACTCCTTGGGCTGGCATTTAAAGACCTTTGCCATCTGTCTCCTACTTACCACACCAGGCTAATTTCATATTAGTCCCTTTCACATTGTTCAAGCAAATTGGCTTACTAGTTCTCCCTTAAACTACCAGCTGTATCATAAACTTAACTTGCTATGTCTTGCCTCTATCCCCCATGTTTGGGAAGCACTTCTTCTTCCTTTCTGCCTTTTAGAATCTCTAGTTTCCCTCAAGGCGCTGGCTCCTAAAGAAGGGTCTTTCCTGATTGCCCCTACCCCTATCTGTCAGTGCTGTCTCTTTCCCCTAAAATGACTCTGTACTTGCTTCTATCTCTCCAGGAGAGCAGAAGCTACTTAAAGACAGGGCCTCCCTTTGCACTCCCAGAGCCCAGTGCACACCTCACACAAAGCAGCCATGGAAAGATACACAAGTCACTTGGACTTTCTGAGTCACTTTTTCTTGATCATGGCAGTATGGTACAGTAGATGAACCATGGCTAAGTCACTTTAACCATAAGTGACACTGAGCTGCTGGTTTAAATCTGTGGAGGGAGTTTCCCCATGCTGAGGAAATTACAGGATGGACAGAAAGAAAACACTTACACTATCTACTTCACAGCTGGGAAGAAACCTTCAAGTGTGAAATAAATGTTACCATCATCATTATCCTGGAAGTGAAATGAAGGACCTTTCACTACTGCCCCCCAGCCTCTAGGTCTTAGTCCCCTGGGCAGCTTCTTTAGGGTCACATGCCTGGGAGTGCTACTGGCGCCATCAGGTTTGTAGAATGGGGTGCTTCCCTTTAATTCTGGCCTCTATTCCTCAGGCATGAAGCAAAAATGAAATCCAGATAGAAATCATCTCAAACCATGCCAGTCTGGGCTCCTCTTAGATGGTTCTAGGGTGCCAAGAGCTGGGGGAGCTGCTGGAATTCAACCATGAGCTCAGAAAGCTCAGTCTTACCTGGGCCCGGATCAGTGACTCAAAACTTGGCTGGAAGTAGTCAAGTCGACTGCTGTAGAAACGAGGCATCTCCTCCAGGAGTTGTCTGTTTTTGGCTTCAAAGTCGTCCTTCACAGGTCGAAGCTCTTCTCGTACCTATCCATTGTGGGCTCAGTCAGGGTCCCAGGCCAGGCAGTGGGGGAAGCAGACCTGCATCTAGACCACCCTTTCTCCTCAGAGACTCCTCTAATTCCCAGGTGTGGTGAAGAACCCGCCCAGGGAGCTCTCCCACCAATCGGGTTTTAGCCAGCCCCCTTCCTTACCTCCCAAACCTTTGCTCTGGGTTTTGTTTTGTTTGTTTTTGCAGTTCTAGTACCTGGTGGAGTTTGGCCAGGACTGGCCCCGTCTTTTCCTTTTCTTCATACTTTTCCACCTTGGACTGCAGCCGTTTGTAGTCCTGCAGGGCCTGTTCCCGCCTCTTCACTGCCATGTTGAGGCTGGGGAAGACACTACCAAACCTGCCAGAAACAGGGTAGGAGTATGAGTAGAGGTTGCCTGGGGAAAAGAGTAGCATTTCTCCTGCCTGGGTGCTACCAGGAGGGGAGAAGAAGAATGCAGGTTATACGGACTCTAGAAAAGGCCTCAGAGATCACCCAGTGCACCCCCCTCACCACATAGATGAGGAAACTGAGGGTCAGAGTTCTTTGATTTGGCTATGGTCACCCAAGCACTAAGTAGCAGAATGCAGACTAACTCCAAATCCCATGTGCCTTTCCACTAGACTTCAGTGTCCTGGCATGAGGCTAAAGGCATCAGCACTTCACTGGTCTTAAAGCAGCACCTCACAAGAGGATGAACAAGTATTGACACTTTGTAACTGCTAAATGCTTTTACATTTATTATCTCGTTTAAGTTTTACAATGACTTATGGGCTAGGTAAGGCAGGCTTTATTACATATCCACTAGCCTACAGAATTACACATGAAAAGAGTATCACAGAAACGTAAGGGCCCTTGGAGATGATTTAGGGCAAATTCCCTTATTTCACAGAAGTGGTAACTTTAGCCTAGATGGGGAAAGTGATTGGCTTGAGGTCAGACCACTTGGTCACAGCTGCAGCAACACAGTGGAAAAGAGCTCTGATCAGAGGGCCTGGGTGTGAATTCCCATTCTACCCTCTGCTGTGACTAGGGACACATTTACTTATGTTCTGTGCCTTTTCCACTATTCAGACTTAGGGAAAACAGGATCCATGACCAACCAGACTCTAGAATATAAACCTAACAGATCTGACTTTCTAGAGAAGTCACCTACTGATCTCCAGGACCTCTTGTCTCTTAGACACCAATTTTGAGGGATTTGCATTATTTCTTTTTCTTTTAAAATAAGTTTATTTATTTCTAGTTTTCAACACTCACTTCCATATGTTTTAAATTTTCTCTCCATCCCTCCCCTCTCCCCTACCCAAGATGGCATGCAGTCCGATATAGGCTCTACACATACATTCCTATTAAACATATTTTCACATTAGTCATGTTGTACAGAAAAATTAGAACGAATGGGAGTAACCACAAGAAAGAAAAACAAAACAAAACAAAAAAAACCCAAGTCTGCTTCAATCTGCATTCAGACTCCGTATTTCTTTTTCTGGATGTGGATGGCATTTTCCATCATGAGTCTTCTGGAATTGTTTTAGGTCCTTGCATTGCTAAAAAGACCTAAGTCTATCAAAGTCAGTCATATTTGCATTACTTTTGTGACTAAGATAGGCACCAGAAAAGCCCAGAGCTTTGGGACCATTTGACAAGCTATCAATAATTCTGCCATTTGAAAGTAAAGGAACCACTTATTTATGAATTATTCTGAGCTGAAAATCTCAAAGTTGATAGCTCATGGTTGTTGCTCAGAAGATCCCTGGAGCATTTTAAATGCCCCTCAGATATTTATGTTGAAAGACTGTGGAGAAAGAGGCAGAAATGTTTTTTTTCCCCTTGGGCAATCTAGAAAGGCAGTTCTTGGGGTCTTGGCTCTTTTCACTAATACCCCATATGAGCTCTGGATCCCAAATGCTGACATCTATGTGGATCTAACCGAACAAACCGAGGAACAAATAATGCCTGCAATAAGCATGCTGCTGAAGTTTTCTCCAAACTTGGAACATGATCACCACTCAAACAAAAAATTAACAAAACATTGTACTTGAGTTAAAGAATTATTCAATGATTTCTGAAACCCAGGCACAGGAAGAAGAAAATATGAAGATAACAGAGATAAAGATGGGAATGGTCAATTTGCTCACATGGGGCTTTTATGTAAGCAAAGAAAATCTTCTGAATAAACCATGTTCTTCCATGTTGGGTAGCTAAAGGGCAGCCCAGCTAAGTAGAGAGAGGCTTTTCTCTCTATGGGTGGCCACAATGACCCTTGAAGACCATCCTTTAAGTGACAGGGATCCTAATCAGTGTCGGTGGAGGGAGCATCCATTCTTTAAGTATGGAAGTAAGTAAACCACAGCTGGGGCTTGTTCCAAAAGCCAGGCATTCAAAGTTTTACTCTCTTTCAATCAATAGCTGCTGCCCTGGATGAGCTTTCCTTACTAAACTGGGAATACCACAGGCGCAGTGCCCTCTGCCAGTCAGTACTACTGGAGTCCAGTGTAACGCAGTGATTCTAAAAACCAGGGGCCACCATGGGGAGATTTCAAGGGGCTGATCTCATTACACTGCAGAAGAACTGGCATTTGGGATTGTTACTATGAGGCAGTCTGGGAAAGATTTCCCCACCCCTTCTCTCCCTCTCTCTGAGAGGACTAGGACAGACAACTGACAAATCACATGGTTCCCAGAAGGTGGTGTAGGCAGAGCTGTGAATTCACCAAGGTACTCCCACTGGGGAGCAAGCTATTATAATAGCCCCACTGGAAAGGTCTTAGTTCTGGGGCTTTCATCAGTTCCAGGACCTGTGACCTCTGACTTGGGTGACTGTGGTCACAGGAAAGGAAGACAGTAAGAATCTGACCCAGGTGAGTGAACTCTTCAGTGGTATCGCCTGTGTTCTCCTCAATAGCCTACTTTCCAAACTACTACTTCAGGAAACAGAGGGAATCCCTTCGGAAAAGCTAATGTACCGTGAAAACACTTTGAAAGCAGAAGGCACTCAGTTAAGTCTCAGTTATGGGGAGCGGTGCTGTGGTGGAGTGGAAAGGGGTCTTGCTGGACTTGGAGTCAGGGGAAAACTTAGGTTACATGCTAGCTACCAAGACTTAGCCCTGTGATCCTGGGTAAGTCAGGCCTAGCTCTGTGATCCAAGTCAGTCATCTTACCTTGGCTTTTACACAACTGCCCTGGCTGCCTCCCAGATTCACAAACCTTTTAGCCCTGTAGAAATGAGTTGTTCTTATCCAGAGAAGAGAAAAGACCAATCCAGTAAGGAAATAGTTAATGGTCCTTCCTTAGGGAGCACCAGCTCTCTGGCTCACCCTCTCCTCTACAACGTATCCTATAGCATGCATTTTCCAAAGCTATGGTCACACAACCCTGGGGGGCAGCTTGGCAAGTATCCAGTAGTCTGGGGACATAACCCATTTTTTAGGAATAGAGAGAGCCAAGGTACCCCAACAAATCTGTTAAGTTCTCATCTTGGGAATTAGTCTGGCCTCCTCCACAGAAGTCAATTGTCTATTCTGACAGCCATTTTTTTTCCCCATGATTCTTGTTTTGCCCCCGATGCTGATGTCCTTATGCACAACCAGGATGCTATGGGTGGGGCAGGGGGGTAACAAAGCCAAAATGGCAGCCAGGATGTTACCCTGGGAACCTAAGATGAAGTGAGTGGGGAACATACACTTTGTTCCCAGTGTGGCCAAGCAATAGTGGACCTGGACAATTCTTTCAGGAGAATCTTTATGACAGGATATTCACACTGTCAGTCAGGAAGGAATGACCAATACTTCTGGGACTCTTCCCAGCTCTTCCTTTCTCTGAGATTTTCCATGGCTCACTATAGATTAATCACTAATAAATTTCCATTCATATGGATTCATTCAATTTTGGTGTTCTCCATGGGGGTTGATTTCATGTCTTCCTTGGAGTGGAGAAACTGAGGCAGAGCTGGCAGGGAGGGCACAGCTTAAACCAAGGCTTGTGATAAGTCAGTGGTGGGACCAGGAATCAAGAATTCCTGGCTCTCAATGCTGGCCCACTCAGCCCCCACCTCTCTACTCTCTATTTATAGGAGATGGAACAGCCTTCACCAACTCCCAAGTTGTGGGCAATATAAATAACCACGGTGTTGCAGAAAGAGTTGGTTTGAAAGCAGGAAACCTCAAAACTGGCCTTCTGCAGTTTGGAAGAACACAGGCTTTGGGGGCAGTGTGGTACAGTGGAAGGCACACTGGATGTGAAATCAGAGAATCTGGGTTTGAATTTTGACTGCTACTTCATACCTCAGTGGAGAGTGGGGGTGGGGGGCACATCCTTTATCCTGTCCGTCTAAATTTCCTCCTTTGTAAATAAGAGAATTGGATTAGATAACCTCCGAACTCCAAACTGAGGACCCTATGATGAGAGTAGGTTAGTTCCCAACATCTGAGTACCCTCTCAGCAATGGTCCAGGACAGGACATTCATGCCGGCTTTTCTCCCAGGACAGACACAGCTTTCAAGGCCCCATGACTAGAAGTCGTTTCTTCTGACTTGCATGGCCAGTGCTCTTTCTACTACACCATGCTCTCTCACACGGCTCCTTGGAATGATTAGTTTCTCATCTTTACTCTATTTTCTCTACTGGAGTGCTAATTCCTAGGTAACACTACACATAGTAGGTACTCATTAAGGATTTGATTCTTTATTTTGCCTGTCCCAGGGCTGCCTAACAAACTCTCTCCTCTGGGTAAGTGTGGGGTAGGAAGGGAAGGAGGGAGAGAGAGGCCGGCTGGGAGGTGGGTTGGGAGCAGCCGGCCCTGGTGGGGAATGCCTGCCATTCCTCAATCTGTGCCCACACAACCGGGATCTTCCACCCACCAGGAAAGGGAAATTAAAAGCATCCCAATCCAACTAGAGCCTGGAGGAGCAGAACACCCAGCTCAGAGAATGGGGGATTAGAGGCCGAGCCCCCTGGAGGTGGGAAGGAGGCTGTGAGGGGGCAGCCATGTGGCCGTGTTCTTCATTAGAGGAGGACAGGAAAGCTGCAGTTTCCTGCTTCCGGTCCCGGGGTCCCCAGGAGGCTCCCCACTACTAAGACGGAAGCAGGAGGGGAGGGTAGAGAGGGGGTGCAGCCAGTACTAGTTTGATGTGGTCAAGGAGATTGCATGTCGCCTGGGGTGGGGTGAGGAGCTAGTCTACAGGCTCACGGGGAGGTCAACGGATCTGCCCAGGGAGATCTCAGCTTCCACCCCCTGCCACTCGCCCACCTTCCTGGCAGGTGGTGGGCTGCTATGGTGGTGGGAAGCAGCCGGGATTTCTCTCAGCTGGGCACCAGTCACAAAAGCCAGGGTCAGGGATTGGATTTCAAGGCTGCTTGGTGAGTGTGAAATTGAGTCAGAAGCTCCCAGGGCTGGCTTTTCTTGCCTAGATTTGTCAGGCCCTGAAAGCCTAACACTGTCCTTCTGTCCTTTTTTACCTATCACATGGCAGCTCAGATACTTTGTACAGGTTAATCTGCCTACCTTGTCCTTGGTGGAGCACAGTCTCTGGGGTATGGCTTCTAATGTCCAGAAGATTACATAAGGACAGGGACTGCTCTGCTGCCCACCTGCCTTCCTGGCCTTCTGTGAAGTCTTATCTCAGGAGGCTGGGGTGCCAAACCACAGAGCTGCCCGATTTATTTAGATACTGGCTTCCTGACCAGTACAGCTGCCTGTCTCTTGTCATCTCATGAGTCTCTCTCCACAATAGATCCAAACAATATACCTTGTTCCTCTTCTTATCCTGGTATTTTGGGTTGAGGGGTGACTGAGACAGGGAACAAAATTAACTTTGGTGGTAGGAGAGAAACTTCTCTGACTTATAGGCTTGAGTTATACGTACATCTTTCAGTCATTTCCTGGAAAAGCTGGGTGATCAGGGAAGGTCAGAAAAAACCCCTTCCAGGGGTTAGGAGAACTACCTCCTAATTCTACCCCCTGGACCTGGGCAGGGATGGGTAGTTTACGATTCCCCAGATACAAAGGGGTAGACTGAGGATCAAAAGCTGTTCTCTCTTGTCTAATTTTGGGGACCCTGATCTAGCCCTAATGATAATTTAGCAGATCTTACTTATCCAGGTCCCAGATGAGTCAACTGCAAGGGACCACCATAGAAGAAGTAATAATGTGCAGCTGTTGAACTGGAGCCTGGATCCTTTCTAGGTCAAAGCCAGTTTGGGAGAGGCCAGAGAAGAAGATGAAGTGAGGTGGGAGCTTCAAGGCGGCTTTCCTGTCTCCTGCCACCCCCACACTTACTTTTTCCCCTCAACTTAGGGGACCTAGGGAGCAAGTCTGTCTCTCTGATCATCAGCTGGAGACACTCCCAACAGAGCAGATGGATCCCACTGCAGAATTTACGAGCCTGGTGGGTCATGAATTACGAGGCCTTTCTAGTCAAATGATTATGCTGGTGCTCCCCCCACCCCCCATCTCCCCTGCCCAGCCGCTCCCTTACTTTAGAAGGAGAACACTCCAGACAGCTGTTCTTCCACTCCTGCCCAGAGATGAAAGGCCTCCTGTACCTCCACTGAGGGCCGGCCAAGATCTCTGCTAGCTTAATTTGGCAAGTTCAGGCCCTACTGGGTCTTGAGCAGACAGCAAAAGGAAAAGAGTCAAATGAGCATGGTTGTAATGGCAGGTAGAGACTTGGCTGCCTCAGGTTTCTGCAAGGACAAGAAGCTGCATGACAGGCACCAGAACTTTGGGGGAATCACAGGTCTTATGGCCTTTTAGATTGTCCCTTGGCAGTTCAGTTTGATTCTCAAGCTGCTGCCAGCCTACTCCACCTCTTCCCTCGTAGATTGCCAACCCCACTTGAGTTTTCCCCTTTATAAAGTAAACATCCTTGGCCAAGCTCTTTAAGAATGTCAACCCTCAGGGATGGCTGCTACTCACTTTTTTAAGGGCTCAATCACTGTCTTTTGGATCTGGTTCACCTGTCAAAAATAAAACACAGTGGGGTCAAATTCTGGGTGGCAATATGGTTGTTTGGGCATTCAGGTTCCACTTCCTCAGACCAAACTATGACGCTGGTTTGCAATGGACATAGAGACCAGAAAGTCTGAACAGGGAGATGAGGTTCTTCACCTCCTCCATGATCATATCCACCTCCCCACCCCTCCACTCCCTCCCACCTGCCACTCCAAGGGCATTTAATGATGGTCAGTTAGATGACATGGACATTCCTTGAGGGCAGGGAATACAGTGTTTGTGTCTGTGTCCCCAGGATCTAGCACAGTACCTTGCATATAGTAATATAGTAATTACTGGTGACCTGAATGAAAAGAAAGTGCTAGTCATATCTGAGACTACAGTAGGTCTATGTGGATAGCCACAGGAGTTATCCCACAATGGGCTCAGGCAAAGACTTCTTACCTATTATTGGATAAGACTAGATGGACCACTCTGAGGGTCAAAAGTGGCACTGCCAACTGGCATCAGTCATAGTGTTACGGCTATTAATGTCAACCTCAACACTGATCTAATCTGGCACCACAAATAATTATTAGCTCAGTGGCCTCTGGGGCTGAGAAAGTTGTAGGAGGAACCCCAGTAGTGCTAAACGAGACAAATTCTAAGAGACATTTTAGCTTGGGCAGTCACACAATATGGAAGTATCTTGAGAGGGTAGGGTGAACCAGAAATGAGAACTGGGGCCTGCTGTGGATCCTATAAGAGCTGCCCAGTGGTTTGAAAGAAGACATGAGAAGAGAGAAAAATGAATGCCTTTGGTTGCAGAAGACCTCATCACCTTTTCCTGGTTAAAGGCGTCCATCCGTTTCATGGCTGTATCTAGTGCAGTCACCATGTTTAAAAATTCCTGGTCTTGCTCACAAAGTGGGTTGGAGAGGAGATCAGAAGAGATCTTCACAGCTGATTTGGACATGGCTGTTGGAAGGGAAAGCTTAGTGGTTGAGTGGAAGGCCAGAGAACCAGGTTATTTAAATTTCTATCTTTTTACAATCCAGATGACAATGACCACTTTCATATTAACACTTCAAATTTTGCTGCCCACATATCAGGTGGCTAAATTGCCAGCCATGAGAAGGGCAAGAAGGGAGAAAAAGCAGGCCAGAGACTGAGAATGAGATACTAATGGCTATATAGTGCTTTTCATGAAACAAAATAACTTATGTCTTTAGATCCTGACAATGACCCCAGAAAGAGGCAGTGTAGGTATTATTTTTTTCAATTTACACATGAAGAAAAAGGCTCAGATCGCCCCACATGACACAGCTAATAAGTGGCACAGATAGGACTCAAACCAAAATCTTCTGACTCCAAATTCAGAGTTCTTTTCATTATCCCCATATTTTGTTTATTTTTAAATCTTTTTAAAAAAATTATCTTTTATTCCACAAGTTTTTGAGCTCCAAATTTTCTCTCCCTCCCTCTCCTCCCCCCCAAGATGGTATGTAATCCAATATAGGTTCTACATATACTTTTGCATTAAACTTATTTACACAGCAGTCAAGCTGTAAAGAAGAATTATAACCAATGGAATGAATCAAGAGAAAGAAGAAACAAAACCAAAAAAGAAGAGAATAAAAAGAGCAAATAGTTCGCCTCAATCTGCATTCAGACTCCGTAATTCTTTCTCTGGATGGGGACAGCCTTTTCCATCATGAGTCTTTTGGAGCTGTCTTAGAACCTGGCATTGCTGAAAACAGCCAAGTCTATCAAAGTTAGTCATCACAGATACCGTGAGTCTGTAATCATGTATACTGTTCTCCTGGTTCAGCTCCCCTCACTCAGCATCAGATCATGTACGTCTTTCCAGGTTAAAATGAAGTCCATCTGCTCCTCATCTCCTGTAGCACAATAGTATTCCATTGCATTCATATACCACAGTTTGTTCAGCCATTCCCCAATTGATGGGCATCCCCTTGATTTGCAATATTTTGCCACCATAAAAAGAGCTGCTATAAATATTTTTGTACATATGGGTCTCTTTCCCTCTTGTGTGATCTCTTTTATTTCCACATTTTGTGATAGTCCTAGAGGAAAGCTGGCCCAGCACAGGTCGTTATGCTCCTCCCAGCATGGGCCAGAATCCCACTGACACTTACTTTCCCTATATATTCCTTTATAAGGATCATAGATTCTCAGAGTTGAAAGACTCTTAAGTGATAACAGACAGGATGTCTAATAAATTGTCATTAGTTTCTATCTTTGCTTTACACAGCAATGCTTTCTATTTACATTATACCACTGGTCCTAGTTCTAACATATGGAGCAACAAAAGAAAAGTCCAAATTTTTCATCCTGCATTAGTAATGCCAAAATACAGCTATTACTATCTCTTTAATTCTTCTCCAAGCTAAGCATCCCCAGTTCTTTCAATTGCTTCTCCTATGACATGGCTTTAAGGATCCATGCCATCCACTTCTTCCTAAAATGTGGCGCCTAGAACAAAATACACTATTGCCCATAGAAGTGAATAGTTGTTAAAATGGTGACTACTTCAGGCTGCCATTTAAAGGTGAATGGAACTAGGAATCAAGAGATCTAGGCCTTTAGTCCCCGTCTTGACACTGAGGACATCGCCTAACCTCTGTGGGTCTATTTCTTCACCTGTAAAATAACAACACATCCAACTCAGGATCACAGAATCAAGTGAGATAAGTGATGTGAATAAACTTTGAAAATATATTGCCATATGCCATATTTTTATCATGTAATACTGTCTTATGTGACTAAATTTATGGAATTTCCTTTGGGGATTTTAAGGAATGGGTCGGATACCCACTTGGTATGATATAGCTATGATTGGGTCTAGAGGCAGAGGTCTAAGCTATTTCGGTTCAATGAATCTATGATAAGATTCTATGAAAGGACAGAATGTCCATATCCTTTATTTAAAAATGCCAAGAACAGGGCTGGGAAAACAGCACTTGTAGGTCCTCATTCCTTACTGGTTTTAAAATCTACATAGATTCTAAAAACAAATTCTGTAAGTCACAAATGGGATAGGCTAGAGTTATGTTATACAATAGAGAATGGGTATAAAACTTCCAGCTAGTGTTTATTACACAGTCCCTGGCATAGAGTCTAAGTATTTCTCAGAAAAAACAAGAGTAATTCTGTAGTATGTTTTCTTAGTAAATCATTCAAAGTGCTTTTGAGATACGCTCTCTAAGAAGCAGTATGTTCATCTCTCCATCTTGTAGATGGGGGAAAAAATCCAAGTCACATAAGCCTGTGCTCAAATCAAAAATGGAATCCATGAGTTAATGACTCTAAATCGAACCCTACTGCCACTTTGTGTTTCTCTTCTCTCTACCTACATAAGGGGGCTATTTTTACACAAAACAATACAAAGTGTGGTGGGAGACAGGAATGTAAGATCCCTAGAAATGCTGAAATATGGAGAGACATTATTTTTAAAAAAGGGAAATTGTGGGAGAGGTGTGTGTGTGTGTGTGTGTGTGTATAAAACATAATTTATTTGGGGGAATAATACATAATATGCATTTTGAGTACCCTTTACGATCTTTAAAGACATTTTGTTGGTTTAGAAACATGGTGCTTCGCACAGTTCCTGGCACACAGTTAAGCACTTAATAAATGCCTGTTGATTGACTGACTGATTGTTTATAATCTAATCTGCTCATAAAATATCATGTTTAATATAGAGGTAAGAAAAGACCTGAGGCAGGGGAACTGTTTCATTAAGAGCAAAAAGTCCTCACAAATTTTTTTTCCCAATTCCTCCCCCATCATTCCCTGACTTCTACTTTTCCACATTTCTAGGGGGAGATAAATCTCTTCTTTGCCAAAATTATAGGCTACTGTGTAGCAAAGTCTTTGGAATCGATTAGTTTTGCTTAGACAATTAGCCACTGGGAAAAGCTGAGCCAGTCACCTGCTTATAATGTCACCATCTCACATGTGAAGTTTTACTTGGTGGGATCTGAGGCCAACTTGCTAGGCTTGTTAGAACAGGGTGTTAACCAAGCTAGGCTCACAGAATCCATTTCCATATGAGTCAATTAGCCATGCTCCACAGCTACAGAATAAACTTTTAACTTTTGAAGACATGGTGTTAAGAAAAGTGTCATGGGGCTAGGTGACAGTTTATGGCTGATCAGAGCAAATGTATTATTATTATTTGAAAAATTATTTAGAAATAATTCCTGAGAGTGGGTCACTTTCATATACAGTGGATGACATGCTTAAAAGAATTCCATGTGTTTACTGAACCTGGCTTTTTTGATGAAAAAATTCCTCATTCCAGTTCTTTGGCCAGGGAAAGGGAGATAAGAGAGGTTGTAAAGAAAAAGGTGCCATGCAGGACGTACCACTGTTGAGAAAGATCATGAACCCTTTAAGATTAGGACTTAACATAGGCACAGGGGTAGGGGTAGCCTTTACACTGCATAGAAGAGGAAGTGAAGGTCCATTCTTCACAGAGCCTAGGGGTAGATCACCTGAGATCTAACCCAGGGTTAGATCACCTGGGGTCTTGACGGCTATAGTGCAGTTTCTCCAGTCTAAAGGCAGCAAAGGTCCAGTCTTGATTGATAATTACACACAGTAACCTTTCTGTGAGATGGCAGATCAAGTTTTTAGGTTTTTCTCAACTGAGCTGAATAGAACCCAGGGGGCATCAAGGAAGGGATGTGTGGGATCCATCAAAGTCTAGCCTTTAGAGTCAGTGAAGGAATCATCACTTCAGGAGTGGGGACAGCTAAGATCAAATAATAGCCTTCTTTACATTTACTGCCTTCAAGTTTTCTGGGGCCAGTAATTCACTTCTGGGATTCTGGAGTTATCTCTATGACCCTGGTATTCAGGGTGGCTAAAGCAAGGATACTAACAACACTGTTGGAGCCTACAGTTTATACAGTCAAAAGGAATGATTTATTAGTAACTGTGAGCAAAAGCCTGAATACCACTACTTAAAGATGTGGACCATTCCCTTCATTTTTAAGGTTCTTTATTGTGGAATAAAGAGTCTTAATTCCAGCTATGAAAATTCAGTAAAGCTAACATCCTGGAAGGAACAGAAGCACTGAATCACAAATTCAGTGAAAGAAGTAACCTTACTTAACCATCATTTCATCAAATTTCATCCAATCTTTACATGATTATAAGATAGCCTGGCATTTGTATGGTGTTTCACAAACTATTTGCAAAGCAATTTCCCAAACATAACAAGAGTCCGTGTTTATTTAGCACTTTAATATTCACGGAGTGCTTTTTCCGCAATAGTTTGAGGGAGAGAGGGAAAGTATTATCATCCCCATTTACAGATAAGAAAACTGAGACTCAGAGAGATGACATTATTTGTCCAAGTCACCAGGTAAATGAGCAGGAGAATCAGGCCTAGGAACAGTACCATGTTCTTCCTACTGTCCTAGGATTCCTCTATAATGGATAACTCTCCAGACCTCTACCTCCTCTCTACCCTAACCCTCAACATTGAAAAGGTGAAGAAAAAGGGAAATGAGAAAAAGAAAAAGCTAGTTCCGACTAAGTGGAATTATTTTAAAAATCCAGCATTTTCTTTAAGTGCCATTTTTCCTTCGTTGGAACCAAAAATAGAGGCTGGGAATGGGTTAAGTATGGACCAACTCAAATAATCTGGGTGAATGTGGTATGAATTTCCCTGGCTTAAACCCATGAGTTTAGCTATAGACAGAGTCAGTTTATATCAGGGCTTCTGTTTATATTAAATCTATTCAGGCCACTGTTTTGGGGGAAGTGGCATCTTATTTTTTGCAGCTCATCATGATCAGATGAGATATACGTAAAGTGCTTTGCAAACCTTAAAACACTATAGAAATGTCAGGTATTCTTGATCAATATCATTATTATTATCCTTAATAGGATGTGGCACCCCTCTGCATAAGTAACTATTCCTTAGCTCTTATGATGAACGCTAAAAAGCCTGTGACAGAAAACATATATAAAGGTATTCCAAAAATCTAATGAAGTTTTAAACTATTAAAATACATTCTGTATTCCACTCAGAATCCAGCCAAAAGGCAAACTCTACCAAGGTCATATTGAAAGTATCTGATACAGCAGAACAGAAACACGTAATGTGGACATACTCCCCTTGTGGGGAGCACGGAGTGGGATCTACAGAGTGGCAATGGCAGTCCACATCGTCCTTGAAACGGAGGAGGAAAACGCTGAACACTGTGCTAAGCCAGGGTTGGTTCTGGTCTGCCTTTTTCAGGAATGTCAGAAGCTGGCAGTCTGTAGAAGGTAGGCTCCTCCACCCTAAATTCTAGGGACCCTGATGGGAATGCCTGGAGAGCTGCCTAAAACCCCAAAGGACATATCTTACATGGGTGGAGTGGGCCCCACTGAGCAGCTGCCACTGACCACTCCCTATGGACTCCCAGCATGCTCTTCTCTGTTCCATGAAAAATAGTCTCACAATATTAATTAATTATTTACTAAGTACGGCCTGAGGAGTGAGGCAAGCCTGGATTTCTAATTCTCTTGGCTCCCTGTAGGAGCTGATGCAAATTACTTCCTCTCTTGTTATCTCATGATGTGGATGGAGGTGCAGTAAGCGCAGTCCAAGCTGGAACGCTCATTCGGTTTCATCAGAGAACTGAATGGTTAACAAGGGCCTCCAATGGGGTAGCCTGGGTGCTATTTCAGCAAATGCTGCCAAGGAGCCACAAGAGTGTCATCATGGCCCACCGAAAAGAAGGCTTACTACTGATCAACCTTCACTTTCTCTGAAAACTTCTAGTCACAAAATGATAGGGCCAAAGAATGTTAGAGTGAGAAAGCACCTGGGAGATCATTTAGTCTAAGCCCATCATTTTACTGAATGGGAAACCAGTCTCCGTAGGTGTTTCTCCTGCCATTTCTGCTAGGAAAAACTTTATGTACAAGTAAGATGGGACTCCTTGGTAGAGGAGCCTCAATGAGCAGCTACAGATTTCTGACATGTTTCTCCGTTTCAAGACGAAGGCTAGCGCTAATTAGCATGACAATACGAATTACCTACAAGCTGGTTTTTGTTCTTTTTTTAAATGCAAGAGCTCCAGTATGTAGTTTCTCTTCATTCAGGAATGACTCCTGGTAAGAGATTTGCATCTCCAGGACTTCTGGCTGGCTCCTGTTAATTTCCACACACGAGACCTTCTCAGACCTTTCAGAATCCTTAGTAAATGAACTAAATATAGGGCAGTGTTAAAGCATTCTTAAGCCTGTCTGTCAGAGAACTACATGTTTTAGTCCATATGATCTTCTTCCTCTGCCCTTCTCAAATCCACTTTCTGAGATAGCTCTTTGCTCCTGAAAAGCAAATCCCCTACTTCCCAGGGGATCTTTTGTAACTTTTGTCAAAGTTCATATCTGCAAGGGCCTCAAAGGAGGATATGCCAGAGACACTTTTAGCTTAAAGTCCAAGTAAACTGTGATGGTATTCCTGTCCTCCTTGCTTCAAGCTCATCAAACTTATTATCAAATCCAACAGGACCCAGAAGTACAAAGAAGACCTCCTGAGAAGTTAGGGAAGTAGTGGAGTTTTGGTAAGAATAGGAAGTTTGCTCTAATGAGGGATGGTTAACCTAAGGCCAACTGTCAGTTAATACTTTCTGAGGAGTCTTCCCAAAGCTAGTCCCCACAACAAATGGACTTGGGGTTCCATGGGAGAGAAACCTATTAATTCTCCATGACATCTGCCGCCCTCCAAGTCTTGGGTCCTAGCAATGTTGGGGTGGGACTACCTACCCAGATCGGCATCAGTGCTCTTTTTCAGGTCCTTTTGCAGCTTTTTGGTCTGATCCTCCAGCCTGTGAGGGAGACAAAGAGGGCTTGATTTTTGGCTCCTCTGAGTTTCTTTTGGTTTCTAATTCCAACCTTCTCCTCTAGGATGCTACTAGAGAACAGCGGTGAATTCTCTATGGAGATTTTCAATCTAACCCAAAAGATAACTCATTCTACAGGCTTCCCTAGAGAGCGTATCAATGAGGACTGAGGAACATGGGGATCTGGCAGTATGATGAACTGAGCTGCCCTGACAGCGTACTAATGGGGGTGTTCTCCCAGTCACTAACAGAGCATCAAACAAATGTTACAACTAGAGAAATTAAACAAAATAGAGCTCGCTCTCTCCCCCTTTGGAGTCCCTCTACCTCCTTCTCCTGGAGTTGATCACTTACTGCTGGAGTTTTCCATATTCCCTTTCAAAGTCTCTTTCCACCTGTAATGAAAGACAACTCAATCATCAAAGAAATGACAACGCTGGAAAAAAAAATCAGCCCTTATTTCAAACAATATATGATAATCATCCCCCACCTGAGCCTCCAGGAAGCAACACGTTTAGTTCCTACAAGTACTGACAGTTCTCCAATGACAAGTTCTCTTTGTGTTCCTTGACTAATTAATTGCTTGATTCAGGGATAAAACTCGTCTCCTATATGGGCCTTCTAGGCAAGTACCAGCGGATTGTGACCTTATTCTCCCACCAAAGAGGCAAGGGCAGAAAATTCTTTCCCCTCTACTTCCAGAGCAGTGAAAGAAGAAAGTTACTGAAACTATCTGGCTGAGGAGATAGACGTCCAACTTTTGCCTAGTTAGCACTTTTTCATACACCAAGGAGAGCTGGATCCAGCTCCCTATATGGCAGATGAAGTTAAAGGTCCTTCTCTGTTTCCTCATCAAGAAAAGGGAAACAATAGCCTGGCTGCAATGCTAACTTTCTACAGGCAATACACAGCTTATCTAGGACGTTATATGAAACAAACAACGTTTGAAGGTGCCAGGAAGCATTGAAAGTCAGTGGCTTTTTACTCTTAACCACTTTCATGTGGAGGAGATAAATGGATGTCCCTGGTCAGAAAAGTAAATGTCATAGGCATGACTTGGTGAGCTGTCAAATAAGAGCATTCATGTATGCTTTTTTCTTATCAAACTTGTTCACCTAGCATTCCTCTTTGGGAGGATGTGCTCACTGATGGAGCCAAGATTTTGTTTGGTTTTAAAGAAACTGTCCTCGTCTGCCTTGAGGTATAAAAATCTGGACTCTCACCCTTCTCTGACTTTCAAGAGCCATTTGATAGTCACTAAGCAGAAAACTACCGAATGTCAGAGGTCATTAGAGGAAGGAGGGCATGTACTTGCCACACTGACAGGGACCTTTAAAAACACATTTTTCAGAGGAACCTGTCTTTTGCATACTTCCTTAAAACTCATCACTTCCATGAAGATCAGGCTGATTAAGCATTATCCTAAAGCTGCACCAATCTTACTACGTAGGCAGAGATTCAAGGTAAAGCTCGACATAAGCTATTCAGCCATACGATGTCAGATCCCTCACTTACAGATGAGGAAACTAGGGCCCAGAGAGAGTGAGAAGCGACTTAATCTAAGGTCACAGAGCCAGTTGGTGGCAAAGCCAGGCTTAGAATGCAGGTCTCCAGAACTCTCTCCTGTTTCCTTATGTTTCAACTTTGATAACTGTCAAGTTGCCTTATCTCTTCCACGCCAATTAGCTTAGAGGACAGAGATGTAGTTTCCTCACTTTATAGACTGGCAACTAGAACCTGTGCCAGACCATGACAACGTTGTAAAGTAGGCTAAGTATTGTCTTTGGTGCCCCCAGCCTTCCAGACCTGCCTTTTACCTCTGCAGTGAGGTTCCTCACTTTCCTCTGTCAAGGGCCTGATAAATGTCCTCATACTCTCTTCCCTTCCCTGTGTCTCTTTCTAAGAAAATCTGTTCTCGGGAGTGAGCTGAAACTTATTAAGGTATAAATAACTAATAATAGCTTATATAGTGTTGTCCCTCTCAGGGGTATATGCATTTTTAAAAACCTGGACCAAATGAGATAATGAATACAAGTACTGTGTAAACTATAGAATGTTCTGTGAAACACAATGTGCTATCATCACTGTTTTAGTAGGGAATCTTAAGCTAAAGTAATGACGCTCCTGTGATGGAATTTCTGGCATCGGAGAGTCAGTGGGAGAGACGTTTGGGGGGTAATGAGGTCTTACCTATGCTCCTGAAATCATACAACATAAATAGTTACCAACTTAGAAAGGCACTATGACAGAGTTCAAAGAGACTGGGGTCCAAAGCCCACCTCCCTCAGTCAATAATCACAGCCAGCATTTATAGAAGTGCTTTAAGGTATACCAAGTACTCTATATACATTATCTCATTTGATCCTCACAATAACCCCTGAGAGGTAGCTGCTGCTGTTATCTCCATTTTAATGATGGGTAAACTGAGGCAGAAACCAGTGAAGTGTCTGGAGCAGGATTCACGAAGCCCTGAGCTCAGGTCATCTACACTGAAGGCCCAGTGCTCTATGCACTAAGTGGTCTCCAACTTGACCAGTTTTGTGGCCATGGGCACAGGACTGCCTAGGACAGTCTTAGACATTTAGCAAAATACTGTTAAGGGATTTTGAACAATACTAAGGCTATTTTTAAAAAGGGAGAACAAGAATTTGGAGGGTGAGTGGCAGGCCCCAAATTACCCAGTAAGCTGGTGGCTAGGGTTATGTTTGGAGTTATGCCTTGCTTCGAGTCAGGCCACCAGGAGGTGGCAGGTGAGTAGTGTGTCATTATATGTTAGGTCTACAGATTAATTTTAGCATTTTAACTCTGCCAGAACCAATCCCTGAGAGGGTGAGAGCAGAGCGCAGGTGGTTTCTTGGAGAGGAGGAAAAAGAGTTTGCTGAACTCCTAGAGCTGTGACCTTTGGCTTCCACTCTTCTCTTTTGCAATCCCACCAAGTGTGCTGGTGTGTGGGACGTCAAAGAACACCTGGCTTCTCTGGACTGAGATTGCTCGGACTTGTATAGAGCAGGACTCTAAGCTTCCAACTAGGTCGGTTCACCCTAGGATGCACATGATCCTGGGCTTGCACAGGGGCTGGAAGTTGAGAAGGGCGGTCAGGGGTGGGAACTGATGCCTACATCAAATGCCAAGAAAGGATGCCCTAAAGCCTATGAAATACTGGAAAAACCATGCTCTCCCTGGGTCTCTAGCAGCTGAGTGCTGGGCTACTTCCGTACCTCATCAAGTAAAAGGGCTCTCCAACTTCCACAAGAGAAAACTCTCAAGGAGGTCCCAGGGAGTTTCAGTCCCTCAGACAGAGGGCACAAAAAGGTACTTAATTTCCCTATTCTGAGGGAAAGATTTAACCAGGAAAGATCAGAATACATTTTAATGCTTGTTCCCTCTGCCAAAAGAGCACTGGATCTCAGTCAACAATGCTAGACATGCATGGACAATAGGGGATCTGAAAGGGCTGGGTCAGGCTGATGAAGTGAGCTCATGGACTGTTGAACTGGAGGCCAATAACCATCACTGCTTGGCTGCTCCCAACATTCTCAAGATTTGGGGCTAGTGCCCATGTGAAGTGTGACCTCTTGTCAAAGAGACTAGAAAGATTCTGGCAAGGGTAGGAGGCTGGAGGAGATGGCTGCTGAGAGGTCATTCTAGTTCTAGGATGACATTGAGTGAGCAGGTTCTTAACGAGCAAGAAGACTATGACAAGAAGGTACAAGGACAGATGGGGCTCGTGCTGCAACAAAAACGCTAGAATGCCAGAAAAGGCTGCAGACTTCCACCCCTCCCAGGAAGTGAAGGTTCAAATGGCGTATTCTCCTGAGCTTGATATTACAGGGTTGTGTTACAGAATTGGGTAAACATACTCAGAAGGAATGCAGACAAGGCAACATCTACTTTGCATGTAAGAACTTTCATCAGCAGAGGTCCAACTTGACAGGGTTTTTCCCTTGCCTTGACTATGGAGAGGGGGACCCCTTTAACTTACAGACTCAAGTGAGTCTGGGTATAAGGGTCTAGGTGAGTCATGGAGAAGGAAGCTTTGGACTAAGATTCCTTCTATTTTCCCTTGAAGTACAAAGGCTCTCTTTTTTTTCCTCAGGGGGATGCTCTAGCCACTTTGTGAGATTCTGGGGATTGTGAAGGGACCAAACAAAATGACAGCATTTGATAAGGACTTTTTTCCTTAAATTTCAGTTTCAGTTGTCTGCTCCTATGAAGAACGTGCCATTCCAGCAAAAGTCCCAGAACTTTCATGAATAACCTGGGTGCAGGAGAACAATGAGGGCAAAGACACAATGCCCTCTTTGTGTCTGATGGTTGGGTGCCTTGAGCCAAAAATCTCCTGAAACTCCCTGCAGATAACATGAGCATTTATTCCCATGACAGCGCCTCTGTGACTCCCAATAACCTAACTATCCACCTCTGCTCCCCTCCCAGAAAGCGCTCAGGCCAGAAAAGCAGTGTGCGTCACCAGTGTTCAGATGGCAGCTGCCAGAGATGCTGAGACAACTGTGCAGCCTGGGCCTGTTTGGAGAGTTGGGGTGAGGTGCAGTGGAGAGGGCAAGTTGGTAAATACCAAGACTCCTAGGGGTAAAGGAGTATGGACATCAAGGAAATAAACCTAATGATGTTTCTTAACCCAAGCTGAGGGCTGTCTGGACTCCTTCAATACAGATCAAAGACTCTGATCATAATCTCACTAAGCTGGGGTTCTAGCTACTTACTATGGGCTTATTTCTTGGGAGTTTATAAGGAGAAACTAACCATCTCCAGACTCCCCTTCTGCTTCAGTGAAAGCAAGGCTCTCTGTGGCAGTGAAGAGTGTGGGAGATCGAGAGGAAAAAAATTCTGTCCCAAATGTGATAGGCCCAAGGAAGGATTGAGAACTAAATGAGGGAGATCAAGCCAGGCTGGTGTGGCTCAAGGGGTTTTCTAAGCTCTATACCCCTGCCCTTCCCCCTATAATCTTAGTTGCCTAGGGAGTCATTTTGCCACTCTTAAGTAGTCTGTTAGGCCTAGGGGGTCTTTCCAGCCAAGAGTTCTACAAACAAGCTGGATCTTAACCCTGTACCTTTCCGGGGAGCAGCATGTTCCAGAAGGAACAAAGTTCATTTCAGTAAAGGCAGGAGTGGTTTTGTTTTGTTTTTTAATATCAATGATAGGAACATAAGACCCTTCCCAAAACCACTTCTCTTTCTGATCTGCCCTGGATTAAGCCCTGGAAACCTGAGGCCACACCTTCCCACTTCCTGTAGCAGGCCAGAGCCCAACATCTGCACACCCAGATTCTTTGAGCTCTGGCTCAAAGTCAGCCTGTACAGATGGATGGCCTCATTTAAGTTTTGAGGTCTCCAGCATACTGACTCTCGATGACAAAGTGGGAAAACTCTTTTTAGGATCTAGGAGTGGTTTGTACCCCTGGCCTCTTCCCCCCAAGCCCTTCTTTTATAAGTCTCTAGGTGATGGATTTCCTACTGATAAGAGTTGTTTCGATGTTTGCTCTGAACTTCATGCTGGCTGATAGGGATGTTTTGCTTTTGATTTAGTTACCTCAGTTAAAGAGAACAGACAGGAAGGGGCTTTAGCATACAATCATACTTGAGAGGCTTGGATTCCCAGAATCACAGAATTTCAGAGTTGGAAAGGCTCTCAGTTGCTAGTCCAATTCATACCTGAAAGATTCTTCATGGCTTTCAATCTAAATTCAAAGGACTTACTCAGGTGGGGAAGCCAGAAGGGCCTCTTTCTTAGAGGGTTTCTAAAAATCTTGCACAGTGCATATGACCTCTTTCTCTCCAATTCTGGGCACAAAATGGGAGTGGGAGATAGAGGCCTCAAAATAGGGGCAGGATCTAACTTCTGCTGGAAGTATCTTTACAATTAGAGGCTACTGAACTGGATGGGACAATCAGGGAACAAACCTCCTGCAGGGGCGTAATGTCTGAAGTTTGCTTCTCTGGAGCTGACCTATTCCCTAGATGTTAAATTGGCTTAGAGCCTCATCCAAAGTAAAGGACATACTTGTATATATAGCTGGTAGGGGGAGGAGGAAAGGATGAGACAGGAACTGGTGGGGAAATGCAGGGTCCCCCTATGAAGTAAAGACAATAGGAAACCATTTTAGTAGACAATTAATCATAACTTCTTAGTCAATGCACAGCTGCAGTGGCCACTGAA